>NC_059102.1:272457696-273070651 GCF_020740685.1 Jaculus jaculus
CAAAGGGGAAGGGCATCACAACCCCCACACACCCTGCCTGATCCTTTTCTGCTGCAGTGTCTGCCTTTAGAGTTGTGTGTGTGTCGTCCCCCCACAGCCCCAAAACAGTTGGGCTTCTCCTATAGGAATGGATGGACAGGACTAGGAGAACGAGGAGACTGTCCTAGAGTCCCGGGAATCCCTGGATGTAGCCGGCAGTGATGTCCCAGGAGGCATAGTGGTAGCATGAGTTTCGAAAGCCTGTCCTATTCATAGCCCCACCCTCCAGCCCAGACCCATTTGGGTCCCATCTATTCATGATGCGGTAGTCTGCAGACTTTAAGAGAAACAGAACTGGGCAGCTTGGTGTGGGGACACAAGCCTGAAACCTCATCACTCAGGAGACTGAGTCAGGAGGATCATGACTTTGAGGCTAGCCTGGGCTACAGAGTGAAACCCTGTCTCAAAAAAACAACAAACAGAAAAGAACTTGAGAGGGAGGCAGACAGGTGGTCTCTGCTATTCCTTCTTATAAAAAAGCTCAGGATGGAGAGAGAGGGGCACTGCAAATGTTTTATGAACCTGCAGAGCTATGTACCCGGGTGGGGCAGGAACAGGCCTGATGAAACCCTCTCTGTCTCCCCCTCCCTCTCTCTGCAGCCATGTGGATACAAAGGAACTGTGTGGTAGGTGCCTGGCTTTGCAGCCACTATAATGGGGTTCAAGGATGGGACTGGAGAAAAAAATTCCCAGGAGGGAGCAGCAATGTGGGACCCAGGTGGGGTTGATGGGAGGACCCAGGGGGTACAGAGGGGAAAAAGAGCCCTGATCTTTGCAACTTACTTCCTCAGATTACTTTGTGGACCACATGGGGGACTACGAGGATGTCCTGGCCTCCCTGGAGACCTTGAACCACTCTGTCCTGAAAGCCATGGGCTACACCAAGAAGGTCAGCAGGTGTGAGTGGTGCCCTTAAGGGGCCAGGGTCTGAGTGCTGGTTGGTTCTACTTTTTCTGGGCATTGTGGCCAACAGTGTGTAGCTTTATGGTGATCAGTACTGGGGACTCCTCGAGGGAGCTGACTGTGACATGAGTAAGAGCAGCTTCATGGGCCGCCCTGTCCAGTGGAGTCTGTCTGCATCGAAGTGTGAGGTCTTTCCCGGAGGCGAGCCTGGTTCTGAGGTCCTTGGTGCTGTAGTGGGCCTCTCCTGCCGTCCCCTTGCAAGCTTAGGAGACAAGGATTCATGCATATGAAGTCGATCCGAGAGTTCAGTGGTGCCTTTTGTTGCCAGGGGAGGGGGAGGAAGGGTGAAGGCTGACCTGGAATTCTCTGTGTAGTCTCAGAGTGCTCTCAAACTCAGGGCAATCCTCCTACCTCTGCCTCCTGAGTGCTGGGACTAAAGGTATGTGCCACCATGTCCAGATTAATAGTATCTTTTGGGAGCAGTTGGTGAGGCAAGAGCCATAAGCAAAGTAATAGAAGTACAAGGACTAGGCTGCATATTCTAGAGAAAGGACTCTGGGCACCAAACGGTCATGCACACTGGAGGGACCTTAGCTGATCCCGTCACTGAAGGACTGAAGTCTTACTTTCTGTGTGATGGGAGCATCCATCTTCCAGGCCTCAGCTGTTTAGAAGAGGGAGGTCTAAATGGCTGAGCACAGGCCAGTGCTAAGTAAAGCGGGGCGGGGGGGGGGGGTGCTTTTCTCTATTCAGCTCCTACCTGCGTTAGTAGTAAGACCACAGATTGGAGACCCCTTCCTGCCACGTACCCAAACACTGCCAGCTCTGACCCCAAGCCTCCAACCCATCTACACTGCCATTTCTGTTTTAGCATTGCACTGTTGGGAATTTTGCTATTTAAAGGGATTTTAAGACCGTGGAAGAGCCATGCACGGAGGTGTCCATCTTTGCAGAATTTTGCTTACGACGCTGAGGTGGCATGGTGGCCAGTGCGGACACAGTGCACAAGGCAAAGGCCTCCGCCCCGCTCTGCTCTCAGCAATTGGCACAAGGGGCTCCGTATGCCCGGGGAGGGGACACTGCGCTATGATGCCCTCCTTGGCTTCACTCTGGGCTATTTCCTTGCAAGGCTGTAACAAGGCTGTGGTCCCAGCCAATGTTGCTGCGTGCTCTTGAATTCTGCAGAAATTGAGCTTAAGAGGTGGGGGAGATGATTCAGCAGTTAAGACGTTTTCCTACAAAGCCTAATGACCCAGGTTTGATTCCCCAGTGCCCACATAAAGCCAGATATTCAAGGTGGTGCATGCATCTGGAGTTTGTTTGAAGTGGTTAGAGGCCCTGGAGTGCCCACTCTATCTGCCCCCCTCAAATAAATAAATAAAATACAAAAAAAAAGTTTAAGAAATTGAGCTGAAATCTCCATGAAGAAGAGGGTCTTAATCCGTATTCCCCTCCCCAAGAACACAGCCCAGATTAGCGGGGGTTCTGCGAGGCTCCTGCGGAGCTGCATCAGGTGGTCAGTGGTGGGGTTTCAGGGAGTGACCGAGCGTCTTTGCAGAGCTGGACAATGCAGGCTCGTAGCTGTTTTCCATGCGTAGCTCTAAACTGGCATGTGGGCCAAAAGGCAGTTCGATGGTTATTTTTAATGCTTTCCTTATGTCCATCGATGTTAGCTGACCACTTTGCTTTTGGTACTCAGCCATGGCCTATGTGGTTAACTAGTTTCATTCCCTGCTGACGTGGCTAATGTGGGCTCCTCCTGTGGCTCTGTTGTGTGTGACATCTTCCACAGATTCTAGCGCACCGTAGTGACACCAGGCAACCCCATCTGGCTCCCAATGTCACGTGCATCTCTAGCATTTCTCCACTAATGATAATATTAATACCAGTTCTTATTTTAGAAGCCTCTTCAGCCTGTTGAAGAAGTATTTTTGTCTTCCCTGTGCTCAGTTTTTTCTTGGGTGGTGGTAGGGAATTGGCTCACATGCCTTTTTTTGTTATTGTTGTTGTTCAAATGATCTGCAATGATTTTGCTTTAGCTATCAATGGGTGGATTCTAATTTTAGATTGCCTCATATCAAACAATCCACAGCGCCTTGTGATAAACCCTCACTGGAGTGCTGTTCTTTTCTCATCTCTCACTTAGTTCCTGTCACCACTAAGTGTTTTCTCTCCCTGTCAGGAACTGAGATGGGATGGTGATTTGGGAAGAAAATTGTGAATGTCTCCTATGTGTGATTTAGCATTGCTAATATGGAAGCATTGTTCTATTCAAAAATAGGATTTATGGGCTGGAGAGATGGCTTAGTGGTTAAGCGCTTGCCTGTGAAGTGTAAGGACCCAGGTTCGAGCCTCGATTCCCCAGGACCCATGTTAGCCAGATGCACAAAGGGGCACACACATCTGGAGTTCGTTTGCAGTGGCTGGAAGCCCTGGCATGCCCATTCTCTCTTTCTCTGTCTTCACTCTCAAATAAATAAATAAAAATAAACAAAAATAGAATTTATCCATAGCTCTTGGGCCAAGGGGTTAAACAAGGCAAGGACAATTTTTAATAGGTATTTTTAAATTTTTATTTATTTATTTACTTGCATGTGTGTGTGTGTGTGTGTGTGTGTGTGTGTGTACATGCATCTGCGCATGTGCACAAGCCAGGATTCCTTGCTGCTGTACAGGAATGTGCAGCCAGCCTTATGTGGGTGGCTGGGGAATTGAACCCCTAGCAGACTTTACAAGCAAGTACCTTTAGCCACTGAGATATCTCCCAGCCCCTTTAATAGGTATTTTAAGGCTAACCCTAGCTTTAGTCTTTATCTCTTTTTTGCATGTTTATTTTAGTATATTCTTAAAATGGTCCTGGACTTGTTTAGTTTGATGATCAATTATGCACACTGTGTTCTTATGATTATTTTAAAAGTATGTAACATCATTTGACAGAGGCAGGTACTTAATACTCAAAAGTACAAGCTCAAGGTAGTGAGAGTGAGTGTTACAACTCCCATCTCATCTTAAATTTTATCCCATTTTCTCCCCCACCCCCCACCTTGGTTTTTGGCTTATGAGACAGAATCTCAAGGTGTAGCTCAGGCCGCCTTGGAAGTTGCAATCCTCCTATCTCAACTTCCTGAATACTGTGGTTACGGGCATGTGTCTCCCATCACTTGCAGCTATTGCCTACATTTTAAAATCTTGCACTTGACAGTTTTGTCTGCTTTAATTTAGCTGTGTCTAATAAGTAACAGCCCCTGACAGTTATCTTACCCTTGTGTTATATTTTCTAATTTATTTTAGCTTTTATCATTACAGCCTTCTTTCCCCTGTTGCCTTAGGTTTATTGTGCTGTTCTTTTTCATGTGTGAAGTGTTAAGCTTTTGTTTAATAAAAAAGTTTGAAAATTTAAAAACTACCCTGTGGCATTTCCCCAGCCCCTTCAATGGTGCTCCTCCTGTGGCTGTGTTGTGTGTGAGGCTGTCATTCCCTTCTCACTCACATGTCCATTCGCTGCATTGTGATAATGCCAGGAGACCAATGGTTCCTTTTCCATTGCAGCATGTGTAGACAGCCTCCATCATATGACATTCTATTTGTCTTTACAACTGACTCATGATTGCCAAGGAAGGAGTATGCAGATAATACTTACAGAATATCAAATCTGAAAAACAGTTAACCTTTCTTTGTTATGAAATATATGCAGTTAAAACACAGTTCTTGGGCTGGAGAGATGGCTTAGCAGTTAAGATGCTTGCCTGTGAAGCCAAAGGACCCAGGTTCGATTCCCCAGGACCCACATAAGCCACATGCACAGGGTGGCACATGTGTCTGGAGTTCGTTTACAGTGGCTGAAGGCCCTAGTGTACCCAGTCTCCCTCCCTCCTTCCCTACCTATCTCCTTCCTTCTCTCCTTCTCTCTCTGTCAAATAAAATTTTTTTTTAAATTTAAAAAACACAGTTCTTAATAAAATAAAACCAGGGAGGTTGAAGGCACTTGCTAGCAAAGCCTGATGGCCCAGGTTCAATTCCCCAATACCCACGTGAAGCCGGAAACACAAAGTGGTGCATGCATCTGGAATGTGTTTGCAATGGCAGGAGACCCTGGTGTGCTCATTTCCTCTCTCTCTTATTTTCTGTCTCTATCTCCCTCTTTCTCTCCCACTTCCATTCTGTCTCTCCTTGCAAATAAATAAAAATATAACAAAAATTAAAAAAAAGAAGCCAAGCATGGTGGCACACACCTTTAATCCCAGCACTCGGGAGGCAAAGGTAAGCAGATCACCATGAATTTAAGGCCAGCTTGGGACTACGTACTGAACTCCAGGTCAGCCTGGGCTAGAGTGAAACCCTACCTCAAATTTTTTTTTAATTTTAATATATTTATGAGAAAAAGACAGAGATAAAGAGAAAATGGGCAACACCAGGCTCTCTAGCCACTACATAGGAACTCCATACACATGTGCCCCCTGTGCATCTGGCTTACATGGGTCTTAGGGAATCAAACCCAGGTCCTTAGGCTTTGCAGGCAAATGCTGTAACTGCTAAGCCATTTCCCCAGTTCCCCCCAAGTTTTTTAAAAAGGTAAAGTCATGGGCTGGAGAGATGGCTTAGCAGTTAAGGTGCTTGCCTATGAAGCCTAAGGACTCATGTTTGACTTTCCAGATCCCATGTAAGCCAGATGCACAAAGGTAAGGCAAGCACAAGATTGCATATGCCCAGTAGGTGGTGCAAGTGTCTGGAGTACAAATGCACTGGCTAAGGTCCTGGTGTGCCAGTTCTCTCTTCTCTCCCTCTGTCTGTCTGTCTGTCTGTCTCTCTTTCTCTCTCTCTCTCTCTCCAAAATAAAAAAAAAAATTAAAATTAAAAACAGATAAAGTGGGCTGGAGAAATGGCTTAGCGGTTAAGCGCTTGCCTGTGAAGCCTAAGGACCCCGGTTCGAGGCTCGGTTCCCCAGGTCCCATGTTAGCCAGATGCACAAGGGGGCGCACACGTCTGGAGTTCATTTGCAGAGGCTGGAGGCCCTGGCGCGCCCATTCTCTCTCTCTCCCTCTATCTGTCTTTCTCTCTGTGTCTGTCGCTCTCAAATAAATAAATAAATAATTTTAAAAAAAAAACAGATAAAGTCACTGGGACTGAAGAGATGGCTTAGCAGTTAAGACACTTGTCTGTGTCAAGCCTAAGGACCCAGGTTCAATTCTAAAGTACCCACATAAGCCAGATGCACATGGTGGCACATGCATCTGGAGTTCATTTGCAGTGGCTAGAGACCCTGGTGTGCACCCATTCTCTCTTTCTATCTGCCTCTCTCTTAACAAAATAAAAATAAAGAATTTTTTAAAAAAAGGTAAAATTATGGTTTTTTTCTATAGGTATTTGTTGCAGTTATGTTCGCATTGCTGGTAGACATCACCCAACCAAGAGCAGCTTGTGTGGAGAAAAGGAGGTTTATTTTGGCTTACAGGCTTGAGGGGAAGCTCCATGATGGCAGGGGGAAATGATGGCATGAGCAGAAAGTGGACATCACCCCCTGGCCAACATAAAGTGGCCAATAGCAACAGGAGAGTGTGCCAAACACTAGCATGGGGAAACTGGCTATAAAACCCATAAGCCCACCCCCAACAATACACTGCCTCCAGGAGGCTTTAATTTTCAGTTGCCATCAGCTGGGAACCTAGCATTCAGAACACCAGTTTATGGGGGACACCTGACTCAAACCACCACAGTATTAAAATGCACATGCCTCAGGTTTCCTTTAAGTGAAGAGGAACATTCAAAGAACACATGCATGTATGTACATTTTTATGGGCAACTGGGAATTCTGAAAGGAATTTTTGAAAAAAATACAAATCTGGTCTCTATCCCAAAGTTAGCAGCACTTGTATTTGGACAAAATTCACAGGCATTTCTGTGAATTAAAATCACTGCATTGGTGACCCACAATCCTCATGGGGATGACCTGCATCCTCAATGAGGAGGTCCCCTTTGGAAAAAGAATAAGGATGAGGGTAAGGAAGGTACCAACATGTATTGTTTACATACTAAGTACATCCATAACTAATAAAAATAAATTTTAAAAAATTAACCATAAAAAATCACTGCAAGCTGGGTGTGGTGGCGCACGCCTTTAATCTCAGCACTAGGGAGGCAAAGGTAGGAGGATCACCATGAGTTCGAGGCCACCCTGAGACTACATAGTTAATTCCAGGTCAGGCTTAACCAGAGTGAGACCCTACCTTTAAAAAAAAATCATTGCATTGAGGAGCTGGAGAGATGACCCAGTGGTTAAGGCACTTGCCTCTAAAGTCTAACAACCAGGGTTCAATTCCCTACTGCCCACATAAAGCCAGATGCACAAAATGGCTCATGTATCCGAAGCTCATTTGCAGTGGCTGGAAGCCCTGCTGTACCCATTCTTTCCATCTGTCTGTCTTCTCTCTCCCTCTACTCACAAATAAATTAAAAAGTTTAAAAAATTTACTCAATGTCCATTGTGGAAGAGGTGGCAGAAAGAATGCAAGAGCCAAAGGAAAGGTAGGACTCCTTATAATGAACTCTTCCAGACACACAATGGCCTGGATGCCCATGGCCTCGCGGTGCTTGGCACTACCTACACAAGACCCTCATAAAAGGATGAAAAGATGATGACATAAAAATAAAAGAGAGACTAGGGCTGGAGAGATTGCTTAGTGGTTAAGGTGCTTGCCTACAAAGCCAAAGGACCCAGGTTCAATTCCCTAGGACCCACGTAAGCCAAATGCACAAGGTGGTGCACACATCTAGAGTTCGTTTGCAGTGGCTGGAGGCCCTGGTGTGCCCATTCTTTCCTCTCTCTCTCTCTCTCTCTCTCTCTCTCTCTAAAATAATTAAAAACAAAACTTTTAAAAATTAAATAAAAGAGACTAATTGAGAGGAGGAGGGGACATGATAAAGAGAGGAGTTGCAAAGGGGAAAGTGAGGGGGAGGGAACTATGGTTTATTGTCTATAATTATGGAAGTTGACAATTTTTTAAAACTTTCTTTAAAAACCACTACATTGGGCTGGAGAGATGGCTTAGCGGTTAAGCGCTTGCCTGTGAAGCCTAAGGACCCCGGTTCGAGGCTCGGTTCCCCAGGTCCCACGTTAGCCAGATGCGCAAGGGGGCGCACACGTCTGGAGTTCGTTTGCAGAGGCTGGAAGCCCTGGTGCGCCCATTCTCTCTCTCTCCCTCTATCTGTCTTTCTCTCTGTGTCTGTCGCTCTCAAATAAATAAATAAATAAATATTTTTTAAAAAAAACCACTACATTGTTATCAGTTTTTTTCATTTGTAGTAGAGTCTTAAAAGTAGCTCCAAAACAAGGGAAAGGCTTAGATTTCAGAAAAGTGACTGAAGAGTGCAGGGACATTTAATTGTATATTTCTATTGTTTGTTGTATATTTTAACCATGTTTGTTGATGCCTATTGACATTGGTTATAATTTCCTAATATAAAATAGTAGGTATTCAACAATGCATCATTTAGAAAGCACATTATAAAGAAAAAGGTTCAAATCACTTCTGGTCCCAGTAACCCAAACTACAGTAAACATTTTAGTGTATTAATCTTGTCTTGTTCATGTGTGTTCCTTTCATATTTTTCTCATTCTGTTAGAAAGAAATGGTTTCCTGCTCCTTCACCTTATATTTTGATACCTTTCCCATGTCATTTATTCAAAAGCATCATGTTAAACATTCCTATTCAAATTTCTTTATTCTTCATCTAGGGTTGGGCATACTGGTTTTTTCCCCAAGTCTTTTTCACTATTATAATAATACTGTAGCTGGTATCCTGGAACATACCTATTTGTTTACACTGTGTTCTGTTTCTGAAATGGAGATGATCATAATTGGAGAATTTCTGGGCTAAAAATAGGGACAAGCAGGTGTGGTCATACATGTCTATAATCCCAGCAATTTGGAAGACAAGGCGGGAGGATCTTAAGCTCTAGGCTGCGCTGCATAGTAAGACCATGTCTCAAAAAAGAAAAATAGGGGCTGTAGAGATAGCTTACTGGTTAAGGCCCTTGCAAAACCAAAGGACCCCGAGCTAGGTTTAATTCCCCAGTATCTACATAAAGCCAGATACACAAGGTGGCACATGTGTCTGGAGTTCATTTGCAGTGGCTAGAGGCCCTAGCATGCCAATTCTCTCCTTCTCTATCTGACCTCACCCCCTTAAATAAATAAAAAGATTTAAAAAAAAGAAAAATAGAACATGAATAGTTTAAGGCTCTCAGATCCAGCAGCACTGCTTTGTATGATAGCGGGCTGCCTATAGCCATATCCGTGGCTGTATACTCTCAAGATCTTGATGGTTAAATAACATTACATCCTGGTTACGTGTTATGCCTTTGTCATTGTATTCCTAGCCTCGTTATCCTCTGTAATTTTTCTCATTTTAATCCTAGCTTGATCATGATGTTGTAGCTGGTCCTTCTTGTCCATGTGGACATGTGTGGCTGCAGAACCTTCCCACAAGCTTGTCTTTGCAAGTCCTTTGCTGTTTCCAGGGAGGCGTGCCCCACCTGGATCTTGTTTAATCAACCCTGGACCGATGTCTTTACCTGGGGGTTCTGGTTGCCTTTCTTCATCATGAATGCTACTGGCTATCATCTTTCATTCTTCCCATTTTTAATCTTTCTTCATTCTCTTTTACAATTTTTTTCCTTTTGATGATCTGGTTGCTTCATTAACTATATGACTTAGAAGGTGAAAAAAATTCATTGCCATTTTGCTAATGACTTCTAAAAATCTTTGTAAACACTTTTAAATATTTATTTGTTTGTTTGTTTGTTTATTATTTGAGAGAGAGAGGAAAAAGAAGCAGAGAGAGAGAGAGAGAGAGAGAGAATGGGCATGCCAGGGCCTCCAGCACCTGCAAGCGAGCTCCAAAAACATGTGCCACCTTGGGCATCTGGCTTACATGTATCCTAGGGAATCAAACCTGGGTCCTTTGACTTTTTAGGCAAGCGCCTTAACTGCTAAGCCATTTCTCCAGCCCCTTGTAAACATTCTTAATCTTGAATTTATTCTTAGCTAATAAAAAGCATTGTTGGCAGGAGAAATGGTTCCATGGTTAAAGGCACTTGCTTGCAAATCCTGACATCCTGGGTTCAAACCCCCAGTACCCACATAAAGCCAACTGCACAAAGTGGCACATGTATCTGGAATTTTCAGTGGCTAAAGGCCTTGGTGTGTCCACACTCTCTCACTCTCACTGTCTCTGCTTGCAAATAAATAATAAACATTGTCTATTCCCTTTGGGAATGAAGGCATGTCTGAGATATAGGGCTGTTCATAGTTTGACCTTCTCCAGTCACTGAAGTTAAAATATTAGTGAATAACGCTTTTATTTCTGTACTTCTGAAATCTCCATGTTTAACTTGAGTAATCACCATTTCTCAGAGTCAAAAACTTCCCTGTTCAAGATTCTAGAATGTTCTTTGCAGAAAATATGCTCATCTGTCAAAATAGAGAGCTTTGCAAGTTTCTGAGCATTTCATCCTGAAAATGAATGACTTGTCCCCTGGGTGTAGAATTTTTCTGTCCCATCCTCCTGGTGGGATGGATAGAGCTGGTCTCTTGGCAAAGTATCAACTGTGGAAGAAAGACAAGGGATTGATAAAAGCTTTCTAGCTCTCCCTGGAAAGGAGTGGGTCTTCTTTGAACTTGACACTTACTGACCCTGACCATCTTTAGTTTACTGCTATAACACTCTTGCTTGATCCCTTTCTAGCAGCTTTTATCTTAGTGTGCAATTTAAGTTTTTTTTACCAAGTTAAGTCATCTTTCCCACTTTGGGTCATTTGCCAGGAGTCATTCACTCACTGGATCTTGGGTGGTGTGAGAGATCTGCTCAGAGGACAGTCAATCCTCTCAATACATCTGACTACCAGGAGCACTTTGGCTAGGATGTTTTCTTGGTCAATGTCTGCCTGCAGGGTCCTGACCTGGTCTTCAGAACAGGGTGTCCAGCTCTGGGCACATCCTTCCCCACTCCCACCTCTACATTGTTCCTTGGACTCTCTGTCTCCCAGCCACATTTCCCAATGTATAATTATTGCTAATTAATTCCCAGTCAGAGTGATGAATGGTTTAATTTGCTTTCCTTGAGAGCCTTGTTTTCCCTTGCCTTGCCAGGGACTGGGCAGAGCTCCAGGGTGCTGGGGAAGATGGCTGGGGAGAGCAGGGACTCCATAGAGGAGGCCAGTGCAGCTCAGAGTCCAAGGCCTAGCACTTCCTCCCCGCCCGCCCTGCCGGCATCACTGCTGTCTCCTCACCCTTGAGTGCCTCCATCAGCAAGTCTTCTCCCCTCTACTATAAAGACTTTTTTTCTTTTTTTTTTTTTTTTTTTTTTTTTGCAGCACCAAAAATCTCCTCAGAAGGGCTGGAGGGATGGCTTAGATGGTCAGGAGTCCTATCACATACCACCTGTAGGAAACCCCCTTCACCCACCTTTCCTCAGCACTTCCCACCTGGCAACGTGTGTCAGCCCCTTACTGCTGCCCCAGCCTCGACCCCAGTGCTGGACCTTGGGTACTTTCCCTAGGAGCTGGTTTAACCCTTTGGGCTACATCTCATTCTCTTCCATGGTCTGTTTGAATGTCAGCATGAAGAACCTGGTCCCAGAGGATTCTCCTTGCCAAAGAGAGGAGGAAGCAGAAGCTGTCTTCTCTGGTACTTGCTTTCTGTTGCAGCAACAGAAACCGTGCCACTAGTCATTGCTGGGGCCACCCTCATGCCCAGTGTCACCATCTCTATTATTACCATCACCATTGTCTTAGTTCCTTTTCTCATTGCTGTGAGAAAATGTCTGAAAGAAGCAACTTAAGGGAGGACGGGTTTATTTTGGCTCATGGCTTGAGGGTGCAATCCACCATGGTGGGGTAAGTGTGGCAGCCGGACTGTGCAGCAGCCGGTCACACTCAGCTTACTATCAGGAAGCAGAGAGGGATGGATGGCTGCTGGGACTCAGCCCGCTTTCTCCTGCTGATTCAGGCTTGCATCCAGGCCATGGGATGGTGCTGCCCACATTCAGGTGGGTCTTCCCTCCTCAATTAACCCTCTCTGGAAATACCCTCACAAACACACCCACAGCTGGTGATTCGAATCCCATCAAGTTGACAATAAAGATTAATATCAGAGCCATCATCATTGTCACCACCACCATCACCATCACCACCGTCTTTATCAAAGAAGCCATAGTTAAGTGTTTGCCATGAGACAGCACTGTGCCAACATTGTTTATCCATTTCATCACTGACTTTGTAAACTGGCTACTCCTGTGGCCCTGTGTGTTAGGGAAGATCCAGATCTGGTCAGGGATGAAACCAGGGCTCCAGCCTTAGCCTCTGAGTTCTGCAGCCGCATTTTCGACACTCTGTGGCCTCAGAGATGGAGGAGGCAGAGAAATACTCTCCACTGCAAAGCAGGCACACTGACCTCAGGCGCTCAAGCTCCTGTGCCTAACCACATCCAAGTTCTTTTCTAACCCCTTCCCTCCCTCTCCAGGTGTACGAAGGCGGGAGCAATGTGGACCAGTTTGTGACTCACTTCCTCCTGAAGGAGACAGCCAATCAGATCCAGTCGCTGCTCAGCTCTGTGGAAAGTGCCGTGGAGGCCATTGAAGAGCAGACCAGCCAGATCCGGTGAGTAAGTGGGACGTAGGTGCGCTGTCCCCTGCCTGCACCAGCCAGATGCTCTGGGCACTTAGGAGCTCAAGTTGTCACACCTCTCTGTGTCCCCATTTCTCCACCTATGATATGGGGACAATCACATACCAAGCTCTTCTCTTTGTGAGGATGGCACAAGACACAGTATAGCCTGGATGTGCCAGCGTGAGGATCCACAGAAACAGCAGGGTATGGCCACATGTGTCTGGAACCCAAATTCTTCAGGGAAGCAGAGGCCCCAGAATCAACAGAGCTAATGAAAAAACAGCAACCTCTGAGATCAGTAAGAGACTCTGGCTTAAATACGAATGGGCGGAAGAGTGACGGAGCAGGACACCAGACATTCCACTCAGGCCACCACAGACAAGTGCACCATGGGCACACCTCCACACACATGCAAAAAAAAAAAAAAGTATGCCCCTGATGTGCAGACAGGTCATTCGTCCACACAGTTAAGACATTGCTTCTGGTCACTACTGAGGTGCAGCTCAGTTGCAATTGGTAGAATGCTTGCCTAGCTTGCAGGAAGCCTTGGTTCCATTCCCAACACCACATAAAACCCAGTGTGTCAGCACATACCTGGAGCCCCAGCACTCAGGAGCTGGGAGCAGGACGGTCAGAAGTCTCAGGTCATGCTCAGCTACATAGTGATTTTGAGGACAACCTAGGACACACGAGACCCTGTCCGGAAAAAAAGAAAAGAAGACATGGTTTCTGAGACTAATGGATCTTGCTATATCCGCAACTCCTTGACCATGAGGAGCCATGTTGTCTGGACCACCTTTTAAAACTGGAAACCAGCTTAGGAAGTGGTATCTTGCTGCACAAAGTGGGAAGCAGTTACTGCATACCAGAAGAGGATGCTCAGAGGGAAGTACCCATTTCTGCCAAGCACCCACGTGGGCTCTGAGGGTGGCCCTCTTTGTCACACAGGAGACAGAGGAGGTACTGAAGGAGGGTGGGACCAAACAGTCCCTCTCAGGACGCCTGAGGAAGCACGGGCAGAACAAAGCTCACAGTGTTGCCCAGTGCTCCTCATGGCCTCACATACCCTGGGGAGCCAAGGACAGCACCGCACCGTGGATGCTGAGCGCCCGGCTCCTGGACCGGAGCACTTTGCTCCATCCAGCTCAGTAGAACCTGCCAGAGCCCAAGCCCACCAGGTGTGCTACCCAGAGCTGAGCAAACCCCTCTGTGCCCAAAGCAGCTGCACACAGGAAACAGGAACCACACACAGGTGGGAGCAGGCACGGGGGTTGCTGCCACGCAGCCTTGGGGTGCTCTGTGCACAACCTTGAGGTACAGGGAGGCCAGAATGTCAGCTTGCTGTGGGGTGAGGTTTGAACATGTGTCATAGGGTTGGTAAGGAGCCAGTCCCAACCAGACTATGACGGTTCTGAGAGTCTCTTTGATGACATGGTTGCAAGATGTGTTTGCTAGTAGTGGAGCCCAGGACTCTGGATGGGCAGCCAACTGTGTCCCCTTGAGAGGTCCCTGAGCTAGTAGCCACCACCTTGGGAGCTGACATTTAGGTTGGTTTTGTTTTGTCTGTTTTTTTGTTTTGTTTAATCTTGATCAAATGTGCGCCTTTCCTGCTGCCACACACAGCTAGCTAGCATCCTTGGGCAGTCTCCATGACTGTCTCCGTGCTGTGCTGCCTCCACCTGCCCACCCTACACGGTGACCTCACTTTGGGATGTCCGTGAAAGAGGTGGCATGTCGTGGTAGGAGATCTGTCACACATACCCCTCCCACATGCCACACCACATCCAAACCTGCAGGCTACATTGTTGTCCCCACTCTGGAGCAGCCCCCAAGGGTGTTCTGTTCCAGGCACAAGCTGCTATTCAGGCCTTGCCTCCCGAGGTGCCTCCCACTCAGCCCTTCATGGTCTGAAGCACATGCTGAATTGGCTAGTGGTTTGTAGAGATGCTGTGATTGACAACTCAAAGACTCTGCCAGCCTTTGCTCCCTTGAGAAGCAGGGTCTGCTCTCCCAACACAGAAGAAAGCCTCTAAGCTTTCAGGGTTCACAGGAGCCAAGTTTCCAGAATGTACCAAGACGCTCAAAGTTGGGGAATGCTGTCCACGTACATAGGCACTATGTGTGCAAGTGAATGTATGTTAGGCCCCTATATCCTTATTGGTTTGTGTGTCTGCCATTTTTTGTTGGGTTTATATGTGTGTTTATGTGTTCATGTGTGTATGCGCATGTGTGTGCAGGTGTTTGTACACATAGATGTATTGTATTTGGAAGCCAGAGGTCATCAGGTATCTTCCTTAATCACTGTCCACCCTACTTTGTGAGACCAGGTCTCTCATTGAACCTGGGGCTCATTGGTTAGGCTAGACTAGCTGGTCAGTGAGCCCAAGCATCCTCTCGTCTCCACCTCCCCACTGCTGGGATGACAAGGGCCTGCTCTTGACCCCAGCTGTTATGTGGGTGCTGAGGATCCAGACTCGGTTCCTCATATTTGCATAGTGAGCACTTTACCATCTCCCTAGCCTCACGTCTGCAGGTATTTAAGAGTCTCTTTTCATGTAAGGATCTGAGCATGCCTCATTTTTGGAGGTCCTGTTGGGTGCCTGGCACCATGCTAGGGAAGCAGTGCTTACAGGATGTCATGTGCATGTGGGATGGGTATATGAGAAAGGAGATGGGGCTGTCCCAAGCCAGGGTTGGTGTTTCTCCAGGCTCCTTCATTAGGGTGCTGGAAGTCTCACTGGTAAAACCCCATCTTCTACCCCAGAGGCAATCACAGAACACAGTAGCTTGTACTGAAGCAGGGAGGAGTCTTGGAACCTCTCCAGCCTGGGTTCAGCCTGTGGTGGCTGGAAAACTGAGCTCTGGGGCAAGATGAGTTCTTGGCCCAGTTTTATCCCAACCCTGGAAATAAACCTGTCAGAAACAGGGCCTGGGGTGCAGAGTCCTGGCTCCGCAACAGTTGGTCTTAGTGGCCTTGACTAGGTCACCTGCCCTGTGGACCGTGGTTCGTTCTCTATAAAATCAGGGGTCACACTGCCCTCCTGCAGCCATGGAGTCCTCAGGGTAGATCTGTGTGCTTTTCGGCCCTCGGTCAGTGCTTCATAAGTGCACTTAGAAACTGCTTCACGTGACCAGGGCCCCACAGCCGCCCTCATCTGCCCGTGCTTCTCTCACACACACTGCAGGAGAGACCACTGCAAACCCAGCCACGGCGCCAGTGTTGCAGAGACGCGCTACGGAGGCCCCACTCCTCCCTATGCCCCCAACCACAAATTCATGGCCCCAGAGCCCGGGAAGAGCTTGCCTATAGGTAAGAGCACCAGCCTCAGGGGAAGGGTGGGCATCTCTTGGGGACCTGAGCAGTCTGCCTCGGGGTCGAGCCTTGAGGCTGAGGCTCCACCCACCCACAAGGAGGTCCTTGTGCCTTTCTCCCTCATTCTCTCAGCTGTCTTGGAACCAAAGGAGGAGGGGCTAGAGGTTCAGATCAGCCGCTTGGCAGAGCTGATTGGCAGACTGGAGAGCAAGGTAGGCTCACCCCGTCCCCTCTCCTCCCCACCCCTTCCACTCCAAGGAGTACAGGGCAGAAGGAACCACTTCCAGGCCTGCAGCGTGGGAAGGTGGTCACCCTCGGTTGAAAGCAGGGCCAGGGGTGGGGCAGGCAGCACCTCAGAGCATAGAATGGTCAATAGGGCCCTGTGCAGTGCAGGGATGTCACTTCGAAAGAGGCTGGCTCCAAGGTGGGGGCAGCCCGAGCAGGAAGAACCAAAGAGCATAACAGAGATTGAGTGCATGCTAGTGACCATTCAAGGCAGATTCCAAGCAAAGGGATGGCTGATAGTACACAATCCTTTAAATACACTATCACTTCCGCCTGTCACCCACAGAATGTGACACAGCCTTTTAGAATCAGTTTCCAGGGACAATTTGTGACTCGGTGGAGTACTCATGCTGTGATCATTTGGTGGCAGAATGAAAGTGGTTGGCCTCAGGGATATGGATGGGTGGTACCAGGTAACTCACTGTTGGCCCTGGGTTTCTGTTTGGCCTTGGGCCAATGACTCACTCTCTCCGCTTCCTGCTGTGGTGGCAGCAGAGATAATTGGGAGAATGGTCCTCCTCACAGAGGGGCTGTTGAACCAAGTAAAATGAAGTCTCCACAGCTCAGCTAACATTATCAGTTAATACTAGCCCATGTTAAAAAAAAAAAAAACCCACACACAGATATGCACCTGGCTCGCATATATCTACCTAAACCGTGCAACAGGTGTCTCAGAGCCCTAGAATTGAGGGGCCATGTCGATTTTTTTGTGTTATTCTTCACATCATTTGCTAGGTGCTGAAGTACTTGGATGGGTTTGGAGGTTAGAGCTGAGGGATTCACCGAGGGGGGGGGGGACAAGGAACACCCCACTGGGGGAAGCAGTCTGATTGGAGGAATGTATAGGGACGAGGCAGGAGCGGGGTCCCCCACCCCTAAAGCCTACTGCCTTGTTAAGAGCAGCACAGTGGGGACCCTGCTGCCCGGTTGTCATAACAACTCAGTGGGGGCCCCAGGAGGGAGGCTCTTTGAAGTTTATTTTTAGCACCCTGGTCGCCCTAACAACCAGGCTTGCTGGTAACCAGGAAGCACCTGGGTGTCCTGGAGATGGGGCAGGGTCCTCTGCACTCTCTGATTGGCCAAGGCCACAAAGCAGGGGCCTCCTTGGACCAACCTGAGCATCTTACTGTATTGGTGGGGCAGGAAGAATGGAGGTGCCGGGCAGCAGGTCTGTGTGCTGCTGGTGCACCCCTCATCCCTTCATGCAACTGTGGAGAAGCCAAAGGCATCCTGTTTGCTCCCCCCACCCCACCCTCCAAGAACCACAGACGTGACATGACAGGAAAGTGACAGAAACAGACTTGTACCTGCTGGGCACACCTTGGCCACTGTGACACAAGTCCAAGAAGTCAGTTTCCTCTGCAAGTTGACATGTCACTCAGGAAACCCAGCCCAAAGACTAGGGCCTCCCCCAAGCCAAAAAAAAAAAGAAAAGAAAAGAAAAGAAAAGAAAAGCTTAGCTCTGAACTTGTTCAAACATGAAGAAATGCAAGGTGGTGACAGCCCATCACACCACCCCCCAGCTGCTGTGCCTCATGCACCCTCTTGTGTACGCGTGATTGCCACCACCTGTCCTCCAGCCACATGGGCAGACAGGAACCAATTCTTGAAAGAAGAAAAGCAATTCTGTCAAGTGGAGAAAGGCATGAGTTCAAACCCAGGGCCTGACACTTAACGTATTTGGGGAACCTTCAGAACCCAGAGGTCTGTGCTGTGAAGCAGTGACAGTTGAGCATTGGTACGTGCTGGGCTCTGTCCTAGGTGCCAAGTCCTGGTGACAGTCTAGGCATGCTTTTTGCTCTCTGGAAATGTGCAGTGGGCAGCGGCCGGCTCAGGGAGGCTGGGAAATGAAGTGAGATGTACGCGGAAAGCTTTGGGTCTGGGGAAGGCCAGCATGCTAACCACTGCATTCTTGAGGAGACCGAGGTCATCACAGGATGTGAGGCGTGCAAATTAGTAGTCTCCAAGCTCTTGTCAGAAATAATGAGGAGGGGGGAGGAGTCCTGAATCTGGGCCCCTAAGTACCAATGGCTCTCTCTGTGTGAACTACCTGTAGCCCAGCCACACACTCCAAGCAACTTGGGTGTCCTCTGCAGTCGGCCTCCCAGAGACTGGGACTAGAAGGAATTCTCTGCCACTCTGGACCAGCCTTTGCTGGTCCCAGGGTTCCCTCTGGGGCTGTGATGTGCGCGGGGGCCCAGGTAATCCTGTCTTTAGGCTTAGAGCTCTCCCTAGCTTGGTGGGATACTGGGTCTCCTGTCTCGGTGAGGCAGGGCTGGGGCCCGGGTGTCCTCCCTGGAGGAGGTGGTCTCTATCACAGGCATCACTGTGCTCTGTCATTTCAGACCCTCTGGTTTGACCTGCAGCAGCGCCTCTCAGACGAAGAAGGCAGCAACATGGTGAGGGCTTGTCTGGATCCCCCTTCTGCTCCTCTCTTCTGACCCGTCTTGCCTGAGGCCACCAAGAGGGGAAATGTTCTTGTCCTCCCTGGGTTTGCTTAGGATCCAGGACCTTGATCAAAAAAATGGTTGACCTAGAGCAGAGCAAGTGGCAGGACCATGAGGCCAGAATGTGGATTTGGTCAGAAATGAGGCTTGCTGCTCAATTTGGCTATCTCCAAAAGGGCCACTTTGCCACAGCCTTGCCAACCCCCCCATCTGAGGGTCACTGTGGAGATTTCAGGCATTTAGTAATAATAAACCAGGTGTGGTGGCGCACGCCTTTAATCCCAGCACTCGGGAGGCTGAGGTAGAGGATCACAGTCAGTTCGAAGCCAGCCTGAGACTATGTAGTGAATGCTAGGTCAGCCTGGGCTAAAGTGAGACCCTATCTTGAAAAACAACACACCTGGAGCGGCTGTATTTTGACACAGTTGCTCTGCCCACTCTGAAGTAAGGTATGGGGGGACTCGGGTGTGCCTAGAGGGCTGGAGTTGGGCCAAGCGCACAGGTGCCCACGCTCACTCTCATTCCGGTCCTCCAGCACCTGCAGCTGGTCCGGCAGGAGATGGCCGTGTGCCCTGAGCAGTTGAGTGAGTTCCTGGACTCCCTGCGACAGTACCTGCGGGCGACTGCCGGAGCGAGGAACTGTTTCCAGTGAGTGATCGCGGCACGCCGTGGGGCTGGGTGGTGGCCAGCAGCTGTTCTTGGTGATGGGGGGCAGCAGGCAGGACCTACCTGACTTTCCAGGAAAGTACATGGCAGAGAAGCGGGGTTCGGATCCTAGTCCAAGCTCATCCCAGCTGTGGGATGTGGTGGGTGACTTCATCCTTCGGACCTTGCTTTACTTCTCCATCAAGATGGCCGCCCATGGGGAGCATGGGTAGAATAGCGTGCGGCTCTGAGGCGGGCTGGGATCACGGTGTGAGGTGGTCTTACTATGGCTCACAGCATGGGAGCCAGGCTCAGGAATCATCTGCTTGAGACATAACTAAGAATGCTCTCGAGAGTAGGCGAGGCCCCCAGAAATGCCTGAGAAGACACAGCCATCCGTTGCCACTTACCCCCTGGTCTGTGTTGGACCATCGAGGAAGAATCTTCCCACTGGTGGAGGTCGCCTGCCCCCTCCTTGTGACTCCTGGTGATGGGTGTCCCCACACACCTATCTCTGTTCCCCACTCCCCTGGGCAGTGTTGCATGTGGTGAGATGGACCTGGAAGCTATGGTCACCTCTGCAGGGTCTGCAAAAGACAGCAGGCTCATGCCTTTGCTGCCTAAGGTCCGAGGGGATGGTAGACACAGCCCTGGGCTCTTCTGCCTCCATTTTCTGATGGGAAAAGGGGGGAGGTGAAGAGGATGTGCAGGACCCCTTGAGCTTCCGAGACGGTAGAGGGCGGGTCCACTACCAGTGCAAGAGAAGACGAAGCAGGAAAGTGTGCTGGTGGCAGGGGTCACATTAAATTTGAGGTGCCTTTGGAGGTGCCAGGCCTGCTGAGGACAGGGCTGGGCAAGTTGGCACTCAGATGGTTCTGTTTCTCTTGGCTTTGTATATGCCATGCCGGGGCTGAACCTGGGCCCTTGTGCATGCTGGGCCTGTGACCCCACACACACTCCCAGCCATCTCCATGGTTCTTAAAGGAAGAGGGGGATGGGGTGACCCCACCCTGTGCTCTGGCACCCCTTTATCCTCGCCTTTGCCTGCTTGGTTGACTGCCACTCCTCAACCACATCCTTCTCAAAGGATGGGACCCTGTGGTAGGTCCTGCCATTCCCATGCACACAGTAGTTTCTCCACTCGTGTTTGAGTGACCGTGTCCTCCGCACCCCAGCCAGCCTGCTCCGCCTGCCTACCTGCTAGAAGTGCCCTCCTAAAGCCATCAGCAAGGCAAAGGCCGTCACTCTGCCAGCTCCCATCACCCTGCTCCCATGAGCCCAGTGCCCTCCTTGTGCACACTGGGCTCGCTCTTGGGAATGAGCCTGAACCCCTGTAACTATAGCGTTGTCATTGGTACAGGGATGACCTTTGCCCACGCTGGAGAGAGGGCAGAGCAGGCGCCTGCCATGGTTGGCAGCAGGCCACAGGCTGCGTCTGATTAGCAGGTGGCAGGCGCTCCCATCCACTCAAGTCGAGAGCCCCAAGCTCTGCTTGCAAATTTTAGCTGGCACTAATATTAAGCATTTGTGATATATTAGTGAACTTGATTCCCTGCTTCCGACCTTTGCAGCCTGACCTGGAATTGCCTAGAATCATACAGCTAGCATTTGTCCGCACAGAAGAGACTCCTCCTCTGAGGGGCGCGGGGTTCACTTCTCCCACAAGCGAGAAAGAGAAAAAGGGGGCGGGGCCAGCGGAGACAAGGACAGTGCCAAATGACACAACCTTGAAGGAGGGGGCTCAGCCCCACCAATGGCTACCATATTCCAGAAGCACACCCCACTGCCGTCTTCCCTCTTGGAAACCCCAGAGTCATGTAGGGTCTGTATAATCGAAATGAGATGAGTGACAGTCCCCACGTTACCCAAGGGATCTGCCTGGCATGCAGGGCATTCAGCCCGGGGCGAGATCTGCTTGAGTTCCAGCTCTGGGGAATTGTCTTAGGCACTAATTGAGACAGTTACTATAAGGAGAGTGAAAGGCCCAGTGTTTAAATGCATATAAATTCGTACTTTTCACTGTGATTTATTCAGAAAATAGCTCTGGGCTGATGTGCGACCCCTTGGAAGCAAGGAGTCATCAGAAAAGCAAGGCCTCCAGGTGGGCCCAGCTGCTGTCCCTCCTGGGACACCCCTGGCGACTCCAGCTCGCCATGGAGGTCTAAGATTGGCTCAGAGCCCTGGCTGCCCAGCTGCCCTATAGAGAGTCACTGGAGAGAGAGGAAATGAAGAAGGCTGTGGCATGGTCTGCAGGCAGCCCCATCCAGCCACACGCACGTCTTCTTCCCTGCAGCATTGCCGCCATGAGGCTGGCAGATGGCCTCACCTTCGTCATCTATGAGTTCTGGGAGACGGAGGAGGAGTGGAAGAGGTGGGTGCACCCCTGCCCCTGTGCTCACAGGGGACCAAGTGGGATGTGGGATGTGTGGTGGGCTGGCCTGTCTCCAGGTCTCTGTTCCTTGACCCCATGGGCCTCCAGAGAGTAGGGAGGGTAATATTGAGCCCCTGTGTTCCAGAAGTTTCTCCTCTCAGGAAATCTGACAAGCTTGTGTCCTTCATACAGAAGCAGCAGGGATCTTAGGTAGTGAGACATCTCCCACCCCACACAGGAGGCTCTTTTGTCCAGGGTGCCAGAGAGGCCCTCTAAAGGGGTCCAAGTCCACCAGAGCCCCTCCTGGCCTCCCTATCCCCAGAACCTGCCCACATCATCAGGTGCACAGTCCAGGAGCCGAGCGGGCACCAGACGAGCTGCTGAGCGCTTACTGGGCAGGCACCTCCAAGGCCATGGGGGTGCCACGTGTTTACAGCATAGCCAGGGTCCCTTGCTTGACCTCCCCTGATAGAGCTAGGAGAATCCACGGTACTGCTGCCTGCCACCCTGTCCAGCTCGTTCCCAGACCCCCAGGAAAAATGGTGTAGGTCATTCTGTGTCCCCTGTCCTTTCTCCCTGGTGAACACTCAGGGACGGTGACACTGAGGACCCAGGGGGCTGCTTTGAGAAGGCTGAGCACAGGCAGAACGCTGAGTCCCCTCCTTGTGCACACTGGGCTCGCTCTTGGGAATGAGCCTGAACCCCTGTAACTATAGCGTTGTCATTGGTACAGGTAACTGTTAGTATCATCCCAGCCACCAGGGCAAGTTGGGAGACGAAAGTATGGGCTGTTTCTGTTCCCAAGCTTGGGGACCCCATGGCATGTTGGGTATGGATTTCAGTATAGAGCCAAAGGCCTTCTTCCACTCATACGTACAAGTCTAATGGGCCATTTGCATTGTAAGTCCCTCTCCCAGGCAGAGCATGGACCAGACCTTGGCTGCACCTGGAGGTTCTTTGGTTCCCCCAAACCAAGCCTCTCTACTAACCTGTGGCTCCCCCGGTTGCAGGCACCTTCAGAGCCCCGTGTGCAAGGCATTCCGGCATGTCAAAGTGGACACACTGAGTCAGCCAGAGGCACTTTCTCAGATCTCAGTGCCAGGTACATAGCTGGGGCCAGAACAGCCAATGGGGCAGGGTGCCCAGGTCTCTAAGCAGCCCAGCCACTGGAGAACCCCAGGCCTGTAGGGACTTTCTGCTGCCCACCAGGAGTCCGGGCCCACATACATGTTCTCGACCCTAATGCCAGGTGTGCAGAAAGGTTCTGGGACATGAGGAGAGAAAACTCAAGGGACAGAACCACCGTGTGTTCTTAGCAGCTGCGGAATTAACAGGTCAGGGCCAGAGGCATCTCAGGGAGAAGCATGCAGGGACTCCCAGAGAGCCCTCCACAGGTCTCCAGCGGCACCTGACCAGACCCAGCTCACCTTTACAGGTGTGTCGTTTGCTACCTGAGTGGGCGGTACACACAAAGTCCCAAAGCCCAGCCCTGTGTGCTGCTGGACTCGAGGCCCCATCGGCCCCTCCTGATGACCGCACGCCTTGCTGCAGGGTCTGCACAGCCCTGGCACTGCTTAGAGCTGGCACTGGCTGGAGGAGGGCAGGCATACATAACTTGTTCCTCAGCTCTGCTGGAGAGGGGAGGCGAGCCGCTTTGCCAGTTTTAAGTCGGCCACCCCCATGTGTTTCTCCCTGCAGCCACCCCAGCCTCCTGGGTAGGGGTCCCCATACCCCACAAGCCTGGTTTCTCACAGCTCCCCCTTTTTCCTGTCTCCAGCCGCCTGGTGCACAGCAGGCCGAGACTGACCCTTCCTGAGGCCCTGGGAGAGAGCCTGCCACCCCATCCCTCTTCTTGTAAAAGCCGCCAATCCCCCTTTTCTAGAGACTTTGGTACACACGCTGTCTTTTCAGTCCACTGCCGAACAGGGCCATTCTTCCCGGTAGTGCAGTGCGCAGGATGCCCCTCCCTAGCCGTCTGCACTCCAGCCAGAGCTGGCAGGGCAGTCTGCACTGCTGGGGCCCTAGTCGATGGGAATGACTTCCTGGGCCAGCTGCCCACCGGTGGCCTCGTCCCCCAACCTGCCTCTAGTTTCCCTCCTTGTAGCAGCTGAGGCCCAACAGGACTCACCTCACACAGGCAGCCACTTCTCTTCTTCCCTCCCATTAATAGTCCTCTACCAGGTAGGAGCTGCGACCCCATAGTACCCAACCTAGGCCCGGGTTGAGCCCAGGTCCCCAGTGCCACGTTAGGCTCACAGCCACCAAATAAAGTCTGGTTGTGAGCACTTTGTGTCTCTGTCTCTGTTTCTCCTTTTCCAGCCTATGGGAGGGAGGCGTGTTCGGGCAGCATGGAGCCAGGGCGGCCCCTAGCCAGGTCTCACTGAACCTCAGTGTTCCCAGTTGTAAGGTGGAGCTGTAGCAATGCTGTGGAGTGGGTATTTTGACAAGTAAACCCATGTTCAGGACTGCAGATGCTCAGCAGTTAAAGGTGCTTGCTGGCTAAGCCTGACAGGCCAGATTCAATTTTCCACCCACTCACATAAAGCCAGACAGACATTCAGTTGCATGCGCAAATAAGTAAATATCCATGTTTGCTACAAGGTTGGAGTGTCCCACCTCAGGTGCAGTAACTCACAGCCTGGCTGGTGCATCAGCCACAGTTGGTAACAAGAGAGAACATCAACAAAGGACCAGGCACAGAGCATCCAGTAAGATCAGAGGGACAGAACCTGCACATGACCAATAGGAAGCCTTGTGTCCTGCCAATGAGCACCCTGTGGGTGACTCCCACCCTCCAGAGACAAGAGGCCCACCCTGTCATATCCCTTGTCTAGACAGCAGTGGCCCAAGGACCCTGGTAAACAGATCCTTAACCAGGATGTCCCAGGCTTAGGGACACCCTCTCCCCGTCCCATCATAGGACAAAGGCTGCACTCTATTTAAATGTGCTTGACCCCTGACTGCTCAGGTGTAAATTAGTGACTCTGGCAAACCCAGTGCACTTCACTGTGGGTGTGAGACTTGTGTGAGAGCCCTCCCCCACACCCCTGCCATGTTTCTCCCCTGGTCAATAGGAAAGAACAGGACCAGGAAGGAGTGACAGGTCCCCCACCCACTAGGACAGGTGAGGCAAGAGGGAGAACCAGGGCTCAGCTCAGTCCCCGGAGAGCCCAAAGAGGCAGGGCCATAAATGTGACTCTTCCCACTCCTGCTGCCACCCCCAGCAAAGCACGCTACCACCCAGACAGACTTCTTCCCACACTGTCCTGCCCCTGCAGACCACCTGGCATCTTGTAGGCCTGCTCCCTGGCATGTCCCACCCTTCCTTTGGGGCCTGCGTCAGATGCCAGCTGTTTATTATACATGAGCCAAGTCCCCTGGGGACTTGCGTCCCAGCTTCTGGTTCTGAGTGGAACGTCCCTCTAATGGCCTCTTGCTCTCAATTGGAAAGTAGAAAGCAGAGCCACCCTGTGACAGGTCAGGAACTGCTTAGCTCAGTGCATGGCTCCTGATGGGCTCACCAGCCCAAGGCTGGTACTTTTCCAAGCAGCTCAGCTACTTTAAAAGTCATATTCTCAGGTGGGAGCTGCTGCTCCTGGGGGTACAGCTGAGGGGCCCTGTTTTGCTAGCGCATTATGCCTCTTCCACGCACCACTCACTTGCCTGCATCCTCCCCGGGCACAGCACCGCTGCAGATTGCAGCCCACGAGTGTCAGGCTTCAAGTGCCTCATTATCAGTGGGGGTGGAACAGGCTCTGAATAGGAGTGTCACCCGGAAAGGCTTATGAGCTCTCACTTAGCTTCTACTCTGTAGCCAGGCACAGAATAAAGCATTTGGCAGGCACCACCACCCAGCAGGGTCACCATTCTAGTATGCCCATAGGAAACAAAGACACAGAGAGGACAGGTGACGCACCAGAAGTCACACTGCATACAAGTAGTTCAGGTTAGATCCAAACGCCCCATCCCCAAATCCTGTGCTTGACGCCACACTCCACAGCCCCAGAGTACCATTAATATTCCAATTGCCCTCCTCAAACAGTGGCCTCTGCTGTAAAGTGGACAGGTCTGAAAGTGTTACACCACACCCGGGTGGTCACATACATAGTCACTCGCTGCTGCAGCTGCTCACAGGGCAGTCCAAGCTGGCAAGCCAGAGGCCAAGAGCAAGATCTTGATGATGGGGGGAGGGGTCTGAGGATAGGCACATGGGGGTCTTTTGCAGGTGCTAACAGTGTGGCAGAATTAGATTCTGGCCATGGCTGCACAACTGTGAATATACTGAAACCACCGACTGTATACTTGGAAGGGTGAATCTCACAGTGTGTGAATCATATTGAGATTTTAAAAAATAAATAAATACACGCATGTGAACAAGAGGAGGGTGAAAAACATGGATGTGTCACCATTGAGCTCACGAGGTCATAGACGTGGTACGTGACCTCGACAGGAAAGCCTCAGCCCAGTACCGGACTTGCTGCACAGCCCTGAGAAGGCGTTCAGGACCCCCAGTCCCTCCCAGGCCTGGCTCCGGCCCCAGAGACTTTGAGAATAGCCAAGGCAGAGGAGAGCGCCAACCCCACCTACGCCAGGACGTTTCTTGGCTCAGGCTTCTCGGTGGAGCAGCCACATCCCCACCCCTTCTTCATTTGATCCAGGGCCCTGGGACAGATCCTCTGTCCCCACTCTGTGTGGCAGGGGTGACTCCTGCCCAACCTTCAAGGTGGGAACCCAAGGACAAACAGTTGTCTTGGCTCCTCGGCTCTTTGGGTACAAGGGGTGGTCGGGAACAAGGCCTACCTGGGGATCCCTACTTCACCTCCACCAAACCACAGGCTGAGAGCGTGGCCGTCAGCTATCTTTAGCATATGGCCCCAGGGTATCTTCTGGGTAGGACACCAGCTCATGTGTATAGCATTCCCAAGGGATGCCCTCAATCACCTGGGGTACCCCTGTCCCCATTGTCCACACCTAATGTCTTTCACTCTGATACCCCAAAGCAGGGCTGTCTGGGCCATTAGACCCACTTCCCTATTCTGAATTGAGCTGTGTCTACCCTAGAGAGCTAAATGGAAGTACTGTGTCTTCATTTGTCCATGGTTCGTTGCTTTTCCTGAGTAACAAGAAGATGAGTCCCATGCAGCAGTGCGCCTATTAGGTTAGCATGGCTCCATCTGGATGTCTGGAGTCCTTGTCAGAAGACAGGAGCTTGTTAAACACATCAGACACAGGGCATATGGCTGTGAGAGCAGAGACTAGATTGATGCATCTATAAGCCAGTGACACCAAAGCCAGCCATAGGGCACAGAGTGGGAAGAGACGGGAGAAGCATCAGAGCCTCCCGCAGGAGTGCAGACCACCACGCCCGTTTCAGACTTCTGGTCCCCAAAACCATCCAGCAGGAGTTTTCTGTTGTCCTAAGTCACCAGCTCTAGCTCACCTAGCAGGTCTTCCTCACTGTCACCCCAGAATCCTTGGGAGGGGCAAAGCTCACATGGGACGGGCAGCCAGGCAGGCAGGATACACTGCTTCCCTCAGGGAAGCCACGTGGGTCTCATGACCAGATTCAGGAGGGGTCCGTCAGCCTGGAAGCCGCTCACAGCAGCTCTACCACAGCCAACGTTGTGCTCTGCCCGAAGATGAATGTGCCCACCAGCACAGAGAGCACACCCCAGGCCTCCAGGCAGCACCTGCAATGCAACAGCCCCGGTCACCTTGCTGTCTGCACTTCGTACTCAGCACCACCGGGGCTGGCACAGGCAGTGCTGCCAAGGGCCAAGAGGGTGGCTGATAGGCAGAAAATTTCATTTTCTCCTTATCCATAGGGACTGCAGGAAATCATCCCCAGGAGTCTCACCCCCTCTCTTATTGCATGACCTCATTCTTCCTAAATATTTTATCAAAGAAAAAGGACCGGGGGAAGGCAGGCGCAGCCTCTTTGCTCCCTTTCTCTTTGCTCCTCTGGCACCAGCAGGAACCTTCGGAATTGCGGGAGGAGATGAAAGCCCTGAGTCACTCACAGTCAGGACGGCAGGCAGCTGGGGCGCAGGACCGAGGAGCCTGGGGTGGCTGGACAGGCGGCTACTGGAGCCACACGGGAAGTTGTCCAATGCAACCAGAGCCAGACATAGACAGCGAGGAGGCAAGAGCAGTATGATGGCCAGCAAATGGCAGGGCCACCAGAGACATCACAGCCCCGCTGGCAGAAGCTGAAGGACCCATCGTCACAGAGGCCATCTCTGGCTAGCAGCATCAGTGCCCCACTGCAGGGGGAAGGGAGCCCACGAGATACAGGCTACAGTGCCACTCAGAGCCATGCTGGTGGGTGGGAGGGACAGAGGATGGGTTCGGGGTGGGGGGGGAACAACTTGAGAGCCCATAAGTGAAACCACACTGAGCTTGGACTGTGAGACAGAACACAAGTGTGTGGACAAGGGTGCTCCTGGGGAGGAGAGGTCCAATCTGAGTCACGCCTACACCTTTGCAGATACAGACGGGAACAGGCACGGGCCTGCAGCTGAGATCTGTGTCCACAACTGCCGTAACCCATGGGCATCTGAAGTGTGCTATGTGGTGTCCTCACAAGCATACCCACCTGAGGCCTGTAAGTGTGGCCTCATCTGCAAATAGGTCTTGATGGGTAAGCGAAAAGTGCTGGGATGATCTTTATAATGGAGCCGAGTCCTTATTTCTCAAAGTGTCCTTCTAAGACAAGGGTGGTGGACAATTTGAGGTGCAGGTGGGGAAGGCCTTATGAACATGGCTATGGTGGTTTGATTCAGGTGTCCCCCACAAACTTAGGTGCTCTGAATGCTAGGTCCCAGCTGATGGCACTTTGGGAATTAAAGCCTCCTGGGGGCAATGTTTCACTGGGGACAGGCTTATGGGTGTTATATAGCCAGTTTCTCTTTGCCAATGTTTGGCACACTCTCCTGTTGCTGTTGTCCATCTGATGGTGGCCAGGAGGTGATGTCCACCTTCTGTTCATGCCATCGTTTTCCCCTGCCATAATGGAGCTTCCCCTCAAGTCTGTAAGTCAAAATAACTCTTTATGTTTCTCACAAGCTGCTCTTGGTCTGGTGTTTTCTGCCAGCAATGTGAACCTGACTGCAACAGAGGCAGAGGCTGGAGTGATATAGCTGCCAGCCAGCTCAGCAGCCACCAGCAGCTGGCAGAATAGACAGAGTATCCCTGCTGATGCCCTACCTCAGGCCTCTGCCTCTAGAGCTGAGGGATGACTTTCTACTCCTTAATGCTTGGTGTGATCATTTTGTTTTTCCCAGGCTGGAGATTGAAGCATGATCATTCATTACAGAAAACTAACCTGCCTTCCCTCTACATTCCTGTACCTCAGTTTCCACATCTTTGCAGTGGGAATAAGGGATGTGGGGATGCAGATCCAGGGGCCTGAGCTGGGGTCCACTCTGCTCTCACCAGAGATCCTGAGCCTCTTCCTTATCTGTAGGGTAGAGACTCCCCAGACCCTGGAGAGGTGAGTGTGTGATGGAGCCCAGTAACGAGGAGCACTTCACAGTTACCATGAAGACACAGCATGAGAGCCCGGGTCTTGCTCCCACCAGGCCTCTGTAACCGAGGACCACCCTAAGTGTGGCTTTCGTCTTGGGTCTGAGCCAAACTACGAGGAAGGAGAGCGTAGGTACTAATGGGAAGATCCCCAAACCCGCAGGAAAATCAGCCACACCCCTAATGAAGTGTCATAGGCTGGGCATGCCCTCCAGCCTGTGGGTGAGGCCCCACCACCACCACCTGCAGCTCTTCTTTTGCAGGCCAAGGAACATTCATGCTCCGGGCCTCTGGGCACACCCCAGGCAGCACCTTCATCTTGGGGACACTCACTTGACTTTGGGTCTTATGGGCTCTGTGTCCACAGCATAGATCAGGCACAAACCTGCAAAAGGAAGCACAGGGTCACCCTGGCTCTTCCTCACCAAACCCAAAGCACCAAGAGCTGCAGCTTAGAGCTGTTGATGCCGCACAGCCCTTGGGGAACCCCAGGGACCTGTAAGGCTTTTTTCCAGGCAGTGGCCTTGCCAACTAGGTCCCTCCTGGCAAGGTGGTGCCATGCAATAGTTAAGGGACCAGCTTGGAGTTAGGAGGCCAATGAGAGCCCCAGCTCAGCACCCCCAAACAACTTGACTCCATATCTAGCAACAGTGTAGCCTCTCTGGATCCTACTTGATGAGTTCATAGTATTGTAGGTGGAGTTATTACTGTGTGCTGGCACCTGCTGTGTGCTGGTCCCCCTGCTGTGTACTGAGTGTTATAGTGTGCTGGGCACCTACTATGTGCTAAACTCTGCCCTACTGTGTGCTCAGCCCTAGACCTCCCCACCCCTGAGGACTCAGGACTTTTGTTCTAGGTGCCAGCCAGGCCTTACAGGGCTCCTTGCTTTGCAGCAGCCCTCCAGCCTCGCCCATGCTAGGTTTCTCATCCAGAGACTGCTCCTGCTGCTTCTCCTGGAATGTCTCACGACGGCACACTGGCACTGGGAGGGTTTCCTGTTGTGGAAGGGGGAATCTGCCTCCAAAGGGTCAGAGAAAACTTGCCCAGAACACTTTTTGCATTGTGATCCACGTGAGTTTCACATATACAGTATTTAAAACCAACGAAGGAGCCCTACAGCAGAGGGCTGCAACCATGGGTGGGATGGACTCCCTGCCTGCCCAGGGCTGTGGACCACAGTCTCCTCGTCCGTGGAATGGGATGGGATGTTGATGTTGCACGTCCACCAGGGTTGCTGAGCTGCTTAGCCACCAGGGGTCTCAGAAGCCCTGGCCTGTGCCTAGACTCAGTAGCATGCATTCTACTCCTATCCAGGTGGGTCCCTCATCCCCAGAAACTTGACCTCTGACACTGAGTCCCCACAGACACACATGGGCCCAGAGCAGCCACTTACCAGGGAAGATGAAAATGAAGAAGGAACTGATACCGCCAATGAGATCGATGATCTTGCTGAGGTCAGGCAGCAACAGGGCCATGGCAAGGGTCACAGTGACCCATAGGAGGGTCAGTGGCAGCCGAACCCATGGCCCTGAGGGGTCGGACCCTCGTGGGCCCCCATAGCGTCTCTTCCACAAGTCCTGCATCACAGACCTGCAGACACTAGGGTTTAGCCAGTACCTGTGGTCACCCCCCCTCCTGGCCTCTATGGGCCCCCAGCACTTCAATAGCTTGCTCCATACCCAAGCTCATATTCCTCAGGGCACCTCCCAGCCTTAGGGCTCCATGGCCACCAGGAGCAGGCTTCTGGTAGGGTGGGTGGCAGGGAGGTCCAAAATGGGTGCAGCCTCCTGTCCTAGTCTCATGCTTACTTGTTGGGTGACTTGGAGCAGCCACTCCCTGTGCATCCCTCACTCTATCCATCAGAGGTGGCACCACCCCCACACACGCTCCCACAGATGGTACAACATGGCTGCCAATGTACTATGCTAAAGGGGGTCATCCACCCCAGCCAGGGCTGACCTCCCCAGGAACACCACGATGGGGTAGACAGTCACAATGGAAACAGCAAAGAGCACACGTGCGACAATGATAGCCACATCATTGCCCGGGTAGGACATCAAGATGTCAGCAGAAACTTCATTGCCAAAGGACAGGAAGCCGTACACCCCTGCAATGGGGAAAGAGGAAGGCAGGGAACTGCAATTAGAATGCCACTCCCACCCCAACACACAGCACCTTAAGGCTTGGCAGTGACAACCTTCTGGGAAGGTTCCTGTTCTGCTTCCTAAGCCTGCATAGCACTTCTTCGTCTGTGGGATAATCACTCCTGAAGGCCAGCGTGGCACAGGGCTGGTGCTAAGACTCACTCAGCAAGCATGCTGACTGGAAGCACGCAGAGCCTTGGGGAGTAGAAATATGCTTCCTGTGCCCCAGCTCCTGGGGACAACAGCCAGGAAGCAGTTGTCAATGCACCCATTTTCCAGATGGGAAAACCAAGATCGGAAGTATCACTGACCCTCCAGAGTCACACAGCTAAATACAGCAGCATCTGGACTGGAGAGTCAGCCTCTTGTCCAACATAACACTACCTCCTGTTGCCCAGGTCTCCTACCCTGCCACAAGACATCACCTCTAACCTAGAGCTATGGCCTCAGAGGTGTCTCTCCAGGACCTTTTCTGTTATCCTACTGTTCTGGCCCAGGAGGTGATAATTAGCATCACTATATTCCGAGGCCAGGGTAGACAGGATCCCCCTTGCTGGGGAAGGTCCCCCAGCAAGCTCTTTGGGTGATCCTACGAGTCCAAGGCTGCCTGACAGATCCTCTGCATTCTAAGACCTTCCAAATCAGAAGTTCCAACAGGTGAAGGGGAGAACAGGCCACCAGCTGGAGGGCGGCCGCCAGAAGTCAGCATGCACCTGAGACCTGGGTCTGTACCACACATGTGCTGCGTGACCTTGGGTCTGTCTCACACCTGCGACACTTGCGTGTTTTGTAAACTCAGACATAACACGTCCATTGCTACATCTCAGAACAGTGGGAAGGGTGCCGTGTGTAAGTGCAGGGGCTTTGGGGACAGTTATAACATAGTTCATGTCTCAGCTTTACACACCTAAGTGTGAGACTTTGGACAAGTCACAGAAGCCCTCTGAGCCTCAGTTTACTCATTTGTGAACTGAGGCCCCTTTCCAATGATGTGCTAAGAATTAAATGAGCAAAGGCACCCAGAGCCCAAAGCATCAGACTCGGCCACAGATTGTTTCCTCGTCCACTGCCAATGCCTCCCCACCTGTGCATGCCTGGCACACCCTACCTGTCAGCGAGTAGACCAGGAGGCACGCCAGCAAGGACAGCCCGGAGACCAGCGTCCAGTGTGAGAGGCTCTGGTTACGCATGCTGCAGTAGATGGAGACAGCGGCCTCGTGACACTGGAAGACAGAAGCTGCGGCTCAGGGGGATTCAGTCAGGCCTCCCTGGGGCGACTGGAGAAGGGCTGTGTCCCCACGCACCTGTATGTCCACCAGCTACAAAGGCCATAAGGAAACTACAGAATCCTCATGGTAGGAATATTATTCAGCTCTGAAAAAGGCTGACCACGACTTTTCACCTTGGCACAAAAAAACTCTTTTATGTACAACATAAAGTCAAATGAAAGAAGCCAAAAAGGAATCTTTCCATGTGTTCAAGTTCAAGACACAAGGCAAATCAGTCTAGTAGGGTCACTGGCACTGGTGTTGTGGACACTTGGGAGAGGGTCGAATGTCCCTGGGGTGGCACCACCCTATAGGGGCTCCAGCTCTGTGATGATGGAGGATGGAACAGTCATTTGGTGGGTGCTACTAATGGAGAAGTTGATAAGGAGACAGTCCCCACCAGGAGCTGGTGAGGTCACATGGTGTGGTGGTTTGATTCAGGTGTCCCCCATAAACTTAACATAAATGCTAGGTTCACAGCTGATGGAGATTTGGGAATTAACACCTCCTGGAGGCAGTGTATTGTTGGGGGTGGGCTTATGGGCTTATAGCCAGTGTCCCCTTGCCAGTGTTTGGCACACTCTCCTGTTGCTGTTGTCCATCTGATGTTGGCCAGGGGATGATGATGTCTTCTTCTCATGCCATCGTTTTCCCCTGCCATCACAGAGCTTCCCCTCGAGTCTGTAAGCCAAAAAAGACCCTTTTCCCCCAAAGTTTCTCTCGGTCGGGTGATTTCTGCCAACAATACGAACCTGACCACAGCGCATGGGAACATCCAGACTTACAATTTACACACTGATGGTAACATGCCATCCAGTGCCAACCATTCTACATGTCACATACACAGCCAATTCCAGGAGCCTACTACAATTTGAGTGTTGTGCAGTGAGTCTGTCCTGAGTCTGTCTCACACTAATGCAAGGGGTGCTGAGGAGCAGGCCGGGTGGGGAGGGGCAGCCATAGCAAGATGCACCCCTGTCCAGGCCACTTCTGAGGCTCCTGAGACAGGTTCCCACCATTTGCACTCACTTGGGGTCTGAACCAAAGGAATGGATTCCACTCCCATAGGCACTCACTGGGCTTGGACACCCCACGTCCCTCTGTGTGGCGTCGGGGCCTTTGCGCAAGCTGTGCCCTCTAGCTTGCATCTCTCCTAACCCTACCAGCCCCTTCTCATCCTGAGCCGAATAATTTCCTCTCTCGTGTGACCTCACACTCCAACATGAGCAACTCTGGCTCTGATTGATCAGCCTCTGTCAGCTATGCTGTGCGGTCACGACCCGAGCTCAGAGCCTAGCACTGCTGACCGCCCTGTAGGAGGGAGCCCGGAGCACCTCCAGTCCACCGTAGTCCCACCAGCAGCCCTGGCTCTGTGGATCCAATGCTTACGCTCTACCTCTTCAGAGGTGGGGGCACAGCGCCCCCTGGAGGACATGTCCGGTGGTGCGGCATGTGGGCCTCATCCTTTGCAGCCCAGCCTCGGGTGAGCTCAAACACGCCGGCCTTGGGTGCCAAGGTGCCCTCACTATCGGCCCTGGGCTTCCTTCCAAGAGCCCACCAGATCCTAGGCCAATAAGTGGAAAGACTCTGAGGCTAAATTGTCTTTCCTGTGGCTGGAGACCTAGGTAACAGCTCCTTCCTGTTTCATCGTTTTGGCTCCCGAAGAGACACCAACATCTCAACGCAGTCCCAGGTTGATTACAGGGATCCCAGAGCTTCAGCTCTGAGGGCGGAAATGCAGCCAAGTCCAACCCAGGTGAAGACTCTCAAGGGAGCCAGACATGCCCAGGACCCCTCCTTCCCTATGCAGAGCACGGAGCCACAACGGTCCGCAGGGCCCCCAGGTAGGCAGCATCTAAGGGACAGCTAGTGTGGGCAGGCTCCCCAGTCCCCAGATGGACAAAGCAGAAGGGAGGTGACATGTTAGCCAAAAAGTAGGACAATCCTCCGTTGCCCAACCAAGGCGTGGGTCCACAGACAGTGCCTGTTCACACGGTAGGAATTCTTAAAAAGGAACGAAGCACCCACATGCAGTACATGGGTGAACCTGACAGGACCATGAGAGCGAGAGAAGCCAGACACCAAGGGCCACATATCGCAGGGTTCCATTCACAAGAAATGTGCCCATGACAGGGGAATCCACACAAACAAAATGGATGGGTGGTGACCAGAGGTTGAAGGGAGGAGATGGAGTGGCTGCGGGGAGGGGGAGTGGGCGGGGGCTAAGTTGATGATGGTGCCAACCACACAACTCTGTGACTATAGTCAAAACGAGTGGCTGGGACACCGGAACTTTAGAAGGGTGATTGTGGAACCAGGCATGGTGGCTCACGCCTATAACCCAGCACTGGGGAGGCTGAGGCAGGAAGACTCCTCTGGGTTCAGGACCATCTTCGGCTATATAATGAGCTCCAGGCTAACCTGAGCTATAATGTGAGACTCACCACCCCCCATTCTCAAAACCCACCCACAGAGATAATTGTGTGGTAAATACATTGTATGTGACCAGGATGGCTGGGGACAGACCCTAGAACCCCTGTTCTTCTGAGTCCCCTCACTGACTCAGTGCAAGCTGGGGAGGGTGCTACTATTAAACGTATTTGGGGGAGATATATTTGAATCATATCAGAGTCCCTGATGGCTATGGGCCTGCTGCCCTCCCTTCGTGGTAGCCCATCCAGCCCCTAATTCTTCCATGTCATCTCTACATATCCCCCAGATCCCAGACCCTCCAAGCCGGATCCTGCAGCCATCTCTGGCCTAACCCCACCCCCATACTCGTGTCTCCTCCTTCCCAGCACCCCATCAAGGCAGCCCTGAAAACCCTGGAAACGGCAGCAGCGGTTGCTAGGAGAAGCAAACAGGGAACAGAGGTCAATGTGAGGCCCGTGGGCATTTGGAAGGCAGCTGGTGCGGGTTTGCCTGCAGCTCCACGTGGCATGAGCCAGGAGAAGGATGGTCAAGGCTAAATGCAGGTAACAGTAGACAGCAAAATTGACCCCAAGCATCTTTTCAAAATCCTGGATGTGAGAAGTTCCCACAGGCTGCTTGCTGAACCTCAGAAGTGGCATTGAATCACTTATTAGAACAAGACATGGAAATATTTGGGTTTTTTTTTTTTTTTCCAAAAATGGTTCTCAACTCTGCCGGGCTTGGTGGTCCGCACCCTTAATTCCAGCACTCAGGAGGCTGAGGTAGGAAGATCACTGTGAATTTGAAGCCAGACTGAGACTACATAGTGAGTTCCAGGTCAGCCTGGGCTAGAGCAAGACCCTAAACAAAAAAGCAAGATGACAAACAAAAATTGCTACTGGTTGGAGAATGAGGGAAGAAGACATGCAGCTGCGAAGCTGAGATGCTGTGCAAATCTATATGAACTTACTCCAGTTCAGGGTGGGTGTTGCTAGTGGAGGGTATGGGTTGTTTTTAGGCAAAGCTTCTCTGAAGTAAGCCCTGAAAGGCATGTTAAGCTGCTTGGAGATCATGGACTTACGTCCAGCTTCCCAGCAGCAGTCATGGGCCAGGGCCTCCATTCCTCTAGCCCTGTCCTGAGCCATCTACAGAGCGCCCGGGTCTTCACATCCCCCACTGGACCATGTATGCTGTGACCTCCTCCTATGATGGTCTACTAACAATTCTGCCTGTCTGGTCCCCCGTCCCATCCCTGAGTTTCCTGTATTCCTCCCCACACACCCTGTGAGTCTCAAGAGTTATAATCTTTCCAAGGCTGGGACAGAATCCACCTGCTCTGCGGGCATAAATGGGTATCTCTGGGTTTCCAGGCACGATGGCAATTCTGTGGGCATTCTGTTGAGAGAAGGATGTCTCTGGTCACTTCGCTCTACACGAGACCCCACAAACGTGATGCTGCTGGTGTTGTCAGCGGGAGCACAAGTATAATGAGTGGCAGTTCGCACCTCCCTTGGGAGTCTAGATGTCATGCACGGTCTCTGGAAAACAGCCTACGGACCACAGGTGGACACTACAACAAGCCCTCAAACTTCTCCCCAAAGGGGAAGCTTAGCTCTCCCAAGGGAACAGGGAGCCTCTGCAAATGTCAGCTTCTACTTACCTGGAATCCGAAACAGATGGTGGGGAAGACACTAAGCACAGAGGTCCATGAGGAAGGGCTGGGAATAGAGAGGAACAGATGTTCACTAAGAAAGAGTTCAGCTCAAAATGACCTTCAACTTGACAGTATTTATTTTAAAGGAAACCAGGACAATGTAAGAGTATGACTGCAAGATGCGTTTTGAAGGGCTGAGTCTGTGAGCCTGCTATGCTTGCTAAATACATCTTTGCTGGCATTTGGTCACATGACACTTCACGTGCATGAGATTTGGACAAGACAATGGCAAGAAAAAATTCCTACCTTCCCTCTCAAGGCAGTCTGTTCCCAAAGCTGCCAAGTGTTGGGGCATAGATGGTTTCCAACATATGTCCAATGTAATATGAGGATGGTTATGTCCTCCATCCAAGCCACCTCAGGGGACATGTGTAAATAGTCAGAAGAACCTTTAGGTCAAGCCCCCCCAGGGATCCTGCCTGGTGGGTCCCAGGTTGCTTGGACAAACAGCACCAGCCTGTGTCACCTACAGGGACACATAGCGGAGGGAATATGGACAGCGCACCCTGAGGAGACAGCATTTCTTGGCTGTCATTGAGTAACAGCTCCCATAGACATTTCTGTCCTAATCCCAGCAACCTGTAAATGTGGTTCCTCACAGGAAAAAGGTGACTTTTAGATGAGGCTAAGGACTGAGATGAGCAGAGTGTCCTGGGTCATCAAGGTGAGCCCAGTGTCGCCATAGGGGTTCTTGGGACCAGAGCTCCCACCTGGCTGTGACAGGGGAACTGCAACTATGGAAGTAGGTGAAAGCCATGTGGCTAACTTTGGAGGAATAGGGGCCACTGCCCAAGAACTACTAGGAGTAGCTGCAAGAGGTGGGAAAAGCAGGAGACAGGCCCTCCCAAAGCTGCCAGGAGTGGCCTCACCCACGCCATGGTCTTGGCCCAGCCGCAAGGCACTGGGCCTCTGATCCTAGCACTCTGAGAAAAGAAAGACCGGCACTGTAGTGCTAGATTGCTGAGTGTGTGGCTCTGCGGCAGCAGCTGCAGGAGGCTGGGACCCAGCTGCTCTGTTTTGTATTGCTCCAGCCAATTTCAACTCTGAAATGAGCCCTGGTGTCCTGGCCACCCTTGCTGAAGCTTTTCTATGGCACTGCCAGGTGTCTGGACTTCCTCCTCACACTCGTAAACAGAAGTGCCATGTTTCACCCACTGCCATCTTCCAGGCTCAGGGCCTACATTCCTCCTTACCCCCCCCCTCCTACCCACGGGTTAGCCCAGGAGGAGTCCCATCCCGGGTGTGCGTCTCTGCCCAGGGCAGGGCTGTCCCCTCAGAGACCTTAAGAACACAGATCCCACTCACTCCTACATCACTTCTTCACTTTGGATAATTGCAGGTAGCCAAAAAAGGTTTTATGACCTCTGCCCCGACACACCCTACAGCAGAGCCCAATTCATCAGGCTGAACACCTCATCTGCTGACCGACCACTGGGACCCATTTTCTATTATTCTCTTATTCTCTGTGTGAAATGGGGGCCACAAGTCCATGCCACCAGAAGCTCAGCATGGTGGAACAGGGTCTGTACAGAGGTCATTGGTTAAATTAAGAAGATAATGTATCAGATTAGGCCTAGACCTCTGACTAGATGAGATGAGAGATGAGAATCCAGACCCTCCAGGAAAAGATAGTATGAAGACAGGTAGACAATGTGGTGTTAAGGAGACCTAAGTTGCTGGCAGCTGCAGAAGCTGGAGAAAGTAGGAAGGAATCTTCCAGCACCTCGGCTTGGGTATAACCCTATCATGCTTTGACTTGGGACTTCTTTTTTTTCTTCCTTTTAGTTTTTTGAGGTATGGTCTTGCTTTAGCCCAGGCTGACTTGGAATTCACTATGAAGTCTCAGGATGGCCTTGAACTCATGTAGATCCTCCTACTTCTGCCTCCCAAGTGCTGGGATTAAAGGTGTGTGCGCCACCACACCTGGCTTAACTTGGACTTCTATCTCCAGGGCTTAGGGGAATTTTTCTGATGGTTTAAGTACCTTAGTTTTTGGGAATTTGTCACAGCAGCTTCAGGACACCTCCTTGCCTAACTAACTCCCATCCTACCCAGGCCTCACCCGCTTCTTTAACTCCCTGCTTCCCTGTGCCCAGAACCACCAGCTGGGAGCACAGACCTCCAACAGGACTCATGGACTCAACTGCTATCCCTGCTCTCCCCAGCCTGGCTTCCCTGAACCATAGGCACACAGAGCCTATCACCACTGACGTCTAGCATATGGCTCCAAGTGGCCTCACTATCCTTGAATCATTGCACCTCTCTGATTCCTATATCCCCTCTAGCAGACTGTGGTTTGGACAGCCATGTCACCTGTGGTACATGCTACTGGGGAGACATGCTGGGGCCTGGACTAATCATGGGGGAGACTTTCCAGAGAGCAGTGTGAGGTCTGTAGTTGCAGTCACACACCCCTGAGCCATCCCGCACATTAACATTGACAGCCACATACCTGGCATCTGGCCACATCACCTCATCCCCTCTGGAAGCTTCTAGGCCTGAGACATGCATCCAATTCTGGTTAAGGCCTTCTGTCTAGCCCGTTTCTCCCCCTGACTCCCAAAGAGCCCTGACAATCCTTTTGAGAAGAAGGTCACATAGCATCCCTGCTGTGCTTGGAACACTGCGAATGTCCCAGCTCACCACATCAAAATCACAGCACTTGGGCTGGAGAGATGGCTTAGTGATTAAGGAGCTTTGCCTGTAAAGCCAAATGACCCAGGTTTGATTCCCCAAGATCCACATAAACCAGACACACTAAGGTGGTGCATGCATCTGGAGTTTGTTTGCAGTGGCTGGAAGCCACAGTGAGCCCATTCTCTCCCTCCCATTCGCTCTCTCACTCTCCCTCCTCCTCTCTCTCAAATCAATCAATAAATAAAATGATTTTTAAAATCCCACAGTTCTCATGGTGGCTGAGTCCCTAATGACACCTCACCCCACTCCTAGCCTGCATCCAGGCTAATATAGCCACCCAAATTCCTCATTGTTCCCTCTGCCTGGATAACTGGTTGCCAGATTCCTCTGCGCCTGAATCTGTACCTAACCATCACTAGCAAGGGCAAGACCTAGAGTGAGGCCTTCTTAGCTTTATCACATGTCAGAGGCATGAGGGGCCTCTGAAACAAGCCCATGGGATCCCATTTCCAGGCAGAAAAGCACAAAAGGCGGTTTTCCAGACTCACCTTGCTGAAAGGCGGGGCTCGTTCCGGAGGTCCTGCGGCCAGAGATAGTACTGCACGGTGATGACCAGAGCCAGGTAGCAAGCTGCCAGAGTGCCTAGGATGCTGGCACACAGACGGGACAGTGTCAAGGACAACGTGTGAGAGCCATGCAGACAGTGCCCATAGCACTACCCAGCTAGCATGAGGACCGGAAGCTCTCCTCCTGAACCCCCACTTCCTTTCTGTACAGGGCGGCAGTTAGACAGGCTGTTCCAGTCCAGGATTGAGATATGTGGGTTCCTACTGGTCCACTGGAGGTAGCACCTGTGACAACTTTCCTCTCACAAGTGAAGGCCAGTTGACCCCTCAAGGTTGACACCCAAGTCAGGACACCCTGGGCTCGGCACACAGAAGAAGAGAAGCCTGGCTAACTTAAGGGTCGTGAGAGCTGCATGGACTGCGGGCATGCTGGAGCTTGGCAACAAACCCAAGCTAGGACCAAGCTTGTCAGCAGGCCTCAGTTGTTCAACACTATTACAAAAACCTCAAGGCCAAAATTAAAGAGAACAGCATGCACATCTGACAGACTGTCTGTGTCCTGTTTATCTGTGAAGGCCTGTAAGGGTTTAAAAACAAGATGTGCTCTTACAGGCAGTGGTTTTTGGCCTATTTGTAATGTTCTATGGTGGGTATATAGAATGTACCTAACTTCTCATTTTCCCTCTTTTGAATGGGAGGCCTGCCGGGTTCTTCCCTGATCCCTTCCAATGCCAACACTCTGCAGCACCCTTGCCGGGGGCTTGCGTGCCCTTGTACCTGGTGTATTTCTGGAAGGCGATCTCCCGCGGTCCTGAAAGGGGCAGAATGACTAGCGCCGAGAGCAGGGGTAGGGTGAAGCGCTGTGTGGCATACCAGGGCTGCGGGGCACCGGGCAGGAGAGAGTCACACACTGAAGGAGAGAGGGGTAAAAACTTAGCCACAGAGCAGAGAGGCCACAGGGCACAAGTCAGTCCAGGAGCCAAGGGATGGGATTCAAGTGAAATGGAACCCAAGCTGTGCCCCCTTAAAGGAAAGAACAATACCATATTTTACAGTCATTCACAAGCATGCACTGAGCTTCTGCCATGAGCTGGGCAACTGCCTTCATGGTACTCAGAGCTGGATAAAGCCACCTCCTGTTTGGCTCAGGAGCCCCAGTGACTGTCTGGGGGGTGAGCTGAGAACTGCTGTGGGATTCAGACTGTGCAGCCTGTGAAGGGCCAGCGCCTTCCATCTTTCTGAGGATCTCTAGTGCTGCTGAACAAATCCTGGTGGCTGAGAAAGGCTACTTTATGGTGTCATAAACCAAAGGGCAGCTGAGCATGATGGTGCATGCCTGTGCCTTTAGTTCCAGCACTTGGGAGGCTGCGGTAGGACTGCTGTGTATTTGAGACCAGTCAAGGGCTACAGAATGAGTGAGTTCAAGGTCAGCCTGGGCTAGAGTGAGACCCTGCCTCAAAAAAACCAAACAAAATAATTAGGGCAGTGATGAACTAGCAGGTCCTGCTCCATGAGAACTCGTGTGGACTCTTAGGATCACCCGGCTGGTGATAAGGCTGGTCTGGAGGGTCCCAGATAATAACCCACACCTGGTACCTGCAGGAGACCACAGAGCCTCCCCAACAGACTCGTGGTCACTCCTCTTGAGCCCTCTACATAGTCTCAGGGTCTCTCCTCATGAGACCTTCCACCCATGGCAGCTGGGGACTCTCAGAAACCATGACAGAAGTAGCTCATCCTTCTGAAAGCCAATCTTAGACATGCCATGAGGTCCTGCCCACCACACGGTGTAGGACAAAGCCATCTCAGAGCCCACCTAATTCCAGTACAGAGTACAGGGACCTCACCCACCTCTTAGTGGCAGGAGACCAAAGATCCAGGACTTAGTCTGTCTTACTCTGTCACAGCAAGATGGGTGATGTGGAGCTGATCTAAGAAGCAGGACAGAGAGGAAGGGGAACAAGGGGAGTGACAGACAGCCTGAGGCAGGGGCGACTGTAACTGTAAGCAAGGCAGTCTCCTCTGGAGAGGGGCAAGGCCACCTCTATCATTCTATGTGCAGGGCAGAAGCTGGGAGGTGAGGGCTGTCCCTGGCTGCAAGGGTTGTTCGCACTTTAGTGAGTAAGCCTTCTTTGCTTTGCTACAGCTTCGCAAAGAAATGATGGCCTTGCACCTTAGTGCTAAAAGAAGTGACAGAGGATTGCTCAGCTCTGAAACATCTCTATCACACCTTCCAAGGCTAGGGGTCCACTGCAGAAGAGATGGCAGAAACAATGTAAGAGCCAAAGGAAGGGTAGGACTGCTTACAATGCAATCTTCCAGACACAGAATGGCCTGGATATCAATGACCTTGCAGTGCCTGACACTACCTGCACAGGACCCTCATAATAGGAGGAAAAGATGATGACATCAAAAATAAAAGAGACTGATTGAGAGGGGGAGAGGATATGATGGAGAGTGGAGTTGCGAAGGGAAATGTGTGGAGGGGGGGGGAATCACCATGGTTTATTGTCTATAATTATGGAAGTTGTCAATAAAACAAAATAAAGAAATGAAAGCTCAGGGGAATAGCTTGTCTCCAGCAGGATGAGGCTACACATGGGAGGGCAGAGCTGCCTCTGTACCAGATGCGAAGAGGAGGCAGATGCTGAGGGGAATACAGAGATCACCTGTGGGTTTGAGACTTCCACATGGCACGGGGTGGGGTGTATTCATTCTTTGATTGCTTGCAGTCAGGAGACTAGTTCTGACATCATGGCTATACCACCTCCTCCCCAAACTTGCATTGTCTAGGCATTCCCATGAGCTCCTCAGCACTGATGGTGGCCATTTGTGCCTAACTCGTGCAATGGCTACCCATGCACCCCAAGCTCTATTTAATGTCCCTTCCCAGAAGTGTGTGCTTTGCCAAAGAAAGATGCATTGCCAATTCACTGAATCAGAAAGACGTGCGCAATGCTCTCTCTCTCTCTCTCTCCCAATCAGTCCACAGAGACCTGAGACTCTATGCACAGTGCTCTAACCCACAGCCTCAGATTTCTTCTCAACACAACACTGTCGTACCACTGGAATTGCCATGCAACAGGAGCTCCACTTGCCACTGGCAGGCACAGAGGTTTGTGGCCATTTTCTCACCGGGAGATTCAAGGATACCAACCTTCACAATTCTTGGTATAAGGCAGTGGGGGTTTTTTATGTGTTTGTTTGCTTTGGTTTTGCAAGGTAGGGCTCCACTCTAATCCAGACTGACTCGGAATTCACTATGTAGTCTCAGGCTGGCCTTGAACTCACGGTGATCCTCCTACCTCTCTGCCTCCCAAGTGCTGGGATTAAAGGTGTGCACTACCACACCCGGCTAAAGCAGTGTTTTGATATGCCAAAATATTGCATCTAGGGGTCTTTTTGTGCATTGTTTGAGAGACAAAACAAATAGGAAAATGGTAGACTTTAATATTATCAACAATCATACTTCAACTAAGCCTAAACATAACAATTAAAAATATGAGATTGGGCCAGGCGTCATGGCACATGCTTTTAATCCCAGCATTCAGGAGGCAGAGGTAGAAGGGTCACATTGAGTTTGATTCCACTCTAATACTATGTAGTAAGTTCTAGGTCAGCCTGGGCCAGAGTGAAAACCTACCTCAAAAAATCAAAACATAAATAAATCTGGGGAGGTAATATGAGGGAGAATGGAATTTCAAAGGGGAAAGTGGGGGGGGAACAGAGGGAATTACCATGGGATTTGTTTGTTTGTTTGTTTTTGTTTTTCAAGGTAGGGTCTCACTCTAGCCCAGGCTGACCTGGAATTCACTATGGAGTCTCAGGGTGGCCTCGAACTCACGGCGATCCTCCTACCTCCGCCTCCTGAGTGCTGGGATTAAAGGCATGCGCCAACACGCCCGGCTGGGATTTTTTTTATAATCATGGAAAATGCTAATAAAAATTTAAAATAAATAAATAAATAAAAAATCTGACATGAGGGCTGGAAAGATGCCTCAGTGGTTAAGGTTCTTGCCTCCAAAGCCTAATGATATCAGTTCAATTCCCCAGTACCCACATTAAGCCAGATGCATAATGGCACATGCTTCTGGAGTTCATTTTCAGTAGCTAGAAGCCCTGGCATGCCCATTCATATTCTCTCTCTCTCTCTCCCCCCCCCCCTTTATCACTATCTGATTGCAAATAAATAAAATTTATTTTAAAAAATAAGTAAAATAAAAATCTGAGATTGTCAAGATAATTAAAAAATGCAAAACTCAACCATATGCTGTCTACAAGAAATGCGTTTTAAAATACCGAGCCATGGTTAGCTTAAAAGTAAAGAAATGGGAGGGATACTCACCCACACTGATCTTATAGTAGCTGGGTGAGTCGTAGGTTTAATGCCAGAAATAAAGCAGAATATTTCATAACAGTAGAAGGGTGTACCAAATCTCAGAGCTTCAAAAGCCACAAAACAGCTATAGGCAGAATTAAAGCCAGCAGATCTGCAGTCACAGTTGGAGGGGTCAGCAACCCACTCTTAGGTGCTGATAGAATAGCCAGGACAACATTTAAAATTCAGTAAGCCAGACTGGGGAGATGGCTCAGTTAGTAAAGTGCTTGTCACACAAACATGAGGACCTGAGTTCAGATCCGCAGCGTCCATGTAAAAGTCTGCATGGTGGTGCACTGCCACAATCCTAGTGCTGGGGAAGCAGAGAGAGGGTACCCTAGGGGGCTGCTTGGCTAGCTGGTCTGACTGAATCAGTGACCTTCAGGTTCAGCGAGAGACCGTCACAAAAAAATCAGGTAGGCCGGGCTGGGTGACGCACGCCTTTAATCCCAGCACTCAGGAGGCTAAGGTAGGAGGATCACTGTGAGTTCAAGGCCACCCTGAGACTACATAGTGAATTCCAGGTCAGCCTGGACTAGAGTGAGACCCTACCTTGAAAAACAAAACAAACAAACAAACAAAAAAAATCAGGTAGAAGCCAGGTGTGGTGGCACACGCCACTGCAGCACTCAGGAGGCAGAGGTAGGAGGATCATGGTGAGTTCGAGGCCACCCTGAGACAACATAGTGAATTCCAGGTCAGCCTGAGCTAGAGTGAGACCCTACCTTGAAAAAAAAAAATCAGGTAGAAGGTGACTGAAGAAGACACTCAATATTGATCTATGGCTTTCACATGTATAGGCACACACACACACATGTACTGTCACACACATGCCTACATGCATACACACAGACATACTAAGACACACATACGTATGTGAAAAAAAAGATTACAATTACATAGAGTGTGCTCTCTGTACATGAAACTCTATGTCAAAAAAAAAAAGAAAGAAAAAAGTTGGTATTTGGCCAGGCGTGGCAGTGCACACCTTTAATCCCAGCACTCGGGAGGCAGAGGTAGGAGGATCGCTGTGAGTTCAAGGCCGCCCAGAGACTCCATAGTGAATCAGGTCAGCCTGGGCTAGAGTGAGACCTTACCTAAAAAAAAAAAAAAAAAAAAAAAAAAGAAAAGAAAAGAAAGAAAGAAAGAAAGAAAAGAAAAAAAGAAATTAAATTTAAGACAACTCAAAACATCCCATAAATTAAAGAAGAAATTATAGCAGAATTTTGTAACTACTTCGCATGGCATGAGTATGGCAATGGAACACAGTAAAACCAGTGCACTGCAGCTTAAGCAGTGCGTAGAGGAGAATTCTTAGCAGGGACTGGAGGCCAAGATGGTTTGTGGGCTGAGTCTTAGCCACCCAAGAAAAAGGTCGTACTCAGCATCTCTCTGTAGAGACTTCTTGCACTTGCCTCAGTTTCCCCACCTGTTAAATGGGCTGTCTCTTCTAAACAGTCCATCTGCAGCCACAGTCTCTCTCATGCCCTTGTGACTTGCGGGTGGTTATCAATTTCAGTCTCCCTTCCCCACTCTGTTGGGTCCTCAGGTGAGGCCTTGCCTCTGTTGTCCCACTAGAGCCCCAAACAGTGTCCGTCGTCCTACTCATCCCCCCTTCCCCGGGGCCCAGGGGTCATTACAGCCTCTACTCCCTGGGCTACCCGAGGCCAGGAGAGGTACTTACACTTCTCTAGCTGATCCCCAATCACTCTGAGGAAAGCCACGGAGATCATGAGCAGGTTTATGAGGAAGCAGGCCTCACATAGCTTCCCCAGGGCAGGTCCACACAGCTCATGCACCACACCCTGGTAGGTCATCTGTCTACTGACAGAGGCAGCATAGCCCAGGATGACCAGCCCGCTGATCAAGAAGACCAGAGAGACCTGCAAGAGAACCATGCTACCTTGCATACATGCACCCTGACCCCCAGACCAGCTGGCCCTTAGAGCCCCACAAAGCCCAGGGCTGTGTGCAGCCTGACTCAGCACCAGCTGGGTCCGGGGTACCAGGGTGCCTGAGGTCATAGCATCAGGTCACAGCAAATGGGTCCTCACAGCGCTCTGGCTGCGTCTGTGAGCCTGGGATTTTGACAGTGCTCTGCCCTGAGGGGCAGATGAAAGCACAAACTCAAAGAGCTGAAATTGTTCTCCTGGTATTGCCTAGAGAGGCACCATTAGGAACATGAGGGGGGGGCGAGGAACGAGGGTGCTTGGAATCTGACTCCGCTGCTCACCTACTCTGTGGGGTGAAGCAGATCCTCCACCTGCACTGTTCCACTTGTGAAATGGGATAGCCTCTCCCACCTCCAGTGGTGTTGTGAGCAGCATGGCAGGTAATTTATTTGGCTCAGTGCCAGACCCCCGGTGAATGTGCCACAAATGGGAGTAGTCTTTACAATATTTACAATATCTGCTCATTTTGTGTGTGTGCATGTGCACTCGCGCAGGCATGCAGGCACACTTGCGTGTGTGTGGAGGCTACTGTTCTTCCTCAGGCACCATTTACCTGTTGCAAGACACAGTCCCACTGGCCTAGAGCTCTCTAACGAGGCTATACTGGCTGGCCAGTGAGCCCAGGGATCCTACCTCTGCCTCCACAGTGCTTAGATTACAAGCATGAGCCACCAGCCCTGGCATTTTTACATGGGTTCTGGAACTCAAACTCAGGTCCTCATGCTTGCAAGGCAAGCTCTTTACCCCTTGAGCCATCTCCCCAGCCTTCCCTTCCAACATTTATTATGAATGATCTCCACACATGTAGGAGAGTGATGAGGATGTTGCAGTGAACCCCACAACACACCCTACTGACACATGCAAGAACTGTTCCACCTTCACAGGTTCTGTGGGTCAGGATTCTAAGCTCCCGTGCTTTCTCTCTGGGTACCCACTGTCCAGTCTTGCCTCTGCAACAGCAAGCTGACTGCTTGCCGTGCATGGGAGGGCTGCAGGTGTCAGTCGTTCTTTCCCAGGATACTGGCTCACTGCTAGTGAGAACACGGCTGGCTGTGTAGTCAGAGGCTAAACTTACACAGAACGACCTACAGAGCCATTCATCTATCACTGGAGCCATAAACAGGTGTGTGTTCATGTGCAACCCAACCCCTTTAGCATACACCACCACGGCACCCTTGGACTGATCCCTCGAGCCCCATCCTCAGATCCAGCGTTGTCCCCGTTTTAGGTATTTCTGTACCTGCTTCTTCCACAGCACAGCGTTGGGAGGTACATTCATACCGCAAGCATTAGCAGCTATGGTTATCGCCTCTGGTGTTTGTGAAGGTGTGTGCGTGTGTGGGTGCACGTGGAGGAGAGAGGGGAAGACGTTGGGGTCTTCTCTCTAGTCACTCTCCACCTCATTCTTTGAGACACACTCTTTTGCTGAACTTATGGCTCACTGATTTGGTGAGACGAGCTAGCCAGCAAAGCTCAGGGATTCCCTGTCTCTGCCTCCCCAGTGCTGGGATTACAGGCTGTGAGGCACAACATCTGGTATTTTATGTAGAAACCGGGGATCTGAACTCAAGCCCTCATGTTTTCACAGCAAGCACTTTCCCTACTGAGCCATCTCCCCAGCCCAGCTTATGACAATTTTTTGCGGAGAGATATTTCAGGGTATGAGCAGATCACATCCTGACCCACAGAACCTGTGAAGGTGGCTTGGTGGAACAGTTCTAGCAAGTGTCAATAAATGGGCTGGAGTGGGACATTTCTGTCCTTGGAAGTGGAGACAGAGAGCTGAAATCCCAAGGTACCAATCATTAGACAATCAGCTCTGCACAAGCAATACCGAGGATCCCACCCTGGAAGAGCCACAGCCACCTCCCACCTGTCCATGGAGACCCCGCCGTGCTTCTAGCAGACTCACCAGCTCTACCAGGAAGGTGGGCAACATACCCCCCGCCTTGTGGAAGGCCCAGGGGAAGTTGAGCAGGCCGGCGCCCAGTGCAGACTTGAGGAGAATGAAGACGGCACCCAGGGAGGACAAAGTGGGGTTGGTGGTGGCAGAAAGGAGCTTCCCTGGAAGGTCTTTGCTTGCCCTCGCCTGTCCCTCCATGGCTGGGGCAGCAGAGGGACAGAGAGGAAGGGCTGGCTTCCAATCTTCCATTCCCATCATCCAAGCTCTCATTCTCAGCAGGAGCCAAAGCCACTACGGCACCTCTCCCAGCCACTACACCCTTCCTCCTCAGCCTCTCCTCGCCCTTTCCCAAGTGGCACACATTCATTTACCCCATGGCCTCTAGCCTTTACTTATCCCTTTAACTTTTATCCCATTTGTTGGAATCTTCTGTCCTCCCTCTCACCCTCCAGCAATCTTGGCCCCTTCTTCTTCCCTCTCTTTTCTTCCAAACCTTCCATCTCCTCCTTCTCCCATAGACACTCAACCCCACCTCACACACACATGCATCTGTACTTCCAAACTTCAGCTTTCACAGTGTCTGGAGCCCTAATTCTTACCAAAGCCAGCACTAATGTGCCCGTCAGTCTTGGACCCCCCAGGATGAACTCGGCTTCCTCCGGGTGCTCTGGTTGAATTGCTTGGGTTCAAAGGGGCAAGCAGGAAGGATCCCCACTCTTGCAGGGAAGAACTAATGAGCCAGTCACTAAGGGTCCCTAGAGGGCAGGTGTTGGGGTCAGGGTCCAAAGCTAGGGCAATGGAAACTAGAGGCCAAGACCACCCACCCAAGAGCTTGTAGCTTTGGGAAACTTCTAACCCGATCAGGGTGTTTAAACATATGTGACCTGCACAGGCCCCTCCTTGAGGTGGGGCTTTCCCAGCTGTCCCTGGGACAGAGCTCAGGTGGAAGCCATCAGAGGCAAGGCACACAGCAGTGCCTCTCACCAATAGGGCCTGGGGTTAGCTTCTTTAGAGCCCTCGACCTCAGTGGCCCCTCCCTCAGTCTGGAGAGGGTCTTGGGGGCACACTATAAGGAGGGCAGTGGTGACTTGCTGAGCTCTGTGCTCCCAGGACTGTAAGCTCTTTATCCACCATCTTCCTCTTGCTTCCCTCCTCTCCCAACTCCAGTGTCTGGTGTTCCTCCAACTAACTTTGTCCTCATATGCACCTGGGCCTTGCTGGAAGGCAGACTGGCTGCCTTCGCCTTGGAGAAGCCCGAAATTGCTGATTTCTAATGAGTTCTGGGAGGCAGCTGCACACTAAGTAGAGGACGTCTCTAAACCAAAGCATGGCCAGTTAGGAGGTTGGTAGATGCACACATGTGAAGATGAAATCTGGAATTTTAGCCTGTTGGTTGCTAGAAGTCAGGCTCTCCTCTCACTTGCATCCTGACACTCCAGTTTGCATAAGGATCCCCCAGAGGGCTCTTGCGGAAAAGTAGCCATCTCATCTCTAGCTTTTCTGCCCCAGTGGGCCTGGGATGGTGTCTGAGATCTATCCACCTAACCTATCTGCTGCAGGTCCAGGGACCCTGTTGAGAACTTCCACTTTACATCCACCATCTTCCATGTTTAGCGCCCCACCCCATCCAATTAGCCTTATCTATCATCAGACATGGGATGGTCCCAAAAAGGCTGTGACCCTATGGTTTTTAACATCTCACCCACCCCCCAGCTTGGTGACCTTGAGGCATCATACAGCAGTTAAATAAATGCTTGGCAGGTCTCCTTATGAATGGCTGAAAAGCTGTGAGGTCATCTGCCTCCTGCCCTGCACTGACTGTGACAAGCACTCAGGGCAAGCAGGGAGGAAGAGACAGGAATGTTATTTGGCTTCCTGTCTGTATTAAGTTCCTGGGACAAAAAAATAAATACAGGGCTGGAGAGATGGCTTAGCAGTTAAGCACTTGCCTATGAAGCCTAAGGATCCTGGTTCGAGGCTTGATTCCCCAGGACCCACGTTAGCCGGATGCACAAAGGGGACGCCCGAGTCTGGAGTTCGTTTGCAGTGGCTGGAAGCCCTGGCACGCCCATTCTCTCTCTCTCGCTTCTCTCTCTCACTCGCGCTCTCTCTCTCTCTGTGTCACTCTCAAATAAAAAAAAATGAACAAAAAATAAATACATAAATAAACAAACAAAAAGTTCCTGGGACAGCTATATTAAGGTGCCACAAGCTTGGTTTTATTTTATTTTAAAATATTTTTATTTTTATTTATTTATTTGAGAGAGAGAATGAGGCAGAGGAAGGGAGAGAGAGAGAGAGAATGGGTGCGCCAGGGCCTTCAGCCACTGCAAACGAACTCCAAATGTAAGCGCCATCTTGTGCATCTGGCTTACGTGGGTCCTAGGGAATCAAACCAAGGTCCTTTGGCTTTGCAGGCAAGTGCCTTAACCACTAAGCCAGCTATCCAGCCCTCAAGCTTGGTTATAAACAACAAGGATTTATTCTCCCATGATCTGGAGGATAGAAGTCTGAGATTAGCATGTCAGAGGTCTGCCCTCCCCCACGAGGCTCTATGGGAGTCTCCTTCTGGCTTCTACCAGGTGCTGGCACTCCATGGCTATGGCTGTCACTACTCTGTCCTCAAAGGGGGATTTGTCAGGGTTATGAGAAAGGCCCATACTGGCCTGAGGTCTGGTGTCCAGAGTCTGGCCAAGCTACATAGGCCTTTCAACTCTGTGTCGTCCTTACTGGAGGAAAATACCTGGGGAAGGTGACATTGGGCACTGTGGGGAAGAAGGGCCAGGGGGCCAGCACAGAGACTCAAGATGGAAGAGAATAAAGCCACACACACAGCACATGCTATTCACACAGGCCGCCCTGTACCCCACCAGGCTTGTGGAACAGCCAAGAGGCTCACCCTTTCCCACACCAGGCCTCCTGAGAAAAAGATAAAGGGAATGTGGTCAGTCAGTGGTTGGAGCTTTTTACTCCTTAATCAGGCTCAAGGGCTCAGGGGTACTTCCCTGTCTCTGCCCGGAGGGTCCTTCATTAGCTGCCCATTAATGTGCATGACTTAGAAATTGGCCAGTGGGCTGTGAAATTCCAAGCAAGAAGGAAAACCACTTAATTCTGAAGGGCTTTGATATCCACCCTCTGCTGGCCTCCCAGGGCTTCTGACCTTTCCCAAGCTGCGGAGGGCGCCCTGCGGGGCTCCATCTGCAGTGCAGAGGTGGGCTGGTGGCCACCTCTGCTCATCCCAGTGCAGCCCTCCTCTCTCCATGCTGGTGCACAAGACAAGGAAGGCGGTGCCCAAGGGCACCCTGGGGATCATGCAGGTGGTGGCTCACACAGCACTGTCCCAGAGCACCCACATCTCAGAGCCCTTTCACTCTTGGGCCATCACTGTCCTGCTGGGAGAGCACCTGTCCATCAGGGACTTCCTGAGGGCTTCTTCCCTCCTCAGAGCATGTGTGTCAGATGACAGATTTTCACAGAAAACTGGCTGCTTAGAAAGTTCTGGATCAGTTTAAATTATTGATCTCATCTTGGTTTAATTTTGGTAGGTCATGCACATCTAGAAATTCATTTCTTTCCAATTTAAAGGAATATAGATTTTTTAAAAAACATTTTATTTATTCGAGAGAGGCAGATTTCATATATATATATATATATGTATATATATACATACATATACATACATACATATATATACATATATATATGTGTGTGTGTGTATGTATGTGTATGTGTGTGTGTATATATATATATATATATATATATATATGAAAGAATGGGCAGGCCAGGGTCTTTAGCTACTGAAAATGAACTCCAAACGCATGCGCCACCTTGAACATCTGGTTTACATGGGTACTGGGGAATCGAACCTGGGTCCTTAGGCTTCACAGGCAAATGTCTTAACCACTAAGACGTCTCTCCAGCCCCTAGATTTTAATAAAAGTATATCCTTATGATTTTCTGAATTATGTTGGTATCTGTTATAATAATCTCTCCATTTTCATCTCTAATTTTATTTGGGTCTTCACAGCAGCTATGGTTTCCAATACCCAATTGAGTCTGTCAGCATTTCAGCATGGATGAGGCAAGGGCTTATAAGACTCCGTACCTCCCAGAGTAGCTAGTAACAGCTAATAGTTGGTAGGGGTAAGGGAGGTCATGCTCTTCAGTAGTACAGCCACTGGTAATTTTTTGTCCATACTCCAGTAAATAACCTCCCATCCATGTCATGCCAACAACTCCAGTTTAACTCAAGTAAAAACAAAAAATAAGGCATGGGCCACCACACCGGGGTGTTGCGTACACAGGGCATGTGCAGCCTGCAGCAATGTTAAGCCAATGAAGGTACAGATCACTGCCTCAGCATCCAAGCCCTATGGCAGGAACCTTTGTGACCCACATCCCTCCCAGGAGACGTGCATGACACTGCAGAGATTGAAAAACCAGAGTGGTTAGCTGACAATGATCTGAAGTTGACCTTGTCTTAATCCTTCTGACCATGTGACCTTACGTGACAGAAAGCATTCTGCAGATGAGATCAAGAATCTTGAGATGGGGAGGGGGTGATCTTGGGGTAGCCACATGATGTAGTTATGCCTCGTATTAGAACTCTGTCCCTTAGTATGCCATGCCCCTTGCTGTCTTGAGTCAGAGCAGCTATGATCACATGTAGGAGACCCTCACAAGATAGGGTCTATTGAAATTCCTTTGTGGAAGGGGTAGGTCATGGACACTTGAGACTCTAGCCACTCACTAACTCCTGGCCCCAAGCTGTACATGTCCTGCCCCACGTCCATGTGGTCCTGGGTGGGGTATGCTAAAGGAGGTTGGAGGAGGATCACCAGGGGCTTCCAGGGATATAGGTATCATGAGTTGTCACCTATGCCGGGGCGGGCATTTCAGTTCCCCACGATCCTGTACCTAGCCCCACGAAGCTTGTTGGTCCACCAAACTGTTGGTGCCCTTTCTGGGGAAGTGTTTCTGTGTGTCTTCTCAGAGAAAGTCACAAACTGATCTTGTTATGACAAGTACAAATACAGGGGATCCACAGTTCAGTGAGAAGGCAATGAGCAGACAAGAGAAGGGCCTGGAGCTGAAGTGACAAAGACAGACTGTGAACTATTATAATGTGGGGGCTGAGGGGAGGGCAGCAGGGCCAGCCCTGTCACTCAGCCAAGCAAAACTACTTTTGAGTTTCCAACCCCTAGAGCCAACCAAAGGGACAAATGAGTTACTTCAAGCCATGCTATCAGGTCACTTGGTACAGTGGCCCCTGGAAGGGAACAGGCTAGTACTCTGAGCTGCACTCTTTGAACCCAAGAGCAAAGGCCCCAGACTCCCAACCCGGGGATTAGGCCTGCAAGTGACAATCTTCCCTGGGTCTTGCTGCCCCCTTCCCTTGAAAGTGGGGCTGCTTTTGCAGTTATAATCAGTTCTGTCTAAAGGGGAGGAGGGAGAAAGGGACTTGGACCTTGGGTATGCAGAAAAGCATTGTTAAGAGTTACCTTCAAGTTCTTCTCCCTCCTGCCTACTGTAGGTGGAAGAAGCAGCCAAAAGGGCTAGAGGCTGGGGCAGAGCACAGGACTGGAGCCCAGTCCACAGCATCTGAATCCACCATGACCTGACCACACATCTTGAGGGCCAGACAGCTTCTCTCAGCCCCCAAGCTAGGTGTTCCACAGGGCTGGCTTGGTCCCAAGAATTCCCTAGGACCGTATATATAAATCCTATGTATGTGAGAAAGAGAGAAAGAGTGGAGGACATTAGTGTACACTTGAGTGGCTTAAGTACATTCACAATGCTGTGAAGCCATGACTGCGAATTCCAGAGCATTTCATCACCCCTCCCTCAGACCCTGGCAACCACTAATCTGCTCAGTCTCTATGGATTTGTCTATTGTGGACATTTCACATAAATGCAATCACACGAGATGCAGCCTTTTGTGTCTGGCTTTTCTCCCTCCCGTTGTGTGCTTAAGGGTCACCATGTTGTAGCATGGGGCAGAATGTCCTCCCCCTTAAGGCCACAATGCCATTCCACTATCTGTGAGATTCATCTGCTGGAGGTTCCTGGTTCTCAGCTGTCAACCCTCCCCACCCACAATCATGAGCTTCTTTGGGGCATATGTCTAGGAATGGAGCAGTGGGGTTCTCTGGTCACTGTTTATTCTGGGGAGCTTTTAAAACAGAGTTCAACACTCTTCCCAAGGGACAGATACTTTAGGAAGTTAAAAGCAAGCCCTAGATTTTGTATTTCTAGGACATTCCTCTGCAGTACCTTTGTGTCACTAGCAAATGAAACCAACAAACTGTTAAGATGTCCTGTGTCCTGCACTCCGGCCCAGTCCTGGTCCTCTTGGCTGCTTATTTAGCCTTCCTCAGTGTTCCTTCTTCACACACAGTGGGCAGGAGGAGATGGACTTGAAAGTGACCAAGATAGGTATTTTAAAATATGTTTTATTTATTTATTTATGAGAGAGGAAGGGACACATAGACAAAAAGAGAGAATGGGCATGCCAGGGCCTCTAGCCACTACATATGAACTCCAGACACATGTGCCCCCTTTTGCATCTGGCTTACGTGGGTCCTGGGGAATCAAACCAGGATCCTTAGGCTTTGCAGGCCGATGCCATAACCACTAAGCCATTTACCCAGTCCCTAAAGCAGGTATTTTAAAAAAAAAATCAAGAACTTAACATTTCTCTGATAACTCCTATTTAACATGCATAAGGCCCACAACCTATAACTCAGCAGATCAAAGTCCAACCTTCCCCTCATCCCCTTTGTCTGCTTGGGGGAACACAGCATGGCATAGAGGGCTTCTGAGCTCAGACCAGGCCAGCCCTGGTCCTCTCTGGAACTGTGGGGGGGGGGGGTGCAGGATGAGAACAGCCAGGAGGCAGAGGGCTGGCAGGTACAATTGCTACAGGACTGGTCTGCCCATGGGGACTTCTCTTTAGCAGAGGTTCCCAAGTCCTCATATGCCCAGCATAGATGTATGTGTTTGTGTGTACAGGTCTAGACATGGGTGTCAAGTACATAGGGCAGGTCTGGAGGGGTCACCTGCATATTATTAAGTAGACCTAGCATCAAGTCTGCCTGGCTCACAAAGGAGGGTGGGAAGAATGACACTGACCCCTCAGGGGGAGGCTCATGGCTATCTGTGGTGTGGCTGGCCAGTTGTCCTTTTGTGGCTTTATGAGATATAGCAGTTTACTAGGAGAATTAACAGGATTCTAGGCCTGGAGCAAGAATGAGCCTTCAAAGCAGAGGCCACATGGTATGCTGAGGGTGCCACATGCTGCTGCCTTCAGGTCCATCTGTCCAACAGCCCATGTCCATCCATTGGGTCAGGTACCTAAGTAAGGGCCTATCTGATACTACACAGTCCCACAGACTGTTCAGTGAGGTCACCATCCAGGGCACATTGCAAGAAGTGGCTGGAATGGAGCTGAACCCAAGTGGTCTGGGTTAATAGTCTAGGGCCTGGCCATGGCATCCTCTTAAAATGGGCCTGGAATCCCACTGCAGGGCCACCTCATGGACAGAACAGCTGTTTATTAGACTTAATGTCACCTCCCACTCCCACTGATCACCTCTGCATGAATTCTTCCACCAAGGAACACTCTGGGCAGGCTCAAGCTTATCTGTTCCTTGGCCCTTCTTTGCTCCCAGAACTGTCAAGGTCCCCATCATTTGAGTGTTTTCCTAGGGCAAGTGAGAACATGCAGTCTAGGACATGCCAGTAGGAGAGAAAAGAGGTTAAGTACATAGGTTCTGGGATAGAGGCAGGTATTGGTCATGTGATCCAGATAAGTGCTTTGGGCTTCCAAAGCTTCTACCTGTGCAAGGGGGCCATTAGTCTTCCATAGCTTCCACCTGTGCAAGGGGGCCATTAGTCTTCCATAGCTTCCACCTGTGCAAGGGGGCTATTAGTCTTCCATAGCTTCCACCTGTGCAAGGGGGCCATTAATCTTCAGGGAATGCACATCAAAACCAGAGATGCCACCTCACCACCACTAGGGTGGCTGTGATGGTGAGAGACCAAGGGGAAGTAATGTGTTGCATCTGGCTTCTGTGACCTTGCTTAGTGGCTGGACAGTGGTGCTGCCATTTTAAATCAGACAGCCATTTTGAGTAAATAAAGAGCCCAGGCCCGGCTCAGATGAGGAACTAGCTGACTAATGTGCTATTTTTGCTTCTGTATCCATGCTTGCTTAACTATAGCCCCGCCCCCTCAATTCCTGGGAAGCCTCCACCCAAGAACATTCCAGAGATACCTAGCCATGGAGGCTCTGGCCTCTTGCAAAAGTTAAGGTCTGCAAACAGCTCTTGCAAAAGATAGGTTCTGCAAACAAGTTACTGACCTAAGATAAGTAGGCTGGAGTTCCCACACGCACCCTCTTAGAACCAATCATTTTAAAAGTCGCAATATGATGTAACCTCGGTGAGTTTTTTTTCTTTATAAACCCCTTCCCTCTGAGGGTCAGGGCTCTCTCCCTCACTACCACTGTGCCGGACAGTGTGGACGGAGCCCAGTCCTAGGCTTGCAATAAAGAAACCTGCTGCTTTTACATTCGAGTGTCTCTGCTTCTGTGGCAGTTCTCTGGGTGACTCCTGGGTGATGGGGGGGGTCTTGGCTCCTGGTCAGGGGTCTTGGCACCACAATGGAAACTACAGATCTGAGAGAGAGCCATAATACAGAGAAACTAGCGCTCTCAAGCATGGATGCTGAGTATGTAGAGTTGTGCAGCTGCTTTGGAAAAGGGTTGACAGTCCTCTACAAGTGAAGCATCCAAGTTTATTTCTCCTAGGAACACACTCAAAAGAAGTTTTAAAAAAAAATACTCCCGGGCTGGAGAGATGGCTCAGCGGTTAAGCGCTTGCCTGTGAAGCCTAAGGACCCCGGTTCGAGGCTCGGTTCCCCAGGTCCCACGTTAGCCAGATGCACAAGGGGGCGCACGCGTCTGGAGTTTGTTTGCAGAGGCTGGAAGCCCTGGAGCGTCCATTCTCTCTCTCTCCCTCTATCTGTCTTTCTCTCTGTGTCTGTCTATCTCAAATAAATAAATAAAAATTAAAAAAAAAAAATACTCCCGCATAAACTTGCACAAGAGATCAGCAATGCTGTTCACGGTAGCTAGCAAGTGGTCTACCTGTAGTGGAATGCTGTCCAGCCATGAGAAGAAATGAAGTCGGACACCTGCTACACCACAGGTGAACCTTGAAGACAGTGCAAGGTGAAATGTCCAGCTACAAAGGGCCACATATTATGATCCCAATGGCAAAAAACACCCAGAGTAGGAAACCCACAGCAAGACAGTGAACTGGTTACCAGGAGCTAAGAGAAGAATGGGGGTGGCTACTAATGGGTAAGGACTGCTTTGGGGAGCTATTTACATGTTCTGGAGTTAAGATGTGAATGGTGATGGGTGCATTACTTGGTGAATACTCTGAAATCCACTAAATCATATGTTTAACATGGAAAGCTTCACAGTATGTGAATTTTTTTTTTGAGGTACAGTTTCACTCCAGCTCAGGCTGACCTGGAATATACTATGTAAGCTCAGGATGATCTGGAACTCATGGCAATCCTAACTCTGCCTCCCAAGTGCTGGGATTAAAGGCGTGTGCCACCACACCTGGCTTGTGAAATATCTTAAGAAGCATTGACAAGCTAACCCACAACTCATTTCACGTGGTTATGCAGAATGGGCCAGAAGCACAATACATTCCAGCTTCATACAGGTTATGCATATTTATTAAAAACTTCCTTCACCGATAATGGTGAGATCAACATCCCCAAATTACAAAACATGATGGCAGTTGATAGTTATAAAAATAAAGTGAAGGCCTATGTTTCACAGATTTGTGCAAGTCTCCTTCAGCCCTCAGTCTGTTCTTTCATCAAAAAGGAGATGATGGAATTGGTTATTCCTCATGTCATAGTAGAAAACTGCATTCCATTGACAAAAAAAAAAAAAAATAGCTTTGCTTCCAAAAAACAGAAGTCTTTAAAGTGACTCTCCTGTAATAAATATAGAAAATAACCTTTAATAAACACCTCTCAGCTTCATCAGAATTGTGTTTATACAGCAAGTCTGTCTGCACCTTGGGGCAGAAGACCCCAACAGCTCTTCCAAGCTCTCTGCATCTTTGGTGCACTTGGCTGCCGGATGTGATGCTGTTGAAGACTGAGCCGCTGAGTCCTTCCAGCCAGGGCCCAGGGCCACAAGACACTTCAGAATGTACCTCAGGCCTGGGCATATCAGGAGAGGCCTGAGCAGAAAAGACCAACCAAGTCAAAGCTGAAGATGGGGTCCCTAAGAAAAAGGCGCCTACCAAGACTTCCTCCAAGGCTCTGCGTGCCCACCAGAATGGTCCTTAAAGGCTTGTTGGCTTGCATGGTGAGCCAGTGTGACAGTCACACTGACGGGGTCTTTGGTGGGTGAACTTGCTGCATGAGCTGTGGACGCTTCACCCTGGGCTTCCTCCGCTTTGGCCGACTCTTGGCCTTGTTGATCTGTACCACAAAGAAAGCTAGGACCACCATGGCACCCAGGAAGGCGAAAACAGGGATGGTCTGGCCCACCTCCTGGTTGTAGCGGCCAGGCATGATCCCTGCAAGAGACAGTAAATGGTTAGTAGTGTCACAGAACTACAGCTCCAGCCTTTTTCTGAGAATCAGTTCACCAAAGTCCAAAGGCTGGCTGACTCCATTAGCTTGGCTGGCAGGGCAGGCATCACTTTTAAGCTACAGCTGAAGTAGCCTGGGCTGTTAATAGAATGTGGGTGAAAGGGACGTGCAGTATGTTCTCATCAGCTGAGTGGAAAACTCCTGGGTGCATGGGGGATGGGTGTGCCAGGTCCTACTCCTCTTCCATCTCCTCCCAGCTCACAAGCAGACTGGCCTTGATCCTGTCACAGCCAGTCTATAATAACAGGGCCGGGGGGACGGGGGGCTCTATTTCTCTAAAAGCAACTGAAAACAAACTAGTCTTGATCCAAGGAGGAAGAAGGGACTACTAGAGATTTGTTTGCTGAATACAAAGAAGCAACCAAGATGAGACCGGAAATGGCAAGGCTATAAGGAATGGGGTGTTTCTGGCCAATTCTTGAAACCCAGAAAAACTTCCCTTGGGATCTGTAAGCCTTTAAGGAGGCCACAGCAATTTCCAGAGCAAAAGGGCTACTCACACTCAACTGGAAAGACTTGAAATTAGCTGCCTCAGCTAAGGGAGGGGAGGCTTGGAATAGGAAGTCTATTCAGTCCCAAGGCTTCATATCTGGGCAGGGGACAGGAGAGATTATTTCAAGAGTACAGTGCAGCTCAGTCAATGTCACCCAGATGACAAGTGGACTAGGATAGAGGATTAGCAGACCTCAGAGTCAGCCTAACTACCACAAACCTTGCAGAGCCAAGTTGTCCCAGGGCACATATATGCTTGCTTGTAGAAATTTCATAAAGAGCACGCAAATTACTCTGAAAAAATTTTAAGAGTACTAACCTGGCCAATACAAAAGAAATCAAAATTTGAAAAATATTATATAGAGAGGGTACTGGAGAGATGACTACTGGCAAAATGCTTGCTATGGAAGCATTAAGACCTGAATTTAGATCCTCAGCACTCCCTTAACAGCCAGGGATGGTGGAATCTTAGTACTGGAGAGGCAGAAACAGGAGGATACATGGGGTTTGCTAGCCAACTAGTCTTAGTCAACTTGGGGATCTTCAGGCTTAGTGAGACCTTGTCTTAAAAAAATAAGGTGAAAGGGGCAGCGAGATGGCTCAGTGGTTAAAAGTACTTGTTTATAAAGCCTCACCATCTAGGTTCACTTACTCAGTGCCCACATAAAGCCAGATGCATGAAATGGTGCATGCATGTGGAGTTTGTTTGCAGTGGAAAATAAATAAAAAATTTTAAAAATAAGATGAAGAGCAACTGACGAAGACAACTAACTTCAACCTCTAGCCTCCATGTGTGTACATGCACGTGCATGCACAAACAAACCAACAAAATGTACACAGAACTTTTTAGAACAAAACAACATCTTCAGCTTTTAAACCTACTCTTGGCCTTGCTTATTTTACCACAAAGAAGCCAGAACCACCAAGTCCCTCAGGAAAAGGAAGGGTTTCACTCTCTTCCTGAGGGAGAGAGGAGACCACCTGGAACCCAACAGCAGGTTTTAGTACAGCGAGACAGTGCCTAAGGACTCACCTCCAGGAATGTCCCAGGCACCACTTTCTCCAGGGGACAAAGGTCTAACTTGAGGGCGATTCGATCGAAAATTGGGTAACACCACTTTGTCCAGGTCAATGGAGAGTAGCTTTTGATGTTTCCAAAGATTACTTCCAGGAAATAGATTAAAACAAAATAAAAATAAGCAACTGTAACCACCTAGGAAGCTTAGCTAATAGATGATAAACAGCAAATTATACATAGGGCAACCAGAGCCAATTCACAGGTTGGAAGGTCAAAATAAAGTCCATCATGCTGAGATTTGTGTTCCCAAGAGGAAAAGTACTACAGGGTTAACAATATTGCCCTCACCCCCACCCCAAGCCCATTTCTGCTTAACACTGGGAACACTGCCAAGCAAGGTAGAAGGACTGTTGGGACTGGCTATCTGAGAGGAGCCAGCAGGTAGAGATAAAGGAAGCCTGGTGTTGAGCCCTGGAGATCTTCTGCTTGGGGCTCCAAGCAACTTGCTTTGACAAACACAAAGCAAGGCAGTGTAGCGACTCCACAACAATCACACTTAGGAATTGGGTAAACTGGTGCTAGAAACTGGCCATCATGGTGTCCTTAGGAACTCACAAGTCACCAAACAGAAGTGTGTGCGCACTTGAGTGTGTGCATGCACGTGTGCATGCACATGTGTGTGTCAGCCCCTGCCTCAGCTGTGGGGTGGCTGGCGATCAACAAAATCTGTGTGTTCCATAAAAGACAGGGTATTCTGTGTAGGAACAAAGTATTACTCATCTTTAAGTGTGAGGAACTTAGTTGGGCAAATACAGCAAAAAATGCAGTGGCCAAGACACTACAAACAGCAGCAGACAGCTTGGAAGGACACCTCCGTTAGTGCTTAGGATGCCAATGGAAACAAGTACAATTTTGGCTTAAGAGAGGATAAATGTTTGCAAATAACAAATTTGGTCTTTCTATTGTCACTTCATGTGGAAACTGTCAGCCTACATCTTTTACTTTTAAACTCTGATTGAGTGAAGACACCCAGTCCCTTTAGCAGCAAGTGGGTGAAAGTCAGTGTAAAACCAGCGAATGGTGAGGTTAGCATTAGCAGCTAGTGAGGCTTCCCAGGCAGCGAGGAGAAGCAAAGCCCCCAGGGGCTCCTGCTGAGCATGATGACAAGACAACAACTTGGTCTACTTTGAATGACTCAATGCTACAGCTCAGGGTTAATTTGTCTGAAAAGTTAACTGACAAGCTATAGTCACTGACATATAGGCTTTAAAACCTTATATCTAAGTGCACAGGGGGTGATCCTGCCATCCTAACAGTGCTGTCTGTCCTGGAACTTATTTACTGGTGATGATACTTTCTAGGGAGTATCTGAGCTAAGTGCACAGTCATTTTATCACCAGAGAATCTACCACACTGGTGAGGGGCAGACGTTCCCACAATGAGGACACCTAAAAAAGGACACCTGATTAATGAGGAAAAAGCATCCTTTCATGCCAATGAGAATTTGCCCATGGCATGGCTGAGAGCCGCCTACAGTTGTCTAACACTGGTTTGGAATATTCTAGAGATTCTGAATATACCTCCATCTAGGCCTCTGAGAACTGAGAATAATTTCTCACAAGAAGTGGAATGTGAGATAAGAGTGAAGTGTAGCACTGTATTACGGAGAAGGGATTACTGCAAGTGACATTTCAAATCCAATTCTGAGAGCCGTCCATTATCAATGACCTGAATGGGCTCAGAATTTGAAAGGTATGGACAGGCAGATATGAAAGTATACTGTTATCTGTTTCTCAGTCTTCAACAGCACTGGAAAGAATAATTAGGTTTCCAAAAAGTTAGCTAAAATGGACTGTCTTTTGAGCACAAATTGCTAGTCATGTTTAGAATATGAAGTGTGGTGTGAATGCTAGGGTAATAGAAGGTTCTAAATAAATAAGGACGCAAAAACAGAAACACATTAGAAGTTTGAAATGAAGGGACACTGACTGAAATGGAAAAGTACACAGCAATTAAAGGTGCAGGAAGAGCCCTGCTGCTGAGAAAGATGACATGATTACACCACTTTGTTTCCTGTGAAGGATATTCTAAGGCAGAGCCACTGAGTGGCACAATAGGACTCCATGTTGAACAGAGAAGCAGAGACAAGTTTAACACCTTACTACAGGCAACCTTGTCCCCACAATGTAGACAGGGCCTTGCCCATGTCAAACTTGCCCATCACTGACCCAAGCACAGGAGCAACCTGGATAGGAAGGAAAGGCAGGCAAGACACATCTTCAGAGGGAGCTTATAGAAGGGAGAGACAGGGCACAGGGCAAGAAGAACAGGCTTGCAACTGGTACACCAAACCCTGCTAACGCTTTCCTCAAATTGAGATGCAGAAATGTATAAGCTAGAGAAATAGCTGACAGGGCCTGGCTGAAGAGACAAATAGCAGTGGGAGCTCAGATCTGGGCCAATGAAGGAAAATGATGAAAGGAGGAGGTCATGTTAGAGCCAGAGAAGCAAAGCCACACTGGAAGTTCTGTACAGAAATGCAAACAGAGGTCATGGCCTGCATGGAATATGGTGCTTCAGCCAGCACCAGACGTGAACAGCACCTAGCAGTCTTCCTGGCTGGGATCCCAAGGCAGAAATCATGACTACTTGGAGCAGCCTCCACATTGAGGTATGACAGCAGAGAGAGACCTATCTGTGTTTCATAATCAACACCTTGGACAGGAAGCACAAACGCAGTGACAAGCCTCAACCTGCTCATGAGAGCCAGAGCTCCTACTCAACTGACAGCTGGATAACAGTGTTTTAAACAAGGACTGCCCAAAGCACTCTACCTCAAAGAGTACATCCTTAAAGGGTAATAAGGAGATTTTGTCATTCCAATAACCATCAACAAACAATAAGCTAGAAGACTTGATTGATTGATAATGATGTCATCAAAATTCCATTCTCTCCTATAAAAAATGGAGAGTCTCAGGCTTTGGAGAAGAAAGGGGAGAACGCAGGTAGACACCGACCTGGGTGCTGTCTCATTCAAAGGCTGCGGCTTGGCCCAAGATAAGTGTGGGCAGGCAGGAAGAGGCCGAGGTTTCGGGTCTCCCAAGTGGGCTTCAAGAACCTTGGAATACCGATGAAGATGGTTTCCTGTGATTAGCAGTGAAAGACAATAGAAAAGGAGATCATCATTATTCAAACAGAGGAAAGAAAACATGGGTTTGAGATTCCTTTTGGATCTTTTTGCCAACAGCCCATTGTGTCCTGTCATCTGTCCCCCATGTACTTTGGGAACATATCTGACAGGATGCCCCCAGCCTGCTGAAGGACAGTGCAAAGCAGCCTAGCTCTTCTTAAAGGGCCATACATGTGTACATGGATGGCACTGGCAAGTGAGCCTTTGTTCTCCATTAGCTATACACAAGACCCCCCCAGGATAGCACCATGGAAGTCTTTTTCTTCTGGAATATTGAATCCTTTAGCTAAGAAAACAAAGCAGCTTTATTTTCAGTCTCTTACATTTCTTAAACCTGTGCTATCTCATACTGTAACCACTAGCTATATATGGGTAGTGAGCAACTGAAATGATGTATTAAAACCAATGTATTTTTTATTTTTAACGTAGCTACTAAAAAACAAATCTTTGATTTTAGCCTTTCCTCTTCCTCCTTTTTTTTTTTTTTTTAAGATTTTTATTGATTTATTTGAGAGTGACAGAGAGAGAAAGAGGCAGATAGAGCGAGAGAGAGAGAATGGGCGCGCCAGGGCTACCAGCCACTGCAAAGGAACTCCAGACGCGTGCGCCCCTTGTGCATCTGGCTAACATGGGTCCTGGGGAATTGAGCCTCGAACTGGGGTCCTTAGGCTTCACAGGCAAGCACTTAACCACTATGCCATCTCTCCAGCCCCTCTTCCTCCTTTTTAAATATTTATTTATTTATTTATTTGAGAGCGACAGTCACAGAGAGAAAGACAGATAGAGGGAGAGAGAGAGAATGGGCGCGCCAGGGCTTCCAGCCTCTGCAAACGAACTCCAGATGCGTGCGCCCCCTTGTGCATCTGGCTAACGTGGGACCTGGGGAACCGAGCCTTGAACCGGGGTCCTTAGGCTTCACAGGCAAGCGCTTAACCGCTAAGCCATCTCTCCAGCCCTAAATTTTTATTTATTTTTGAAGTGAGATCTTACTATGCAGCCTAAGCTAACCTTAAATTCTCTACTCAAATGCCTCAGTTTCCCAAGTGTTGGTGTTACAGTTAACACACGACCACGCCTAGCTGCTGCTAAAATGTTATAATGACAGCTGTGGCTCACATCATTTCTGTGGACAGTGCATCCAGAAAGAAACGTTTAGTTCTATGGGCGTGTGAGCACCAACTAGCAAAGACCTTGGAGTGCAGGGTTCTCTAGGGCCCACTGCACCCTACCTGGGTGACCCAGAATAGTTACTCTCACTCCTATTTTTCATCTGCACACTGAAAATAGTCCTATCCACTGCCACAGGGTTACTAGGAAGCATAAGTAAGCTAATCCCCAGAAAGCACCCAACTTGGTGCTTGGTATCCATAGAACATCCCAAAATGCTGGCAAGTTTTCCCTGAGACCCCAGGAGCCATTGTTTCAGATATGACAACAGACAGTGAACATGGACTGGGGTTAAGGCAGCACAGGCAAGCAACTGCATACAGGTCCCACAGCACCTGTCCATCCTGGTTAGAGGATAGGCCCTTGCTTGGCTACCAGCAGCTGTTAGGAAAACTGTCCATGGCCTGGCTAGGAAGCTGGCTCAGTGGCTAAGTGCTTGCCATGCAAGAATGAAGACCTGAAGCTGGATCCCCAGAACCCCAGTAAAATGCTGGGCATGACAGTGTGCACCTGCCATTTTAGTCTGGGGAGGCAGAGAAAGGCAGATGCCTAGGGCTCACTGTCCAGCTAGTCTAGCAGACTCAATGAGTTTTGGGTTCACAGAGGAACAATGTCTCACAAGGCGGAAAGTAACTGAGAACTCCATCCACCCAGTGTTGATCTATGACCCCCACAGGCACAAGCATACAGAACACACACACAATTTTAACCCATGGTATCCACTAAGGGTGGGCCACACTTGTGGGCAAGCAGTACTACTTCCTAAAGCAAAACTGAACTGGCCCCAAGCCCCTGCTGAGACTTCATTGGGGAACACTTACCTTCCATCCTCTCAGGAGGGGACAAGCCGGCTCCACTAGGAGGGCGCTGACGGTTCCCTGAATGACTGAGGCTGGGAGGGGTCACTCCATATGATGTGTACTGAAGGAGTGCATCCAAAAGCCAAAAGCAGTCTGCAGAGTCAACAGGCATGCCGTTAAGGACTTTGTATGTTTCTTCCCTTCTGTTTTTAGCATGTGTGTGTACATATTGTATGCATATGTGGTGGCATGTGGTTTATGCACAATGTAAGCATGTGTGTATGCAGATGAGTGCACTTGTGCACACCTGAGTGAAGGCCAACACTGGGAAAGCACTGGGTGTCTTCCTCTTGCTTTTCCACATTGTTTCCCTGGGACAATCTCTCTCACTAGGAACCTGAAGCTGTCTTTGTTTTTTCTGGTCAAAATGGCTGACCAGTGAGGCCCAGTGATTTTGCCATCTCTACTTCTCAAAAAACTGGGATTACAGGTATGTAAATTGGCACATCCAAGTTTTTTGCTTGTTTGCTTTTTATTTATTTTTCAATGTGGGTGCTAGAGATTGAACTTAGACCTTCTCAGTTCCTCATGCTTTCATAGGAAATATTCTTACCCAGTCACAGGACTTAATTTTTTAAAAAAATATTTTATTACTGGGTGTGGTGGTGCACACCTTTTATCCCAGCACTCGGGAGGCAGAGGTAAGAGGATCACCATGAGTTCAAGGCTACCCCGGGCTAGAGAAAGACCTTACTTGGGAAAAACAAACAAAATTACTTATCTGTGAGCAGAGAGAGAGTGAAACAAAGTATGCAAGGTATGGGTGTGCCATATCCTCCTCCTGCTGTGAACAAACTCCAGATGCATGCACCACTTTGCACATCTGGCTTTACTGGGGAACTGAACCCAGGTAGTCGGGTTTTGTAAAGCAAGTGCTTTTCTTTTTGTTTTATTTTGAGGGAGGCTCTCTCTAGTTCAAGCTGACCTGGAACTCACTATGTAGTCTCAGGGTGGCCTTCAACTCATGGCAATCCTCCTACCTCTTTCTCCCGAGTGCTGGGATTAAAAGCATGTGCCACCACTCCTGGAAAGCAAGTGCTTTTAACCACCAAGCTACTGATCCAGAACAGGATTTGACTGTTTAAAAAATGAAATCTACAAGGCTGGAGGGATAGCTTAGTAGTTGGGATGCTTGCTTGCAAAACCAAAGGATCCAGGTTTGACTCCCCAGGACCCAAAGAAGCCAGATGCACAAGGTGGCTCATGTGTTTGGAGTTTGTTTCCAGTGCTGAAGGCCCTCTCTCTGCCTCTTTCTGTCCCTCTCTTACTCTCATATAAATAAAAGTTACAAAAAGGAAAACACATTTCTAAGTGTCACCTAGAGAAATCTAGTCAGTCATTTAAAAAAAAAAAAAAGTGGAATCTACAGAAAAATAAAAGAGGGGTAAACGGAGGTTAAGAAACTAATTTAGGTCAATTAAACTGGCACACTCAGACTCCCCACGCGTGTGAAGCATGATATTTACTAGCACATTCTCATTGCAGCTGACTGTGGATAGCCTTTATTCACGTCTCAAGACACTCAGTACCTCTGCCACTGAACTAGAACAACTGCCTGAGTGCCACACTTGGCTCTGGACCTCTATGGGCAGGGACAGAATGGAATTCATTCAAAGATGGCAAGACCATGTGATATCTACTGAGAATGGGAGCTCTGAGGCAAGGGGGCAAAGGGAACAGAGGTACATGAGCTTCTGTCAATAACCTGGAGGTATTCCTGGGGGCAGGAAATGGACTGACCCTATAATGGCACATACTACAGGGAGGGAAATTAATTTGAACTGGCCTTTGAGTCAACACGCCTCAGGCGGTATGGCCAATTCTTTTCCGGGGACATCTAGAATCTAGGTCTAAGACTAGACGGCTCCTTCCTCAGAAGGCTGGACATGCTCCAATCCCTCAATCTGGGCTCTTTGCTCCACCCCATGCCAGGCCCCCTCCAAGTCCCATTAATATACACTTGGACCACAGCAGCTTCAAGGGCAGAAAGATTGTTAAGTATGCTGTTGAAGTAGCTTATTTTTGGCCAAGTGACAAAAGTCTGAGGACCCTAAGAGCTGCCATTTGAAACAAACATGCAAAGTCCTTTAAGATACTTAAAATATTAATGAAGACTCTTACCAGGACAGCTTAGATCCTACAAAAGAACCTCTGTGGAAATAAAACATTAATCTCCTATCTACTTTAACCTCACTTTTCACTTTTAAAAGAACCAACCATATTCTAAAGATTTACACAGCAACTGAAATTCAGTCAGCCTCAGATTAAAATTGGAGAAAGGGGGGGCTTAGAGCGATGACTTGGCAGTTGAAAGTGCTTACTTGAAAGCCTAACAGCCTGGGTTCAATTCTCTAGTACCCACATAAAGCCAGATGCACAAAGTGGTGCATACATCTGTAGTTTCTTTGCAGGAACAAGAGGCCATGGCACACCCATTCATATCCCCCCTGAAAATTAATAAAGTATTTAAAAAATAAAAAAGGAGTAGCCAAGTGTGGTGGTGCATGCCTTTAATCCCAGCACTCGAGAGGAAGAGGAAGGAGGGTCACCGTGAGTTCGAGGCCACCCTGAGACCACATAGTGAATTCCAGGTCAGCCTGAGCTAGCGTGACAACTTATCTCTAAAATGAAAAAAATAAAAATAGTAGAAAGGTGCAACCCCTGATTCTTGGCTCATGTCTGGAGGCCTGCCTTTCAGGAGAGCCACTACTATTCACGAGCATCCCCCTCCTTGCCCTCCAGCATGCTGAGTACGTTCCCAGGGCTTTTGCAGGCTATGGGATTCTTTGCCACTGCAGGCTTGCCTTGTGCTTTATTCTTACCCTTCTGTCGGTGACTGTCGTCTAGGCAATTGGAGTCTCCATACAGCACAATCCTGCCTCCGCCCTCATCTGGAATCTGATAAAGTCCCAAAATGGGGACATTTTCAACAACAGCTGTTTCTTGTTTTAACACCTCCAATCCTGAAATAATGTAACAATGAAAGCAGCATTGATAGGCTTTGTTAATAAATTTTTTAAAAAGTTTTGTAGTTGTTACCTAAAGATTTAATCTACATGACAAATTTACCTAAATCTAATATTCAATCAAAACAGTTCATCCCAGGACTCAGGAGGCAGAGGTAGAAGGATCACCGAGAGTTCCAGGCCACCCTGAGACTAAATGATGAATTCCAGGTCAGACTGGATTAGAATGAAACCCTACCTCCAAAAAAGGGGGGGAAAAGGAAAAAAAACAAAACAAAACACAGTTCAAACTTTAGAACAGGAAAGCATATCTTAAGCATCATCAATCTGGTTTTAGTAAAACTCAGCAAACAGTTCTTGCTAAACTGAAGTGTCCACAAATTCAGTTACATACACTGATATCAGAGGTTTCATGTTTTATTATAAAAGGACAAGCCAGGTATGCTGGCACACAACTTTAATCCCAGCACCCAGGAGGGCAAGACAGAGAAGGATCATCACTGAGATTGAGGCCAACTTGCGCTACAGAGTGAGTTTAGGTTAGCTTGGGCTGGAGTGAGACCCTGCCTTGAAAAAGCAAGACAAACAAAAGTAGGGCAAATGTAACTAATTGAAAATTTTATATAGATAAAAATTATTTTCAGAGCCGGGCGTGATGGCGCACGCCTTTAATCCCAGCACTCGGGAGGCAGAGGTAGGAGGATTGCCATGAGTTCAAGGCCACCCTGAGACTACAGAGTTAATTCCAGGTCAGCCTGGACCAGAGTGAGACCCTACCTCGAAAAACCAAAAAAAAAAAAAAAAAAAAAAAAAATTATTTTCAGGAGGCAGAGGTAGGAAGATCACCATGAGTTCAAGGTCACCCTGAGACTACATAGTGAATTCCAGGCCAACCTGGGCTACAGTGAGACCCTATCTTGAAAAAATTATTTATTTTTTTCTTATTATTACGAGCTAGGGTCTCGCTAAGTTGCCCAAGCAGGACCTGAATTAATCCTACTGCCTCAGCCTTCTCAGAAGCTGAACTGATAACCCTCCATCATCATACCTGACAACTTTAGTATGTTGAATTTTGTTTTTAATGGTAAGGGCCTTTTCTGATTCAGCATAGACTACACTATCAAAGTCCTGTTTTGTACCCAAAAGATAATTTAGCTTGAAGCCAAGGCTTTTTTTAGACCATAACAGAACATTAAACAAAGTATACAGCATTGAATCCATTTTCATTGTCCCCTTCACAAAACAATAAGCAGCCAGAGGACAGCAAGTCACTAAGAGGCCAAGGCTTTTAGCTCTGTTTGTATTTAGAACAGAAAGTGAATCCCTGTAGAACAGCTTTTTAGAAAGAATGGCCAAACCACAGTAAGCTGGGCCAAGATATGATCATCAAACAAAAGGGGAAGGCAGGGGGATGGATGGCTTAATGGTTAGGGCGCTTGCCTGCAAAGCCAAGGGACCCAGGTTCGATTCGCCAGGACCCATGTTAGCCAAATGCATAAGGGGGCACACATGTCTGGAGTCGTTTGCAGTGGCTTGAGGCCTGGGCATGCCCATTCTCTCTCCCTCTTTCTCTGTCAAATCAATCAATAAATAAATAAAAATAAAATATTTTTTAAAAAAAGGTATGATCATCATATGCTCAAGGTTCTATCTCATAGCCACTACAGGTATGCCAAGATAATTTTCAGTTTTCAACTAATAAAACTCACTCTCTTGGTTATAGAAAATAGCAATCTTGACAGTGGTGTGGCTGGTCATTCTGAAAAACAGATGATTGACTGCAGGAGGAAATGGATCTACGAGCACATGTTCACAAGCCTATCATATGAGGTACAGCACAGTATCCTGGTACTCAGAGCTGAACAAAGTCATATGATTTCAAACCTCACCTTGGGAGTAATGGCACAAACAATGTCCTGTGGTCTTGTCACTGTCCTACTGCCCTACACCTAGCTTTCAAAAACAGAAGAGGGCCGGGCGTGGTGGCGCACGCCTTTAATCCCAGCACTCGGGAGGCAGAGGTAGGAGAGTTGCCATGAGTTCAAGGCCACCCTGAGACTACAGAGTTAATTCCAGGTCAGCCTGGACCAGAGTGAGACCCTACCTCGAAACCCCCCCCCCCAAAAAAAAGAAAAAAAACAGAAGAGGCCCAGCTTGTCCCTGTTCCACCTCTGCTCACTAGTCAGGCCCAGTGCTGTGCACTAAGCACACAAGGTGGTATTACAGATACTATGTGGTAACCGATCCAGGCCTCCTTGGATCATGTCTGACTGTAGGTGAAGCAAAATTGCACAGAAGTGCTACCCAGAATAGGTTCTCTGTAACTAAATTTTTGTCTTGATATAGCCAACAACTCTGAAACACAGTCCAGAAATTTCCATAGTAATCTGACAATCACAGAAGTGAAACAATACTTAGGTTGTAACAAATACATGTGCCCCAGTCCTGAAGGAATTCCATTTCTTTTGCAGTGGTCACTACACATATTTATTGAAATTATCAGCAAGTCTGTCTCATTTACCTTGGGATATCCCAGAGCCCCTGCCTATTATGCCAGGTACTGTAGGAAATAATTCACTAACTTTACAAGGAGGCAAAGAAGAAAAGAGAGAACTGCTAATGGAATTTCTAATGTAATGAATGATGAAAACATCCTAGAAGTAGGTCATGATGGGTGTGTATGCAGATATACTAAAAATCACTCAATCATCAGACACTTTAGAAGAGTAAATGTTATGGTCTGTGAATTATATTCAATAAAACTATGAGAGGGAGGAAGAGAGAAAAAGAAAGGAAAAAAAAAAAAAACAACAAGCAGAGGCCTGTGAGAAGCGTCCTTTACCTTGGTCCTTAAACGTCTGTGTTATCACTATGCCATCTTCTGGAAACTTAGCGATGCTGCATCCTGAAGCATAATACACTAGAAAACAGTTCAAAGTTACAGGAGCACAGAAGACCCCAACACTTCCCTCATTTAATGACCAAAGACTATATCTATATTTTTATTTTTACTTATTTTTTTCCATTTCTGATTTTTTTACATTTTTTTTATCTTTTCACAATTTTTATTAACATTTTCCATGATTCTATACAATACCAACCTATTAAGTACACTCCTCCCTTCCTTTCTCTTCCCTTTACATCTCCTTTTTAACTTACTGGCCTCTGCTACTAAGTATTGTCCTTCTCATGCAGAAGCCCAATCATCTGCAGCTAGGATCCACATATGAGGGAGAACATGTGGCGCTTGGCTTTCTAGGCCTGTGTTACCTCACTTAGTATAATCCATCCATTTTTCTGCAAATTTCATAACTTCTTTTTTTTTTTTTTACCGCTGAGTAGAACTCCATTGTATAAATGTGCCACATCTTCATTATCCACTCATCAGCTGAGGGACATCTAAGCTGGTTCCATTTCCCAGCTACTATAAATTGAGCAGCAATAAACATGGTTGAGCACGTCCTTCTAAGGAAATGAGATGAGTCCTTAGGATATATGCCTAGGAGTGCTATAGCTGGGTCATATGGTAGATCAATCTTTAGCTGTTTTAGGAACCTCCACACTGATTTCCACAATGGCTGTACCAGACTGCATTCCCACCAGCAGTGTTGAAGGGTTCTGTATCTATATTTTTAATTTTTTTTTTAGTTTCTTTGAGGTAGGGTCTCACTCTAGCTCAGGCTGACCTAGAATTCACTATGTAGTCTCAGGGTGGCCACAAACTCTTGGCAATCCTACCTCTGCCTCCCAAGTGCTGGGATTAAAGGTGTGTGCCACTACGCCTGGCTATATTTTTAATATTTCTCAATCTGAAGAAACAACTGCCATTGTCTGTCATATTCAAGTTAGAAGTAATCACTTCAAACCTCAGGTAAAAAATATTAGTAATGTGGTTTCTGAACAATATTTTTTATAATTATATTTTTAGCGATAGGGTCTTGTTATGTAACCCAGGCTGGCCTCAAGCTCTTGATCCTTCTGCCTCAGGCTCCCAAGTAATAGGTGTACACTACCATACTTTGCTAAACAAGTTTGGACAGGGCTTGCACAACTAGAAAGAATACTCAATTATTTTAGAATCTAAAAAACTAAAAATTACTATATGGGAAAATTTCTTAAGTGAAATAGGCAAAGTTACTTCATAAACAGGATTTTATAAATAATCAGAAAGCCATGAGGTATTTCCTGTTGAGAATATGTACGAAAGAAAGACTCTTCTAGGAAGCACTAAAATCAAGGATGCTTACATATTGGAAAGCTAGACAAATCTACAGTGGCTAACACATAGATTCACAGGTTTGTTCTCTTACACAGCGTGTCATGTAACCTAGGCTGGCCACTAGGCCTGGTTAATGTGGTGCCGGGGACTAAATCCAGGGCTTTGTGAATGCCAGGCCAGCACTCTACCAACTTAGCTTATAACCTCGGCCTGTTTAGGGACTTTTGTTTGGTGGTGATGAGGATTAAACCTAAACCCTTGTGCATCTCGGTTAAGCCCCAGATGTACTTTCTGAAAACACTAGCCTAGTTCCTTCCAGACTGTAGCTTATTTAGGAATCACATTTCCCTTCCTCTCTCCCCCTCTCTCTGAAACCTAGACTTCAAAGACATGAGGCTTGCATTCTTACACCTCTGAGAGTAGCATGCCTTTTTACACACAGACACAAAGCCTTACTGTCATGGTTTGCCAGGGCAAACTCCCCTTCATACAGGCCATCGCTGAAGCCCATGTTCCACACAGATAGCAGCTCATTCAAAGCTGGGATGTTGGCTCCTCCAGTATCTGGCATCCACCACTGTCTATAAAAGTGGCAACCGGCACAGAGAAGACAAGAATCAAAACACCTCCATACACTTCATCTTCCATGACAAAACATCTGCCACAATCCAGTTCATTCACCCACACAAGTGTCAACTAAAACCAGCTGTTTGGTCTGAGAAACACCACAAATACATGTGTCAGCTAATGTACAGAATACACTAAGGCTTTATTTTATGACATTAAAATCAGTAGCTTATTGATACGCAATGCCCTTTTACACAGACACAAAGCCTTACTGTCATGGTTTGCCAGGGCAAACTCAAATAAATTTAGTCCAGACCTAGCTGGAATCAGTAAAGCTATAGAAATGAGAAAGGTTATAAAAGTTCACATCAACTTGTCAATAAAAGTCTTTTTAAAAAGTTCACATCACATGACTCTCAAAAAAAATCACTGTACTGGAGAGATGGCTAAGAGGTTAAAGGTACTTGCTAGTAAAGCCTGATGGCCTGGACTTGATTCCCTAGTACCCATGTAAAGCCAAATGCAGAAAGTGGTGTATGCATCTGGAGTTCATTTGCAGTGGCAAGAGACCCTGGCACATCCATTCTCTCTCTTTCAAATAATTTTTTTAAATTCATAATACACAATTATTTATAGTATTCTAGAAATTTGTACTCAGATGTACAAGGTAGTGCATGTGCCTGGAGTTTGTTTGCAGTAGCCATAGACCCTAGTGTGCCCATTTTCTCTCTCAGGCTCTCCAATAAATAAATAAATAAAATAAAATAGAAATCTGTAATCAGTAGTTAACTAGAAGATCTCCTTCAGTTAACAGTTCATTTGGTGCATTTAAATCTGCATGTTAGTATCAGAAGCATGGAAAGATGAACTAGAACTAAGCAGAAACTACTGCTTGAGTATCTACTGAAGAAAGATAAGTTCACACTGGGAATCAGGAAGAGCTCTTTATACAGCTTTCTTGTGCATAGACAAAAGCTCTAGAAAGACCAACAAACAGAGAGTTGATAAGTCCTTGCTGGGTGGACTCTAACTCCTCTACAGTGACCCTGATATTCAAATACCAACTCCTATTTGTACCTTGTGTTTTCATCATAGAACTTCACTTTTCTCATAACTGAAGTGTTGTACCAGTCACTGAAGATGACAAGTGAGAGGCCATTGTCCACGTCCCTCCTCAGCTTAGTGATCTCCTCAGGAAAATATTCTTCCTCACTGTCCACCATTAGCAAAGTTCCTGGTGGACAAAGTGTTATGGTTTGAGAACTGTCACTTCTAGATGACAAGATGACACTGTTTCAGAAACACCATGCTGCCCTGGGGCCCATACCTATAGTAGTTTGGTCATCACAAGAAGGGGTAAAACATACAAGACTAGGGCCAACTAACTATAGTCTTTGGTTTTCAATTGGGTTCAATGCAAAGATTTTTCACTTACTTGGGAAAGAGTAATATTCACTGATACAGTGCTAGAGTCTGAATTAAATAAGACTGCAAACGTCTTTGTCCCCAACCAGTCTAACAATTCTGTACGTAGATAAGAATCACAAACATCACCAAGTGAGAGACAATGTCATTCACAGCCTTGCTCTCCATGGGAATGCTACCCAGACTTCTTTTATTGACCTGTAGTGAAAACCATGGCTCACTTTTGAACACCTGGCACACATCTGGTGTGGGTGGGAACAATGTCTGGCTGCTCACCATACTGAGTGGCATCAAAACACGTGAAGGGAGAGCCGAGGACCTCCACAAAGTAGCCCATGCTTCTCAGGTGCTGGTACATGTCTCTGAAGTTTGTGTGGATGTGATCACCATTCCTGAAAGGCAACAGGATGTGGCATTAAAATGGTCAGTCTTCACTTATAATAAAGGTCTGTCTAGCCTCATGGTTACCAGCTGGCTCTGAGAGGCACAGAGTTGTACCTATCAAAACATCCCTGGAATGCCAGTGGCACAGGCATCAGCCACTCCAGAATTGCAGTCTTTGGGCTACACAAGTTAAAGTGGAAGACATGAGGAAATCATGTGCGTGGCATGCATAAAATGACATGACATGTTTTCTTACCGTGCCCTAAGCAGGACTTTGGCAGTGGTGTTCATTAAATTGCTAGCAGCTACCTGCACTTGACAATCAGCTTAGCATACAGCTATGAGAACACAGAGGTTGACACATGGTGTGGGGTGAGCACACAACTTCTGCATCATACATATCTGGAACCACCTTTCCCTTCTTTTCCTCCCAAATGTGCTCACTTTCCCTCTGTACACACGACATCTGCCCAAATGCACAGCAGAAAACCCAAAAGCCCATCTCCTGAGTACTGCCAACTCTATGGGTTCCTCTGAAGGCCCACGGCCTTACCAGCTTCCTCTATCCCCATTCTCCCAGCCCCTTGGTCTGAGCCCTGCCATCTGCCTTCCAGGGAAGTGTTATTTTAAAAGACAAATATAAGGGAAAAATAGTTCAGCGGTTAAAGGTGCCTACTTGCAAAGCCAGTTCCCCAGTAAACACATAAAGCCTAGATGCACAAAGTAGTATATGTGTGTGGAGTCTGTCTGCAGAGATAGGAAGCCCCAGAGTGTCCATTCTCTCTCTCAAATAAATATTTAAAAAGGGGGGGGGGGGTGGAGAGATTGCTTAGTGGTTAACGCATTTGCCTGCAAAGCCAAAGTGCCTTGGTTCAATTCCCCAGGACCCACATAGGCCAGATGCACAAGGGGCGCATGCATCTGGAGTTCATTCACAGTGGCTGGAGGCCCTGACATGCCCATTCTCTCTCTCTCTTTCCCTCTTTCTCTCTCTCTGAAATAAATAAATAAAAGATAAAGTTTAAAAAAAAAGTCAGGTGTGGTGGTGCACGCCTTTAATCCCAGCACTTGGGAGGCAGAGGTAGGAGGATCACTGTGAGTTCGAGCCCCCTCTGAGACTACATAGTGAATTTCAGGTCAGCCTGAGCTAGAGTGAGACCCTACCTCGAAAAACAAAAACAAAAACAAACAACAACAAAAAAGACTAATATGATACTCTAATACCCTGGCCAAATATTTCCATGTCTCTTCTTCCCCTCACTTATGACATGGAACCTAAACTTCACTTTAAAACCTGGCTTTTGAGCTAAGAGAAAGGTACCCAAGATGCCCTGCAGGTCCAGTGACTGGAATGGAGTATGTGAGGGGCCAGAAAGGGAAGCAGCCCTAGGCTCTGGAAGGGTCATCATACTGTTGCACAAGACTTGGTCAGTCAGCAGTTAATGGGTAATCTGAAGTAAGCTGCACTAGAATTCATATTTCAGATGCTCACCTTGTCTGCTATACAGGTGACAGACCTCAAGGAAATTAGAATAATAGCAGAAAAGCTTGTCGGGAGGACATGGATATGATCTAGACCCTCAACTGGGAGCAGAGAGAAAGGCTACATATGGGAGAACTGCAGACACAGCCCAATGGTGGGTCACATCAGATTTGCTGATTGACTCAGTGGAAGAGGCCAGGGAGGCAGAACAGTTAAAACTTTTTTTTTTTTTTTTTTTTTTTTTAAGGGAAGAATTAAGATGATTCAGTAACTAAAGGTACTTGCTTGTGAAGTCTACTGGCCCAGGTCAATTTCCCAGCACCCATGTAAAGCCAAGCAAAAAAGTAGTGAACATATCTGGCATTTGTTTCAAGTGACAAGAGATCCTAGCATGCAAGTATGCATGTACAAACATAGACACATAAATTATGTTAAGGTTACACAATTACTGAATTCTTGTGAATATTTCCAAGAAGCCAGAGTCTCAGAGTCTCTTCTGAGTCTATCTACGACCCCCAACAGTGCCAGGAACAGGGGCTCCACTGTGGAAGGATCACATGAGGTAGAGAGTGTCTAAGGCAAGGCAGCTTCTTACCAGTCTAGAGGGTCGTTTTTCATCCTCAAGTTGTCCCGGGGAAAGTAGCCAGGTGGGTAGCGGAGGTTGTGATACTGATCCCAAAGAACCCTCTTGCTCCGAGGAGGTGTAGGAATTATCTTCACCTTAATTGGGAGCTTTACTGTTGAAGTCTGTTCTGCGCCATTTTTTGACTAAAAAAAAAAAAAACAAACCAAAACCAAAAACTTGAAGCACCCCTTCCCAAGGAAACCTCTTAGGACTTAGGATTTCAGGTTTTAAAAGTGTCCCCCTTCCCTTTTTTTTCACACAGGGTCTCAATATGTAGAGCCTAGTCAAGCCTCAAACTCAGGATCCTTCAGCCTGGAGTGCTAGAATACTGGAATTACAAGGGAGTGGCATCACATAAACCTTAAAGGTCATTACCATTTACCAGTTTAACCTAAATAATTTAAGCATAAGAACATGCAATGATAGTAAATAGTCATGGGTCATGACTAATAACATTCAACTCCAAATAGTTGAAGACTTAAAATTCATAGCACTTTGATCAGGCCTAACTGACCCTACATTTCCTTCCTGAGAGGCCTGTTTCAGATGCACTAACACTGAGCTTGAAGTATGGCCCAAGCAGAACTCTCTACTATGAGATAGCAGCAGGGTAGGCAATGTAGAGCTGAGTTTAAACATAGCTGTTCTGGAAACCCTGGACTCATGGCCATCAAGGCTAATCCCATCAACTGATAACTGTCCTTTAGAGACCCTCAGCATTGAGCCTGCTCTTCCTTCTTTCCTGACATAGGCTAATATAAAGTAAATAAAAATATGTCCTTACTTCCATGTCTGCTGGGGAAGCCACCGTGATCATAACATGGCCCTGGGCAATGCCTTCCCAGGAAGCTGCCTTCTTGGTCACAGAAATGGAGATGGCTAGGTAGCCTGACCAAGGCCACAACACCGAGGAATAAGAGAAAGCCACTTCAATGTTGTCTCCATTCTGTGGTAAATAGGGCTGCCAGTCAGGCTATAGAAAAGAGAAACCAGGCCAAGGGTGAGATGAAATGCAATAAGAGAAAACAAGGTGTGGAAAGCCTTAATTTCTAAAAGGCCTAAAAGAGCTTTTGAGGACTACTGCAATAACTTGGGCAAAATAGTACCTATGCACAGATAATTAAGTAGCCTGTGGTTGGTTTGGAAGATATCCACTAGAAAGCCTAGAAACCACAATTTTGGATGGTCTCCAACTTTGTTAACTCTCCTTCCCATTATATTAAAAAACTGGGAGATACTCAATGCATGAACCGCAAATTCATGGCAATCCTCCTACCTCTCCTCCTGAATGCTGGGATTAAAGATGTGCACCACCACGCCTGGTGGAAAGAGAGCTTTAATGACTACTCTTGCAATTACTGGTTCGCAATTGAGAAAAACCAATTAGCTTCCATTCAACTTTTATACAATATACCAAATTATCAGCTGAACACATTCAGTATTTAACAATCATATAAATGAAAATTAGTAAAAATACAAAACTGACTTTATTACGTCTCTGAGGAATGCTTCTAATTTTTGAAGCAACAGGAGACATTATAACAGATGAAAAATTAACTATATTAAAATGCAAAACTTTTATATAAACAAAGATAAATAAAACCGTCATAATGGGTAATAATAATAACAACACAGCAGTGGTTATTTCTCAATAACATGAAGCAGTAAGGGAAATCCCAACTCTAGTGAAAAATAAGCCAATGAAACAAAGAGGTAATTGATATAGAAAACATGATTAGTAAATATATTGGGGACAGTATACTACACACAACTGGAAAAAATCCACATTAAACAAGGCACCTGTGTTACCCATCGAAGAGGAAAGTCAAAAGATGTACCACTTAGAGAAGCCAAATGTCCACCAACAATATATGGATAAACAAAACATGGCATACCCACAGCGAGAGCATTAATCACACAAAAAAAGTGAACCCTGAAAACATGCTCAGTGAAAGAAGCCCATTACAGAAGGACATGCATCATCAGAGTCCACTTATATGACATGTTCAGAATAGGCAAACCCACAGGGGTAGAAAGAAGACTGGTGCTTGCCACTGACCAGGGAAGGAGGGCTCAGAATTTCTTGATACAACTATACTGGAATGTGATGTTGGTGTAAGTATATGACTACCTCAAAACCACTGAAGAATTTAAAAAAGAATTTTTATGGTATGTAAATTATATAAATTTTTTTAAACCTCATGAAATATAAAAATTTTAAAAAAGATGTATCACTTAATACAATAGATACATCTCCCACCAGCCATTGTCTAAGATGACATTATTCTCTTGGAAAAAAATTTGCTTTTATGTGCCAACAAATGTAGTAATGTTCACAAGCCTCTGATTCAAGATTCTAATCTAGGAAGTTTATGTTGAGGAAATAATTCAGGAAAAAGAACATCATACATGCAAAGATAGTAGATAGTTGGTAGTCACTTAGTTGTTCAAACATGGACAAACAGTAAACAAATTAGAATCCAACAATTCACCATTATATTAAACAAGCATTAAAAGTATGCTGGTACATTTTTACATGCTTACCATATGGTAAGAACTAAAAAAATAAGATGGTAAATTTTTGCCTTCCACACAAAGATTTCTGATCAGGATTAGTAAAGAGTGATTCAGTGTCTGTGTGCTGGGACTGGAACTGAGTTTTCTACACTTGCCTTACTACTTATCATCAGGATAATGTCAGGAAACTATAAAAGTGAAATTCAGAAAAGGATATACCTTCTAAACAAAGGCCAATTTGTGCTTAGAAAAGAGTAAAACTGGGCTGCAGTATTACAGTATGCGATATAGAAAGATATGCAGTAAAAAATGAAATGCAGTTGAGGAGCCAAGGCAGAAGTAAAATTGGTTTCCTTAATTTATATCTTGCCTTTTCTGTACTGACAAATACCTGCAATCGCTTTGTACCTTAGGCAGGTTAAAAAGCAATCAAAAAAAAAAAAAAAAAAAAAAAGCACCTATCTTAATTCCAGGAGAAAGATCTAAGGTGATATGGGCCACATCTGAGTCACCAATATGTGAGAGAGAAGTTTCACCTTATCCACAATTCTTCCTGTAACTCCCATGCCGTTGAGGATGGTGACATTAACAATTGTTGGCATTCCTCCATAGTAGATGGGTTGGGAGCAGTAGGGCCACATGTAGGGACACTCAGTCAGGTCAATGTAGCTGGGACTCAAACTGAAACAAGGAACACAGTGTTAGAGTAGACCACATCAGAGAGCAAGAGGTAAGCTGGGCTATAAGCAGGCAATGGTAAACATAATGGAGCTGTACTTGAGAGGGCTTGCTTGCAGGGTTGCCCTGACAGCACCTGGAGCTTGCCTGTAGAGGGCTCCCATGCTGATAATACCACCATGCAATCACCAAGACTTGTACAAAATGTGATGATGCACAGTAAACACCTCTTGCATTCTGCAGTCTGCAATTGTGGCAGTTGTTAAAGCTAGAAGAATGTGTGTGTGGCCAGTCCCATGGGAAAGCTTGGACTCGTGTTGAGTTGGGGGAGACACTCTCCTGGGCAAATACACATTATGCCTTGATTCAGTTTGCTACTGGGGGCTGGACAGGAGGGGAGAGTTTAAGAAGATTAAGTTTGAACTTCACACCCGTTGCCCTTCTACACCCTTGCCAATGCTGCTACAGTAGTGGACAAGCAAACACTCATCTTAACTGAGTTCTGTAAGTCCTTGTAGGAAAGTGCTAAGCCTGAAGAGGTGCAGGGACTGCCTGAGCTGCTGCAGAAATGCTGACACACACAGTGATGCTGTACTTTCTTTTATCTCATCTGCAATGTATCTGGGCTAGATCAATGTCACAGCGCTAGGTCACCTATGTGCAAGTGCGAAGATGCATGGGAGGTGAAAGCATCTGACAGGACAGGACAAGGATGGTCACCCTGGAAGGTATATATTAACCTTGACTGCCAACTGCACCTGGGAACAGTAGGCATGTGCTCTGTTCCATGGCTTCATTTTTTTTCCTTTCAGTTTTTAGAGGGAAGATCTCACTCTAGCCCAGGCTGACCTGGAATTTACTATGTATTCTCAGAGTGGCCTTGAACTCATGATCCTCCTACCTCTGCCTCCCAAGTACTGGTATTAAAGGTGTGCACCACCATGTCTGGCTCTACTGATTCATCATGTTGAGAATAACTCATCTATCTGGAACATCAGCTATACATTATAAGGAAGATTTATTTGGGCCAACTCAATTACTTCAGAAAATTCCAAAAATCTTTATGGATACACTAACTTTTGTGGGCAGTTATAATCAACATACACCACATTTAGGTATTTATAAGAGATACTACCTAGTTTCAAAAAATGCAAAGAATGGGGCTCGATGGTTAAAGCACTTGCCTGCAATGCCCAACAATGCAGGTTCAAATCCCCAGTACCCAAGTAAAGCCAGATTCACAAAGTGGTGCATGCATCTGGAGTTCCTTTGCAGTGGCTCGAGGCCCTGGTACATCCATTCTCTTGCTCTCGCTCTCTCTCTCTCTCTCTCTCTCTCTCTCTCTCTCACTCTACCTCCTTGCAAGTAAATAATTTTTTTTTTTAATTCCAAGAATGGGGCTGGAGAGATGGCTTAGCAGTTAAGCACTTGCCTGTGAAGCCTAAGGACCCCGGTTCAAGGCTCGGTTCCCCAGGTCCCACATTAGCCAGATGCACAAGGGGGCTCACGTGTCTGGAGTTCGTTTGCAGTGGCTGGAAGCCCTGGCATGCTCTCTATCTCTCTCTGCCTCTTTCATCTGTCGCTCTCAAATAAAAATAAACAAAAAAATTTAAAAAAATAAAATAAAATTGCAAGAATGGTCTCAGAAGATAGCTCAATTAGTAAATGCTTGTGAGGAACTGAGTTCAAGTCCCAGCACCCATGTGGTGCCATATGTGGTGGCTTACACCTATAATTGCAGCACTTGGAAAGTGGATTAAGAACCATCCCTATAGCTTGCTGGCCAAGTATTCTATCCTAGTTGGTGAACTCCAGGTCATGAAGAGATGCTATCTCCACATGCATGCAGGCACCCACACAAGGGCGGGCACACACACACACACACACACAGCATAAAAAAATTTCCCAAGTGACTACAATTATATGAGTCAGCAAAGTGGTATCTGTGCTCTGAGAACAGTTTAATCCAACTAACAAATGATTATTAACAAACAATTCAAAGCAATATCAAGAAAATAACATGCCATGATTAAATAGTATTTATTTCAGAAATACAAGATTGGCTCAGTATCAGGAAAGCCAGGAATATGATGTCAGATTAAAAAAATATAAACTAGGGCTATCCTATAGATGCTGAAAAAAAGAAACTACAAAACTCCACACACAGTACTGATGTTAAACATTTCAGAAAACAATAATAGCAATAATTTGTTATAACATTTATATACCTTAGTCATAAAGCCAGCAATTTACTTAATGAAGAAATGCAAGAAGCATCTCTAATGAGATGAGGAACAAACAGGGATGCTCATTATTTCTACTGCTACTCAACTCTGTGTAAGAAACATTAGCCAATGCAATTAGACAGAAGAAATCAACAAAGACTGTTTTCTTCCTTCTCTTCCCCCTTTTTATCTGTTTTGGTGGTTCTGTGGATTGAACCCAGGGTTTCACACATGCTAGACAAGCATTCTACACTCTGCTGCATCTCCAGTTTCTCTCTTTCTTTTCATTCTTCTTTTTTCTTTCTTTTTTGAGACAGATTCCCCTATGTAGCCCTGGAAGGCCTAGAACTCAATTTATAGACCAAGTTGGCCTCAACTTTGAGCAATCATCTGCTTCTGCTTCCCAAGAGATGAATTACAGGTGTGTGCTATAACATACAGCTTCCAGTTATTTTGTACTTTTTTATTTGAGAGAGAGAAGGGGGAGAAAGAGAGAGAGAATAGGAATTGGCACACCAAGGCCTCCAGCCATAGCAAACGAACTCCAGACACATACACTATTTTGTGCATCAGGTTTTATGTAGGAATTGAACCTGGGACATCAGGCTTTGCAAACAAATGCCTTTAACTGATGAACCATCTCCCCCACCCTATTTTTGTACTTTTTATTTTGAGAAAGGGCCTCACTAAGTTGCCCAGGCTGGCCTTGAGCTTACAATCCTCCTGCCTCAGTCTCCCAAGTAGCTGGGTTCACAGAACTACACCACTAAGCCTGATCAAGACTTAAAAATTGTTAAGAAAGAGAACTATCACTATTTTCAATTATATGTTAGTATACCTGAAAAACCAGAGAACTAATTAGTAGAACTAAAACAATAACTAACAAGATATCAGTCAACTAGAGGATGTACTAGAAAACACCTTCTACAATAAAACTTAAAAGATCAAATACTTAATGTGTGAAACCTATAGGTAGCCAAATGAAAAGTCTCATTAGAGACACAAAAGCCTTGAGCAAATGGAAACATTCTCTGCTTCTACACCACAGCAAGAAAATTTCTTCTCAGTTCAATTAAAACTTGATGTAGGGTTCCAGTTAAGATGGCGGCATAGGAACCACACCAAAGCAGTGCAGGGGAGAAAAAGCCAAAAAAAAAAAAAAAAACAGGAAAATACATACTTTTACTAAAAGGTGAGGTGTGTAAGAAATTAAAACAGCAGCAGAGAAATAGGAGAGATCCAGACCATCCAGAGCCCACACAGGCAGGCAGAAGTGGCTTCAGCAGTGGTGGCACCAGGTCCACAGGGCCAGGCTCGGCTTGAGCCGCAAGAAAAGACAGGCGAGGGCATTTTCCACTCACACCGGAGCTCTTCGCAAACTCAAGAAATGTGAAAGGAGAACAGCAGTGAACAACAGAGGAGCAGATCATGAGGTAAAGGATCATGTGAACCAGCGAGAGAACTAGAGCCACCATTGACAGCCTCCCCTCCTCAACTGCCAATGCCCAGCTCCAGCAAACAAACAGAGCAGCAATCCAATGACCCAGCCAGCCTGCTTGAACCCACAGTGCACCAAACAGGGAACCAAGCAGGAGTGCAGCATAACTGAGACAAAAATCATCCCAAAAGGTAACTGAGATTACACCAGGTCAGTACCCGTCTAATAAACCTGGGATATAGCCCTGAACCGGAAGTGCTAATTGCACCTTCCATATCAGGATAAATTATATGTTAAATCTGATGGATGGTCAGGTTTGCCATTCTTAAATAAACTATATTTTGGGCTTGTTATTTGTTACTTCTTGATTTATAGTGGCTTTGTTTCCTCTTCTGTCATACATTAGGGAAGGGTCTCACTTGGTCACAACCTGACTTGGAACCCTCAACAGACCAGAAATCTTAACCTCCTTGTTGATAGAGGATCTGGATGTCATAATACCTACTCTTGCATAAATACTCTGTGCTGTTTTTCATTGAATGTGTACATTGTTTAAACTTTAGAATCTATCTGTATTTTGTTCCACTCAGCCTACACGAATACTCCCATAGCAGGCAAATCCAACCCCTAGGAACACCTTTGTAGATACTCTGAGAGTCTTAAGAGCCACGCCTAACACCTTAAGCTCCTACCCTGAAGATATATAACATGAGATTGATTGATACATCTAATAATACCCAGCTAACTAGAAAATCCAACCATTATAAATTAATCCACGATGCAAAAAAATACATTATAACACAAGAAACACCAAAAATCAAACAATATAAACCCACCAAAAAGTATTAATGCATCAGAAATGACCTCCAGTGAGAACAAGTTAGAGAAAATGCCTGAGAAAGATTTCAAAAGAAAGATTATAAATATGTTCAAAGAAGCCAAAGAAGAAATCAAAGGAATGAAAGAGCAAATACAAAGGAATGAAAGAGGAAATCAAAGGAATCAAAGAAGACCCAGGACACCAATTTAATGAAATAAAGAAGTCAATACACGACATAAATAAGGAAATAGAAATAATAAAGAAAAACCAGACAGAATTACTAGCAATGAAGATCACAGTTAATGAAATAAAAAACTCTAGAAAATCTCACCAGTAGAATGTGAGAATGGATGAAGGAGAGGACAGAATATCTAAGCTAGAAGACCAGGAGGCAGATCTAATATAGTCCAACCATGAGAAAGACAAACTAATAGAAAAGTATGAATGGAAATCTCAAGATATTCGGGACACTATGAAAAGATCAAACTAAGAATTCAGGTCATAGTAGAAGAAGAATTTCACTCCAAAGGCATAGTAAGCGTCTTCAACAAAATCATAGAAGAAAACTTCCCCCAAATTGGGAAAGAGGTGCCAATGCAGATACAGGAATCCTTTAGAACACCAACCAGACAAAACCTGGAAAGAACCTCTCCTTGCCATATTATAATCAAACTACCAAACACACAATCCAAAGAAAAAATATTGAAAGCAGTTAGAGAGAAGAATCAAGTTACCTACAAAGGCAAGCCCATCAGAATTACAGCAGATTACTCAACACAAACTTTAAAAGCCAGAAGGGCTTGGAGTGATGTATTCCAAGTTCTGAAAGATAACAACTGTCAACCAAGGTAAGATTATCCTGCAAAGCTATCCATTCAAATAGATGGAGAAATAAGGACATTCCACGACAAAAGCAGGCTAAAGGACTATTTGAAGACAAAACCAGCTCTACAGAAAATAGTTGAAAGAATCCTCCATGCTAAAGAAAAAGAAAAGCACACATACAAGGAACCTGGAAAAAACAAACAATACTCAAAGACTAGTTAGCACAAGAGAGCAAAGGTAAAACTGGAAAAACTACAAAAAAAAAAAATCGCAAAAATAAATACATACCTTTCAATAATATCTCTTAATATCAACGGCCTCAATGCCCCAATGAAAAGACATAGGTTTGCAGACTGGGTTAAAAAGCAGGATCATTCAATTTGTTGCCTCCAAGAAACCCACCTTTCTACAAAGGATGGACACTATCTTAGGGTGAAAGGTTGGAAAACAGTGTTTGAAGCAAATGGGCCGAGAAAACAAGCAGGGGTTGCTATCCTAATATCTGACAAGGTAGGCTTCAGTCCAACATTAGTTAAGAAAGATAAGGAAGGTCACTTTATATTGATTAAGGGCACACTCCAACAGGAGGACATTACAATCCAAAACATATATGCACCTAACATGGGGGCTCCCAAATTCATCAAACAAACACTATTAGAACTAAGGTCACAGATAATACCAAACACAGTGGTAGTGGGGTGACTTCAACACCCCACTCTCATCAATTAACAAGTCATCCCAGGAAAAAATAGACAGAGAGGCATCTGGACTAAATGAGGTCAGAGAAGGAATGGACCTAGCAGATATATACATTCTTTTCAGCAGCACATAGAACATTCTCTAAAATAGACCATATATTAGGACACAAAGCAAATCTTCATTGGATAAAGAGCTTGCCATGCAACTCTGAGTACCTGAGTTCCGATCCCCCTTTTTGTAAGCCAGACGCTTACAAAAGGAATGGTGAACAATGAGAGATGCAATGGGGTGGAAAGTGAGAGGTCTGACCTGAAAGCTGTCCTCTGACCCCTACATGTGCTGTATGGCATGTGTGCACCTGCACTCATGAACACATGCACATATGTACACACATCAAATAAGTCAAAAAATTTAAAAATTACCACCACTAGCACAGAAGAAAAAAAAGTTAAAAATTAGCTGGGCATGGTGGTGCACACCTTTAATCCCAGCACTTGGGAGACAAGGGTAGGAGGATCACTGTGAGTTCGAGGCCAGCCTGAGACTACAGAGTGAGTGTCCAGGTCAGCCTGTGCTAGAGTGAGACCCTACCTCGAAAAATAAAAACAAACAAAAAACCTTAAAACTTAGATCCATACCTCATACCACACCCAAGCCTGAATTTCAGGGGCTGAAGAGATGGCACTTGTTTGCAAATCCTGATATCCCAAGTTCAACTACCCAGTACCCAGGTAAAGCCATATGCACAAAGTGGCACCATGTGTCTGGAGTTTATACGCTGTGGCAAAAGGTCCTGGTGGACTCCTATACTCACTCTCTCTGTCTCTCTCTCTCTCTGTCTCTCTCTCAGATAAATAAACAAATTTTAAGAATAAATTTCAAATAGATCAAAGACTCTTAAATATAAGAAAGTAAACAAGGAGAAGCTGGGCAAATGGTATATGAGAAGATTAAGTTAAACTAATAAAGCAAACTTATTTTTCGATAACAGAACTTCAGTGAGTTGATAATAGCCAGTGTTCTCCCAGGCAGCACTGGTAGAAGCAGCAGCAAAATCTCACAACTGAGTGCCTGCCCTGGGACAGTGGGGCTAGTGTTTTGAAACTTAGTGTTTCATGCGGAGCAGCCCTAAGGGCTCAGGGTCTGGCAAGGCCCACTGAGAAAGCCAGCACACCTACCTTGCCTGTGGTTTGTAGCTGTTGAGAATTTGATAGGCTCGTAGCAGATCCAGCTTGCCATGTCCTTGCTCAAACATGTTGACACCAGGAAGCCTCCGGGCTGATGCGATGAGGGCCTGCTTCATACTGGCAGGATTCACCAGCTCACGTTTCTGGACTGTGCTGGGGAAGAAATCAAGTATTTGCTTATTTTTCTCTCAGTAAAAGAATGAAGGGCTGGGGCTGGAGAGATGGCTTAGTGGTTAAGGCATTTGTTTGCCTGCAAAGCCAAAGGATCCCAGTTCAATTCTCCAGGACCCACATAAGCCAGATGCACAAGGGTGCATATGCTCTGGAGTTTGTTTGCAGTGGCTGGAGGCCATGGCATGCCCATTCTTTCCCTCTCTCTCTGCCTCTTTCTCTCTCAAATAAATAAATAAAATATAAAATTTTTAAGGAAAAGAATGAAGGGCTGGAGAGATTGCTTAATGGTTAAGGCGATTGCCTGTAAAGCCAAGGACTTATGTTCTACTCTCCAGGTGCCATATAAGCCAGATGCACAGTAATACAATCACACAAGGTCGCACATACACACAGGGGCGCATGCATCTGGAGTTCAATTGCAGTGGCTGAAAGCTCTCACACACCAATTCTGACTCTCATTTAAAAAAAAAGGGGGGGCTGGAGAGATGGCTTAGCGGTTAAGCGCTTGCCTGTGAAGCCTAAGGACCCCGGTTCAAGGCTCAATTCCCCAGGTCCCATGTTAGCCAGATGCACAAGGGGGCGCACGCGTCTGGAGTTCGTTTGCAGAGGCTGGAAGCCCTGGCGTGCCCATTCTCTCTCTCTCCCTCTATCTGTCTTTCTCTCTGTGTCTGTTGCTCTCAAACAAACAAACAAACAATTAAATAAATAAATAAAATTAAAAACGCGTGCACCATCATGCCTGGCAAAAAAAGAATTAAAAAAAAAAAGGCCATGTGAAGCCTAAGGACTGCTGTTCGGGGCTCAATTCCCCAGATCCCACATAAGCCAGATGCACAAGAAGGCACATGCAAGTGGAATTCGTTTGCAGTGGCTGGAGGCCCTGGCATGCCCATCCTCTATCTATCTGCCTCTTTCTCTGTCGCTCTCAAAGAAATAAATATGAAAAAATGAAATTAAATTTAAAAGGCCAGTCTGTTGGGCTTGCCTCCAAAGGCAATGACGATAACCAGGCTATCTCTAATCTGCAAAATTGCCAACATATTGCCTGCAGTCTGGTTTTATATCTAAAAGAACTTGGGTGGAGCCCATGAGAGGTGAGAACCATATACTTACTGTTGTACTTGTGCTAGGTCTGACTGCTCACTAGCCTTACACACAGCTTTTCTGAACAATGACTTTGTGGGTTCATGCCTATTTATTCCAAATTTATGAATAATAAATTGTTTCCTAATAATTTGAATAAGTCAACCACATAGATTACAGAAGACAAGTATATAAAAACATTAAAAAAAATCTTTGTATGGACCTGGAACATGACACAGAACACATGTGGTCAAAGGACAACTTCAAATGTCAGTCCTCAACTTACCTTTGTTTCTAGTGTTTCCTGCTAGCTGGCCTGCAAGTTTCTAGGAATTCTCCTGTCTCCATCTCTCATCTAGCTAAGGAAGCACTAGGACTACAGACCCATGTTACCATGTTGGGCTTTATGTGGGTTCTGGGTATCTAAACTCTGGACCCATGCTTGCATGTAGCAGGTGTTTTATCCACTGAGCCATTTCCCCGGCCCAGATCGATTTATTTTTTGCGGGGGGGGGGAGGGTATTGAGGTAGGGTCTCACTCTAGCCCAGGCTGACCTGGAATTCACTATGTAGTCTCAGGATGACCTCAACCTCAGTGATCCTCCTACCTCTTCCTCCCAAGTGCTAGAATTAAAAGCATATGCTACCACACCCAGCCCAGATCAATTTTAAAAACAAATATTTTTATTTGCAAGAGGAAAGTATGAGTGAGTGAATTTGGGCATGCCAGAGCCTCTTGCCACTGTAAACAAACTTCAAATGCATGTGCCACTTTGTGTATTTGGCTCTGCATAGGTACTGGGGTATTGAACCCAGGCTGACAGGCTTTGCAAACAAGTGCCTTTTAACCACTGAGCCATCTCCCCAGCCCAGATAAACTGTTTTTTTTTTTTTTAAAGAAAACCTGTAACATTAGAACAATTTCTTTTAAGCAAACACTCTTTATTTTTATTTATTTATTTGACAGAGAAAGAGGGAGAGAGAGATAGAATCGGTGTGCCAGGGCCTCTAGCCACTGCAAATGAACTCCAGATGCATGCAACCCCTTGTGCATCTGGCTAACGTGGGTCCTGGGGAATCAAACCTGGGTCCTTTGGCTTGCAAGTAAACGCCTTAACCGCTAAGCCATCCCTCCAGGCCCTGTTTTTTGTTTCCAATGTTAAAATTTTTTAATATTTTTTATATGCAAGGGGACAGAGATACAGATAGTGAGTTGAGTAAGGAGGGCTGCCTGTCAGCCTCTAACTGGCCTAACATTGCCTTAGCTAATTCACATGCTGAAGGGGAACTGCTGCCATGCATGGAAAAGTATGAGATGTTACATAAAATTGCTTCACAGTAGAAACCTTTTACTATGTGCATCCTATTACATACATTAAATTTACACAATAAAATGTATTTACCAAGGAAAAAAATGTACATTACCAAGTTCATGGAAGACATGGCAAGGAAGTCACATACTTGTTCCCTGCCTGCTACATACTTCCAGACAGAATAAAGCACAGCCCAGCACACACATCTATTTCAAAACACAGCCATTGGAGGGTTAATGGCTGTTTGTCCTACTAAGGCTTTTTGGCTCACTGTAGCTTACAAAGTCTGTTGGTACATGGGTCACCTACCCCAACTCTCAACAGAGATGTAGCGGAGCAGAGGCAAGGAAGATCTTCTGTACCTCAAACCTCTAGCCTGTTTTACTATGTAGTACTTACCTCACTAACAAGGTGACAGCGCCTGCGACCACTGGCGAGGCAACACTAGTCCCCGAGAGTGCCCGGCAGCCCCCTTTCACACCAGAACCCCGCACTCCAGCACCATAGGTAACAATGTCAGGTTTCATACGACCATAGCCTCCTGGTAGCTCCTATTAACAAGAAAGAGTAGCTCGGTTTCCCATCACACACACCATCCCACAGACACGTAGAACTGAATACAACCAACAAGTTCATTGAAGCAGGTACTGGCTTAAGTTTGAAATTCACTGTAAACCAAAAACATGCTTTGAGTGATAATGTAGAACATAAAATTATTTTTAGTATGTTTTATAAGAACTACTGAAACATCAAGGCTAGAAAGGAATAAAAAATTTAATTTTGATAATATTTTATAAGTTGCTAAAACCAAAAATTAGTTACTGTCTTATCACAAGAGTAGAAATTATCTCTAAGTAATTTGAAAATTAGAAGAATGTTAGGAGGGGCTGGGGTATATAGCTTGGTGATAACAGTGCTTGCCTGAGAGAAAGAGAGAGAGAATGCTTGCCTAGCATGCATGAGGTCCTGGGTTAAATCCACAGTATCAGAAAAAAAAATTTAAAAATTCGAAAAGTAAAATTAAAAATTAGAAAGTAAACCAAATACATTTCTTTATAAGGAGAAAATGCACATGGTTGTTTTAAATGAGAATAAGAAACCATTCAGGGTGACTGAGATACTACTATACAGGAGACTAGCCTACAAGAAGATTCTGATTACATATTCAGTTTCTAGAAAATTGGCCAAAAAGAGAAACATAATAGGATCTTATATTCTTTCTCCCTGCCATCACCCTTCTCTCTCTCCAAGGTTTGGCTATATAATATAAGCTGGTCTCAAATTTGTGATCTTACTGCCTCAGCCTCCTAAGAGCTAGAATGATAAGCATGGGCCAACCATGCCTGGCCAAGACCTTGTAATCTATATTGAAAAAGCATACCAATTTGAAGTGAAAAACCTTTTCTGGTAGTCAATCATTAAAGTAATGTAGACTCATCAATGCAAGTGCAGAGTAAGGACCTCATCACCCAAATGCCCCTGAAAACAAGCCTTTGATGAAGACTTAGGACAAGATGTCACAGTTCACATAAAGCGCTTTATACAGGGAACTACCTGACCCGGACAGAAACACTGTCTCCCGCTATCCTACAGCACAATGGACATGTCAGGGAACAGAGAGGACGCACAACACACAACAAGCCTGACGCTACAGAATCATGGCATCAAAATAATGTGGCAGCTCTAGCAGGTGGCATCCAGTGTGCAAGGCATGGAGCCCTGGAAGCTCATGGGAGGGATGCCCAGGAGCTCACTCTGTCATGGTACTGAGGTTGGTGTGGAAGAGTATCTCATAAAGTGTTGCAGAGGTAGACAAGGCCTAAGTGTTCTCAAGAAGTTGTGTATCTTTCTGGGGGCTTCCTAAGACCTACAAGAGCTCAGGTAAGTCAACTTGGAGCATCAAAAAAATTATGACCAATGGGCTGGAGAGATGGCTTAGCGGTTAAGTGCTTGCCTGTGAAGCCTAAGGACCCCGGTTCGAGGCTCGGTTCCCCAGGTCCCACGTTAGCCAGATGCACAAGGGGGCGCACGCGTCTGGAGTTCGTTTGCAGAGGCTGGAAGCCCTGGAGCGCCCATTCTCTCTCTCTCCCTCTCTCTGTCTTTCTATCTGTGTCTGTCGCTCTCAAATAAATAAATTTTTTAAAAAAAAAATTTTTTTTTTAAAAAAATTTTTAAAAAATTATGACTCTGAACAACACTAGGGTCAGGAGCTCCCCAACCACCTCATAGGTTCAAGTACCCAAGAGCTCCTCTGCAGAAATGTCTAACCTTGAATCAAACTTTGTTTTGCGTAAAAGAGGGTAAACTGGCCAAATAACCAATCCCATGAAGTTAAATTATTAACTGGTTGGACACATTTAAATTCTGTGAAACTAAGTGCAATTTATTCTATGTTAGCAGAGTTGGTATTAAGCTGATCTTGCTGGGCTTTTAATTATTTACTTTTTCTCTTCTTTCCAGTATTAGGAATTGAATCTAGAGATGGAACCCAGGGCCTAGCACATGCCAGGTAAGTGTTCTACCATTGAGTTATATAACCAGCCTGGGCTTTGACTTCTTAAGGCCAGTTTGCAATGAGGAAAGCCACTCTTTCTTCTGGTTAGAACAAGTGAGTTGATTGTAGAAAAAAAAAAAAAAAAACAGAACTGGGATAGGCCCATGCCCTTCACAGGGGCTTGACTCACTGAACTACAATGACCAATGCCACAGGAGACTAATAAGTTGTCCTCCTAAGGGGCACACACCCAAAAACTCTGTCTACTTTTCTACCTGTACACTGAAAAATATAGCTCAGGCTCTTAGACCAAAGGTTCAATGAACCTCATTTAGGCTAATATAGAAAAGCATACCCAGGTAGTCATTCCCCTGGAAGAAAAGCGGGCGATGTTATCTTCAAAGTCAATGCCACCTACTCCAATCACATCCATCTGATCAGCAGGGTTATTCAGAGTGCTAAATTGAAACATACAAAAGAAAAAAAAAAACAGGGAAAATTTATTCTAAATGAGTAATTCAAACAAAAGCAAACACTTCCTCAAAAAAAAAAAAAATATCCAGGTCTTTTTGGTAAAAGACTTACACAGTTTTGACAGAATGCTGCTCCTCAGAGTCACCCTGTGAAATGCTATTGTTCTTATGTCCTCTCAGCAGAATGCCCATTTTTTCCCTCTCTACTTACTATATATTATCATGCATGGGTGGTTCGAGTTTAAGGCTTCCTTCCCCTCATCTCCAGGCTCCCTAGAGCTCTGCTGGCCCTGAACGTCTGTGGAACACAGTTTCTCACCTAGTTACACACTCTCATACCTCTTTTGAGTTGTTTCAAGCACATGCTTCTACCTCGCTAACCACTCGGTAAGACAACATATCCACACATTTGCATCAGCAGTCAGACTTCTTGCAGTGCACCTCACATCCTCAGAGAATGGCTTAACTCACTGATCCTGACCTCTTAGAAAAGAGACACAAACCAGAAAAAAACCAGGCCATTCCCTCCCAGACCTCAAGGACAGTAGGTCGGGGGGGGGGGGGGAACTATAGTAAAATGAGTAGTACAAAAAGGCTAAGTCCAGATGAAGTTGAATCAAAAGTAAGAAACAGTTAATAAGTTGCATAGCTAAGCCTTATATTCTATAGCTCCATTACTAAGAAAAACTCCAATAATTCAGTTAACTACAACCAATTCTCAGTGATTTAAGATACAAGTAACAACAAGAAGACCCCAGAGAATATGCTTTTAATCAGGAGTTCAAACCACACCCTACCAGCACCAGCTCTGCTACCAGATGGACATTCAGAAAAGGCAGAAAGGTTTTCCGTCAGCTGATGCTAGCTAGAATCTGGCACATTCCTGTGAAACCAAGAAGCAGAGTCTAACAGAAAAACACCTCCCACTGAACAGTCCCTTTCCGACCTCCCTTGACCTGTCAATTCGCATAACCCTTAAACTGCTTTCAATACTTAAAAAACCAGAAAAGGCATCAAGAGGCCAGACAGAGAAATAAAGAAGTCACTGTTGGTATTGCAAGGGGGAGGGGGCAGCTGCAGCTGCAGACTTGCTTGCACCAGTCTCAGAGGATCAAGGGTGCAGGACAAGGACAGGGAGGGAGAGAAGGAGGAGAGAAAAAGAACATTCCTGGTGAGGAAGATGGGGGTAGGGATATACACCTTACTTCTGGAACATGCTTCTATCCTCTGACCAGCACTGCCCAAGCTGAAAACCATAACCACCACCAGCTAAGGATACAGAGATTGGTCACATGCCAATTGTCAGTGCTGCAAGAGACTGAACAGATGGCTCGGTTTGCATGTGCACCTGAGGACACATGAGCTGAAATAGGGTCTTCCACTCCAGATTTTCCTGCTCTTGTATACTCTGAATTTGCAACTCAGATTAGAAGCTATCAAAGATGACTTCCCACAAAAGCCAGTGTTTCAGGAAGCAACTGGCATGTGACAAGGCAGTCAGAATGTCAAAACAGCATAAGAGAAGGCAGACAAGTATGACCAGAAGGTCTAGCAGCAGGAATAGTAGTGGGAGCCAGAAATCCGTTTCTATGGGAGAGGACCAGACCTGGCTACAGTTGACAAACTGTGTTGATAGGCTAAATCAGGTGAGCTGCCTGTTTTTGTAAACAAGTTTTCAGTGGGAAATGCTAGGCTCATTGATTTCCTCATTGCCAAGGACTACTTTCACACTGCCAAGGGTAGAGCTAAGCTGTAGCAGAGACTGACTATAAAGTCTAATCTAAAATGTTTACTCTCTTGTACTTTTCAGGAAAAGTTTGCCAAGTCCAGCTATGGTATCTTCTTGAAAACTGTGAGGAACATGTGATTTCTCCATTAAGCAATGGAAAATACTTGAATAGAAAATTGGTACAATATGTCTGGGCAGCAGAAACAGATAAAGGAAGCAGCAGCTACTACTCATGATATGCATGCCTTCTCTGGGCTCCCTCATCTGTTACCTTCCTGTGTACGCCACCCCAAGAACAGGCCCGTGCCCCTGGGATAGGTAGGAAGCTGAGGCTCAGAAGGAAAGGTCTTCAAGCTGGGATGGGGCAGGTCTCAACCTGTCTGGTCACATCTGATTCCACTCCTGTCTATGCTAAAGGCCAGCACAAAGTAAGACTAAAGAAAGGAAGAGGGACTAGAAAACTGACTTTCTGGGTGACTGCAATGAGTGGGAATGTCAAAAACAGAAGTGGCAACAAAAGAAACATATAAAGGAAAAAAAGGTAACCTGACATCAATTCTTCAACAGCTGGTGTTTTCAGAGGAGGTATGGCTAGGCAGTTCATCCACTGACCTTAGGAATCACAACACATAGTGCGGATACCACTTCACATCCAGAACCGTGGGCCTCTTACAAGCATGGTTGGCTGTACCAGGCTGCCATATGATTCCCAGAATTCATAAACACCAACTTCGTATACATTAGCCTCATCCTATGCTCTGGACACTGCATGATTTCCACTTGTTCTTTAGACAGTCTGCCTTCACACAGCAGGCGCTCCCAGGACATCCAAACTAGATGCTGAGTATGTGATGCTAACAGTCAGTTGCCTTTTTTCCCACTGTCCTATGGCACATGGAACACATCCTCTGATGTCTTTTCTTTTCTTTGTGGTGATCTCAAACTTTTTTTTTGTTGTTGTTGTTCAATTTTTTAAATGATTATTATTCCCTGTTTCTAAAAATAGGAGTTTATACCTTACATGGCAAACAAATACAATTTCCAGTATGAACTGGTTCATTACAAATGGCCATGGTGGCTTCATCAGCAGACTGAAAAGCAGCGCATCATATGGGGGTACAAGATCCTCTTCCTGGATGTCCTTTTTCCACTGGTGGTTGACAAATTCCTGTTCGTGGATGCTGATCAGGTAAGCTCTTACTGGCCGGAACTTAACAGTCAAACGTTTTGTCTCATTACCAAACTGCACCCATTTAGAACACTCTGTAACTTATGACCAGAAGCACTTCACTGAAGTATTTATAAATGTTACTTGAAGAATAAAAATGAGAGCTACAGGTAGAAATAAAACTGAGCTCTTGAGTGAGATTTACTGGCAGACTGTGTGTTAATAGGGAATGTTGTGTCTCGTGCTGCTTTAAATCAAAATGAGCAGTACAGGGCACACTCTGTGACTATCTTCTATTGCTCTCCTAACTGTTCTGTCCTTTCCCCCAAGGCACCAACCATGTCTTCCTTAGGTCCCCAGCACCTCTCCCTCCTGAATATCAGTGTTCAGGCCTACTCTTCCTAGAAAGGCAGGCATTCATTAACCTACTATGCTATATACACAAAAGATACTCAGAATTACTGTCTTTCAAACAGATCCACCATCCTAATTACTGTTTTGTTGTGTTTGAGACAGGCCTGGAACTCACTATGTTGCCGAGGCTGGCTTTGAATTCTTTTTTTTTTTTTTTGGATTTTCAAGGTAGGTCTCACTCTGGCTCAGGCTGACCTGGAATTCACTATGTAGTCAAAGGGTAGGTCAAACTCCCACCTGTGCATCCTGGACTGCTGGGATTAAAGGCATATGCCACAACACCTGACGCATGTCTCTGTCTCCCAATTACTGAGATTATAGGTGTGCACCACCATAACCAGCTTCCTTATTTTTTGGGGAAAAAAAACTCAAAAATGTCAGGCCTCTAAATTACAAAAATAAATAAATAAATAAACCACAGAAAGACTGACTTGCCTTAACAACTGTTGAAAACTTTCATAAAGCAAAATTTTTGATACATATAAACAAAGACATAAGACACACAGATTGAAGACTTTTTTTTTTTTTTTTTTCAGTTATTTCCAGGGGAGAAAACCTTAAGGTTATTCTATTGGGTCTACTTACCCATAAAGAGGCCCATCATTGCCAATAGCAGAAACCATGATTACATTGTTAGCTGTTAATTCCCACACCTTTAAAAAAGAATCAACAAGCTTTTAGTTAATGAATGTACACCATTTAAATAATAATATTTTACTGTCTCCAAAACACTGTAATTTCTGCAAATACTTCACTGGCCCCAGCAGAATGACCACATGTGACATGTCTGGAGGAGGACAGTCCCAAGGACACAGGGCTAGGCAATACACATCAAATGGTCCAGTACCGAGGCTTAGGTAAGCACAGAATGCAGATATAGATAGGAAGGCATCAAGGAGGTGGCAGGTGCTCCTTATGAATACCTCCTTCTAAGGCTTCCAATCCCTTGGGTTTATGATATACACATCACTGAAGTTCCTTTCATTATTCATCTGTTCTCACACAGTTGTCAACACCAAGGTGCAAAGCCACCAGGATATTGGAAGTGATGCCAGGTTAGGGGTGCAAAACAGCAGGAACTGTCATCCAACAAAATGTCCTGTGTGATGTCTCAACCAACCTTGTCAACAAAGGGATGATCCATGAAGTCGGGACCGCCAATGCTGAGGTTCAACACATCAATCTTCTTTAAGATGGCATAGTTGAAGGCATCCAAAAACCAAGACGTGTAAGATACCTAGTGAAATTAAAATATCCCTCTGAGAGTGTCAGTAAAAGTCTTAAAGAGCTCTGACAATTTTTATTTCAGGATGCAAAGTACACTCTTCAAAGCATGCTGGATTTCTCTCAGGATCTTGCTTCTTAGAGTATAAATCATTAGTTAAGTCCCAAGTAAAAATAGTGGAATGCAAATTACTACACCCAGAAGTTCAAAGTCCTTCAGCTGGATCTCAGGAAGAAGGGAGCTACGTTCTATGCTGATTTCTCTCTTTCCTTACAGTATGCCTATCAGAACAAACCTCAAACTTCTATCTGCCCATTTACGAAGGGTTCATCCTAAAACACTCCATTAAGTTAAAAATTTTTGAACAGTTTAATGTATCTGTCTAGATTCTTCTTCCTAAAGAGATTGCAGGACACACAGCAACAATAAGTTATTTCATAGTACCATGTTGCTAATGCTCAGTCCTCACTTTCCTTTATGTAAATTAAATTCCTTTGTGGATCACTGTTCAGCTGTTCTTTTTAAAATATTATTTGTTAGCAGGGTGTGGTGGTGCATGTCTTTAATCCTAGCACTTGGGAGGCAGGGGTGGGAGCATCGTTTTGAGTTCAAGGCCACCCTTGAGACTACATAGTGAATTCCAGGTCAGCCTGGGCTAGACTGAGACACTACCTCAAAAACAACAACAACAAAAATTATGTATTTATTTGCAAGCAAAGAGAGTGAGTAAGTATGGGTATGCCAGGGCATCCTTCTGCTGCAAATCAACTCCAGATGTATATGGTGCTTTGTGTATCTGGTTTTATATGGGTACTGGGAAATTAAACCCAGGCCAACAGATTTTGCAAGTAAGTTCCTTTAATCACTGGGCCATGTTCCCAGCCCCCATCAGTATTTTTTTTCTTTTTTCTTTTCCTCAAGGCAGGATCTCACTCTAGCTCAGGCTAACCTAGAATTCACTATGTAGTCTTAGGGTGGCCTCGAACTCTTGGCAATCCTCCTACCTCAGCCTCCCAAGTGCTGGGATTAAAAGCGTAAGCCACCATGCCCAATTCAGTATTTTTCTTTTAAAGTGTAAGTAAAGTTAGGCATGGTGGCTCATAACTTTAAACCAGCAATTGTGAGAAAAAGGAAGAGGATTTTTCTGAGTGCAAAGCCAGTCTAGGCAACAGAGTAAGTAAGAGCCTGTCTTAAAACCAACCGACCAAACCAAAAATAAAAGTAAGAACAAAGTTACGTTTAGAGTAGGAGAGAAAAGTACAATGAAGAATTGTTTTTAAAGGGCTTTCAAAAGTAAATCCTCTGGGCTGGAGAGATGGCTTAGCGGTTAAGCGCTTGCCTGTGAAGCCTAAGGACCCCGGTTCGAGGCTCAGTTCCCCAGGTCCCACGTTAGCCAGATGCACAAGGGGGCGCACGCGTCTGGAGTTCGTTTGCAGAGGCTGGAAGCCCTGGCGCGCCCATTCTCTCTCTCCCTCTATCTGTCTCTCTCTGTGTCTGTCACTCTCAAATAAATAAATAAAAATTTAAAAAAAAAAAAAAAAAGTAAATCCTCTGGCCGGGTTGTGGTGGCACACGCCTTTAATCCCAGCACTCGGGAGGCAGAGGTAGGAGTTTCACTTGAGTTCAAGGCCACCCTGAGACTCCATAGTGAATTCCAGGTCAGCCTGGGCTAGAGTGAGACCCTACCTTGGAAAAAAAAAAAAAAAAAGCAAATCCTCTGCCAGTACGGTAGCACATGCCTTTAATCCCAGTGCTCAGGAAGCAAAGGTATGAGGATTGCCATGAATTCCAGGCCAGCCTGAGCCTACATAGTGAATTTCATGTCAACCCGAGCTAGAGCAAGTCCCTACCTAAAAAAGAAAAGTAAACCCTTTAAAGGGCTGAAGAGATGACTCATCAGTTAAGACACTTGCCTACAAAGTTTAACAACCCAGGTTCAATTCCCCAATACCCACAGAAAAAACCAGGTGCACAAAGTGGCACATGCATCTAGAGTTCATTTGCAGCAGCTGGAGGACCTGGCATGCCTATTCTCTCCGTGTTTAAAAGTAAATAAATAGGGCTGCAGAGATGGCTTAGCACTTAAGGCAGTTGCCTACAAAGCCAAAGGACCCAGGTTCAACTTCACATGACCCACGCAAGCCAGATGCACAAGGTGGTACATGCATCTAGAGTTCATTTGTGTAGCAGCTGAAGGCCCTGGTGCACCCATTCTCTCTCTTTCTGTCTCTCCCCCTGCTCTCAAATAAATAAGAAAAAAAAGAAACATAAATAAAACTTCTTAAAATTAATTAAACAAATATTTTCAAAAAATTAAATCCTTTAAAAAGAAACCCCAAGAAGCACTGTAAAAACTTAGAACACTGTCACAGAGATGGGCAGTGAGCTGAGAACCTACTAGACAGGGACAGGTTGTTATCACTGTGTTGTCTTTCATATTTTGGACTTTTAGACATACACACACTAGCACACCCCAACTGCCTGCCTTGCCTACAGTTTCCAAGTGAGATGAAGGAACACAGTTTCTAAATCCACAGTGACCTGCACAATCCTGGGTGCTAGAATAGAGTCTGTAACATAGTCTGTACCCTCTAGCAATAAGAACTAAACCCAAGAGGCAAACACATAGACAAACCATTATTCCAACAGGCAGACCAGGTCATGGTTGCCCAGAGGCCTCAGGTAGATGGTAAAGCATAAACAATAAATCAAAGAATCATGAAACACAATCATTTTGGAGTGGGATCTTCAAGATTTGGGTGGGCACATAAAAGTGATAACAGAAGAAGAGAAAAGGCTCACCAAGGCAGAAGGGACAAGGGCAAGACAGGGCAGTACATATGTATAACAGAGGAAGAACATCACTGGCATGTGCTGCCTGTAAATGGTTAGGTGACAGTGCTTTCACATTTTTTTGTACATGCATTTGTATGTACATGGGTGCATGTGAAGCCAAAGGTCACTATCAGGTATCTCTATCATTCTCCCACCTTTTAATTTTTTTTATTATTTTATTTTGGTTTTTCGAGATAGGGTCTCACTCTAGCTCAGGCTGACCTGGAATTCGCTATGTAGTCTCAGAGTGGCCTTGAACTCACAGCGATCCACCTACCTCTACCTCCCAGACTGCTGGGATTAAAGGCATGTGCCACCATATCTGGCATTAATTTTTCTTAAAATACATTTATTTGAGAGAAAGAGAAGAAAAGTATGGCATACTAGAGCTGCCTGCTGCTGCAAATAAACTACATATGCATGCGCCACTTTTTGCATCTGCCTTTATGTGGGTACTGGGGACTCAAACTAGGGTTGTCAGGCTTTGCAAACCAGGGCCTTTTACTCCTGAGCCATTTCTCCAGCCCGCCACCTTTTTAATTGAGACGAGGTCTTGTACTGAACCCAAAGCTCATGAATTTGGCTAGTCTGGCTACCCACCTTGCCCTAGGGATCCACCTATCTCTGCCTCTCAAGTGCCAGGATGACAGGTGCTCACCACCATCCCTAGCATTTATGTGGATTCTGAGGAACTGAAGTTAGGTCCTCACACTTGTGTGGCAAGCTCTTTATGGACTGAGCCATCTCCCCAGTCTTTTCAACTTTGTACCCTTCAGTGTCAATTCACTGTGAGTTTTGAGGGCCCTTCAACACTTACCTGATTATTGGTAAAGACCCTGAAGATGTGAAGTTCTGCATCTGGAGCAAATCCTTGGCATTCCCTCATGCTGGCAATCACACCTGCCACAAATGTGCCATGGCCTAGCCCTGTACCCACAAGGACCAAGAAATCCCATGAGACACAGCCGAGGATGAACCCCATAGAGCAGCACTCCTAATCACCAGCTGATGAGGTACAACTGTGGACACACACCAAAGCACAACACTCCTAACCATTAGTCACCCACACACCTCATCCTCAAAGCCTAACTGTGAGCCTCTACTGCACTCCGCAGTCTCCACCTAACACCATGACTCTGCTCTCCTTTGCAGAGGATTCCACAGGTACCCCTTCTTTCCCAACCTCTATTTCCTCTCATCATCTATGATCTTCAGCAAAGCTTCTGCCCTAATAAGAGGCAGAAGCAACCTGGGCTGATTTAAGAAACTTGTCAGCACAGGGGCCAAATGGGGAGTAATGACTTCCTGGGCCATGTGCCTCACTCTCATTCCATCTGGAACCTACCATCATCCAGCGTCCGCTCATTGGTCCAGTTTGTTCTCTCCTTCACATTCTTGAAGTGTGGATGCTTCTCACTCAGCCCGGTATCAAAAACAGCAACCCTGACATTGGCACCTTAGTTCAAAGAGAAAAGGCACCATCACATTCAAAGACATCATCTTTATTCGGTATATAAAACACATTCCTTCATGGGAGGGACCACAGAAAACACTATGTCATGGAACATCAGAGCCTAAGTGCACCAGGTTAGATAAACTAGTTAAAGGGTCAGCTGGATGAGCCAAGACCAAGAAAGGAGAATAGAATGAGGTGAGGGGCATACCATAATTTTCTGTGACACAAAATTTAAAGATAAACAAAATCTCTCCAGTTGCCTTCTCAGCTGTCACAAATGCTCAACAGAACCTCAGTATTCCCGCTAAGAGGGCTCCTCAGGCTGTAGGTTGTAACCTCTGTCTTCCACAAGAGGTCCTGCAAATCTCCCACAAAACACATACACAAGGAGCAGCCTAGAGCAAACAGACAGGAAACTATTCCTACTGACAAAGAGAGCCATTAACTCAGGGATGTTCATTAATTTAAACTGCAGAAAGAAATATAAGCACATGCAGAGCTGGTCAGTTTTAGGGAAAATCAGTTCTGTATACACTTTCTATAATCATGAGTCTCTTTCACAGACTACATGAAAGCCATTTGAATTGAGGTAATGTAGAATCATATTATTGAATAGAGAAATTTTAGAAAACACCTAGGAAAAAGTGCAAGCCCCCTATATGGCTACCAGCTGACCAGTGTAATAAGCCATGTCTTTTTGCTTTGAGAGTTGTTTCTCCATCTATGTCATATAATCAACACATGGAGACAGCTTCTAAAATTACTGTCATCATTTTTTAAAATGCACACATAAAACTGGAAACCATTTGTTTTGAGAGGAGTAGAAACAAATGTCTGATAGAGGATTTGTTTTGTGAAGAAGTTGTTAAAGTGAGACAAGGAGGAGGCAACTGTTTTAATACACTGTCTACTTGGTGTTAGGAGTCTAAGCACCTCAGGCACAAGAAGATACAGGGAGCTAAAGCCATCAGAGGAGAGATACCTGGTCTGCAACACCAAGACAAATGTAGCATCCTGTAAGTAAAATGCTGGCTTAAATTTACTTTAAGATAAAAGGTCTCATAAAGTGAAAACATCATGGTAAAAAAAAAGTCACTGGTTTTGAATCTTGATTTCATAAGATCTTTAATAGTTCCTGTTCTGAAACAAATGACCAGCAAATATGATACTTAATCAGTAGTGCTGTCCTGCGAGCATAAAATCATGCCATCTTCATCTGAAACAGCTGTGAATACTAGCAAGCCTCCCAACGCTGTACCTGTCAACATTCCCTCATAGGAGTGGCTTGGGAAAGGGTCATCAGATCCTCACCTCCACTCTCAGCCACTCCCTCCCACACCTCCCTGCCAGCTGTATGTGATTCTGTCCCCGCTGTACGTGGTCTCATGATCTTGAGATGGTAGAGTACAGAATGTAGAAAGTTAACTGACGGGGTGAGGGACCCTGATCTATACAACTAAGGGGTTGTTATCCACGCTGGGTGAAACTTCATGGTGATGAAGCTGCTTTGGAATCATCCATGCTCCTATAAATAGCCCCTTGCCTATGCTCTATAAGTAAGCCCATTAAACTCACTGGTTTCCCATGATAAGCTTTGATGTGGTGTTGGTGCCCTAACTGGGAGGAACAGATATCTCCTGCAATACTTAGTCACTCTGCAAACTCAAGTAAATAAACTTTCACAGAACCACCCAAACCCAGGTGACCATCTTTGAAAATGATCTCTTTCCCTGGGAAGATAAAGCCCTTTCAGGACTTCAGGCAGCTTAAGCAGTGAGCTGTATTTGTGCATGTTGACAAGAAAGAATGTATAACCTCATTAAATAGCAAGGACAGACGCATAAGGCAACAGGGCTATAGGACTAGGCAAGCCTGTCAGGAGCCCCTGGTTTACTTCACCCACCTGTGTATCCCATCTGCCACAGGACATCCGCCTGCAGGGTCTGGGCAACCTGACGAGGAATAGCTCTCAGCAGCCGCCTACTCGAATGCCTTCCTGTGGCATGCCAGAAGCCAGAGCCCAAGGAGAGACTGGCTCTTCGCAGGGGGCGTGATGACTGCCACTTCTGGCTCCACCGGGTTTCATTGCAGGGCATGATGGGGTCAGCTGGAGTCAAGGAAGAGAAGGGTCAGAACTTAAGAAAAAAAGCACATTACTAAGCTATAAGGCAAAGCCACCTTTCTGCAAGCAACAGATGTTTTCTTGAAGTCCTACTTCAGGGACAGTTGGACCCTCTCCTTTTCCTTAAGATTTTCTCAATACAATTATAATTACAAGGCTAATTAGTTAGTTGTCTCCTTCTTATTTATTTTAAATATTTTATTTTTATTTATTATGAGAAAGAGAGACAGAGAGAGAGAGAGAATATGAATGAGTGAGCATGCCAGGGCCTCTAGCCACTGCAAATGAACTCCAGATGCATACAGCACCATGTGTATCTGGCTTACGTGGGTTCTGGGGAATCTAACCTAGGTCCTTACGCTTCATAGACAAGTGCCTTAACTGCTAAGCCCTCTCTCCAGTCCTTTTTTTTTTTTTTAATGAGAGAGCAAGAGAGAGAGAATTGGCATGACAGTGGCCTCCAGCCACAGCAATAGAAATCCAGACACACGTGCCACCTTGTGCACATGTGTGACCTTACATGCTTGCGTCACCTTGTACGTCTGGCTTACATGGTACATGGGGCTTACATGGGGTCCTCAGGCTTTGTAGGCAAGTGCCTTAACCACTAAGCCATCTCTCCAGCCCTAGCTGTCATTTTTTATTACCAAATAGTTCATTACTTAGAATTTTCTAACCAAGTGAAAGTAAAGAAGGACTGATAAAATGCTACATTTATGGGGTCTGACGTGCCCATCTGTAACATCAGTACCTGGAATGTGGAAGCAGAATCATTGTTTTTGCCAGTCTAGGCTACATAGGAAGACTCTGTCTCAAAAAATAAACAGGGCTAGAGAGTTTGCTTAGTGGTTAAGGTGAGCCAAAGGACCCAAGTTCGATTCCACAGGAACCATGTAAGCCAGACACACAAGGTGACACAAGTGTGCAAAGTCGCACATGCGCACAAGGTGGCACATGTGTCAAGTTCAACTGCAGTGGCTGGAGACCTTAGTGTGCCAATTCTCCCTCTCTCATTCAAAAAAAAGGGGGAGGGTTAGAGAGATGGTTTAACGATTAAGGCACTTACTTGCCTATGATGCTTAAGGTCCCAGGTTCAATTTTCCAGTACCCATGTAAAGCCAGATGCATTAGGTGGCGCATGCATCTGGAGTTCATTTGCAGTGACTAGAGGCCTTGGCATACCCATTCTCTCTTTCCCTCTCTCTCTCTCTCTAATAAATACTTATTTAAAAATATAAAAAATAAATTTTAAAAAGGGTGAGTTTTACTATCGTCCAATCTCATTAGAAAAACATGAGGCAATGGCTCTATGGATAAAGCACTAGTTGTACAAACATGAATACTTGAGTTCAGATCTCTAGAACCCACATAAAAGGCAGAAAATGCACAGAATGTTTGTAATCCCAGCATACCTATGGTGAGAAGGGAGGCAGAGATCTGAGACTTCACCAGAAGCTCACAGAGCAACTAGCCTGGCACAGGGACAGGTGAACAACAGAAAACTTTGCCTCAAATGAGGTGGAAGGTGAGACCAGATACAGGTGCCACCTTGTGCATCTGGCTTAACACGGGTCCTGGAAAATCGAACCTGGGTCCTTTGGCTTTGTAGACAAGCATCTTAACTGCTAAGCCATCTCTCCAGCCCTGTTTTATTTATTTTTAAGTGATGCCAGGGACTCTTGGTGCTGCAAACTACATGGGTGGCTTGGGAAGTGAGCCTGGACCAGCTAGCTTTGCAAGCAAGCACCTTTAACTGCTGAGCCATATTCCTAACCCCTTCAAATCAGTTTTTTGTTGTTTTGAGAGAGAGAGAATGAATGAGAATTGGTACACCACGGCCTAAGCCACTGCAACCTAACTCCAGACACCTGTGCTTGCCACACCTTTGTGCATCTGGCTAATGTGGGATCTGGAGAGTAGAACATGGGTCATTAGGCTTCACAGGCAAGCGCCTTCCTTAATCACAAAGCCATTTCTTCAGCCCTTAAATCAGTTTTAAGAACAAATCTAGCTGGGCATGGTGGCTCACACTTTTAATCCCTGTACTTGGAAGGCTGAGGTGGGAGCATTGCTTTGAGTTTGAGGCCAGCCTGGGCTAGAATGAGACCCTAGCTCAAAAAACAAAAAAGAATCTGTATTATTACTACAGTTCTGTTTCTATAGCAAATCATTACCATTGTTCTTTCAGCTTTGCCAGGCCACACCTATGAAGATACAGGGACCTGGAAAATAGACACACATTCAATCCCATGAAGCAACCATTTGCATGGTCCAAAGGAACTTACTCTGCACTAAGCTTCCCATGTAAGCCAAAAGCAGGGAAACTACTGGAGTCACTGATTAAGCCAGATGCACGCATCTGGAGTTTGTAGAGAGGTCCTGGCATGTCCATATTCACTCACTCTCCCTTCTCTCTCTGTCTCTCAAATAAATATCTAAAAACATTTACAACTTTAGGACTGGGGAGATAAAGCAATTGCTGTGAAGGTATGAATACCGGAGTTCAGACGCCCAGAACCCATGAAAAGCCAGACACTGTAGCGTAAGTGACGATGATCCCAGCACACCTATGTCAAGAATGGAAGCTGAGGGGGCTGGAGGCCCTGAGGCACTCATTCTCTCTGTCTCTTTATGTTTCTCTACTTGCAAATAAATAAATTTAAACTCACACACACACAAGAATGGAAGCTTAGACAGGAAAATCTCCCAGAAGCTTGCAAGCCAGTTAGTCTGGTAAACTCAGTGATAAATGAAAGACCCTGCCTCAAACAAAGTGGAAGATGAGAACCAACTCTTGACACTGTCCTCTGTCACATAAGCACTATGGAAGGGAGGGGGGAGGGGAAGAGAATATTTAAACAAAGGGATCTGCTCTGCTTAACCTTGAAAAGACCAGAGCAGCACACATAGATATATATATATATACATATACACACACACACAAATACATATACATACATAAACACACACACATACACACACACACACATACATACATATACATACATAAACACACACACAATAAAAGTAGGGGGGAAAAACAAGGGGACATGAACCATGTCCATAGAAAGAGAGTGGGGAGCTGTCTTGAAGAGAAGAAACTGTCAAAAAGGACACACAGATATTTGCAAATAACAAAGATGGACATCTTTATAATCTCACTGAATACTGTCTTTATGGAAATGATATTAGCTTTGCCTTATGGTCAGCAGGACAGAGCTTAACCGATAGGATCCAGAACAAATGTTTCAGCCCAGCCGGACATGGTGGCTGTTGCAGTCTGGTTCACATTGCTGGTAGAAATCACCTAACCAAGAGCAGCTTCTGGAAAAAAGAGATTTACTTTGGCTTATAGACTTGAGGGGAAGCTCCACAATGGCAAGGGAAAACAATGGCATGAGCAGAAGGTGGACATCACCCCCTGACCAACATAAGGTGGACAATAGCAACAGGAAAGTGTGCCAAACACTGGCAAGGTGAAACTAGCTGTAATACCCATAAGCCTGTTCCAAAAATGCACTCCCTCCAGGAGGCATTAATTCCCAAATATCCAATCAGCTGGGAACCTAGCATTCAGAACACCTAAATTTATGGGGGACACCTGAATCAAACCACCATATTCTGCCCCTGGCCTCCATAAATTGATAACCATACATGATGTAAAATGCAATGTATTCATCTAACTTTAAAAGTCCCATAGTTTTTATCAATTCCAAGGATGTTCATACAGGATATCCCCATAGTCCAAGATCTTTTAACTGAGCCATAATACTAAAACATAGCCTCAAAAAACCCATAATGGCACAGAATAAATATTCACACTGCAAAAGATGGCGATGGGCATAGCAAAGAAATATTCAACCAATACAAGATTTAAAAGAACGAGGGCAAACATCAAACTCTGTAGTTTCAAGTCCAACAACTAGCCAGGGACAAATCTCCAAGTCCGATAATTCTAACTAGCAAGTCTCTGGCATTCCAATTCCGCCCCTCCAGCTAGGCTACTCACAGTCCTGGGAAACTTCATCGGGGCCGGCAGCTCCTCGGCAGCCATCTCATGGTCCCGGCATCTCCACTGGGTCTCCACTGCAAGCCACGGTTCATCCTCATGGCCCCATGGGATCTCTATGCAGGCAACCAGCAAACCTGCTTCACACTGCCCATGGCCATTTCCAAAACACAGGACTGTGTTGCAAACTCAATGACAAACTTTCCTGCATTTTTATACTCCACAATACTAGGTAGGGTGCCAATTTGTTAATCCAGGGGGTACTAAAGCAGACTTTGAAGAACAGGAAATTTCTTGAGCACTCAGGCCCCTCCAAAAAAGTACACATTCTTCCCATTGCCCCAGTGCAGATCAGCAAGCCCAATCTCAAAGGTTGTAATCTCTCAATTGCAGCTGAATGGGCAACAGTTCACCCAAAGATTTTTCTTTCTGTGCCATATCCCTCTGCTCACACCAGTTCATTACTACACAAAGCAACCCTGCACAACTTCTCAGGACATGGGCCTAAGAGCAAGCTTCTCATACAAACTGCTAGCCCAGTCCAAGCAAAGCTCTTTCTCACCATCATAAGCCAAACCTCACAGTCCATAGTTCTTACTGCATTCAGGTCTTGAGGCTCAGACCAGAATAGTCTATCAAGCTGTACTTACAGCACTACAAGGCATCTGTTAGGCCAAGGTTTCAAATCCTCCCACATTCCTCTTGAAAATCAGCTCCAAAAGACCAAAGCCACACAGTCAGGTGCCTAGCAGCAATCCCACTCCTCGGTACCACTTTACTGTTGCAGTCCGGTTCACAATGCTGGTAGAAATCACCTAACCAAGAGCAGCTTCTGGGAAAAAGAGATTTATTTTGGCTTATAGGCTTGAGGGGAAGCTCCACGATGGTAAGGGAAAACAATGGCATGAGCAGAGGATGGACATCACCCCCTGACCAACATAAGGTGGACAATAGCAACAGGAGAGTGTGCCAAACACTGTCAAGGGGAAACTAGCTATAATACCCATAAGCCTGCCCCCAACAATACACTCCCTCTAGGAGACAGTAATTCCCAAATATCCATCAGCTGGGAACCTAGCATTCAGAACACCAGTTTATGGGGGACGCCCGAATCAAACCACCACAGTGGCTCATGCCTTTAATCCCAGCACTCAGAAGGCAGAGGTAGTAGGAATGCTGTGAGTTCAAGGCTACCCTGAGACTACAGAGTGAATTCCAGATCAGCCTGAGCTAGAGTGAGACCCTACCTTGAAACCACCCCCCAAAAAATATGTTTCAGCCCAAAATAAAGCAAAACTTTCTTCTTGGCTCACATAAAAGCTAAGAAATAATTACCATTTCCTGTCACAACATCTTGAACACTCTGCTAAGCTCTCTTCATGTACGTTTTTTCACTCTATCCTGAGAACCCAGTGAAGCAGGTAGTAGCCCCTACATATTAGGGATGAGAAAAAGCAAAGCTCAAAGGTGAAAAGGAATTTCCTACTTGAAATCACAGCTAACTACGGAAAGAATGTGCACGTTAAGAGAGAATGCTTCCACATGGGGCATCAGGCACAGCATGTGACAATGACGTATAGATGGTGCAGAAAGGAAAACCCATTAGGACGGTTTAGAGATCTTAGTATAAACTTAACAACTCCAAGGCCCCATAAAACATTCTAGAGCCAGGTGTGGTGGCACATGCCTTCAATCCCAGCACTCGGGAAGCTGAGGTAGGAGGATCACTGTAAGTTCGAGTCCATCCTGAGACTAAAATAGCAAATAACAGGTCAACCTGGGCTAGAGTGAAACCCTACCTAGAAACGCCAAAAAAAAAAAAAAAAGAAAGAAAAGAAATTCTAGAGTTCTCTAAGATGAATGAAACAAAATAAACATAAAGCAGGGCTAGAGAGATGGCTGAGCAGGGTTAAGGTGCTTGCCTGCTAAGCCCAAGGACCCAGGTTTGATTCCCTAGTACCCATATAAGCCAGATGCACAAGGTGGCACAAGTTTCTGGAGTTCATTTGCATTGGCTAAAGGCCCTGGCACACCCATTCTACCTCTCTCCATCTGCCTCTTTCTCTCTCTCTTACTCAAATAAATAAGTAAATAAATAAAATATTTTTCAAAAATAAAGTACAATGACACAATGCAGACACTGGCTAACTACATCAGATCAGATTTAGTTTTCCTGGATCATCTTAGGTGCTTTTGCTTTCTAAGGAGAAAAAGAATACAAAACATCTGGACTAGAGGATTAAGCTCTAAGGAAGTCAGATCCAAAAGTCTTTGTTGACTGGAAAACTGGCTTGCAGCACTCCATAGCTTGGTTAGCTTTACCAAAAATGAAGTAAAACCTCAATCTCTTGGGTCTAGTATATTATGGACAAAGAGGAGGAGAGAACAAATTTTTCTTTCTCCTTCCAATAAAAGAAATGATAGTAAATGGGCTGGAGAGATGGCTCAGCAGTTAAGGCACTTGCTTGCAAAGCCTGAAAGCCTGGGCTCAACTCCCCAGTACCCACATAAAGCCAGATGTACAAAGTGGCACATGCATCTGGAGTTTGTTTGCAGCGGCTGGAGGCCCTGGCATGCCCATTCTCTATATACCTTTCTGCCTGGACCCGCCTCAAATACATAAATAAATTATTTTTTAAAAAAAGAAACAATATCTGGAGTAAAGAAGAAATAATAAAATAATATTCTGAAAAAAAAAGAAATGATAGTTAAAACTTGCAATGAGTTCACCTGGTTTACAATAAACAGGACTTTCCATTGGTAACATACATACTTTAGAAACTACATGTAGAAGTGTGTAGTTTACTACTAAGAGGACAGCCTCTATACTGAACAGCCCAACTGTGATGGTACAGGCAAATGGAGGCCTAAGAACTAGAAAGTGAGGGCCAGAATCCCTCTTCACACTTTCATGCCTGCCAGTGCCCAGTTACAAGGGTGCACCACTGTGATTATTAATGATCAGAGGCTCAAAGAAAAACAAGATGAAAGGAAAGATATTTTGCAAGAGTGCTTTAAAAAGAAAAGGCTGAGGACTGGAGGGATGGCTTAGTGGTTAAGGTGCTTGCCTGCAAAGCCAAAGGACCCTGGTTCGATTCCCCAGGACCCAAGTAAGCCGGATGCACAACAAGGTAACACATGTGTCTGGAGTTCGTTTGCAGTGGCTGGAGGCCCTGGCATACCCATTCCCTCTCTCTCTGTCAAATAAATAAATAAAAAGAAAAAGCTGAGTGTTGTGGGGCATGCCTTTAGTCCCAGCACTTGAGAGGCTGAGATAGGAGCACTGATGTTAGTCTGAGGCCAGCCTGGTAGTGAGTTCCATGTCAGCCTGAACTACAGTGAGACCCTGCCTATAAAAAAAAACAAAAGGGAGGGCTGTAAAAAATGAAAACCCATGAAGGGAGCAAAATGTATGTAAAGAAGAGACCCAAAAACAAGGTATAAGGAAAATGTGATGACACAATCTTATAATCCCAGAACTTGAGATGCACTAAGGCAGATTAAAAATTCAAGGCCAGCCTGGGATATCCAAACCCCAAGACAGACTCTCATGAAAACCACTTCCAACAGAAATCAGATCATCCTCCTCCTCTGCTATAGACTTTCAAGTGTTCCTCCAAGACAGCATGAAGCCTTTTCCTAAAGAAAATGCCTGTCATCAATGACTGACTGCTGCTCTCACAACTCATAACCCACAACCCCATGGTAAATACCAGCAATCTTACTGAGGAACACCCTCAATGGAATGGGGGCAGGGATGAGGGAAATGTTGGTACCAACATATGATGTGTCCATACAAAATTTCTACTTAATGAAAAAAAAAACAAAAAAATTCAGAGTAATATTTGTCAACATCAACACACTAGATTTTTGCCTTCTATTAGAAAGAGAGGGGGGGGGAAGCTGGAGAGATGGCTTAGCAGTTAAGGTGCTTGCCTGCAAAGCCTAAAGACCCAAGTTTGATTCTCCAGGTCCCATGTAACTCAGATGCACATGGTGGTACATTCATCTGGAATTCATTTGCAGTGGCTAGAGGCTCTGGTGTGCCCGTTCTCACACACTCTCTGTCTCAAATAATAAATCAGAAAAAAATTTTTAAAAAAGCAAAGAAAAAAGCTGGGCATGGTGGCACACACCTTTAATCCTAGCATTTGTGAGGTTAACGTAGGAGGATCACTGTGGGCTCAAGGCCAGTTTGAGACTACATAGTGAGTTTCAGATCAGCCTGAGCTACAGCAAGACCCTACCTTGAAAACCAAAAGCAAAACAAAAGAATAACATCAAAAATGCCTAATTGGAAACTATGTACAACAGGTGAACTGTGGAAAGAACACAGGTATTCCCTGAACTACCTCTCCCTCTTCTGCAGGTGATACCTTCAAAGTGGAACTGAAGTGGTTGAGTGGCCTGTGGGTGCAATACTCACATTCAGTGTACTTCAGGGAACGAAAGACTTTCCTCTGCGGTGTTACCCGTTTGATGTTTGGGTGATCTTCAAGTGTGAGCAGCCCAGCTCTCTGCTTTTCTTTGATCTGAATCACCTCAAAATCACTAGGGTAGTCACTGGATGGATTGTTCCGAGGTATAATTCTCCAATTGTCTACTTCACTGCTCTTCAGAGCACTTGAAATGAATGAATTTCTGGCTTTGGCTGTAAAGTATCCGTTGAAAGCCACAATATATTCTGAAATCAATGGCCACAAATAAAAATAAGAATTTATATAGACATAACTCAGAGTGGACCTAACCTGGACCTTCATAGGTAAAAGAATTATGAATCTTAAAACCCACAGTAAGAAGGAGCAACATGCAGAAAGACTAGTTTAAATGCCCTGTGCATTAGTTTGCAGAGCTCTGAATAAAAATGACATATAAATCCCAATCACACATAATATACTATTCAAACCAGATACCTGTGGTTTTTTTTAAAGCAAGTATCTACAGAAGTTTAACTACAAAGTACAGAAATATAGCTTTTCAAATGGGAAAAGGGAATCCAGAGAATGGAATGCTCAGTCTATTTTATCTTACAGAAGACAAAATTCAGTTCCAGAGTGGATTAACTGGGACTATTTACTTTGCTATCTATATCTGCTCACTTGAAATTTAGAACATACGTTCAGTACCTCCACATCACCACCCTCCACAAATACAATAGCATTTGTTCCACAGAATCAATTTATATGTTTTTTTACAAAAGCTAATTTTACTGGGTAAACAAAGTTAAGCAAAGGTTAACACCCATGTGATGTGTACTCATCTCATTTGAAATTTACTGTAGAAAAGTGGGGCAGAAGCTAATATTTATTTCAAGTTTGAAAATAATAGTCAGAAGCTAATTATTTGTATCAAGTTTATAATCAATAAGATGTAAGAGCATAACACTGCACACAATATCATTACCATATTCCACAACTGTTGAGGAGAATTCCACCTTGAAAGTGAGGTGTGAACAGCTAGGGCATGGGGCCTTTTCAAAAGATTTCTTTTCCAGCCTGTCACCCATATGTTTCTTCCCACAGAGCAAAACCATCAGTAGAAACAGCCAGATGTTGACGAGCTTCATGGTCTTAAGTGAATATGGTCATAAAACTGCATAAATTCAAATCACGCTTGTTTCTTCCTTGATTAAAAGTGAATTTCTGTTTTGGCTAAAAGCTTCTTTACTGCATCAGCCACCCTACAGTCTTGTCCAATGTAAATGAAAGTTCAGTCCCATGGCTGTCCATGGCTTAGCCCAAAAGAAAGGCTCTTTCATTTCTTTCTCCGCTTCTTCTCCATCTTGGGCAGGAGGCTTCTCTCATTCGAGCCGAGATGACTGAGTCCTACCCTCCATTTGCACTACAGAGCCAAATCCAACGGAGCTGCCCAACCAATCACTCTAGGCCAGTCCTTGGGACAAAAAACAGCATACACAAGCATCAGAAGCATCCTGACGGAGCGAGGTGTGATTAAGTTACACCTGCAATTTAGACGAAAGGGTCAGTAAAATATCCTAGTTAGAAGACAAATGAATGGGTTAACAACCATGAAACATCCATCATTGTATTTTCATTTACTTACAGTTATGCTTATGCTTCACTTTCATGGAAAACAGTTTTACGACAGCATTTTTAAAAAATTGAGCAAAGTGAAATAAACCAGGAACATGAAGCATACAGGCCAAGTGACCTGGAAGCCGAAGAAAAGCAAGGGTGATCCATGCTTGGTCATGACCCTTTGCCTTGCTTCTGCTTTGGATTGTTTTCTGTTACTTGCAACTCTATTTGCATCTCTCCAGTCAGCATGTCCAGTTTTCTCAGTCAAAAGCTTGGTCTCAATGTCTTTATTTTATGCTATAAAGTTATTATTTATGAGCAAGCTAATTTTTTAATGGATCTTTTCCTTTTTAAAAAATATTTTATTTATTTGGGAGACAGAAAGAAGCAGAGAAAGAGAAGGTAAAGAAAGAAAGAATGGGAATGCCAGGGTCATTGGTCACTATAAATGAACTCCAAACACATGTGCCACCTTGTGTATCTGGCTTACATGGGTACTGGGAAATTGAACCTGGGGGGTCCTGAGGCTTTGCAAGCAAACTTCACTGCTGAGCCACTTCTCCAGCCCTAATTTGTATACAAGTCATCTTTAGCACCTACTTTAAGAGACTCTACATTAAAGGCACTCAGATTTTGAAAAAAAAAATTGCCAAAAAAAGCACAAATGGTTTTTTACTATTATTAAATTTATTGTACTTTGAAACTTCAAACTTAAATTTAACCTGCTTAACCTGCTATAAAATCATGTAAGTTTTACTAGAACTGACCTAAGAGGACCATATGTGAAGCAAGCTACTGCTAAAGAAAGAAAAAATGTCATTTGAAGATTTAAGTTATTTATGGGCACAGATCTCTTTCAAATTATCTGAATTACCTCAGAGGCAGGTATGTTGGCACACACATTTAATCCCAGCCCCAGGGGGGCTAAGGTAGAAAAAGATCATTGTCAGTTACAGGCCAGCCTGAATTAAAGTGAGACCCTGCCTCAAAAAACAAAAACAGGGTCTGGAGAGATGGCTTAGTGGTTAAGGCACTTGCTTGAAAAGCCTAAGGACCCAAGTGCAATTTCCCCAGTACCCATGTAAGGCAGATGTACATGGTGGTGCATGCATCTGGAGTTTGTTTGCAGTGGCTAGTGGCCTTGGCATGCACATATTCTCTCTCTCCTTCCCCCTACCCTCGTAACTACATAAACAAAAATATTAACAACCAACAAAAGGGGCTAGAGAGACAGCTTAGCGGTTAAGGCGCTTGCCTGCAAAACTAAAGGATCCTGCTGAAGGATCCTGGTTCAATTCTTCAGGGCCCACATAAACCAGATGCACAAGGGGGCACATGCATCTGGAGTTCATTTGCAGTGGATGGAGGCCATAGCATGCCCATTCTCTCTGTCTGTCTCTCTCTCTCTCTCTCAAATAAATGAATGAGTAAATATATACAAAAAACAAAAAGTAACTTTTAAAAATAATTTTTTGACAAATCTGAAAAGCAGAATAGTCATTCTTCACATAGAAAAAAGTAGCAATAGAACTAAATTTGCCTACTGGCTGACCAAAGATCCAATGCATTGATTATACCCAGGGAAGATGAGCTCCATGAAACAAGGCCTTGTATTGAGCCGGAGAGATGGCTCAGTGGTCAAGTATGTTTCCTACACAAGCTTGAGGGACTGAGACCATAAGTTCAAATCTCCAGATCCCATGTAAATAGCTGAACATGGCCATGCACACCTGCAACTCCAGTGCTACAGGGGAGCAGAGATCAGAATCACTACAGAAACTGGCTCAAGAACAGTGAGGGACTGGGACACTCAATGAAGTTCCACTCCAACCAACTTTGAGAGTATGGGGCACTACACACACTCCCAAACAGGAAAAATAAAATAAAATAAAAGCAGCTCTTGGATTGTTAAAAAGATAAAATACTCAGTACAAGGAATTAGCCACTTTTCAATGAAGGTATGTCAGTTGTTAAACTCATTCTGGCAGATAGTACTTTAGAACAAAGAATTCTTGGTTTCTGCAACTGCCCATATGTGCTTCCATAGACAAAAAAAATGCTGAAACAGTAATAAGGAGTTGAAATATTTCAAGAAATGTTTAAAAGCTTAACAAGTAGGCCTGACACTGCTACAATAACACAAGATCCTGAAAAACACATCTCTAAAACCAGAGACTAAAGCTGGAGGAACTGACTCCTAGGAGGTGAGTGAAATTTTACTAGTCCATCTCAACAGAAGATCAGGAAGAACAAAGGGAAAACAAAGACCAACCCAGAAGCCATAGGGAAGAAGTAGAAGACAGTCACCCAACACATTCTGTAGTTGTTCATCCTGACTTTGCTCCTTAATGCTTGCTATTGCTTCCAAAAAGGTATCAAAGAATGTAACTTCATGAGGCACATACATAGCTTAATTAAAGGTCATTTGTCAAAGAATATACAGCTAGTCACTGGTTATGTAAGTTCTTGTTACAGTAAATAAAGACTCGAATGACTTTCCTACTAGAATTTTTTTTCTTTTTTTTTGGTTTTTTGAGGTAGGGTCTCACTCTAGCCCAGGCTGACCTGGAATTCACTCTGTAGTCTGAGGATGGCCTCAAACTCACGGTGATCCTCCTACCTCTGCCTGCTGAGTGCTGGTATTAAAGGCGTGTGCCACCACACCCGGAAGAGGCAGAAGAGATTTAAGAAGTTTTTCCCCCACTTACAAAAAGAATCTAGCCAGGCATGGTAGGAGGATCGCCGTGAGTTTGAGGCCATCCTGAGACTACAGAGTGAATTCCAGGTCAGCCTGGGCTAGTGTGAGACCTTACCTCAAAAAGACAAAAGACAAAACAAAACAAACTCTTCTCCCTCAAGGAAAAAAACCTGTATGACCCGCTGAGGCTACATATAATACGAGTATTAGTGAGCAATACAGGGATGAACATCTTCACCTAACTAGATTAAACCAACTGTTTAAATTTAAATTAAATCCTAAGTAATACACATAAACTTCTAATGTAATGTGGTCTGTGCAAAAGAGATGATTAATGTCCTGACAGGTAGAGGCATGACTTTAAAGCAAAGAAATAGAAGCAAAATGAAGGTTTTTTAAATATATTTTATTTATTTGAGAGAGAGAGAGAGAGAGAGACAGACAGACAGACAGACAGACAGACAGACAGACAGAATGGGCATGCCAGGGCTTCCAGCCACTGCAAACAAACTCCAGACACATGTGCCCCTGTTGCAGTCCGGTTCACATTGCTGGTAGAAATCACCCAACCAAGAACAGCTTCTGGGAAAAAGAGATTTATTTTGGCTTACAGGCTCGAGAAGCTCCACGATGGCAGGGGAAAGAAAAAGATGGCATGAGCAGAGGGTGGACATCACCCCCTGGCCAACGTAAGGTGGACCACAGCAACAGGAGGGTGTGCCAAACATTGGCATGGGGAAACTGGCTATAAAGCCCTTAAGCCTGCCCCCAACAATACACTCCCTCTAGGAGGCATTAATTCCCAAATATCCATCAGCTGGGGAGCTAGCATTCACAACACCTAAGTTTATGGGGGACACCTGAATCAAACTACCACAGCCCCCTTTTGAATATGGCTACATGGGTCCTGGAGAATCGAACCAGAATCCTTTGGCTTTGCAGGCAAATGCCTTAATCGCTAAGCCATCTCTCCAGCCCCTGAAGGTTTTTTAATGAAATGAAATTATAAGGTAATAAGTACTCCAGTAAGTATAGGTTTGGGGAAACAGACACTAGAAAGGCAACACCACGACTCTGTGCCTTCCTTAAATCATACTATGCTATACAGTGCTTCCCAAGTGAGACACTGAAGGAGCTACAATAAAGCAAAGGAGGCCAACCACAAGCCAATGACCAAACGAAATGCAGGAAAAGAAAGCAGCAAAGGAGAAGGTAACAGAAACTTGTTTGACCCTAAGCTAAAACAGTCTCTTGGGGGTGACAAGAGGAAGCTTTGGCCAATGAGGTGGCCCTGCAGCCAGCTCTTGAAGAAGTTGAGCTGAGGAGAGCTAGAAGTAAGGCACTCTTAAGAAAAGAGTGGTGTCAGGAAACAAGGAGAGCAAAGACATGTGTGTCTGGAGTTCATTTGCAGTACCCATTCTCATTCATTCTCTCTCCCTCCCCCTCTCCCTTTTCCTCCTTACATATAAAAAGAAACAAGTGAAATGCAGTTTAGTTAGTAATAGCATCTATGCTTGGAAAGGAGAAAAAGAAAAAAATCATAATAGGACAAGTGTCTAGGGCTCTTTTTTCAGGTAGAGTGCCACAGAAGCCTTAGAGAAGGAGCTTTTTGAGTAGAAACAAAGCAAGTAGTTGCCTGGAGTGCTAGAAGTGCAAAGAGGCCAGTGTGGTTGGAACAGAATGCAAAAAGATGAGATGGATAATGAGGGACAGACCAGGTAGAACCCTATCGCTCAGAGAGAGGACTTCTCTTATTTTGGAAAATAAGAGAAAGCATGAGAGCAGAGAAGACACAGCTGGATGCAGGGGTTAGAATGTAAGAGCCACGTATATAAATAACCAAGGGAGAAATGCTGGCTTGTACCAGGATATAGCTGTGAAGGTGGAATTGACAGACTGCTTTTGACAACATGTGGAGGTGTAAGTGAGGCATCAATTATCATACCAAGTCTCTTTTCCACCTAGACCTGCAGTATGTGCCCCTGAGACATAGAAGATGGTTAAGACATTAGCACTGGGAAGTAAAGCTGAGCATAGAATCCTGGGCCACCCAGGTTATTTTCTTTTCTCTTTGCAATATTTGTACTTATTTATTTATTCACAAGCACAGAGAGATAGAAGAGAGACCTCCAGCTGCTGCAAACAAACTCCAGATGCATTTGACTCTGTGCATTTGGCTTTATGTGGGTATTGGAAAACAGAACCCAGGTCATCAGGTTTTGCAAGCAAGAGCCTTAACTGTTGAGCCATCTCTCCAGACCCAGGGTATTTTCTCTGTGAAAGACAATAGAGGGCAAAAGAGGGCAAAAGAATTCAGATTTTGCATAAGGAAAGGTAAGCCACTGAATCTGTGTACTGGCTCAAAGATTAGAAGGTCACTGAACCCTTCCAGAAAAAGGTCACATGAATGAGCAAGGGGGACTGGCCCCAGTGCTGCACTACACTAAGTCCCATCTACTCCAGGTACCAGTCCTCTATACTCACAAGAGCTGGAAGGAAAAACATGGGAGGCTTGGGAGACTTAGGAGCAAAATAAGTCTGGGAGAGCTAAAACTTAGGTCACAAGACCCCTCCCAAGGTTACAGAAGTAGTAAACAACTGCTGCAGGGCAGGGGAACAACCAAGCTGCCTGTAAGTCATGCAGTGTGCTCCAGAGATTCCGATTCCTAGAGTTGTCACCTATGCTGGGGTGGGTTTTGGTGAGCCTGACTGCCTTTGAGTTGTTTGTGCTCCTGTAAGTAAACCTTCACCTAAATAATCCCAATAAACTCATTGATTTACCAAAATTGGATTTTGGTGCATCATGCTTTGTTTGGTCTGTTGTTTGTGCTGTTCTATTTGTTCTATTTGGCGTTAACAGACATATTCAAATTTGGAAGGGGGAGTATCCTGCAATACTTGGCACCCCACATGGACCTTGAAACCACAACCCTGAGATTAACAGTACCGTGCTCTACTAACTGAGCTAGCTGTTTTTGAATCTAGATAACCTGCTTATGTTTCCCAAGGTTAAGCTGAAATCCAGGCTCTCAGAAGATACTACTATGAAGGACCTACGGCTCAAAAATTAGGACAGATCTGAGGCTTCTATGGGATCCCAATACTAGAATAAGAAGGACTCAGAAACTTCCTTTGAGGAAAACAAAGTTGCCATTTGAGTACTACAGTATATAAAGGTATAGGCACTAGGGTGCACAAGGCCAACCATTTACCACCAACGTCCATGTCCTCTCAGACCTCTACTTAAAGATATCCTGCCCGACAGACATGTCCAGTGAGGCTTTAAAAGCACTGTGTCAGGTCTATTCAGCTAGGTCAACAATTGCTTCTCCCGGGTACCCAGTATATGATGCAAACATTTTTTTTTTTTTGAGGTAGGGTCTCACTCTAGCCCAGGCTGACCTAGTATTCCTTATGCAGTCTCAGGGTGGCCTTGAACTCACAGCAATCCTCCTACCTCTACCTCCCAAGTGCTGGGATTAAAAGTATGTGCCACCACACCAGGTTTGCAAGCATTCATTTTAAGACAGGTTCACTGACTAGTGGCAAGTGAGTAGCAGCAAATACAAGCTACACAGAAGTTTGTACAAACACAAAGAAAGCTGAATGTTCCCTTCCCTCGGTAACTGTGCTGCAGATATGAGGTAGGCATTTATTGGAAAACCACAGTATCCCAGTGGAAGCTGGAGTCTAAACATGAGGAAGTATTGGAGTGGGAGGCCATTGGGGAGGGGTGATGACAAATGAAAACAAAATTGACTCAATCAAATTTTTTACACAAGTCAGAAATACAAAAGAAAAAAGCTGAATGAGCTATTCAGCCTCAAAATAAAACTGAAGCACTGGTATGGACCCAAGGTTTTCATATGTAGACACACATGTAGAAATAAACAAATGCATTTATGCATACACACATGTACTTCCCAGCTCCATCTATATTGGAAGGACATGGCAGTAAGTAGTGTCCTGTACCACCACAATTATAAGAAGCCCACTTTGTGCCCAAGTGGCTGTCTAAATACCATTCTCCACAGAAAGAAGCCAGGATCCAGAAGAAAAAACAACTCAAGAATGGGGAGAGGAAGAACAAGATGAGTGGGGAGCACCCTTGTACCCAATGAGGAAGTACTCAAGAATGGGAATGTATCATCACAAGGCAGAATGGAGGGGGTCCCATTAGACAAGTCTGAGATAATCTGAACATAACAATGCATAATGAGGAACATATGCCAACTCACTGAAAATTCGAAATAGGTTAATAGTCCATAAGGACATAAATAAGTCTGTTTCAAGTGTGAGGAAGAACAGGATATTTACATAGTCTCAAAATGCCTCTCGATAACATGCATATTATAGAGGGACAGAGTAACTTTATCACATTTCAATGAGCCACAGGACAAATGGGCCCACGTCTATCAGAGCAGAACCACTGGGAAGAAACAAGCTTAACTTCTCTGGGGTTCCTTCCAAAGAAGCACAGCTGTAGTCAAATCACAAGGAAACATCCATCAGAGGACTCCAAACCAAAGGCCATTCTATAAAGCAACTTTACACCCATCAATTCTAATACAGAAAGACACCCAAACATGCCAATCGTATGATAGAACCAAGCCAACGTGAAAAGCTTAGCTATCTCTTTATATCTACTAGGAATTATTCCAGGGCCCCCCCAAAACTCTAAGGATTTTCAAATCCTTATTTCTATAAGCTATGAACATCTACCCCTATACTCTAAATTACCATAGAGTACTTATAATACCGTTTAAATGCTAGATAAATGGTTGTGCTGCACTGCTCAGAGAATGACAATGAACATAACAAACATGTTCAGTTACAGATACAATTTTCTCCTGAATATTTTCAATCAGTGACTGGTGAAGTCTGTGGTTGTAGGACTGGGACATGGAGGACCCACTGCATCTCCCATCCTTAGAAACTGACAGATTTTCTGGAAAGAGTCAATCAAAAAGTTTCTGGGGCTCTGATTAAGGCGTTTCCCTGCAAAGTGAAAGGACACTGGTTCCATTCCCCAGGACCCACATAAGCCAGATGTACAAGGGGGTACATGCGTCTGGAATTCCCTTGCAGTAGCTGGAGGCCCTGGCATGCCCACTCTCTCATTCTCTCTATCTGCCTCTTCCTCTTTCGCGCGTGCTCTCTCTCTCTCAAATAAATAAATATTTCCATTAAAATTAACATCAGCGCTTGTATTATTAAGATTATAAAAAAGCACTTGGGAGGCAGAGAGAAGAAGATAGCCATAAGTTCGAGGCCACCCTGAGACTACATAGTGAAATCCAGGTCAGCCTGGACTAGAGCAAAACCCTACCTCGAAAAAGAAAAAAAAAGATTATAAAAAATCAATTAGCATGTTTACAGGAAAGAGTTGAAGCACCTAGTATGTAATAAAAACATGCTGGGCTGGAGAGATAGCTTAGCAGTTAAAGGACTTGCCTGCAAAGCCTAAGAACTCATGTTCAAATCTCAAGGTCCCATGTAGCCAGATGCAGTGACGCAAGCGTGAAATGTTGCACATGAACACAAGGGGGCGTACACATCTGGAGTTCGTTCACAGCAGCTGAAGACCCTAGTGCATCCATTCTCTCTCTGTTTCATCCCCCCCCCCCGTGTGTGTGTGTGTGTGTGTGTGTGTGTGTGTGTGTGTGTGTCTTTCTCTCTCAAAATAAATAAATAATAAAATATTTTTTAAAAATATGCTAAATAATTTAGAAAAGCCAGTAAGTAAGCTCATATTACTAGTGAATATATATATATGAATATATTCTTTTTTGGTTTTTTTGGTTTTTCAAGGTAGAGTCTCACTTTAACTCAGGCTGACCTGGAATTCACTATGTAGTCTCAAGGTAGACTTGAACTCATGGCAATCTTCCTACCTCTGTCTCCTGAGTGCTGGTATTAAAGGTGTGAGCCACTGTACCCATACTAGGAATATATATATTCTTAAAACCATTTTGAATAGCTATTTGCCAACATGCACTGAAACCCTTAAAAATGTATACAAAATTCAAGGTCAGCCTGAACTAGAGTGAGACCATGGCCCCCAAAACAAACAAAAGTACACAAAAAGCTTGTAGCTCTAATAAATCCAGTAATGCCTTACTGAACATTTATTAGGTGCCAGGTGCTATTCTAATTGATTTCCATGTATATTAATTCATATAATCCTCACAACAACTATTATTGTCCCTGTTTTCAGCTGAGAATACTGAAGCCCAAAAGAGGCAAGCCCCTGTCCTACTCCCCATCCCTGCCAGTCCAGACAGTGGGGAATTTAGGTGTCTGGTTCCAGAGGTCTTATTCCTCTGAGGGTAAGAGCCTACTTTTCTAAAACTTCCCCCAGTAATTCACTTCAACATATGGAAATCTGAAAGTACACAATGATTTATGTCTGAGAATACATAGTAAAAGATTATAATTGGAAAAAATTAAAGACCATCCAAGCATGCAATAATAGGGGACAGCTAAATAATTATGGTTCACCCATACCACCAAATGCCATGCAGCAATTTCAAACTATGTCCTGTGGTCCCCCACAGATGTCTACACCCTAATACCCAGAACCTATGGGTGTGAGTGTATATGGACAAAGGGACCACCTGGCCCACAGGACCACACTAGGGATTTGATGTTGGGGAGAGGACCTTCGACTACCCAATTGATCAGGTGTCACTACACGGGTCTCTATGAGGGTGGTTCAGAGATGGGGTGACAGAAACAAGGAGTTAAAGTACTGTGAGGAAATGAAGGAGCCAAGGAACACAAGTGGTCTCTGAAGACAGAAAGGACCTGGATTCTCTCCTTAGAGCCTCTAGAAGGAACCAGCCCTGTCAACACCTTGACTTTAGCCCAGTGAGACTTATTTTGGACTTCTGACCTCTAAAACTGTAAAACAGGAAATGAGTGTTATTGTATGCCACTGTTTACATAGAGTGTTACAATAGGCTAATGGAATATTAAATATATATACCAAATGGCCTAATTTCTGGCTTTAAAAAACTATCTGGGCTAGGATATAATTCAGTGGTAGCGCATTTGCATATCATATGCAAGGCAATGGGTTTAATCCCCAGTACTGGAAAAATAAAAACAAAAGTAAACAAGCAAAAACCTTATCTATCTGCACAGGGGAAAACAACACTGAAATACATAAACTCAAATGGTAACAGTTGCTTCTGCCTTCCAGCAGGATGACAATGGTTACAAAATGTTTACAAAGAGCTTCTTTTTTAATAATGAGATAGACCATATTATTATATATTTTAATAAACCTTTTTAAAATTTGTTTTTGTTTTTTGAGATAGGGTCTCGCTCTAGCCCAGGCTGACTATTAGTCTCAGGATGGCCTTGAACTCACAGTGATCCTCCTATTTCTGCCTCCTGAGTGCTGGAATTAAAGGCGTGCACCACTAACTACATCTGGCTTCAAATCATTATTTACAAAAGGTTGTTTTCAGGTAAGACAGTAGCACAAAAATTCAAATGTGTTATCAACTTATTTTGATACACATAGTGAGCTAAAAGAGTGTCAGCTACTAGAAGTTGTACCCAAAAATCTGTCTTTAGCCACCTTCTTGCCAAAAGAAGAAACACCCTTCAAACACCCTTCAAGAACATGCAGCTTCTCACTACTTCCTCCCCAAAATATTTTTTATCTTCATTCATTCCTAGGCGCTACTTAGGCTGCCTTTGGCTCCTCCAAGTGCTGATGAGATTTAATTTCTATGAGCTGTATGACAAGACCTGGATATTGTTCCATAAAAGGGATGGTCTAAATGATGGTATTTCCATAAATGTGACTGTACTTTTTAAAAAATATTATTTATTTGAGAGATAGAGAGACAGAGAGGGAGAGAAAGAGAGTATAAGAGCATTACAACCTCCTGCCACTGCAAACCAACTCCAGACACATGTACCACCTTGTGCATCTGGCTTATGTGGGTATTAGGGAGTCGAACCTGGGTCCTCAGGCTTCAAAGGCAAGCACCTTAACCACTAAGCCATCTCTTCAGCCCTGACTGCACTTTTACTATAGGTGTAATCAAAAGATAAATTCAGCCAGGCATGGTAGTACATGCCTTTAATCCAAGCATTTAGGAGGCAGAGGTAGAAGGATTGCTGTGAGTTTGAGGCCACCCTGAGACTGTATAGTGAATCCCAAGTCAGCCTGAGCTACAGTGAGACCCTACCTCGAAAAAGAAAAAAAAAAAAAAAGAAAAAGACAAATTAGACATCAAACACTAAATGCAAGATAGCCCAAATCCTAGGTAAAGGGGAGACACTACAGAGGAAATACATACTTGTGCAAGCTACTAGTGTACCTTGCAACTCTACTTATAATTTTCCTAATAAGAAAATATCCCAAGGGGCTGGAGAGATGACTCAGTGGATAAAGTGATTTGCCTGCTAGGCCTAACAACCTGGGTTCAATTCCCCAGTACCTATGTAAAGCCAAATGCACAAAGTAGTGCATACATCTGAAGTTCAGCTACAGGCTTTGGTGTGCCTATTCTTTCTCTCTCTCTGTTTGCAAATAAATAAATAAATATTTTTAAAAAGGGAGCATCACAAACATCATACTTCTGGAAGTAACTAAAATACATCTGAAATTATTTTCTTAAGAATAATTTTAAAACATAATTCAGGTGAGAGGAAATAACTTGTACCATATAGTCATATAATTATGCTGCTATGCCTTGCTTTTTAATAAACTGGTTTACTGAAATAACTCCAGAAAAGACTGAACTGCTTAAACCATGATAGGACACTATCCAATTTAATTAAAAGTTGGCTGGAAAACCCCTGCTTTCCTAAGTAATTACATACTTGGCTGGATTACCACTGTTTAACAGGCTGGCAATTAAGCAATGCCAGAGCACACTACCTTAAAATAAAGATGTATAGTTAAGCCTGGCTGACCATTCTGCTGGCACATGCTATCCATCAGTCTCATATGTGAACAGAGAACCCTTGGTCCTCAGCTGTTACTACCTGCTCCTTCACATATTTGCTCTCAGCTCCTAGCAGCACCCCCCCCCCTTTATTCTCTGGTCATCTAGCAGTTACCAGCCATATAGCAGGCATCTCCCAACTTACAACCTTCTCCATTCTTAAATTAATTCCTTTCAGCAAAATAATGCCATCAGGATTAATGAATCTAGTTAATAGGTTTCTGCAACATGTCAAAACACACTGGGACACTACAAACCTTTAGCACCTCTGTAACCTGCCTCCCTCATACTGTCTTCAACCCTGTCCCAACCCAAACACCAAAAGGGAAGGTCTAGCCTCCTATTATGAGTACTTTGGAGGGCTGGGATCTAAACCACTTTATGCCACCTGCTAAAGGTCGAGTGCTCATGAGTTGCTAATAAAAATAAAATTCCTGGTCAGGCATGATGGCACACACCTTTAACCATCCTAGCATTTGGGATGCCAAGGTAGAAGGATCACCATGAGTTTGAGGCTAGCCTGTAACTACATAATCAATTCCAGGTCAGCCTGGGCTAGAGTGAGACCCTACCTCAAAAAATAAAAACAAAAGGCCAGGCATGGTGGCTCAAGCCTTTGATCCTAGCACTTGGGAGGCAGAGGTAGGAGGATTGCCATGAGTTTGAGGCCACCCTGAAACTACATAGTCAGTTCCAGGTCAACCTAGGCTGGAGTGAGAGCCTACCTTAAAAAACTCAAAACAAAAAGCCGAGCATGGTAGCCCACGTCTTTAATCCCAGCACTTGGGAGGCAGAGGTAGAAGGAGTTTGAGGCCACCATGAGACTCCACAGTGAATTCCAGGTCAGCCTGGGCTAGAGTGTGACCTTACCTCAAAAAAAACCAAAATAAATAAATAAATACAAAAGCCGAGCGTGGTGGTGCAACCCTTTAGTCCCAGCACTCAGTTCAAGGCCACCCTGACACCACTTAGTGAATTCCAGGTTAGCCTGGACTAGAGTGAGACCCTACCTTGAAAAACCAGAAATAAAAGTAAAAACAAACAAACGAACAAACAAACAAACAAAGTCCTTCCCCACGGACAGGCAAGCTGCAAATACACCAAAGAACCCACTGAAAACCCTAGTGAGACACACACTTTCCTTTGGCTTCAGTCTTCCCAGTTTTCTTACTCTAGTAAACCGTGACACTCTGGTGGCATAAAAATACAAAGGCAGCAGTCCAAGGACTACCTACCCCCAGACAGACAGACAGACAGAAAACAGAATCAGAGAACCCATGACTGGTAAGGTAATGAGAAAAAGCTCTTGATTAGAAAACACATCCTTTCACTCTGAGGTAACTGGAAGGTTCTGCCAGCACTGCATTAGAATTTACCCTTGTTAGAAGAAAACAAGCAATTATTCTTCATGAGGACATTTTGAGAATACAGCAGCATCCTAATGGGTCAGACACCACCTCCCAACCCTAATAAACAGCTCCACAGTGCCTTGGGTCACATACTGGAGCATAAAATTTTATTGGCAGAAAAAGAAATGTTTCATATGAATGGTGAAACCTGGGCTGTCCATACAACCCAGTATCATTCAGCCATGAAAAGGAATGACGTTGCTACACTGTAGATGAACACTGAAAACTGTGGCCAGAAAAAAAGGGACAAGACACAAAAGGTCACTTTTATGCAAAGCTTCTGCAAATTTAAGACCTAAAATGGTGATCGCTAGGCTAGAAATAGTACTGACTGCAAGAGTGTCCCAAGGGTCGGGTCTTCAGGAGGGTGAGGTGTCTAAAAGTGGATTTGGGGGCTGACTGAACAGCTGTGTTCTAAAAACCATTAAAAAGACTATACTTTCATTTCCATAGTTTGTTACTAAAAGCTATTGGATAGTATTCGCAAAACAGGAGAATTTGTGAATAGGGTCAGACAGATGCTCAGTGGTTAAAAAAAAAGCTCTTGCTTGCAAAGCCTGCTGGCCTAGGTTTGATTCCCCAATACCCACATATTATTAAAAAATAAATAATAAAAATAAGGCGTGCATAGTAGTGCCTGTTTGTAACCCCAGGAGTCGGTAAGTGGAGGCAAGAGTATCAGGCTTTCAAGGCCAGCCCAGGTTCGAGGCCAGCCTGGGCTGCATTAAGACCTTCTTTTAAAAAAAAAAAAAAAAGTAAAAAGTAAATAAATGTAAAAGATTCTGAGGGTTAAAAAAAAATGTAAAGAGCTGCTCTTCTCCGCGTCCCGCCTTTTATTCACACGCAAACCTAGACCCAGAACTTAGGGGCTTACTAGCATAGTTCCACCAAGAGGCTAGTCTCCTGAAAAAAAACATGCCGCGAGGGCTTCCTCCGCTGTCATCGGAAAGTACGGCTCGGATTCTAGAGCGCACAACTGCAACGTGATAGGCACAAACAGGCCCAGATTCCCGGGGGCTCTCGCGACAGCAAGGGGTCAGCCCTGCACACAACACGTCGCCGGCGTCCGGAGGTCGGTCTCGGGAGGCAGCCCCGCGGCGTGGCGGCTGGTCGGGCCCTAGAGATCCGCAGAATGGAACGGCACTGCGGTGCTCGTCGGCGTCGAGGCCGCAGCAGCACGGCGTGCACACTGCGGGTCACCCACGGAGGGACCCCGAGGCTGGCCGGAGGCGCTCGGCACCCTCGTTCTCCGCGCCAGAGACTACACGCCCCGGCACGAGGTCCCGCCGGGTGTGCGGCCGCGGGGCTCGCGCTCGGGCTCCGGCCGCCCGAGGGGGCGGCTGTCCAGCGGCCAGACGCCGCACTGCGGGAACGCTGGGATCTGGCCGACCTCGGGCCTCGGGACCGGCCGGCTCGCGGGGCGCGCAGGACGACGGGGCCAGTGCGGCCTAAGGGCACCCGGCACGAGCGGCTGACGTACCTGTGGCCGCCTTAGGCTCGGAGCCGGCAGGCCCGGAGTAACGGCGCCTCAGCCGTGAACACGCCTCGGCTCTCCATTCGGGGCTGTTTACTCGCAAATCTCGCGAGACTGCACCACTGGAGCCGGGACGCCCACGGCGGAGATGTCGGCCCGGCGTGCCGCGCGCCCGAGGCCTGCGTGCGCGCTCCTGTCGCCCAGAGGCGCCGGGAGGATGGCTAGAGATCTCGCGATATCTGGCAGCACTGGGCCGGGAGCGGGGTAAGAATCAAGGGGGTGTGAAGGGCTGGCAAAGGATCACCCACCGGCCTTTGAGTTACTGAGTTGGGTGGGGTTCTAATCCCGCCTAAACCTCCCGGCTGAGAGCGCGTCCTGATGGTTCAGGTTACACTTGCCAGTGCCATGGGCGCCTATGCTTTGAGAAACAAATAGTTTTTGTTGGGCCAGATGCTTACCTTTTCGAACAATCAATGTGAAGTTTGCCTGCCCAAAAGCCTACCTGAGAGGCTTAGATAACTAGGATGAAGTGTTGTTTTGAGCCCAAACGCTGAATTGGCCCACAGCACAACCCAGGACACAGCAAGCGTGTTCAGGTAATGGTCCTAGACAGTGATGTGCTACAAGGCAGAACAGTGATGGGTCTTTTGTTGAATCTCAAAAATACTATGTCTGTTTCAGGCATTTGATTTGCAATCGTGAGCAAATTGTTTTTCTTTGTGTCTCACCTTCCTCACCCAAAAAGCAAGAGTTACTAACATCTTTACTGGGTGTTAAATCATTGGATATGATTCAGTGAATGATACTTCAAGACTTTCAAGGCATTTCCTGACTTAAGCTCATAGGATTTTATGAACTTTCAGAGACTTTTGACTTCTATTTGTGCATCTTCAAAGCACTTCCTTCTGCTACTGCATAATGCTTTAACCATGCTAGTCTAACTTGTAGTACATTAATATTGACCAAGGTTCTTTAACAGCCCTGTGTAGCTATGCCTTTAAATAAATATAGCTGGATAGTTCTAATGGACAATGACACCATGTAGCTCAATGTCTTCCAGGACCATGCCAAACGCATCCCGTACCCAGATGTAACTGTGACCTACCAATGAGGAAGACTTCACTGCACCCCAGCCTTGAGTATGCTGCTGCACTGATTGACCCATACCAGTGAGGGGATGGCCCAGCAGCAGTTTGCAACATGTCAGGGTTGTCTTCGCCTCTGGCTGATGTTCCCATCCCCCAGAACCTGACCTGCACACTGGTTAGCTACCATGATGCTGGTTTTATAAAGTGCCCTCAGCCTGAGGGTGAGGTTGCACTGAAAGCTACTTTTGCACAGATTGTATTCTAAAGCTTATTCTCCTTCCATCTTACAACCACCTCCCCCCTCTCCACACACACACAGGAATTACAGGGCATACCTACTGAATTCAGGTCTGGCCTTTCCTTGCTGTACATAAATAGTGGTTCCTCAAAAACTAAAAGCCCAGCCAATCCAGATGCTCCTTGTCTTACAGTGGGGTTACAGCCTCCTTAGCCTATTGTAAAATGAAACTCTCCTAAGTTGAAAATGCACTTAATATGCCTAATGCACTGAACAACATAAATTGCTCAGAATACTCTATTAGCTTGCAGCTGGGCAAAATTACCTAGCACAGCATCTACTTTATACAGTTGGCCCTCCTTATTTGTGGGTTCTGTTCCACCCACTCAAGCAAGCTGGAATTGAAAATATTAGGAGAAAAAAATGTATCTGCACCACTGAACATGCTTTTTTTTTTTTTTAACTTTCTTGCCATTTGTCCCTGAAAAGCACAATACAGAACTTTTTTGCTGGGTGTGGTGACACATGCCTTTAATCCCAGCACTCAGGAGGCAGATGTAGGGGCTCATCACGAGTTCAAGGCCAGCCTGAGACCATATGGAGAATTCCAGGTTAGCCTGGTCTAGAGTGAAACCCTACCTCAACTTTTTTTTCTTAAGTGTTTATATAGTATTGGTTATTATAAGTAATGTCAAGATGACATAAAGTGCATAGAAGGTTATGTACAGGCTAATACTGTCATTTTATAGAGCATCTGTAGATGTTGGGTCCCCACATGGCTCCTGGACACAATCCCAGATACAAAGAGGTGACTATAATCATGAGGCTGATGGAGATGCAGCTTGCTACCACTGCCCAGCAAGGAAAGCATGAAACCATGATGAGAGCTCAAAATAGTTTCTACTCTATACAGCTTTGACACCATTGTCAAGTCAAAAAATTATACATGGGGGTTGGAAGGATGGCTTAACAGTTGAGGCGTTTGCCTGCAAAGCCAAAGGACTCAGGTTCGATTCCTCAGGACCCATGTTAACCAGATGCACAAAGGAGGCACACGTGTCTGGAGTTCACTTGCAGTGGCTGGAGGCCCTAGTGCGCTCATTCATTCTCATTCTCTTTCTCTCTTTACCCCTCTTTCTGTCAAATAAAAAAAAATATTTTAAAAATTATACATGGGACTACCTAGGTCATAACTCAGGGACTGTCATGAGCCGATTATAGGAGACAAGTTTTGGAGGGCATCAACCATGAGGACTGAGGACACACCACTTACCATGTAGTTCCCAAATGTAAGGACACTTTGTCTCAGAGGTTGGCAAAACAAAAGATTGCTCAAAGCTATTTGCTCTTTCCTCTGTTCTCCTCCCCGCACTTTCTTGAACCCACTGCAACTAGCTTTCATACCCACCACATGAGTGAAATGGCGAGATACCTACCATTTCCACATTACCAAATTCACTGACTCATCTTCACCTGCTCAGACACCAAACAAGAACCAAATCCCCTCTGGTACTTTTCAGGCTGATGAGGCACATGGTGTGCACAGAGTTTTACCCAAGTATCAATCACAACCTCAGGTGTTCACAGGCTAACTTTGTTCATTACTTCCACAAGAAAAAAAAAAGGAACCTTTCCACCAGTGTAAAAATCTGAGCAGCAAAACCTTCCAGGGAAGCCAGTGCAACACTTTTATTGTTTCATTTCACTTCACGGAATAATTTTCAAAGGTTCATATTTTCTACATTCTAAGAAACCACATCCACAGTGGTCTGATTAACACTCAAATGAGCTTTGGGGGTGGGGAGGATATTTTAGCTAAAGGCCTAAGGGAAAGTCTTGGTGTTGACCTTTCACCAAAGGTACTTACTGTCACCGAGCACTGTATCTGCACAGATGAGCACCATGGGCAATGCCCTGTCAAGGACTAGATTGTTTCCTTGTCCTCATCAGGTATCAAGGACTCCATGCCTGATCAGTAAGTCTGAATACGGGAGACAGAATCCTACAAAGAATGCACTATGTGTTTCTGTTACAGTTTTGTCTAAGACAAGGTCTCACTACATAGCCTAGGCTGGCCTTGAACTCTCAAGCCTCCTGTCTTCACCTCCTAAGTAGGGTTACAGACATGCACCAGCCTGCCTGGCTGGACAATGCTGTCACAAAATTGTGCTGCCTGTTATACATCCATTAGAGCTCACATCAGCGCAGCATGAAGTTGAGAGGATTCCCGGTCATCTCCATCAACACCTCTGCCATTACATAGTATCTCCAAGCATGCATTTTGCTCAGCACTTTACATTTTGAAGATAAGATAGGAGTGAAAGAACTTTGGAACGTAGCCACTGATCTTCTGAGTCCAAGTTACAGCTGAAAATGACCTAAGAAATGTCATGGGCAATAGTGTATGTTCAAAATAAAAGTGCGCTTGGGCCTACTTAGGGGGGGATGTCACCTAACATCATTCCATACCGGTCCTGATGTTCAAACAGTTTCCTAGCTTCCGCATCAGGGCCACATTTTAAGCTCTGAATTTTTAATCTGCACATGCTGCTGCATTGGTATAATGGCTTGCAGCTTCCCAAGTGCTAGGGATGAGACCCTTAGAAATGGTTGGTTTTATAAGACAGGAATTAAAGACAACACAGTACATTTCAATGTTCACCCACATTGTGGAGGGTTGTGTAAATTATCTTCATACCAATAAAAGTATTTACTACAATGCATAAATTCATAACAGACCAAAAATGACCTTCTGACATTATTTCAACATATACATCATATCACACATAATTTACCCATGTTTTAACAATTATCCCATAAATACTTGATGTTTCTATCAATGATATTACTAGGATGGAATAACATTACATAGAAAAGTATATGAAAACCAGATACAACAAGCTCTAAAGGCTGTTTCACTTACAAAATGGATTACACTGAGAAATCACTACTTATCCATAGTAATTACCTTAGAAATCATGAGATGTCTGAGGTTACCCATTATGAACCAAAACCTAGGAATTCAGTCATTCCACAGAGTTGGGAAAATAGAAACACCTTGGAGGAAGCAGCATTAGATGGCAAACCTACAGTGCAGACGTGGGCAGGCCTGCTTATAGTAGGAAAAGGAATAACCTATACTGTCAATATCGTAAGGCCCCATGCTACAATGTCTTCACAAGAAATCTCTTTTGAAGACAAAGTTGCTCAGACACACAGCACTCCAAGGAAGCCTCAGCACAGGGTAGTGTATGCACATAGACACCCATCTCTGCTGCCAACGACACCTGTACTCACAGTCACAAAGTAACACTTTTCAGTAGTCCTCCTGTCAAAACATATGAAAGCAAATACTACAGTCATCTATGAAGTAATCATTAAAAAATAAACCTCATCAGAAGTTGTAAAAACAGGCAAGACATATTTTAGGTGGTAGACTGCCATGGTTCCTAGGACAGCACGGACCACATAACTTTTGAAAAGCTTAGAGAGAAAGCATTGCCAGTTAGGTCTCTTCCATCAGTTCTCATCCTTTGTGGCTGTTTCCTCTGTGCCATCCACATGGCCCTTGAGGTTTTCTACCAGCACTCTGATAGTCTGACTTGCAAAGGACGATAAAAACAGTATGCTAGGAACTTGGTAAAAGAAAATACATAAATTAAATATGCTTTTCCAAATGTCGGAATACTGCAGGTTGCCATGAATTGGCCAGGCTTCTCCCCATCTTCCTGATTCAAGCTTGGCAGGATAAGACCTCTTTCCGTAAGGAGCGATTGAGAAGATTTGCTCCCCACACCCAGAGCCACTCAGGCATATATTGTGCAAAAAGAAACTACAAATGAGAAAAACAGGAAATAAGGTTAGAATCCCAAGCTGTCAATGCTGAAGAAATAAGGACACAGATCAGCAAATGATTTAACCCCACAGTCCATCACAACCACATTCAACACAACAGAGAACAAAGCCCTCAAGAACTTACTCATTGAGTAGCTACTTTTAAAGAATACTTATTTGACAATGAAAGAGAGAGAGAATGGGAGCAACAGGTCCTCCAGCCACTGCAAACAAACTCCAGATGTGTGCGACCCCTTGTGCATCTGGCTAATGTGGGTCCTGGGTAATCAAACCAGGGCCCTTTGGCTTAGCAGGCAAACGCCTTAACTACTAAGCCATCCCTCCAACCCTGAATAGCTACTTTTAAACAAGACACTACCCTCTCAATTCACTTTATGATGAGTAACATACATATGTGGTCACTACCATAGCATCTATCCCCTTTTGCACATAGGGATACAACTCATCTTTTTTAAAAAAATCTACTTGAAAGAGAGAGAAAGATGGGGATAGACAGAGAGAGGGAGGGAGGGAGAATGGGCACGCCAGGGTCTGCAGCTGCTGCAAACTCCAGACACATGCGTCCCTTTGTACATTTGGCTTATGTGGGTCCTGGGGAATTGAACTTGGGTCCTTTGGCTTTGTAGGCAAGCGCCTTAACCGCTAAGCCATCTCTCCAACCCACAACTCTATCTTGACTTACTGTATCCATTGGTTAAGAAATGGGCTGGAGAGATGGCTTAGCGGTTAAGCGCTTGCCTGTGAAGCCTAAGGACCCCGGTTCGAGGCTCGGTTCCCCAGGTCCCACGTTAGCCAGATGCACAAGGGGGCGCACGCGTCTGGAGTTCGTTTGCAGAGGCTGGAAGCCCTGGCGCGCCCATTCTCTCTCTCTCCCTCTATCTGTCTTTCTCTCTATATCTGTTGCTCTCAAATAAATAAAAAATGAACAAAAAGAAATTTAAAAAAAAAAAAAGAATTACAAAGTCAGGGCTGGAGAGATGGCTTAGCGGTTAAGGCGCTTGCCTACAAAGCCAAAGGACCCAAGTTCAATTCCCCAGGACCCACATAAGCCAAATGCACAAGGTGGCACATAAGTCTGAAGTTTGTTTGCAATGGCTAGAGGCCTTGGCAGGTCCTTTCTTTCTCTTTCTCTCTCTTTCTCTCTCTGCCTCTTCCTTCTCAAATAAATAATTTAAATATTTTTAATATTAAAAAAAAGAAGCTGGGCATGGTGGTGCACGCCTTTAATCCCAGCACTCGGGAGGCAGAGGTAGGAGGGTCACCGTGAGTTGAAGGCCACCCTGTGATTACATAGTGAATTCCAGGTCAGCCTGAGCTAGAGTGAGACCCTACGTCGAAAAACAACAACAACAACAAAAAAAAAAAAAATAGAAAAATATATTTAAAAAAAAAAGAATTACAAAGTTTGTCAGGCATGGTGGTATATGCCTTTAATCCTAGCACTCAGGAGGCAGAGGTAGGAAGATTGCTATGAGTTTGAGGTCACTCTGAGACTACATAGTGAATTCCAGGTCAGCCTGGGCTACAGCGAGATCCTACCTCAAGAAAACAAGCAAACACACATAAACCACTGGAGTTGGGTGCCGATGGTATCTAGGAGAGGGCTAGGGTGCTTCTCAACATCCCTAACACATAACAGCTTCCCACAACCAGGAACTACCAATCCCACCCAAATGCCATAGGAGCTGAGATGGAGAACCCCTGTGTGTCCCTTACAGATGTGCCCAACACTGAACCAAAAAAAAAAAAAAAAAAAAAAACTCACTTAGGAAGACACAGACAGACTCCTAAGGGTACTGACAGTCTAGCCTTGAACTGAGCTGAAACATGAGAATAAAAGTCACCCAACCTTCTTTGACATCTGCAAGGAGGCTACACAGATCCCTAAATCACTAACTGCTTGCTGATGGTCTCCAAGACACAGTTGTGCTTAGCAAGCTGCACAGAAACTTTAGGTCAGCCACTTTGGAGGCAGGAACCCAGCATCTAATGGCATTCTTTGGGAAGTAATGGCAGTACCCTTGGATATCCTTCAACAGACAGGTTTATGGGAACAGGCCTGATTACTTCCTCCGGGAGTGTGTGACCAAAAGCAAACCCAAGGGCCAGGCATGGTGGCACATGCCTTTAACCCCAGCACTAGGGAGGCAGAGAGGCTACATAGTTAATTCCAGGTCAGCCTGAACTAGAGTGAAACCCTACGTCAAGGGGGAAAAAAAAAAAAAAAAAAAAAAAAGCAAACCCAAGGAAATAAAAGCAGTCTTATAGTTTGGCAGGATTTTACGAGTGGCTCACATAAAAACGCAGGCACCTGAGACAGATGAGGCTGGGAGCCTGCAGGTGATATTTGTTATTCATACTTAAGTGTTTACTTAGTGGAGAGGGGATGCTCTGCCAGCTTCCCAAGGGGCTGCAGTGGAGACAACCATCTCCAGCATGCAAGGAAGGGTTTGGCGTCTAGCAGGATGTGGTGCTAAGGAAAGGGGAGAGAAGAACTGACCCTCAGTATGGACAGATAAGGGCTGAGCACTGAGCTTTAAGACAACAGCAAGTACATATGTTGGTCAATAAATGAAGCAGGTATCGTTAGTGGCAGACTCCTATGTTAACGCACTTTTGAAGTACCCTTTCCTTTATTTGCAGCTTCAATCTTATGGTGTAAATTAGCATGTCCAGAAGCATTCCTGCCTATCGCTTTAACCTCCGTGACCTTCAACTGAGTGTACTCAGGAATAGGCTGTTTCCTGTGGTCAGGGCAATACTGCTTTGGAAATAACTTCCTGCTCTCCTCCCCTGCTGCAGGCAATAAACCTCTCTCCACTTTTTCCTGTCTTGCTGTGCTTATTTTGGCTTTGCATTCACCAAGATGCAAACCCATTGCCTTCAGTCACACAGGGAAGGAAAGTCCTACTCTTTGTCCTAGGATGAAGTATGAGGGGATGTGAAGATGGCTGGAGGAGGGGTTACAGGTTCTTTAAGGTTTGAGTCACATCTAGGGTCCTGATCTGTCTGTTCCGCCTTAAAAAATCAGAGCTCCTGGCAGAAAAAACCAATGGCAGCCCCTAAAGTGACACTGCTCAGGACGACCTTGGGACCTGGAGACCAGGAAGACAACAGTAAATGCACACACTAAGGTGTTGGAAGTCAACACTAGCAATGAAGGTGCAAATAAGGCAGGCAGAGCTTGACAATGGAAGGGACTAAGTGGGATCAACAGGGATGGAAAAAAGCCCAAGGATCATGAAATTGACCCTCACACTTGAGTTCTCTCAGCAGCAGAGTGGTTGTGAGTAGTGTGTACTGGCACCACTCTTCCCAGCTGGAGTGGGCCCTGAGCTGAGAGATTTTGCCTCGGACAGCCCCATAGGGCTTTCCTCACCCCTGGCTAGACCTCCTTCCCCCACTTCTCCTCACAATGCTGGGGATTCAGACAATCACTAAAATCTCTGTTCTTGTCAATGCACAAAGCAGCCATGCAATCAATGCTACCAACCCTCAAGCTTCTGTCTCCCCCACAAATGTCTTACATGAGCTCTCTCTATGCAACTGCCACCTCCACTTCTCTGAACCAATTCCCAAGACCCTCAAAGACAACACATGAATAGCTCTCACTAGCTATTACCATACCGGATTGCCACCTCCTCTTATGCCACCTATCTTCTGAAGCTGTCAATGACTTTTGAAGCTACAAGCCTTTCCTTCAAACTTCTGGCTGCATCTACCATCCCACTGAGCCCCATGTCCAGCAGGAGGAACTGCTCACTCAGTGTTCACTGCCTGTGTAGCTCTCTACCATGCACACTGACTACAGACTTCCTCCTCTCATCAACTCATGAACTGAGGGTTGTCATTTCATTGAACGCACAGTGTGCAAGATGGACTGGAAGGGACAGCACATACTGAAACTTCACACTATTTGACACATCTCAAATTTCTTTCTTGGGCTGCAGAGATGGCTTAGCAGTCAAGGTGCTTGCCTGTGAAGCCTAAGGACCTAGGTTCAATTCCTCAGTACTCACATAAGCTAGATGCACAAGGTGGAACATGCGTCTGGAGTTCGTTTGCAGTGGCTGAAGGCCCTGTGGTGCCTGTTCTCTATTTTTCTGTCTCTCCCCTTTAAATAAAAATTTTAAAAAATTCTTTCTTATAGGCTGACAGAAGGCTAAGCGTTTGAGCAAACTTAGACCTTTGTGACTTAGGCAAATTGCATCCAGAAGAAATATAGCTACACAAGAATTCACAATAGCCAGAACCACCAGAGAAATGTTTTAGTCAAAACAATGATTGATGAATCAAATCTTTGTAAAAAGAAAAAAAGATTGACAATATGTGGGTATGCAGGTTTGTATGCATATGGGTGCACATGTGCATATGTGTGTGCAGAGGCAAAAGGTCAATGTCAGGTTTCTTTCTGGTCACTTTCCACCTTGTTCTTTGAGACAGTGTCTTGTGTTGAACCTAAAGCTCAGTGATTGGGTTAGACTAACTAGCCAGCAAGTCCTAGGACCCACCTGTCTCACTTCGCCAGTTATGAGATTACAGGTATGTACCACCATGCCCAGATTTTACCTGGGTGTTGGGGATCTGAATTTAAGTCCTCATGCTTGCATGGCAAGCATTGCACTGAATGAGCCATCCCCCTCCGCCAGGCCCTATTTTTTTTACTCTGAGATGGAATCTTGCTAAGACACCCAGACTTCAACTTGCTCTCTCTATACATACATACGTACAGCTCAAGCAGGCTTTGAATTTTGCAATCCTCCTGTCTCAGCCTCCCAGTATCTAGGATTACAAGCCTGAACCACTTGACAAAAGTTCATCAAGGACTGAGGAGATTGCTCAATGGTTAAAGGCATTTTCTTGCAAAAGCCTACAAGGCCTGGGTTCAATTTCCCAGCACCCACATAAGGCCAATTACAAAAAGTGGTAGAATGAGCCGGAGAGATTGCTCAATGGTTAAGGAGCTTGCCTGCAAAGCCTAATGACCCAGGGTTCAATTTCCCAGTACCCACATAAAGACAGATGCACAAAGTGGCGCATTCATCTGGGGTTCATTTACAGTGGCTGGCAGACCTGGCACACCCATTCTCTCTGTGTCTCTTCTACCTCTTTGTCTACTTGTAAATAAAAAAATATGTATTTTGCAAGTAGGTTGACACATGCCTTTAATTCCCAGCACTCAGAAGGCAGAGTGGGATAATCACTGGTTCTGAGGCCAGCCTGTGACTACAGAGTGAGTTTTAGGTCAGCCTGGGCTAGAAGGAGATCCTACCTTGAAAATAAACAAAAGAAATGGGCTGGAGAGATGTCTCAGTAATTAAGAGGCTTCCCTGCAAAGCCTAACAACTCGGATTCAATTCCCCAGTACTCACATAAAACCAGATGCACAGTGGCACTTGTGTATGGAGTTTGTATATAGTGGCTAGGGGCCCTGATGTGCCCATACTCTTAGTGTGTGTGCACACCCCCCCCCCCGCTTGTAAATAAAGAAAAAATATTTTTTTAAAGTGACAGAAGCATCTGGCACTTATTTGCAATGGCAAGAGACCCTGGTGCACCCATACATACAACATGCAAATAAATAAAACTAACTTTAAAAATAGTCAATTAGGGCTGGAGAGATGGCCCTCAGTGGTAAAGGCATTTGCTTATAAACCCTGATGGCCTATGTTTGATTCTCCATTATCCACATAAAGCCAGAAGCAGGGAGTGGTGCAGGCATCTGGAATTTGTTTGCAGTAGCAGAAGGTCCTGGTATACCTCTATTTTCTTTCTCTCTCTCTTTCTCTCTCTTTCTCTCTCTCCCTCCCTCCCTCCTTCCTTCTTTCTAAAATAAAAATAGAGCTAGGTGTGGTGGTGCCTCCCAGCACTCAGGAGGCAGTGTTAGGAGGACTGCTGTGAGTTCAAGGTCAGCCTGGGCTAGAATGAGACCCTACCTCGAAAAAACTAAAAACAAAACTAAATATATTTTTTATAAGAGAGTGAGAGAATTGGCACACCAGGGCCTCTAGCCACTGCAATAGAACTCCAGATGCATGCACCACCATGTGTGCATGTATGACCTTGTGTGTATGTGTCACCTGTGTGTCTGGCTTATGTGGGTTCTGGGGAATCAAACCTTGACCCTTAGGCTTTGCAGGCAACTGCCTTAACTGCTAAACCCTCTTTCCAAACCTAAAAATATCTTTTTAATTATTCAATGTAAACAAAGTTAATTGTGATTAAAATGATGGTGGTAACCCAGGCATGGCGGTGTACACCTTTAATACCAGCTCTCAGGAGGCAAAGGCAGGAGGACCACCATGAGTTCGAGGCCACCGTGAGATTACATAGTGAATTCCATGTCAGCCTGGGCTAGAGTGAGACCCTACCTTGAAAAACCAAAAATCAATAGTCAAAATCTCTTGGCATCGGAATCTTTCTTTCTTTTTTTTTTTTTTTTGGTATTCATGTGTATGTGTACATGCCTGCACCAAGGTGCATGTACGGAGGTCAGAAGACAACCTTAAGTGTCAATCCTCACCTTTTACCATGGTTGAAGAAGGGTCCCTTGTCTATCGCTGCATTAGCTACGTTAACTGGCCTGTAAGCTTCTGAGTGATTCTCCTGTCTCTATCCCCCTTCTTGCAGTAGCCATACCAGAATTACATATACTAGCACTACTGCATCCAGCTTTACATGGGTTTTGGGAACCTATTGGTACTCATGTATGAATGGCAAGTGCCTTATCTACTTAGCCATCCCCAAGCCTTATATCTTCTTTTCTATTTTTTTTAAATTTAACAAAAAAAAAAGTTTATTTTATTTATTTGAGAGAGACAGAGAAAATGGATGGATGTGCCAGGGCCTCTAGCAAGTGAACTCCTAACACATGCACCACCTTGTGCGTCTGGCTTATGTGGGTCATGGGGAATCAAATACGAGTCTTTTAGCTTTGCAGGTAAGTGCCTTAAACTACTAAGCCATCCCTCCATCCCTTATCTTATTTTCTAAGAGAACTTCAAAGCCAGTGGCTTCTAAAACTACTTTTCTATATTATTTTATTTTTATGATACAGGGTCTCACTATGTAGCCCAGGCTGGCCTTGAACTCTTAATCCTCTTGCCCAAGTGCTGGGGTGATAGGGTTACACTAACACATCCAACCTAAAAGTACTTTGTAGGTTTCTCTGCTATTCTCAAGTGATTAAGAACCTGGAAGCAACCTCTTAAATAAATTGCTACTAATTTAAAAAAGCTATAGCTAACCCTTTGATACATGTAAAAACTAACCACTGATTTACTTATATGTTTACTTTGTGGTGGTAAAGCAGTTATTTTTAGGGTAATGGTCCCAAAAATATTTGTTCTGTGATTATAAAAACTCTAAATAAATTCTATATTCAGGCACATTTATTTTATTAAAAAAATATTGGGGGGAGAGGTATTACCATGGGATGTTTTTTATAATTATGGAAAATGTTAATAAAAATTGTGAAAATAAATAAATAAAATATTTTGGGGCTGGAGAGATGGCTTAGTAATTTTTCTTTTGTCTCTCTTTATTTATTATTTATTTATTTGAGAGTGACAGAGAGAGAAAGAGGCAGAGAGAGAGAGAGAGAATGGGCACATCAGGGCTTCCAGCCACTGCAAATGAACTCCAGATGTATGCACCACCTTGTGCAACCGGCTTATGTGGGTACTGAGGAATCGAGCCCTGAACCGGGGTCCTTAGGCTTCACAGGCAAGCGCTTAACTGCTAAGCCCTCTCTCCAGCCCAAATAAATAAAAATTTTAAAAAGCCAGGCATGGTGGTACATACGTTTAATCCTAGCACTCGGGGAGGGAGGTCGGGGGGGGGGGGGAGAGGTAGGGGAATCACTGGGAGTTCAAGGCCACCCTGAGACTATATAATTAATTTCAGGTCAGCCTGGGCCAGAGTGAGACCTACCTCAAAAAAAAAAAAAAAAAAGGATAGTAATTTTTTTTTTGCTGGACGTGGTGGTACACACCTTTAATCCTAGCACTCAGGAGGTAGAGGTAGGAGAATCGCTGTGAGTTAGAGGCCACCCTGAGACTACACAGTGAATTCCAGGTCAGCCTGGGCTACAGTGAGACCCTAACTTGAAAAACCAAAACAAACAAAAAAATTAGTTATTTATGAGAGACAGAGAAAGAGGCAGATAGAAAATGGGCATGCCAGGGCCTCAGCCACTGAAAACAAACTCGAGATGCATGCACCACTTTGTACATCTGGCTTACATGGGTACTAGGGAATCAAACCTGAGTCCTTTGGCTTTACAGGTAAATGCCTTAACCACTAAGCCATCTCTCCATCCCCTACATTTATTTATTTTTGAGGCACAATCTCAGTCTAGCCCATGTTGACATGTACCCTGCACTGTAAACGTAGCCCAGGTTAGCCTCAAACTCATGCGGATGCTCCTACCTCAGACTTCAGAGTTCTGGGATTATAGGCATGTGCAACCATGCTTGGTACAGCACATCTGTTTTCTATGGCATATAATGAAAAATAAAGTTATTATTATAAATCATTATGAATTTTTTACTTAATACTTAGAATCATAACTTTAAATATCCCACAAAGTTAAAATCGTCTTAGAAGACCCAAATCTTTGTCATGTATGAACAAAAACTAAAAAAATTCTATTCTTGAACAAATTGAGTCCATGAATATTCTGAGATTTATATGACATAAGTTACATGAAATATAAACCTATTCTGGGGTGTCTAGACTGTGCTGTTCACTGAGGTTCCCTTCCATTCACCATCAGGGTCTTTTCTTTGGGGTTCCCATAAGCATCAATATTTTACATTCTATGTTCTTACACTGAAGCAGCATATTTCATGTTTAAGATGTCACTGACAGGGAGGGATAAGATGGAGAATGGAATTTCAAAGGGGAAAGTGGGGAGAGGGAGGGTATTACCATGGGATTTTTTTATAATCATGGAAAATGTTAATAAAAATTGAGGAAAAAAAATGGGCTGGAGAGATGGCTTAGCGGTTAAGCGCTTGCCTGTGAAGCCTAAGGATCCCGGTTCGAGGCTCGATTCCCCAGGTCCCACGTTAGCCAGATGCACAAGAGGGCGCAAGCGTCTGGAGTTCGCTTGCAGTGGCTGGAGGCCCTGGCGTGCCCATTCTCTCTCTTCTCTCCCTATATGCCTCTTTCTCTCTATGTCATTATCAAATAAATAAAAATAAACAAAAATATTGAGGAAAAAAAAGATGTCACTGATTGAATATGTGAAAATTCTGTTTTTGCATATTTGTCCATATGGAGGGAGGCCAGAGATTGACATCAGGCGTCTTCCTTGATCAACTTCCACTTTTTTTTTTAAACTGAGGCAGTCTCTCTCATTTAAACCCAGAGCTCAACTCAATTTAGGTAGTCTAGCTAGCCAGCTTACCCCAAGGATCCCCAGTCCCTGACTCCCAAGCACTGGATTACAGGTAGGCCACCACATTTATGGGGTTACTAGGGATCCAAACTCAGGTCCTAATGCTTGTGCAGAAAGGCCTTTACAACTGAACCATCACCCCAGCCCTTAAAAGCATTTAGCTTAATCATCCCTCAAGACAGTCTGGCACCATAACTGAATCATAACCGAACTCACAAAGAACGTGAGACTTAGGGATCAATTCTCAGCCTTCCACTAGGTTGCTTAGTACAGCTCACAAAGGTTTAGAATACAGCACCCTATTACAACAACTGATGCTGCTACCTGGATAGAATGGGACCAGTAGCCTGTGGTCCTTTTCGAAATGCCCAGGGTAGAAACAGCATGATGTGCATACACTTTTGGTGAAGGCACCAGCCATGGGCATCTGTGCAGGAAACTGCCAGGCGTGGTCATGTTGGTGGCCACAGAGAAGGGGATCAAGCTCTGCACGAAGATTCCCTTAGAAGCATATTCATACTGCAGGGCTCTGCTGAAGTGATCTAAATAAGCCTGAGGGAGAGAGGGAGGAGGAGACCATTAGCCTGGCGGAAAATTCAAGAGCAAGAATACTTTATTACCATCTTAAGAAAAATTATAACAAAAGCAAAGGGAGCTTGTCACAAAGAGCTCAACCAATGACCCAGAAACTCTAAGAAATGTCCCAGTGCATTAGGATTGTACTTCCAGGAAGGAGAGCCTAACCTTAGAAGCAGAAAACGCAGCCAGCTGGGGAGTGGGCTTACAGCAGGAACCAGAAGAGACAGTGACGATAGCACCTCTCTTCCTCTCCACCATTCCTGGTAACACTAAGTGGACCATCAGGCTAGCAGCGGCAATGTTCACATTTACGATGTTCCAGAGCGTGTCCTCAGAGACCTGAGTGAAATACTGGGGATAGGGGTAAAAAACGCCTGCATTGTTCACCAGGATGCCGATGTCTTTGTCTTCTAGAGCTTCTTGGATTGGAGTGTAGATCTCACGGCCTCTGCTGAAGTCTGCAACTATGATCTCGGTTTCCACACTGTAGGTTTCCACTATGTCTTTGGCAACCACCTGCAGCTTCTCTTCATCCTGACTAATCAGGATGATGTTCAGACCCCGGCTGGCTAACTCTTCAGCATAGGCCTTTCCAATGCCATCTGTTGCGCCTGCAATGCAAACCAGGAAACATGAGAGTGACACTGCATGCTCCTTTTCACAGAGCACATGGAACTACTCACTGCCAGGTTTAATCAGAGAAAAATTCACACTAGAAATAAAGTATCTTCTAAAATCTATCCATTGAAAATAGTAAGTGAACCCTGTATACCAAAAACTCTCCAGATACCCCAACAGACAGACAAGGCATTGACAATCAGGACATTAGCAAACATCACAGTAAGAATTGTTTCCAAACTTCCATCTGACTTGTAGGGGTGCCAGGATGTGCTTTTCTAGGATACAGTGTGATAAATCAAAATGAAATTCAAAATAGGCAGAACATTTCTGAAAGTGGTGATGGCTTTATAGGATAATTTTGAAAGAGAGAGAAAAGAAATTGTGAGGGGTAGAAGGTGGGGCAGATGAGGGGCTAGTGGAAATAAGGACAAAGATCATGAGGCCATGAGGCAAGTGCTCCGGAGATGAAGGTAGGAAGACACATGAGCTATTTTCTCAGCAGCATGCTTCCATGAAGACACCACATTAAATTCAACTCCTCCTTGAGGAAAGCACCCACTCAGAATACTATATAAACACAAAAGACAATTGGATATGACTCAAGTTACCACTGACGACGGCCCATCTTCCATACTGTTTGATCAGGTCGGCCCTGCTTCCCAGGCGTGGGATAAAGTGCAGCCTGACCAGACTGTAGAAGTCACAGATGACGGTGATGCTTTTTCTGGCTGTGTACCAGGCTCCCACCAAGGCCAGGGCTTCCATATAGCAATTGCAAGACCTGGCGATTTCCCTGTACAAGAGGTAGAAGCTGTCAACAGCAGCCATGGCAACCTGCAGGGAAGGAAAAGATAGCTGCTCGTTGCTGAATGAGTAGAAAGAACATGACTGAGTGAAGACAGATGTGAGAATACCCCATCTTCCCAACTCTGCAATCAAAGAACAGGAGGAATTTCCCCAAGAGACTGCCCAGTGTCCCAATTTATGACCTGTTTAACACCTGTCTTATAAAGTTCTTTCCTTCCAAGGAAATTAATCAATATAACTACTTACAGTTACCAAAGTCCCCCTCAAATTCTGACACTTGCCACTGTTGTGGATACAGAGGTAAACACAGTATGTTAAGTGACCTAAAAAGCTCCTACTCTAATACTGAAAAGGGCAGAGTTTACATTGCAAAGGACAGCTTGGGGGTGCACTGCGCATCTTTCCTTAATCACAGTCAGCAAGAGCAGAAGACCTTCTACCCATATAACAAGTTGAGGGAGAGAGGGGTAGTGTTAACACAAGGCCTTTGCCTCAAAGAGCTCACGATCCCCTTGAGACAAAGCTAAGCATTCATAAACTTAAATATAAATTTGTTTGTGTATTAAATAAAAGGGGGTACCCCTTGAAGAAATGATGATCTCACATGATGTGACAGTAAGTCCTTTCTCTTAGTACTTCTGCCCAGCATTACCTTTGCCTGGTCCCTAGGTTTGAGAAATGTCCCACACAAGTCTGTACATACAATGAGCACTGCTAAGCCCTGACTTATACCACAGATCGTGACAGATGCTAACAATCCAAACATGAACTAAGTATGCCTCAGTAAAATAGCAGGCAATTGACAGGGCATGACTACCACATGCCTTTATTTATTTATTTATTTTTAATTTTTTTGGTTTATTTTTATTTATTAATTTGAAAGTGACAGAGAGAGAGAGAGAGAGAGAGAGAGAGAATGGGTGCGCCAGGGCCTCCAGCCACTGCAAACGAACTCCAGATGCATGTGCCCCCTTGTGCATCTGGCTAATGTGGGTCCTGTGGAATGGAGCCTCAACCGGGATCCTTAGGCTTCACAGGCAAGCACTTAACCGCTAAGCCATCTCTCCAGCCCCGTCTTTAATCCTAGAACTTGGGAGGCAGAGGTAGGAGGATTGCTGTAAATTAGAGGTCACCCTGAGATTACATAGTAAATTCCATTCAACCTGGACTAGAATGAAACCTTGCCTTAAAAAAAATCAAATAAATAAATAACCATTTAACAAGGTGATGAAAATGTCATCAGATCTGAGCACTCATGCCTGAGATCAGAATAACAGTGGAGAGGTGGACAGGTGGAAGCAGAAGTTCAGGCCAGCCTCAACCACAAGATTTTCTATCTCAAAAATCAAAAATCAGGCTGGGGAGATAGCTCAGTGGACAAAAGCACTTGCTGTGCAAGCATGAGGGTCTGTGTTTGATTCCTGGCACTCATATAAAAAGCTAGGTGCGGGGCTGGAGAGCTGTATTAGCCATTAAGGTGCTTGCCTACAAAGTCTAACAACCTGGGTTCAATTCTCCAGTACCCACATAAAGCCAGGTGCACAAAGTGGCACATGCATTTGGAGTTCATTTGCGGTGGCTAGAAGCCCTGGCATGAACATTTATCTCTTCTGTCTCTCTGTGTGCAAATAAATATCTTTTTAGACCTAGGTGTGGCCATGCATGCCTCTAACCCAGTTCTGAGGGGGACAGAAACAGGAGAATTTTTGGGGATCTCTGGTCAGATGGCAGATCCAGGTTTATTGAGAGACTCCATTTCAAGGAAATAATGCATAAAGTACAAAAGAGGAGGGCACTTGATGTTATACTGGGGCCTCCCCACATGTGCACATGGGGCACACACATCTGCACATACGCAAGCATACAAATACCACATATACTATACACACACACTAAAAAAAAAAAAAAAACCCACGTAACCAAATATAAAACATAATTAAACAAATGAGTGTTTTTGAATGCCAAAGTTGATGAGGGAATGAAGACATTAATTTTAGTAAGCACATATACCAAACATTTAGTGTAAAGCATACATAATAACTAAAACAAGCAAGACAGGCGTGGTGGCTCACACCTTTAATCCCAGCACTCAGGAGGCAGAGGTAGGAGGATCTCCATGAGTTTGAGGCCACCCTGAGACTTCTTAGTGTATTCCAAGTCAGCCTGAGCTAGAGCAAAACCCTACCTCAAAAAAAAAAAAAAACACAACTAAATTACAGCTTCTTTTTTTTTTTTAATTTTTTGTTTATTTTCATTTATTTATTTGAAAGCAACAGACACACACACACACACACACAGAGAGAGACAGATGGAGAGAGAGAGAGAATGGGCGTGCCAGGGCCTCCAACCACTGCAAACGAACTCCAGATACATGTGCCCCCTTGTGCATCTAGCTAATGTGGGTCCTGGAGAATCAAGCCTCGAACCAGGGTCCTTAGGCTTCACAGGCAAGTGCTTAACCACTAAGCCATATCTCTAGCCCAAATTACAGCTTCTTTAGGGTAATAAGTCTTCAGGAACCTGACTAGCTGAAGCCTCCTGAGAAGAGAGGCAAGTGGCTTGCACAATTACTGTATTTCACACAACTCTTCCACATAACAGAAGGCAGTGCCATCTGCTGCCCCCAAGTCCTCAAAAAGCATTCAGAGGCAGGATCATGTGTCTCAGAAGTATTCCTCTTTCCACACCAGGTCTAAGATTGTTCTCAAAGTTTCCAGCTGTGGACATGTCCCAGGAAGCTGAGTCCCTACTCACAGCTGTGGCTGGAGATGCCAGTGAGCCAGGGAGGCATCAAAATACTGACTGGCTTGGGTGCCTGAATGCTTATCACTATGAAATCCACCCTACAATGACCAACTCTGATTTCTCATAACAGAGATTAAAAGTTGAGATTCTGTGTTAAACCATCCTAAACTGGGAGTTCCTGTAATAACTTTAAAAAGTGTACATGGAGCTGGAGAGATGGTTCAGTGGTTGTGCAAATGCTTGCTTGCAAAGCCTGATGGCCCTGGGTTCAATTCCTCAGTACCCATGTAAAGCCACAGATGCACAAAGTGGTGGATATATATGGAGTTTTCTTGCAGTGGCAGGAGGCCCTGGTGCACCCATTCTCTCCCTCTCTCCTCCTGCAATAAGTAAAAATATTGTTAAAAAAGAAAAATAGTATACATGCATCTTTGTCATAACTAGCTTAACAACAGGCCAAAGAGTAAGTAAATGAAAAAAAAAGCTAGGCATGGTGACACACACCTTTAATCCCAGCACTTGGGAGGGAGAGGTAGGAGGATCTCTGTAAGTTCAAGGCCACCCTGAGACTCCATAGTGAATTCCAAGTCAGCTTGGGCTAGAGTGAGACCCTACCTTGAAAAGCCAAAAAAATAAAAATAAAAATAAATAATAATTGATCACATATACCAGGACTTCTCAAGCAAAATGTAATCCAAGTGGAAAGTGCCAAGGGCTAGAAATGTATCTCTGCAGAAAAGTGTTTGCCTAGCACATGCAAAGCAAGAATCTTCCATCCCCAGCACTGAAAGAGAGCACAAGGGAGAAGAAGGGCAAAATGTCTAAAAATTACCTAGACATTCAGAATCTAACAAGATGGGTGCACAGCTCATGTGTTCCAACAAGACTTTCCATGAGAAAGTGAACAACCCATTGCCAGATGTACACATTGCAGTGAGCACACTGAGGTTAGGAGCGGTACCAAGTGTGCAGGTGAAGTTGCAGGGAAAGTAAGCCTGGTGGGCCTCTGGGTGCTGCACAGGGGTGGGGGGGGAGACAGGTGCCCCTCCAGCCCAACTTTTAAGAAGAGTGACTCAAATCTCTAGCAGGTATCTGACATCAGAAGATTTCTGTTTTTGCAGCCCCTGAGCTTTCCTTACCTTCTGCCAGCCTGGGGCCTGTGGTACAGCCCAGCTCTATTCTCTCAACCCCAAGCTGTAAAGAAAAGCCAACAACAACTCAGGAGGCAGAGGTAGGAGGAGTGCCACAAGCTGGAGGCTATCCTGAGACTACATAGCGAATTCCAGGTTAGCCTGAGCTAGAGTGAGACCCTACCTTGAAAAGCCAAAAAAAAAAAAGCCAACAATAAATTCCTTTCCTTTCATCATAGCCCAGCTGGGAATACTTTGTGTAAATCCATGATCAAAGTTTTCAAAACAAGAAAACACAAAAATTCTCATGCATAGATTGGCAGCAAAATGCAAACTGTCTTCATCACAAATTGAGAGGCATGAGGGCGTGACGGGGAATAGTCCCCTGAGCCTTGAGTGCTGTCCTTTTGCCCTGCCTCTTTCTCAGAAACACCTCTTCAAATAGACAAACAACCCATCCAAATTAGAGTGGAGAATAAAAGCAATCCATGACAACACCAGGGACCCCAGGTGCATGAAGCACTAGCAGCCAGCTGGGGTCCTGGGAAGGGGACACACAGCTGCCTGTAATCATTGCTCCCTGGCATCTGCCTTTTTTTTTTTTTCTCCCTGAGATAAGGTCTCGCTTTAGCCCAGACTAACCCAGAATTCACTATGTACTCTCAGTCTGGTCTTGAACTCACAATACACCTACCTCGCCCTCTCAAGTTCTGGGATTAAAGGCACGTGCCACTACACCTAACTTGCCTTGGTTTGGGGGACAGCACTGTTGAAGGAAGGAAGGGGTTTCTTGGGATGAGTAAGACCCCAGGGCAGCCCTCCCTCATCTCGCTGGTCTTAGGGTATACACAGCGGGTGGGAGAGCTTTGGAGGGTCCAGGTTATAAAATGTCCAAGGAAAGTGCCTGGACTTATTCCCAAGTTTCAGAACTAGGACTGTGACTCTATCCAGATCCACATGGGCTGACTTGGTGTGCTGGTGTGAAAGCGCAATGAAACCACATAGAAAAACCACCTGGAACCAAGAGTTCTGGGACAGCAGCCTTGACTGAGTATCACCAGCTACTCAAACCAGCAAGACCCAGGTTGGTGAAGAACACAAAATAGGTTGGTCAAAGTTCTTTAAAGAAAAATAAATGTGAAGACAAAAGACCATCAGAAAACCACCAAATGAGAGTACAATCCACCTCATCCCCACACCCTGCAAACATGGCACCTCCTATGGCAAGGGGCACTTCATTGTAGTTAAGGACCTGAGTAAGTCAGGGAACAGTCTGGGTTTTCCAGGAAGGTCAGAGGCAGAGTGGAGGGTAGGGAGTCTCTACAGGCTGTAGAGAAGGAAGCAGTGGTCACCAGTTAAGGGTTCTGAGTGATTCTAGAGAGCTGGCAGAAGCAAGGAGAAAAATCTCTGCTGGGGCCTCCAAAAGGACCCCACCCTGCTGAGGACCTTGGCTTAGTCCAGTGAGGTGGACTGTGAACTCCAAAACCCTAAGATAATAATTATGTGCTAAGTCATAGCTTCTGTGGTCAAATGCTCTGGATGGACATACAAATAGATAAAGGGATGGGTGGTGGGACAAGATGGACAGATAAGTAAACTGTCTGGCTTTCCTGAGAGACCAGCTAAAAAACCTTCTCAGCTGCAACCATCAGTGTATTCAGGGAGCAAAACTCCCCTGTGCTTTGAGGTAGAGCTGGTGGGCCCAAGGCATTCAGTCACTCAAGTTTTCAACTCCCTACTGCCAATGCTTTTCCAGAGTGACACCAAATTCACACACGTGCCCCAGTGCTGCCACAGGCTAACAGCTAGGAAGTGGCTGTCACTTTCACACTCTTTTATTATTAATGAAGCTGAAATTCTCCTGAAATGTATATGCTCTTGTATTTTTTTAAACTTTTTTTTTAATTTTTATTTATTTGAGAGTGACAGACACAGAGAGAAAGACAGATAGAGGGGGAGAGAGAGAATGGGCGCACCAGGGCTTCCAGCCTCTGCAAACGAACTCCAGATGCGTGCACCCCCTTGTGCATCTGACTAACGTGGGACCTGGGGAACCGAGCCTTGAACCGGGGTCCTTAGGCTTCACAGGCAAGCGCTTAACCGCTAAGCCATCTCTCCAGCCCTGCTCTTGTATTTTTGAATCTGTGAAATGCCAGTTTCCATTTTTCCCCTTTTCCTGTTGTTTTCTTTTTCTCTCAGAATTTTACAAATTATGTACATACTCCAGATATGAGTACTGTTTGTGTCTTTCTCTAGCTCTCCTGATGAACCCAATCTCTTTAGTTTGCATGTAGACAAACGCACACATCTCTCTCTTTTATGACTGGTGCTCATTAGTGTGTTTTTGTTGGGGGAGGGTATAGTCTGTTGTTGTCTTTGAGGCAGGGTCTCACTCTAGCCCAGGCTGACCTGGAACTCGCTCTGCAGCCCCAGACTGATGGTAATCCTCCTACCTCTGACTCCCAAGTGCTGGGATTAAAGGTACATCACCACACCTGGCCTCATTAGGTTTTATTTCAGAAAGTCCACCTTAGCCTAGAGTCATGAAAGAATTTCCTCATAGAATTTTCAATCAATTTTTCAGATTTTTTTAAAGTTACTATTATTTGAATGGGAGATAGAGAGAGAGGGGGAGGGAGGGAGGGAGGGAAACAGGGAGAATGGGCCTCTAGCCACTTCAAAAGAATGCCAGACACATGCGCCACCTTGTGCATCTGGCTTTATGTGGATCCTGGGGAATCAAACCTGGGTCTTTGGGCTTTGCAGGCAACTGCATTAACTGCTAAGCTCTCTCTCCAGCCCAGTAAACTATTTCTCCAGTCTAGTTTTTCAGATTTAAGATTGCAATACTCCTGGATTTTCTAAGGGCAGCCAATGGGATCTCATGCATCTTTAATATCTCTCCACAGCACCTGGCTCAGCACTAAGCATACAATATTTATTTAATAAATAGAATCAAATACTGCTTTGTGCACAAAGCTTAAGTTCCACTCTTGAGATGAGAAAAAAAAAATGAAACTTTGTATCAGCACTTTAACAAAGTTTTACTGGTAGGTCACCCATTTTGGAATTTCCTTCCTTACTTTCTGCTGCCAATTTTTGATATTCAACTAAAGTAGCACTGAGGTCCAGGGAAAAGGACAGCAGCATGGGAAGCAGAAACCAGGATTCTCATCCAAGATCCAATACTCTTGAGGCTCATGTCTATTTGTGCATGCAGTAAGAATTAAGACAGCAGCAGCCAGCTCCTAGGCGTACACCCAACGAAACTGAAAACTTTTACTCATACTAAATCATTCTAGTGTGTGTTTCTATTAGCCTTACTCACAAAAGCCAAAATGTTCATTAAAAGATAAATGAAGGGCTGGAGAGATGGCTTAGCGGTTAAGTGCTTGCCTGTGAAGCCTAAGGACCCCGGTTCGAGGCTCGGTTCCCCAGGTCCCACGTTAGCCAGATGCACAAGGGGGCGCACACGTCTGGAGTTCGTTTGCAGAGGCTGGAAGCCCTGGCACGCCCATTCTATCTCTCTCCCTCTATCTGTCTTTCTCCCTGTGTCTGTTGCTCTCAAATAAATAAATAAAAAATGAACAAAAAAAAATTTTAAAAAAAGATAAATGAAAGCTGGGCGTGGTGGCACACGCCTTTAATCCCAGCACTCAGGAGGCAGAGGTAGGTGTATCACCATGACTTCAAGACCACCCTAAGACTACATAGTGAATTCCAGGTCAGCCTTGGCTAGAGTGAAAAACAAAACAAAATAAAAAATAAATAGATAAATGAACAAAATGTGGTACTCATCACAGAAAGAATATTATCCAACCCTAAAAAGGAATGAGGTACTAATACACAATATACTACCTGATTACATGTACAAAATGTCCATTATGGGAAAATCCATAGAAACAGAAAGCAAATTAGGAATGCTGGAAGGTGGTGACAATGGGCCCAACTACTAATGAGATTATGGTTTCTTTTTAAGGGTGATGGAAATGTTCTGGAATTAGCTGAGATGGTTATATGACATGTATATTTTTTAAAAAAAAGTATTACACTGGAGATGTAGCTCATTTAATGGGATGCTTGCCTAACATGTACAAAGCCCTGGGTTCAATCTCCAGCACTGCATAAAGTGGGCATGATGGTATACTAAGGAGGTGAACAAGAACAGAAGTCCACGGTCATCCTCCGCTACATAGCAAGTTGAAAACAGCCTGTGCTACACAAGATGGTTTCAAACAACAAGAGTACTAAGTTGCACACTTCAAAATGGCTAAAATGGTTGAATTTTACCTCAATTTTTCAAAGCTGGAGAGATGGGTTCAGCAGTTAAAAGTGCTTGCTCACAAAGCCTGCTGGCCCAAGTTTGACTCCTCAGTATCCCAGTATCCATGTAAAGCCAGATACACAAAGTGGCACATGTGTCTGGAGTTCATTTGCAATGGCAAGAGGATTTGGCATCCCAATACACACACACACATTCTTTCTCTGCTCACAAATAAAGTCTACTGAAAAGTAGCACCAGTCTAAACTCTGGGGCTGGAGAGATAACTTAGTGGTTAAGGCGTTTGCCTGCAAATCCAAAGGACCCAGGTTCAACTCCCAAGGACCCAAGTAAGCCAGATACAGAAAGGGGCGCATGGAGTTCATTTACATGGCTGGAGGCCCTGAGCACCCATTCTCTATCTGCCACTCTCTTTCTAATAAATAAAAGTAAAATGTGCCCTGGGAATATTCCTGGGTTTGGATCCTGTTCCCCACTGAAACATGGTGCGGTGCATCCTGGGTGAAGTTACACCATACTGCACTTTCTCCTTCTATAAAAAGGGTGAGTTGATTTGGATCAGATGTTCATCACAGACTCCTGTGTTCCAAATGCTTGGTCCCCAGCTGATGGCAATCTGAGAAGTGGAGCTATGCTGGAGGTCTGTGTTGCTGGAGGTGGGCTTAGAGGTGTTTATAGCTCCCCCTTGCTAGAGTTCGGCACACTATCCTGCTGTGGCCAGGGTGTGATGACCCGCCTCTGCTCATGCCATGCATTTCCTGCTATCATGGTGCTTCCCCTGGAGTCTGTAAGCCAAAATGAAAACTTTACTTTCCTCCCATCAGCTGCTTTTGATCAGGCGCTTCATCCCAGGCACGAGAAGCAAACTGCAACAGGGCCTAATTGTCCCGGAGTATAGGAGAACTAAAGGAGGTGATACAGAAAAGCACTTCTCACAGTGCCTGTCCCTTACAGCTCAATAAACTTAAGCCACTAGCGCAGGGTTTCAAGTCAGCCTGCCGTGGTGTGTGCAGGGCTGACTTGATTTAAAAAAAATCTTCTTCTGCGTGCTTTATTCACTAGGGCCGCCCTTTATTCCTTCTTCAATCGTACAAGGCCGAACGATAACGATCCGGCTTACACGAGGGGGAAATGAGGCAAAGAAAGTAACACCCCAGGGTCCCACAGCTACGAATTCAGACTAAGGTCTAGCACCGTCCAGAGCCCTGGTTGGGAGCCCACGGGAATCAGCACAGGCTGTGGTCACCGCCCAGAGGTGAGGATCAGTCTGGGCGGCTCGTCCTCCACAACAGGGCCACGCCTCATTCGTATTCCCATCCTTCCCCTCCGGTACCTGGCAGGGCCCAGAGGCGCGCGCACCACCCGCCCGGCTGGGCCATCGTCGTCGCACCCGGCCCTAAAAGCAAGGCTGCCGCTCAGAATCAACTCGGTGTCACGGAACCCACTCGAACCGAGTCGTTTGAAAGGGAGAACAGAGAGGCACGGACAAAGAGGGCGGTCTCGGGGCCCCGGGTCTGCGAGCCCCAAGGACGAGGCGCGCGCGAGGCCCGGGGACGACACGCGTCGGGGACCCGAGCGGGTGCCCGGGCTGCAGGAAGGGCGGAACGAAGAGTTCTGGGCTCCGGGATGCGGCGGGGCGCGCGGCGTGAGGGGCCGGGGTCTCGGGGGGGGCGTGGCTGGGGCGCAGAGGTGGGGCCGGATGGGGCAGGGCCTCGGGGCTCAGGGGCCGCGACCTGGACGCCCAGCCCCTGCCGGGTACGGTGGGGTGGGGAGGGGTGCGGTACCTGCAGTGAGAATCGCGGTCTCCGGAACTCGTCCCGCCAGACCCGCGCGGCCGCCGCCCCCGTGTCCGCCGCTAGGCCGCACCCCACGTGACGCGCGCGCGCCGGGGGCGGAGCCCTGGGGGGGGCTCCCCGCGCTCCTCCGTGTAACCGACTGCGCGTGCGCGGTGGTTGCCGTGGTGATCAGGAAGCGTTGGGCTGCCAACGACGCGGACTGCTGCTGCCCTACGGTTCCCCGGGAAGCACAGAGGATCCTCGCTGTCCCAGCTGGAGACTGAACGCAGCAATTGCTTCGGGGTGCCCGTCGACGGGATCACCATGCACCCCGAGGCCTTGGAGCCGGAGGCGGATGGGGCCGCGGAGCCTGAATGCGCGCCCGAACCTGGGATGGAGAAATCCTCGGGCGACCACGGGGACGCAGCCCAAGGGGTCCTCAAGGAAGGTGCGGACCGATCCCCGGAGAGGTCAGGGGGACGAAGGGCCGAGATCCCCGCTCCACATGCCGGATTGCACAGTCACTAGTCATAGCAGTCAACACATGAAAAAAGGCATGCGCATGTCCCATCTGAGCTACACATGAGGAAGCCAGGCTTCTGCAACTTGAATCACACCGATTACCTTCAGCTAATGACAGAACAGACTTGGTTGGGTCTGGGCAGTCTGAATTTGTAGTCCCACGTCTTTGCCCACCACGCACACTCCTCCTACATCTCCACTTTTTTTTTTTTTTTTTGAATGTGGTCCTTTATTGCTAACAGCATGTACAGTGCTGGAAGCTTTCTCTCCTTCTAGAATGCAAATTCATGGCAAGGCAGGCCACCCAAATAGATTTCCAAGTATCTAGTCCATCGCTTGATGTCTGGTAGAAAGACTGAAGATGTGGTCACCGAGGTTTCTGGGAAAGGACTTAAAGACAGATTCTGTCTCTGCTTCTACTAGGCTTGGGACCCCATAGGAAGCCTTTCAATGACCAGATAAACTGGTTGACTTAGGGGCTGGAACGCTGGAGAGATAGCTCAGTTAGTAAAGTGCTTGCCTTGCAAGCATGAGGACCTGAATTCAACCACCAACACACTCGAAAAAGGCTCGATTTGGTAGCATGTACTTGTAATTCCAGCATTGGGGAGATTAAGATAGAAGGATGCCCAGGACTCACTGGCCAACCAGTCCAATTCAGTTACTGAGCTCCAAACCAAGGAGATACCATGTCTCAAAGGAGGTGATGGCATTCCCGACGATGACACTGGAGGTGGTCCTCTGGCCTACACACACAACGTGCATCCTCACACACATAGACATGAGTTGAAGCTGGGCAATTGGGAGGCAGAGGTAAGAGGGTCACTGAGAGTGCAAGGCCAGCCTGAGACAACATAGTGAATTCCAGGTCAGCCTGGACTAGAACGAGACCCTACCTCAAAAAAACGAAAGAAATGAAAGAGAAAGAAAGAAAATGATTTGTGTTGCATTTTGTAGCCTAATCAATGGATACATTTTGAGCACCATTTGTTCAGAAAAGTGAGTTGCTGTAGAGGTGGCTCCGTGGACAGTCACAGACTTTGGAGTCACTTATACTAGATTCATATCACAGCTCCTCAGCTTGATGAGGGTTAGCTTAGAGATGGATGTCTCTGAGCCATGACGTCCTCATCTATAAGCAGGGATAATTGTACCAGGTTATACAGACATCATTGTAACAAAAGTTTCTGGCATGTGCTAGACCAGTAATGAATGGTATAATCAGTCAGTTATTCATTACTCCACAATGTTTATCTGGCCCCTCATATGACTAGGCACTGTATGCAGTGAGTATAAGAAACAGGTTGCACCTGGTGGACTTATGGTGTCATTCACCCCACCACACAAGCACATGCACACACACATAAATACATAACAACAGTCAACAGTTCTTAAAATCTGAATAGAATGATTTTTTAGACATTTCTTAAAACAGGTGCATCTTAATGTGCTATTTTTCTTCATAGTATCTCTTCAGAAGTAAAGCTGGGATTTCTTCCCTTCTCTCCCTCCCTCCCTTCTTTCCTTTCTCCCTTTTTTTTCTTTCTTTCTTTAAATTTTTTTTTTTGTTTTATGTTTATTTTTTGAAAGTGACAGACAGAGAAAGAGGCAGAGAGAGAGAAAGAGAGAACGGGCACGCCAGGGCCTCCAAACACTGCAAACAAACTCCAGACACATGTGCCCCTGTGCATCTGGCTAACGTGGGTCCTGGGGAATTGAGCCTCGAACCGGGGTCCTCAGGCTTCACAGGCAAGCGCTTAACCACTAAGCCATCTTTCCAGACCCCTTTCTTTCTTTTTTGACCTGGAACTCACTCTATAGGTCCAGGCTGTCCTCAAACTCACAATGACCCTCCTACCTCTGCCTCCTGAGTGCTGGGATTAAAGGCATGGTATCACCACAACGGGTAAAAATTTCTTTTCCTTTTTTTGGTTAAATTTCTTTTTAAAGACCAAAGAACAGAACATTCCAATTAATACCTATGAACTGTAAATGATTACTATCTTGTCATAGTTACCTATGATTCTGTTTAAGGAAATAAAACATCCCACATAAAGCCCATGTTCTTTTCCTAATCTCATTCACTTCTTTCCTTGTCCCAACTGGACAGATACTTTCAATCACTTCCCTACACACATGTATATTTATTTTTTCTTTTTTTCTAGATTGGGTCTCACTCTAGCCCAGGCTGACCTGGAATTCACTATGTAGTCTCAGGCTGGCATTGAACTCAGCAATCCTTCTACCTCTGTCTCCTGAGTGCTGGGATTAAAGGCTTGTGCCACCATGCCCAGGCATATGTATATTTCTTAATGCACAGCATGGGTTTAATGCTTTAATGCTTTTAAATTATGTAAGTGGTATTAGCCTGTTGGTGAATTCATTTTTTCCTCCCCAAAGTAGGGTTTCGATCCAGCCCAGGCTGACCTAGAACTCACTATGAAGTCTCAGGGTGACCTCGAACTCATGGTGATCCTCCTACCTCTGCCTCCGAAGTGCTGGGATTAAAGGCATGAACCACCACGCCCAGCTGTTGGTAAATTCTTTTCAAAGGCAGAAGACAAATCTATTGTTTTATATTAAAATGTCTCTCTGGGCTGGAGAGATGGCTTAGCGGTTAAGCACTTGCCTGTGAAGCCTAAGAACCCTAGTTTGAGGCTTGATTCACCAGAACCCACGTTAGCCAGATGCACAAGGGGGTGCATGTCTGGAGTTCGTTTGCAGTGGCTGGAGGCCCTGGAGTGCCCATTCTTTCTATATATCTGCCTCTTTCTCTCTCTGTCTGTTACTCTCAAATAAATAAATAAAAATAAACAAAAAAATTAAAAAAGTCTCTCAAGCACATTTGCATTATCAACAGATGTAGGCTGTTACAAACAAGGTAAAAACATAAATATCTCTGTGACTATTTCCACATGTGCCTATACAGTTTTTCTAGACAATTAATCTAGAAGTGACATTTACATTATCTTTGCTATTTTAAAACTTCCACATATTTAAAGACTTCCAACATTCTATACTAAAAGTGGACAGTTATCCATCAAGATAAAATTGGGAGGCTTTCTTGTACATTTCTTTCCTTTTTTTTTTCTTTGTGGCATTTTTCAGACACATTCTCGTTATGAAGCCCAGGCTGGCCTCAGGCTCATGAAGATCCTGCCTTGGCCTCCTTGGATAAGAAGATTACAAGCTGGGATTACCACACCCAGCCTTAAATTTATTGATTGCTATCAATTGGCTCTTCTATTTTACAGAAATGAATGAGTCTAAGGAAATGTGTGTGGGTCCTCCTGACATGCCCTGCCAAAGCCAGCAGCAGAGTGGTGATGGTGGCTCAGATGCAAGAGATGACAAGGATGATCGGAACCCCAGGTATGTGAGTATACTGCACCTTTACCAAGGAAGGTGCATGGCGTAGTCAGCCCCTTGCACAGACAAGGATGGAGGTGCCCAGTGTCTGAGGGTCATTAAGTGGTGAAGTAGGATGTGCTGTTTCTGTGTCATAGCTAACTACACGCTATTACCCTTTAACACCACCCTCCTCTCCCTTTTTCACGTGTGTGTGTGTGTGTGTGTGTGTGTGTGTGTGGCATATGCATGTGTATGTGCCCATGTGGTGCCCATGCGCTCATCTGCAGTGGTGAGAGGGAAACATAGGGTGCCCCATGCGATTACTCTTCCACTCATTCCCCATTTTTCTTTTTTTCTTTTGTTTTTCAAGGTAGGGTCTCACTTTAGCCCAGGCTGACCTGTAATTCACTATACAGCATTGGGGTGGCCTCAAACTCATGGCAGTCCTTCTGCCCCTGCCTCCCCAGTGCTGGGATTAAAGGTATGCACCACCACACCTGACTCCATCCATTCTTTCTTGAGCTAGATTCCCTCACTGATCCCAGAGCTTGCTGCTTTTCACAAGCTCTAGCAATTTTCTGATCTCTGTTCCTCATGGGCTGGAGATGCAAGTCTATGTGGCCATACCCAGCTGCTTACATGGGTGCTGGAGATCACACTACAGCAATCTCTCAGGTTTCCTCAGGCCCTCATACTTGCACAGAAAGTGCTCTTAACCACTGAGCCATCTCACCAGTCCACTCCCACCTTTTTTTATATAGGGTTTCAATATATAGCCCAAGCAAGTCTCAAGCTTACACAAACACCCTGCCTCCCAAGTTCTATGGTTACAGGTGTGAGTCACCATGGTGCAGCCATTGTTTTTTTGTTGTTTGTTTTTTGTTTTTTCAAGGTAGGGTCTCACTCTAGCACAGGCTGACCTGGAATTCACTATGGAGTCTCAGGGTGGCCTCAAACTCATGGCAATCCTCCTACCTCTGCCTCCCGAAAGCTGGAATTCAAGGCGTGCACCACCATGCCCAGCATGTCAGTCATTCTTGATGACACTGCTCAAAGTTGTGTTTTTTTGTTTTTTTTAATTTGAGAGAGAGAAAGAAGCAGAGAGAGAGAGAGAGAGAGAGAGAGAGAGAAAACAGGTGCACCAGGGCCTTCAGCTGCTGCAAACAGACTCTAGAAGTATGTGCCACCTTGTGCATCTGGCTTACATGGGTCCTGGGGAATTGAATCTGGGTCCTTTGGATTTGCAAGCAAGTGCCTTAACCACTAAGCAATCCTTCCAGCCTTCAAAGTATTTGTTAGTAAGACATTCATTGCAGTTTTTAAAAATGCTAAAATGTTTAAAGTAACAATATTGAATGAGGCCCTAAGAGCTATACAAAAAAAAAAAAAGAAAGAAAGAAAAAGAAAGAAAGAAGGCTGAAGAGATGTTTTAGCAGTCAAGATGTTTTCTTGCAAAGCCTAAGGACCCAGGTTTGATTCCCCAGTACCCACAAAGTCAGATGCCCCAGGTGATACATGTGTCTGGAGTTCGTTTACAGTGGCTAGAGGCTCCAGCATACCCATTCTCTCTCTCTCTCTCTGTCAAGTAAATAAATAAAATATCTAAAAAAAGAAGAAGGGGGGCTGGAGAGATGGCTTAGCAGTTAAGCGCTTGCCTGTGAAGCCTAAGGACCCCGGTTCGAGGCTCAGTTCCCCAGGTCCCACATTAGCTAGATGCACAAGGGGGCGCACATGTCTGGAGTTCGTTCGCAGAGGCTGGAAGCCCTGGAGCGCCCATTCTCTCTCTCTTCCTCTATCTGTCTTTCTCTCTGTGTCTGTCGCTCTCAAATAAATAAATAAATAATTTAAAAAAAAAAAGAAGGGCAGGGAGGAAGACTTGAAATATACATAAGGTATCAGCTATTACAGAACTTTAGGCAGCAAGGATGTAATAGAGTTTTTGACCTGGGCTTAGTGGCACATTCTGTAATCCCAGCACTGAGGGGAGGCTGAAGCAGGAGGGGCACCTCAGGTTTCAGGTTAGCCTGGGCCACACAGATAGTAAGCCCTTATATCTAGTAATAATAAACTTTCAGAATATAGTTCACAGTTGACAAATTAAAATAAACCTCTTGTTGTTGCCTTCTGTTTTGACAGAATAACTAAAAAACTCCTGCAAAAACTCTGCAAGCAGCACAAGCTTTACATCACACCTGCCTTGAATGATACGCTGTACTTACATTTCAAAGGTGAGTCCTGGGAAAGGAGGCACCCAACATTAGGAAGAAAGGCTCTATTTAGTAGGACAAAAAAAGCAGTACCTGGAGGAGTCATTGCTAGTACTCAGAGGATATTAAAGTAGAGATCTCAAAGTTTATGGGTAAAAAACTTTTAGGAAAAGAGGATGAGTGTTCATCAAGAGGGCTACTGGCTATATGGAAACAAAGGGAATACCTTGGTATCTTTGCATGATTGATTGGTTGATTTTAGAGACAGGACCTTGCTGTATATATAGCATAGGCTGGCCTCAGACTTGCCATCTTCCTGCCTCAACCTCGTGAGTGCTGGGATTACAGTCTTGAGCCACCAGGCCTTTGCTCAGGACTTACATTTTTCAAAACAGAAAGATAGTATGTGAATACTCTGGGGGCGTGGAGTGGTGGTACCGGGGGATAGCTCAGGCTCTAAAGTGCTTGGTGAGCTCAAGGTTAATGAGACCTGGTTTCAAAGGAGGTGGACAGTATCCTTGGCCTCCATGTGCATCTGTGCACACACATGTACGTGCACATGCACAGAAAGATGGAATAGCAGCAACAGGCACAACAAAGGAAAACCCAGCCAGGCAGGTCTAGCTCTCCAGCCCCTTGCCTAGTCCCACTGTGGATAAAGTAGCTTCTATATGAGCCTGGGGAGATAGCTCAGTGGGTTGGGTGCTTGCACAAGGACCTGAGTTTAATCCACAACCCCCATGTTAAAACTGGACATGGTGGCACAGTGCTGGAGAAGCAGAGACAGGCAGATCCTGGAACTCACTGGTCAAACCATCTAGCCTAATTAGTTAACTTCCACACAATGACAGACCCTGTTTCAAAAAAAAAAAAAAAAATCTGCGTGAGAAGGAAAATACTTGGTAGCAGAGGCCAGTAAGTTAAAAAGGAGACATAAAGGGAAGAGAAAGGAAGGGAGGAGGATACTTAATAGGTTGATATTGTATATATGTAAGTACAATGATTGTAATGGGGAGGTAATATGATGGAGAATGTAATTTCAAAGGGGAAAGTGTGGGGGTGGGGAGGGAGGGAATTACCATGGGATATTTTTTTATAATCATGGAAAATGTTAATAAAAATTTAAAAATTAAAAAAAAAATGTGAGCCAGGTGTGGTGGTAGTGCACACCTTTAATCTCAACACTCAGTAAGCAGGAGTAGGAGGATTGCTGTGAGTTTGAGACTACATAGTGAATTCCAGGTCAGCCTGGGCTACAGTGTGACTCTATCTTGAAAAAAAAAAAAAGTTGGGGCTGGAGAGATGGCTTAGCGGTTAAGCGCTTGCCTGTGAAGCCTAAGGACCCCGGTTCGAGGCTCGGTTCCCCAGGTCCCACGTTAGCCAGATGCACAAGGGGGCGCACGCATCTGGAGTTCGTTTGCAGAGGCTGGAAGCCCTGGCATGCCCATTCTCTCTCTCCCTCTATCTGTCTTTCTCTCTATGTCTGTCACTCTCAAATAAATAAATTAATTAATTTAAAAAAAAAAGTTGAACATTGACATTCCTAAGGAACGACACCCAAAATTGTTCATACACATATACATTAAAAAAAATAAGGGGGTTGGAGAGATGGCTTAGTGGTTAAGTGCTTGCCTGTGAAGCCTAAGGACCCCAGTTCGAAACTCGATTCCCCAGAACCCACATAAGCCAGATGTACAAGGTGGTGCATGCATCTGGAGTTGATTCACAGTAGCTGGAGGCTCTGATGTGCCCATTGTCTCTCTGTATCTCTCTGTCTATTTCTCTCAAATGAATAAAAATAAACAAAAAATTAAATAAGGACTAGAAAAATGGCTTAGCAGTTAATGTACTTGCCTGCAAAGCCCAAGGACCCAGGTTCAGTTTCCCAGGACCTATGTAAGCCAGATACACATGGTGGCGCATGTGTCAGGAGTTTCTTTGCAGCTATGGAGACCCTGGGGTGCTCCTTCTCTCTCTTTCTACCTCTTCTCTCATAAGTAAATAAAACTAGAATATTAAAAATAAATAAGCAAGCCAGGCATGGTAGTTCATGCCTTTAATCCTAAGCACTCAGGAGGCAGAGGTAGGAGGATCACCATAAGTTTAAAGCTACCCTGAGACTACCTAGTGAATTTTAAGTCAGCCAGGGCTAGAGTGAAATACTACCTCAAAAAAACCCAAATAATAATAAATAAGTAGATAAGGAGATAAATAAAATATGTCACGTTTGAGAGAGGTGTGTTGTGAAAGACTGAGGACTAATACTGGAGACACAGGGCAAGGGTCTTTAGGAGCCCCTCAGACTGGAGAAATGCCAATAGTGGCATCCCCGAGGGCTCAGGCTTGGTGTCCAATTCCACATGTACATCTGAGTACAGGTTCATGGTCAGGGCCATTCTGAACAGTGATGAAGAGGGATGACAATTCCCAAGCTGTGCTGAGCCAGAGGTGGCCAACCAGTTCATTAGTTATCAGTGTGTCTACTTATTCAGTAAGTCTTTCCCAAGAGCCTTGCATGTGCTGGGACTGGACTTGGTCCTGAGATCCAGAGGCAGGTGCAGCAAGGAGGGCCTTGGGTATCAGCCCTCAGGAGGAAGGTGCTATGTCAGGGAGGCCCAATGAGCCCATGGTCTTTTCTCCCCTGTTCTGCCCCTGCAAAGCTCTCCACCGACAATCTGAGCATAACCAATGATAGGATGACTTGAGAGGACAGATTCCTGAGGCTGTGTACTAAAGAGGAGGGAAGATGACCCAGTAAATTAGGTTATTACAGAGAAGGTGAGGAACTAGGAGAGAGGAACCTATATTGGTTAAGTGTTACTACTTAGCAACTTAAAATAAATCATTATCAGCTCGGTGTGGTGGCGAACACCTTTAATCCCAGCACTCAGGAGGAAGAGGTAGGAGGATCACCATCAGTTTGAAGCCACCCTGAGATTACATAGTGAATTCCAAGTTAGCCTGAACTAGGATGAGACCCTACCTTGAAAAACCAATAAATAAATAAATAAATCATTGTCTGAAAGGTTTGGAATCTGGGAGTGATTAGCTGGGTGGTACTGGCTCACCTAGCATGCATGAGGCCTTGGATTCAATTCCTACAATGGAAGAAGGGCAGCCTTTTAATTTATTTTATTTATTTATTTATTTATTTATTTATTTATTTATTTTTGGTTTTTCGAGGTAGGGTCTCACTTTAGCCCAGGCTGACCTGGAATTCACTATGGAGTCTCAGGGTGGCCTTGAACTCACAACGATCCTCCTACCTCTGCCTCCCGAGAGCTAGGATTAAAGGTGTACACCACCATGCCCAGCTTGAGGACAGCCTTTTAAATCTGTTATTAGAGGAAGTGTAGACACTACATAGGCTGGTATCTTACTGCCTTCTAGGATGCTATGGAGGTTAGAAGTCCAAAACCAAGTTCCTATCATATTCTGTGAGGGCTGCTTCTGTGCTCACAGATGGTGATTTCTGTCTGCCTGTGTTCTCATTTTTTGTAGTGTGTGGGTGAGAAAGAGAGTGAGAGAATGAATTGGTGTGCCAGGGCCTTCACCCACTGCAATTAAACTCCAGACACATGTGCCACTTTGTGTGCATGTGTGACCTTGTACACTTTGTGTGTCACTTTGTGTGTCTGGCTTATGTGGGACCTGGAGAGCCAAACATGGGTCCTTGGGCTTTGCAGGCAAATGCCTTAGCCACCAAGCAATGTCTCCAGGTTCCCCCCACCTTTTTTTGAGACATAGTCTTACTCTGTAGTGCAGTCTGGTCTCAAGCTCCCGACTCTTGTGTCTCAGCCTCCTGAGAGCTAAGATTACTAGGGCATTCGTTTCTCAGTACATATGCATGTGGAAGCTAGAGGACAACTGTTGCAGTCAGGTTTGCATTGCTGGCAGAAATCACCCAATCAAGACCAGTTCATGGGGAGAAGGGGTTTATTTTGGCTTACAGGTTTGAGGAGAAGCTTCATAATGGCAGGAAAAATCAATGTCATGAGCAGAGGGTGGACATCACTTCCTGACCAACATCAAGTGGACAACAGAAACAAGAGAGGGTGCCAAACACTGGCAAGGGAAGACTGGCTATAATACCCATAAGCCCACCCCCAACAATGCATTGCTTCCAGGAGGCATTAATTTCCAAATCTCCATCAGCTGGGAACCTAGCATTCATAATACCTAAGTTTATGGAGGACACCTGAATCAAAACACCACATTCGGCCCCTGGCCTCCATAAAGTGATAACCATTCATGATGTAAAATGCAATGCATTCAGTCCAGCTTTAAAAGTCTTTCTCAGCCAGGTGTGGTGGCACACGCCTTTAATCCCAGCACTCGGGAGGCAGAAGCAGGAGGATTGCCGTGACTCAAGGCCACCCTGAGACTACATAGTGAATTCCAGGTCAGCCTGGGCTAGAGTGAGACCCTACCTCGAAAAACCAAAAAAATAAATAAATAAATAAAACTTTCTCAATCCTAATGATATTCAAACATTCCCATAGTCCAAGGTCTTCTTTTAAATATTTTTATTTTATTTATTTGAGAGAGGGAAAGGAGAGATAGAATGGGTGCACCAGGGCCTCCAGCCACTGCAAACAAGCTCCAGATGCATGCACCACCTTGTACATCTGGCTTACATGGTTACTGTGGAATCGAACCTGGTTTCTTTGGTTTTGCAGGCAAGTACCATAACCGCTAAGCTATTTCTCCAGCCCTAGTTCAAGCTCTTCTAACTGAGCCATAATAACAACAAAAAAAATCCCCCCCAAAAAAATCCCATAATGGCACAGAATAAACACACTGCAAAAGATGGCATTGGGCATAGCAAAGAAATATGCAGCCAATGCAAGATTTAAAACAACCAGGGAAAACATCAAACTCTGTACCTCCAAATCCAACAACTCTAACCAGTGACAAATCTTCAAGTCTGATAATTCTAACCAGCAACAAGTCTCCAGAGTTCTAATTCTGCCCATCCAGCTAGGCTACTCACAGTCCTGAAAAACAACCAGGGCCAGAAGCTGTCCCTAGCAGCCATCTCATAAGCCTGCCCCAAAAATATACTGCCTCCAGGAGGCATTAATTCCCAAATCTCCATCAGCTGGGAACCTAGCACTCAGAACACCTAAGTTAATGGGGGGCATCTGAATCAAACCACCACAACAACCCTGTGTATCAGGAACCTCAGGAATTCATCTGCCTCCTTTGAGGTAGGATGTCTCATTGGCCTGGAGCTCACTAATTATCTAGACTGGCTGACCAGCAAGCCTAGAGGCTCCTATCTCCATACACAAGCCCCCTCCCCCCAGCACCGAGATTATAGGCACTCACCACCACACTCAGCATTTTGGAAGGGGTTTCAAGGTATGGTCTCCTCTAGCTTAGTTCAGGCTAACCTAGAATTCACTATGTAGTCACAGGCTAGCCTTGAACTCACAAGGATCCTCCTACCTTGGCCTCCTGAGTGTTGGGATTAAAAGTGTGCACTACCATACTCAGCAGCATTTTGATGTGGGTTCTGGAATCCTAACTCAGGTCCTCATGTTTTCAAGGCAAGCACATTGCCCGCTCAGCTATCCCATAGTCCCTGGTGTGCTCTTTAGAAGGCTACTAGTCCCATTAAGTAGGTTTCACCTCCATGACCTAATCCCCCACCAGGCTTTGACCGCATCGAGAACCTGGAGGAGTACACAGGCCTGCGTTGCCTCTGGCTAGAATGCAATGGAATACAAAAGATTGAGAACCTGCAAGCCCAGACAGAGCTACGCTGTCTCTTCCTGCAGATGAACTTGCTCCACAAAATCGAGAACCTGGAGCCTTTGCAGAAGCTGGACTCCCTCAACCTCAGCAACAATTACATCAAAACCATCGAAAATCTCTGTGAGCACTTCCCCCAAGTAATGCTGCCCCAGCCATATGTCCACCCAGCCATGTGCCCACCCCAGCTGTGTGCCCACCCCAGGCCCTGAGGGCAGCTCTCAGAGTCTAGACTGAGGGCGAGGAGCATGCTCTGTGCCTTAGTGGCTCACTTCTGCCACCTCCCTTGCAGCCTGCCTCCCAGTCCTGAACACCCTGCAGATGGCCCACAACCACTTGGAGACCGTGGATGACATTCAACACCTCAGGGAGTGTCTGAGACTCTGTGTCCTCGACCTCTCCCACAATAGGCTGAGTGACCCCGAGATCCTGAGCGTTCTTGAGACCATGCCTGGTTTGGTAAACACACTGAAGAACCAGCTTGCTTTACTGTGTGCTCCTTGAACATCAAGTCCCATTTCCTTCCCCCTTGTCTCCTTCCTCTCTGCCTTCCCTTCTTCCCTCTCTTACTCCCTCCCTCCCTCCATTCTTCCCTCCATTCTTCCTTCTTTTCTTCTTTCCTGTCTTCCTTCCTCCCTTCCTACTTCTCTCCCATCTTTCCCTCCTGCCCTCCTTCCTTTGTCCCTCCTTTCCTCCCCTCTTTTCATCTTCCTCCTTTTTCCCTCTCTCTATTCCTTCCTTCTCATCTTTTGCCTCTTTATAGTGTTAGCTGGAATATCTTAAATGTGCATCTCTGACTGATGATGTTTCTTTAAAAATATTTTTATTTATTTATATGCAGAGGATGAAGGGAGGGGAAGAGAAAGAGGAGAGAGACAGAGAATGAATAGGTGCACCAGGCCCTTTTACCACACAGATGAACTCCAGATGCATATGCTGCTTTGTGCATATGTTTTGACATGGGTACTGGGGCACTGAACCCTGGCTAGCAGCCTTTGTAAGCAAGTGCCTTTAGCCACTGAGCCATCTCCTCAGCCCTGGTGATGGATTTTTGTTTGTTTGTTTGTTTGTTTTTTCAAGGTAGGGTCTCACTGTAGTCCAGGCTAACCTGGAACTTACTCTGTAGTCTCAGGGTGGGCTCGAAATCATGGTGATCCTCCTGCATCTGCCTCCTGAGTGCTGGGATTAAAGACATGTGTCAGCACATCTGGCTGGTGATGGAATTTTTAAAGCATAATCATATTAGTGCTATTACATTTGAGATATTACAATGAATATATGTAATACTTAGTTCATGTTCAGTACCCCCTCATTGGTCTCATATTTTGTTTTGACAGTTGTGTTGTTCAAAACAGATGTAAGTATTACCTCTAGATTATTGGTCAACCTCTTTTAATACATGAGTGTTCCTTCTCAATTAAAAGAAAATAGGACCAACTCCCTGAATGAGGAGTTGGGGAGGGGCAGTGGTCCTCATGGTATCATTTCACATGCTCTGCTGTCCCTGGTGTTTCCTGTAAAGTGAGGATGTAATCTGAAACTCAGTCAAGTTTAGCATTCTACCCTAGGTGCTAGGTGCCATGGCCACTCACACATTGCAGGGGGATGGAGTATACATTGCCTCTCTGTGAAATGAACTAGTGGGCTCACATTTTGTTAGCTTGACCAACCAGCATAAGATTCCCCATCTGCAACTGAGCATTGTGTTTTTTTTTTTAATTCATTAATGTGAAAGTGACAAAGAGGCAGAGAGAGAGAGAGAGAGAGAGAGAGAGAGAGAATGGGTGTGTCAGGGCCTGCAGCCACTGCAAACGAACTCCAGACGCGTGTGCCCCCTTGTGCATCTGGCTAACATGGGTCCTGGGGAATCGAGCCTTGAACTGGGGTCCTTAGGTTTCATAGGCAAGCTCTTAACCACTAAGCCATCTCTCCAGCCCTGAACATTGTGTTTGGAATCACACATGACCATTTCATTCTTTTGGTGTGCTTGTATGCCCATGTGGTTAGTGTACAGGGGTATGTAAATGCACACACATGTAGAGGAAGATGTCAGATGTCCCCCATCACTCTTCTGCCTTACTTACCTAAGACAGAATCTTTCTCAGTACCTGGAGCTCCCCATTTTTCAGCTAGACTGACTGACCAGGAAGCCCCAGCCATCATCCTGTCTTTGCCCCAGTCAATCAGTACTGGGGATACAGGCATGCACAGTCATGCCTACCTTTTTACATGAGTATTGGGAGTGGAACTTGGGACCTCATGCTTGTACAGTGAGTGCTCTTACCCTTTGAGCCATCTCAGTCCCACACATGCATTGAGCAGTTGGAATGCCTTCAGAGAACCCCATCAAGCTCATACAGAAGAGCCGGGATCTCTTCTTTCACTTGTCAGGGGTTGGTTTCCTTCTGAGACCTCTGTCCCCAGTCTAATAATGGCTACCTTCTCCCTGTGTTTCCACACAGTTTTCCTTCTGTGCTGTGTGTTGTTCCTGTCCTGATCTCTTCATATAAGGACTCCAGTCAGGATGGTTGAGCCCACTGTAAAGACTTCATTTTAACTTAGTTACTTCTTCAATGGCTCTATCTCCAAACAGTCACATTCCAAAAGGGATAGGACTTTAACATATAAACTTGATGGGGGTGGACTCAATTTAGCTCATTCTCAAAATCACCTTTTTTGTTGTTTTTTATTTGTTTATGTGAGACAGGGAGGAATGAATGCCAGGACCTCCTGCCACTGTAAATGAACTCCAGATGCATGCACCACCTTTGTATGTCTGGCTTTATGTGGGCATTGGGAATGCACCTGAGCTGTCAGGCTTTGAAAGCAAGCACTTTTAACCACTGAGCCATCTCTTCAGCCCTGTTGTTTTTGTGGAGGGTTTGAGACAGGGTCTCATGCAGCCCAGGCTGGCCTTGAACTTGCTACATAACCAAGATGACCTTGAACTACTGGTCCTCCTGGAGTACTGAAATTGTAGGTGTGACCACCATTCCAGCTAAAAAGTGGTCATTTTATAGTTGTTTTTGTGATTGCTTTAAAATTCCACATGCTCAAGCTGGGTGTGGTGGCCCATGCCTTTAATCCCAGCACTCAGGAGGCAGAGATAGGTGGATTGTCATGAGTTGGAGACCACCCTGAGACTGCATAGTGAATTCCAGGTCAGCCTGGACTAAAGTGATACCCTGCCTTAAAAAAATTCCACATGCTGAACACACATTTTTATTGCCTGCCTCTAAAATATTGCTCCAATACCCTGAATGAATTCTCTTGAAAACTGGCAAGGATGAGAAAGGAGCTTGGTACATGCTAAATTGATTCATGTTGTTTACATATCATACAATATGCATAATATATTTCTCCAGCAACAGAAGCCAATATAGATATGAAAAATACATGTTGAGTTTAGGGGATGGATTTTAGAATGGCTGGCTAGCATTCACTGTCTTTGTTGTTGTTGTCTTTTGAGGTAGGGTCTCACTCTAGCCCAGGCTGTCCTGGAACTCATGAGCATCCTCAGCCTCCTGAGTACCAGGATGAAAGTTGTGCAACACCACGCTCAGCTGACCCAGCACTCAGTTTCTGTAAGCCTTATTGAGCAGAGGATTAACGAGAGCATCTGACAATTGGGCAAGAGTACACTGGGCTGGCGTTGCTGGATGTCTTTCCTCTAACATCTGGGGGTGGGAGGGTCTGCCAGCCCAGTGTGAAAATCCCTGTCCTGGTGGCCCTCACAGAGCATGAGAGCATTTTAACATCCTTTCTGTTAAGGCTTATTTTGTTTGTTTGTTTTTAGATGGTTTCAATAGCCTAGGTTGGCCTCCACCCATCACTGTTCTTTATCTGCTGCCCCTGTGACTGTTATTTAAAAATGGATGCTGGGTGGGAAGGAAAGAAACAGTCAATGAGATAGATTGTTCCAGTAAAAAAATTGGGAAGCAGAATCAATATGGCCACTGACCTAGGGAAGGCCTTGGGGAATGTTCTGAAAGGACACAGGGATAAATTCTGAAGTTCAAGTTTATTTTCTGGTCAGTGCACCAAGATATGGAGTCAGCACTTCCACTTTGCTCAAGACAGAAGATTCTGTTGAGTTATTCTGAGGGTACAGAGCACATAATGTAATTCAATCATCTTGTATTGTCATCAGTTTGACTCCTTTTTGCTTCATAGCGTGTGCTGAATTTGATGGGAAATCCAGTGATAAAGCACATTTCTAACTACCGAAGGACAGTCACTATTCGGCTGAAGCATTTGACATACCTCGATGACAGGCCAGTTTTTCCAAAGGACAGGTAAGAAGAGAATCCTTTAGGTCATAAGTGAATGTTTCATAGTTGAGCATACTTGTGAGCATTTGCACAATTATTAAATATTCTCTGATTTTTTTGTTGTTGTTGTTTTGAGGCAGGGTTTCACTCTAGTCCATGCTGACCTGGAATCCACTATGTAGTCTCAGGGTAGACTCGAACTCCCACAGATCCTCCTACCTCTGTATCCTGAGTGCTGGGATTGCTGGCATGTGCCACCGCACCTGGCTTAAATGCTCTTTGGACACTGAAACGCAGGGTCCATGGCTACGTAACTGCCTAGAATAGGAATTTGAGCACTGATATCCTTGTGATAAGTGCTGACCTCACAGCCAAGACTTTCCTCAAGATGGAATTCTAGGTATCACTGGATCTAAGAAAGGGGTTTGAGGGCTGGAGAGATGGCTTAGCGGTTAAATGCTTGCCTGTGAAGCCTAAGGACCCCGGTTCGAGGCTCGGTTCCCCAGGTCCCACGTTAGCCAGATGCACAAGGGGGTGCACGCGTCTGGAGTTCGTTTGCAGAGGCTGGAAGCCCTGGCGCGCCCATTCTCTCTCTCCCTCTATCTGTCCTTCTCTCTGTGTCTGTCACTCTCAAATAAATAAATAAAATTTAAAAAATAAAAAATAAATAAATAAATAAAGGGGTTTGATAACCTGGTATTTTGGTACCCAGCACTTGGAAAGTCTAATAGTTGCTTTCTCGTTGCTTGTCAACAACACCCAACCAGAAGCAGCTTATAAGAGGAAGAGTTTATTTCAGCCTTACCGTCATGAGGGGAAGTTGCATGATGGTGGTGAAAGCATGGCATGAGCAGGATTTTGTTGTATATCTGGGTAGAAAGTGTTGGTACTGGGCTTAGAGCTGGGCTTATATACCTCAAGGTCTGCCCCATTGACAGGCCCCCCCTCCAGGAAGTCTCCACTTCCCAAAGGCTCCACCAGTTGGGGACTGAATGTGAGGCTTAATCATAAACACATGAGGCTGTGGAGGGCGCTTTACACTCAAACCACCATAGAAAGCTGAGGTTGAAGGGTTGTGTTTGAGGGCAGATTGGAACGTTAGTAGGACCCTGTCTCCAAAAAAAGTGATTTGACACTTTTAAAAATAGCATGTGATAGTTTGTAATTGTTTTCTAGAAAATGTGTCCCACTTTACAGCCAAGCCAGACACAGCCATGTGCAGGGCATCTTTGCCACATGGAGAACACTGGCTTATTGTTTCAGGGATGCACTTGTGGATAACTGACTAAATTCGTCACTTTCCCAGCCACTGTTGGAAATGTGGGTTGTTTCCACATTTTGGCTTTCATGAAGAATCATTCCTATGAGCATTTGTGTTCCTGTGTAGACATAGGTGTTGGTCTCCTGGGTAGATGCCTAGTGGGGGAGTTGGGTGTCACATGGAAACTCTGTGCTGAGCTCTTGAGAAGCCACTATTCATCTTCCAAAGCATATGCATGTGGCATTTGACTGTTTTCCTAGTAGTGAATGTGCTTCCTCACTGAGACTTGTTATCATGTTTCTTTCTCTTTCTTTTTCTTTCTTTCTTTCTTTCTTTCTTTCTTTCTTTCTTTCTTTCTTTCTTTCCTTTTTTCTTTGACAGAGAAAGGGGGGAGAGAGAGACAGAGAGAGAGATTGAGAGAGAGAGAATGGGCACACCAGCGCTTCTAGCCACTGCAAACGAACTCCAGATTCTTGGGCCCCCTTGTGTATCTGGCTAATGTGGGTCCTGGGGAATCAAACATGGGTCCTTTGGCTTTGCAGGCAAATGCCTTAACCGCTAAGCTATCCCTCCAGCCCATCATGTATCTTTTTACTTATAGTCATGGGGTATGAAGTGGGGGTTTCTTGATGGTTGAGTTACATTTCTGTGGTGGCTCATGTTGTTAAGCATCTTTTCATGGACCTAGCAATACTTTGTATCTATTCTTTGCTCATAAAAAAAAAAATTAAAGGCCGGGTGTGGTAGCATTCACAGCACTCTGGAGGCAGAGGTAGGAGGATCACCATGAGTTTGAAGCCGCGCTAAGAATACAGAGTGAATTCCAGTTGAGCCTGGGCTAGAGTGAGACCCTACCTCAAAACCGACCCCTCTTAAAAAATTAAAGGACTAAAGGAAAATTTGAACAGAAAATACAGAACTTCCATCCATCATCTCCCCCTCTCAGTTTCCCATTATGGACATCTTCCATCAGCATGGATCATGTGTTACAACTGATGATACAGAGTTAGGGACACACACACACACACAATCACATCACATCACAGAAACTCCCATTTCTTTAGGACTGATTCTTTGTGTTCATACACTCTGGGTTTGGACAAATGGGCGTCATGTGTCTGCATGACAGTATCATACTGCCCAAAAATTCTTGGATACCACCTACTGATAGTTCCTACCACCCTGCCCAGGCTTTGGAAACCACTGGCCCATAGTCTTGAATGTGCCCTTTCTTGGGAGTCAGAGCTAGAATCACACAGGGTATGGCTTTTCCAACTGTCTTTTCTTCTATTTAACCATGCATTTAAGCTTCTCCCGTGATGTTTTGTGGCACTACATCTGCTGCTACTCCTCTTCCTTCTTTCTCCTCCTCCTCCTTGGATTTTTAAGGTAGGGTCTCACCCTAGCCCAGGCTGACCTGAAACTCACTATGTAGTCCCAGACTGGCCTTGAACTCATAGCAACCCTTCTACCTCACCTTCCTGTCCTCTACCCCTCACCCAGTACTGAATTTATAAGTGGAAGTCATCACATTTGAATTGCTTCTTTATTTTATATTGTTGAATAATATTGCAGTGTTGCATTATCCCTCTACTAAAGAGCATCTTGCTCCTGATTTGGGCCAGTTAGAGTAAGACTGCTAGAAGGGATCATGGTGTTGGAAAGAAGTGACAGAGGAGTGCTCAGCACTGTAGTATCTCTATCACACCTCCCAAGGCTCAGGGTCCATTGCAGAAGAGGTGGCAGAAAGAATGTAAAAGCCAAAGGAAAGGTAGGACTCCTTACAGTGTGCTCCCCCAGACACAAAATACCTGGGATATCCATGATCTCACCGTGCCTGACACTACTTACACAAGACTATCATAGTAAGAGGCAAAGATCATGACATCAAAATAAAAGAGAGATGAGAAGGGGAGGTGATATGATGGAGAATGGAGTTTCAAAGGGGACGGGGGGAAGGGCATTACCATGGGATATTGTTTACAATCGTGGAAGTTAATAGAAAATAAGTTATAAAAAGAATAAGGCTGCTATGGACATTCACATGCATACTTTCATGTGGACATACATCCCCACTCATCTGTCTTATAAGCCCTTTGTTTAGATTGAGAAGAAAAGAACAGACTTGGTAAGGTAGCGTGTTTGAAATTTCTTTTAAGTTTTAAGAGTTCAGGCCGCTCTTGGGCTAGGGAGATGTTTCAGCTGTTAAAGGTGCTTGTTTGCAAAGCCTTCAGGCCAGGGTTCAATTCTCTACTACCCACTTAAAGCCAGATGCATAAAATGGTGCATGCATCTATAGTTCATTACCAGGGGTTAAAGTCTCTGGTGCATTCATTTTCTCTCTTTGTAAAGTAAATAAATAACTAATATACTTTTTAAAAAGAGTTCAAACCTCTCTTATTTCTCTCTCCTCCTTCTTTCCTTTCTTCCCTCTCAGAGCATCATTGTGTAGTCCAGGCTGGCCTTGGTCTCATGGCAATCTTCCTGCCTCAGCTTCCCAAATGCTGGGATTATAGGAACATGTCCCCACATCCAGCTCCCACTTCTATGTCTTTCTTTGTCCTGACATAGAGCGTGTGCAGAGGCCTGGGCCCGGGGAGGGTCTGCTGCTGAGAAGGAGGAGCGACAGCAGTGGGAGAATAGGGAGCACAAGAAGATCACAGACAGCCTGGAGGCCTTGGCTGTGATCAAGCAGCGGGCAGAAGAGCGGAGGAGACAGAAAAACAGAGGTGTGTGCCCTACAGAGGGCTCCTTATGTCTGCTACTCATGACCCCTTTGTGCCTAAGAAATTTTTACATGATTCTGTGTATGTGCATACATAAAAATCAAATACTGACTGATAATACATAATAGAGAAATTTGTTTTCACGTAGCTCTTTGGTATACATATAATTTTACCAAGGAAAAGCAAGGCTGAGTGTGGTGGCGCACACCTTTAATCCCAGCACTAGGGAGGCAGAGCTAGGAGGATCCCCATGAGTTCGAGGCCAGCCTGAGACTACCAAGTGAATTCCAGGTCAGCCAGGATTAGAGTGAGACCCACCTTGAAAAAGAAAAAGGAAAGCAGTGTATACACTAATGAAATGGGGTGCTTGCTTTACACAGAGTTAAGTCTTGCCTGGACATTTGATGTGGCAGGGTGTCCAGCATCTTCAGTATTTTTCAGAGTAGATCAGTATTTTGATTTTATAACTGTCACTGCTGAGGATGCTGCCTCACATAAATGTGTAGTACAAAAAGACAGAAGTATGTTTAGAGTAGTCTCAGAAATCATTGGAAATTCTGTTCTATTCCATGCCAAGATTCACTGAATGATTTTTTTAAGTGAAACTCAAGTCATCAACACTAAAACCAATTTTTTAAAGTAAACATTTCAGCCAGGTGTGGTGGACTCATGCCTTTAATCCCAGCACTTGGGCAAATGAGGTAAGAGAATTACTGTGAGATTGAGACCAGCCTGGCCTGCAGATGAGTTCTAGGTCAGCCTGGGCTAGAATGAGACCCTGCTTTAAAAAAAAAAAAAAAAAGGAAGGAAGGAAAGAAGGGAGGGAGGGAAGGAGGGAAAAGGAAAAGTGTTTGCTTTACAAGCATGAGAACTTAAGTTTGATATTCAGACCTGTGTTTAAAAGAAAAAAGCAGATGTGGTGGCACGTGCTAGTAATTCCAATGCTCAAGTCGGGTGTGGTGGTGCACACCTTTAATCCCAGCATTTGGGAGGCAGAGGTAGGCAGATCACTGTGAGTTCAAGGCCAGCTTGAGACTACATAGTAATTCCAGTGCTGGGAAGGAGGAAACAGAAGAATGCTGGAACTTACTGACTAGTCAGTCTAGCGTAATTGGTGAGCTCCAGACCAATGGGAGATGATCTCAAGGAGGAAATGAACAGTGTTCCTGAGTAACAACATTCTGGGTTGTTCTTTGCCACCCTCCTACATGAACACACACGTGTGCACATGTACAGCTGACCACCTGGGGTCAGCTTTTGTGGACTGAACTGAGGTTCACATGCTTGCAAGGCAAGCACTTTACCCACTGAACTATCTCCCCAGCCTTAGTTAGCTCTACTTTTCACCAACCTGCTATGACATGAGGCTCCCCAGACTGTTTTTGTCAGTTGCTAGGATAGCTGGTAGACCCTGGGGAAACACTTGTTCACATTTTTGGCTTCTTATCTGACTAAACCATACCTTAGAGGAACAGCAGAGAACACGCAGCACAGGGTAAGCCTAGGAGAGAGGGGTATGAAGCTCCTATGGGCATGGCCCTCCAGCATCTCCTGGGCTTAGCAGCCAGAATACAGAACTCGCTCATAACTGGGGGCTTCTGCATACACTAATGTTCACTCCTCTCCCTTCTGAGGTGGGATAGAGGTTTGTCTTCCCCATGACAAGCCCTTAACTCGCCGCTCACCAAGAGTTGCCTCATCTGAAAAATGGATGGTCTTTTAGCTCTGTGTTGGGAGCTGGGGTCAAAGGCTAAATATTAGGATAGTCTACTAGTTCCCTATTTACCACACTTTTCTTCTTCTTTTTTTTTCCAGGCAGGGTCTTACTCTAACCCAAGCTGACTTGGAAGTCACTCTGTAGGCCCAGGCTGGCCTTTAACTCCCAGCACTCCTTCTATCTCAGCCTCTGAGTGCTGGGATTAAAGGCATGGCTAACACAGCCAGGCCCAGTTAACAGCACTTTGATGATCATGCATTTGAGTTCTTTGACGGTACACCTGGCCCGTCCCCATCACTTATTCTCCGAAGTTCATAGAGACACAGAACCCTTTGTCTTCACCAACAATTCCAAATTTACTTCTGGATTTTCCTTGTCCAGGGGAAAAGCCATCACCAGATTGTGGAGAGGCCATGCCTGCCAGCACGGAGAAGCAGGAAGAGCCTCCTGAGGGAGAAACTCGGCAGAAAATAGAGGTGTTTGTGAAGGAAAGCTTCCAGGCCAAAGATGAGCTGTTCCCGGATAAGTCAGGTGGGGAAGAGGAGCTGGCTGTAGTGGTGAACAGAGAGCCCAGAGATCTGGAGAATGGAGAGCCCAGAGATCAAGATCTGGAATGTGCAGGGAGCCTGCCAGCTCAGACCCCAGTCCTCCCAGAAACCTACCTAGAAGGTAAGGCAGCTGAGACCACACACGCACTACTCTCAAGAATTTCAGCCTCTCTTATGCACACTTTGGTGGCACTAGGGTCTAAGCCTCAGATATTATTTTCTAGATGATACAGTTCACAAGTCATCTCATTTTCTAGAATAATGTACCCCCCCCCAGTGTAGCATGGTGGGAAGGGGTTCTGGGGAGATGGCTCAATGGGTAAAGTGCTTGCCATATAAGCACTCAGTTTGGATCCCCCAGCATCCAAGTAAAATGTAGTAATGTGGGCCTAGAACCCCAGTGCTGGGAAGACAGAGACAGGGAATCCCTAGGGCTCACTGGGTAGTTAATCTAGCTGAATTGGTGAGTTCTTGGTTCAGTGAGAGACCCTGGCTCAAAATAAGATGGAGAGAAACTGAGGAAGATAACTTTGGCCTACACACACACACACACACACACACACGCACACCCTACATGCATACCAACATGCATATCACACAAATATACCAGGAGTCCAGTAGTAGCCACATTAGCAATATATTTTACTTAGTATGCCAACTGGAATCAACATGAAAATGATCAATTAGATATCTTATACTGTTTTTGGACTGAGTTATCAAAATTAAGTATGCATTTAACTCAACTACACACCTCAATTTGAATACTAAGTGGTCAACAGTTAAGGGGAAACAATCCTATTCAAACAATCAAAGAGTATAAAACTGTTCCAGGCCAGGCGTGGTGGCACACAACTTTAATCCCAGCACTCAGGAGGCAGAAGTAGGTGGATTTCTGTGAGTTCAAGGCCACCCTGAGACTACATAGTGAATCCCAGGTCAGCCTGGGCTACAGTGAGACTCTACCTTGAACAAACAAACAAACAAACATTGTTTCCATTTTAAATTAAAATTAATTCAAAATGAAAACAATGTCCATGTGTAGTGGTATGCACATGTAATCCCAGCACTATGGAAGCAGAGGCAGAAGGGGTTCCACTAGTTCCAGGGCTACATAGCAAAAAAGTAAAATAAAGTAAATTATCAAAAATAAAAAACTCCCACTGGCCACATTCCCAGTGGTCAAAGCCATATATCTGTGGCTGCTGTGACTAATGGAGATGTCACTCCTGTGACATCCTGTGGCAGGTTCTAGCTCATTCTGGCCCAGAGACTTGGGCCCTGCCTACTGACAGGTAACCCCTAGTCTGACTCAAATGGAAGGTCACACTGTGTGGGGGAACCAGGAGACACTGCCATTTTCCATACCACTACAGGGACCAACTGAAAGAAAGGGCCACATCCAGGGAGCTGGACTGGACAAATTACCTTGCTAGCTGAGGGGCTAGGGCAGAGCAGACACTCAATATTCAATTCATCTGGGCCCCAGTTGAATCCTTATTGCCCACTCTCAAGTGCTTTAATTAATTCATGTTAATACCTCCCCATATTCAGCAACTTTAAAAGTCATTCATACCTGGGATCTTTTTTGAGATAGGGTCTCACTCTATCCCAGGCTGACCTGGAATTCACTATGTAGGCTCAGGCTGGCCTTGAATTCACTGTGATCCTCCTACCTCTGTCTCCAGAGTGCTGTGATTAAAGGTGTGCACCACCATGCCTGAGATCTTTTATAACATGTGTGTGGAAATGCATTGCTGTAGGGATGATGGAAATGTGTTAGAGTGCAGTGTCCATGGCCTGCCCCTCCTAGGATCCCAGGGTCAGTGGTTCCCCCAATAAAGTAGCTCAGAAGTCTCCAGGGGCTCTATGTTAGGGAAGGCAAGAAAGAAGGAACAGAGAGCTGGGTGTGGTGGCACATGCTTTTTAATCCCAGCACTCAGGAGGCAGAGGTAGAAAGATCTCTATGAGTTTGAGGACAGCCTGAGACTACATAGTGAATTCCAGGTCAGCCTGGGATAGAGAAAATCCCTGCTTTGAAAAACCAAGAAAAGAAGAAGAAGGAACAGAAAGCTAGAACAGGTACAGCAGGGGATGTGTGCCTGGAGAGGAGGAGGAAAGGCAGAGTGGTTTCGGGACAGTATTAGGGAGCCACAGCCACCAAGAGAAGCCTGTTTCCAGTGCCTTGACACTCTTATTGGGTGCATCTGGCTTTGATGGAACTTCCAGTCAAGAATATCTATTTAGAGATATGCATCACTTTGGTTTCTGCTGTCCTTAGTTTGGGTTGGGTAAATTGTCAGACCTGTGGCTTGCATGTTGCTGTGCTTCTAGAAGAAAGTTTCTACCTATTAAAGGTCATGTTAGCTCACAGCTATCCACACATAGAGATGTCATGGGCTACTCTTTAAAGATACAGATTTCTGAGTTCAGCATATACAGTTGCATTACTGCCTCGGTCACAATGTGGATATCACCCAAAGATCTGCAGAGTATGACAGACAGGGTTCTTTGCACATCACTCCTCCCCTGAGCTTGCTTGCTTGGAAAGGGATCTAGCTCAGCATCTTGCTTGGCAGGAGACACTGGTATGAATGAACAGGCCCACAGAGGGACAAGAGCAAGTACAGGGCCTGGGAAGATTGGGAAGGAGGATTTGGAGGAAGGGAACCCATAGCACTGCTGTCTGTCCAGGCAACTTTGCTGTGTTGAATGGCACAGGTTCTTACGCCTCATGGGCAGAGTGTTGTATGCCCAGTGGAGGGACAGGCAGTACAAGTTGCTAATGGGCCTTTCTCTGTGTAGGGGTGTGAAGCTGACTTCTCTGGGCTCAGGAGCCACCCTTGTCTTGAGGGCTTCCTTTTCTTGATCAGTAGTTAGCCATGCCCCACTCCCTCATCCCACTGGACCTGTTGCTTCTGCATGGAGTCTTGGGCCCCTATACCTGTAGTCTTGCCTCCTGATCACAGGCATTACCAGCTTCTTGCCATCTTTCCTGTTGGGGACTGTGGTGGTTTGAATCAGATGTCTTCCATAATAAACTCATCTGAATGCTTGGTTCTAGCTGGGGGTAATTTGGGAGGTGGAGCCTTGCTGGAGGAGGTGTGTTGCTGGGAGCAGACTTTGAGGTAATGTAACCCAGCTTCCCCCTTGCCAGAGCTCAGGTCACTCTCTTAATGCTACTTTCCACCTGATGGGGTAGAAGCGATATCCAGCCTCTGTTCATACCTTGTTTTCCCTGCCATCATGAAACTTCCCCTTGAGACTGTCAGCCAAAATAAACCCTTTTCCCTATCATCTGCTTTTTGTGTGTGGTGTTCTATCCCAGCAATGAGAAGGTTACTGCAACAGGATGCAGCCTGATGCTCAGTGGAGGATTCTTGAAACTTCTGCAGTGGCTGACCTGTCCTTCCATCTTCACCTTGGCTGTGTCTAAGGCTTAGGCCAAAATCATAAACTTCCTATTGCTATTCTTCCCATTGTCATTCATCAGAATCAACATCCCCAGGGGCAACTGCTGAGACTGCATTTGTTTCGGAACCCAATGGGGCTAGGACAGAAGACGTAGAGGCCATTGCCCAGGAGACCAAGGAGAGGCTCTTCATCGACGTATGTGAAATGCCGAGTTGGTAAATCTGAGGGTAGGGTGCCCATCTTCACCACCCTTGCTTCCAGCTAGAGAGTCTATGGGCAGCAGGTGAAACTCAAATGGGACTTAGACCTCAGGCCTTGCAGCCTGCTGATCAGTCTGCACTCGTGAGATCTTGTGCACTCAGATTTTGGAGTGCTGGCCCATGTAGCTCCTCTGAACCATGAATACCACCTGCATTCTCTGTTTTCCTAGAGAAGTTACAGTGCAAAACCTGGTTGCCTCAGTCACCTCTCTTCCCTAGAGTTTTGTAGTCTGGCAAGTGGCTCAGGCCACCTCACTAGCCTGTCTGCTGTGCTTCCTGTTAACTCAGCACCATAATGTCTGTTTGTCCCACTCAATGCTGGGTCATAGCTTTATTCAGCCTTCCGTCAAGCTCCTCCCATTCTGATGCTAGTATAAGGATGGTTCTCTTATTTTATTTTTTAAATTTTATTTATTTATAGTTTATTTATTTATTTATTTATTTATTTATTTATTTTTGAGGTAGGGTCTCCCTCTAGCTCATGCTGACCTGGAAATCATTATGTAGTCTCAGGGTGGCCTCAAGCTCATGGCAATACTCCTACCTCTGCCTCCAGAGTGCTGGGATTAAAGGTGTGCACCACCACGCCTGGCTTCTCCATTTTTTTAAATTATTTTTAATTTTGTTTTTTCGAGGTAGGGTCTCACAGAATTCACTATGTAGTTTCAGGGTGGCCTCAAACTCATGGTGATCCTCCTACCTCTGCCTCCTGAGTGCTGGGGTTAAAGGCATGCCCCACCATGCCTAGCTAAGGATGGTTCTCTATGTGAAACAGCCCCATGGGAAACCATACACAACCACAGTGCTCCAAAGACACTCTCATGGGGTGATGGTGGCGGAGGCATTTGAACCCAGACAGCTAACTGATGCTCATTGCTTGCCCCGGCCTACAAGTTTGCAGTCAAGAACTGTCTTACAGAACTATACTGATAGCCAATATATGTAAATATATATGCCTATGTATATATATATATATTTGGGACAGGTTCTCACACTGTAGCCCAGATTGTCTGGCCTGGAACTCATGGTGCTCCACCTATCTCAGCCTCCAGAGTGCTGGAATTATAGATGTGAGCTACCAGACCTGGCTAATAGCCAATATTTAGTGAGTTCTTAATTTAACCCTTCTCATTACTATAAGAGATATGTACTGTTACCATCCAATTTTATGAATCAGAAAACCCAACAACAGAGGTTATACAACTTTGCTCAAAGTCACACAGCTAAGAAATGGCAGAGTGGGAATCCCAACCTAGACAACGCAGCTCAAGGGCCTGTGCCTCTGACCGCACTGCTTCTCCAGCCACACTGCTGCTGTTGTAGGTGAAGATTCAAAACAAGTACCATCTAAAACACAAAGCCTACCCTCTCTCTAATAAAATGACTAGATAGGCCTACCATTTAGTAGGAGGTACATGGGGCAGGGTCCCAGGACCAGTGTTTTCTATATTTCTGAGGTAGATTCTCAATCTAGCCCATGCTGACCTGTAACTCCTTGAACTCAGAGATCCTCCTACCTCTGCCAAGTGTTGGAATTAAAGGCATGTACCATGTCCCAGCTTTCTTTTTGCTTGGGAGGGCAGGCAGGACTTTTTTTTTTGAGGTAGGATCTCACTATAGCCCAGGTTGGCCTCAAATTCACAGTGATCCTCCTACCACTGCCTCCCAAGTGCTGGAATTAAAGAAATGTGCCACCACACTCAGCAGGACCAATATTTTAAAAATATTTCTATTTGTAAGCAGAGAGAAGAGACAGAGAATGGACACACCAGAACCTCTAGCTGCTGCAAGCATACTCCAGACACATGTGCCCCCTTGTGCATCTGGCTTACGTGGGTCCTAGGGAATCAAACCTGGGTCCTTTGGCTTTTCAGGCAAGCGCCTTAAGCATTGAGCCATCTCTCCAGCCCAGGACTGCCAGACCTTTTTTTTTTTTTTTTTTTTTTTTTTGGTTTTTCGAGGTAGAGTCTCACTCTAGTCCAGACTGACCTGGAATTCACTATGGAGTCTAAGGGTGGCCTTGAACTCTCGGCGATCCTCCTACCTCTGCCTCCCAAGTGCTGGGATGTGTGCCACCACACCCTGCTCCCAGGACCTATTTTCTAAGAGGCACTCTGGAGCCACTATTCCCCTGAGAAGTGACACAGTGAAAATGTGGATGTTCTTCCATGGTGGAGCTTGCATAGCTCCTTTCATTGGCTAGATGGTTACTTGAGGCAGCAAAGGTGGCTTTGGGTATGGCTGGGGAGCTGCTCAGAGGCCTTGATGGTTGTGCACTCAGGCCACTCTTGCACATACTGTGTGCATTACACCTCCTGCAAATGTGTGGCTATTGGCTCTTTCAGGACCTGCCTGACTTGGAAGATGTTGATGGCAGCGACACATCGATGGAAGACCATCCAAAGGTCAGGTTTTTTTTGTTTTTTTTGTTTTTTTTTTTTACCCCCAGGCTTGCTTTGAATTCATGGCAGTCTTCCTGTTGTAGCCTCCTGAGTGCTGAGATTTCAAGCATGGGCCACCATGTCTGCCTCTTTTAATTCTTTCTGCTTTGTCAGTAGGAAGCACATTCCCTTCCCTTCCCTTTTGTGTGTGTGCACACATAATATATGCACATATTTCAAGGGAGAGAGAATGGGCACACCAGGGCCTGCATCCACTGCAAACAAACTCCAGATGCACAAGGGTGCACATGCATCTGGCTTATGTGGGTCCTTTGGCTTTACAGAAAAGCACCTTAACCGCTAGGCCATCTTTTTTTTTAATTCTTTTTTGTTGTTGTTTATATGAGAAAGATCAAGAAAGGCACAGAGAGAGAGAGAGAATGGGCACGCAGGGCTTCCGGCTACTGCAAATGAACTCCAAATGCGTGTGCCCCCTTGTGCATCTGGCTAACATGGGTCCTGGGGAATCAAGCCTCAAACTAGGGTCCTTAGGCTTCACAGGCAAGCGCTTAACTGTTAAGCCATCTCTCCAGCCCCCGCTGGGCCATCTTTATGCATATTATATGCACATAGCATCTGTTTGTACAGATGCTCACACGTGTGAAAGCCAGAGCACATCAGGAAACCTTCCGCCTTATTTCTCTGAGATAATCTTTGAACCTGGAACTCCCATCTGTTGGCTAAAATGGCTGGCCAGCAAGTCCCAGGAATCTTCATGTCTCTGTCCCCATCAGTTCTGGGGTTAGAAGCATACCTGACCATGTCTGGATATCACGTGGGTATTGGGAATCAAATTCAGGTCCATCCTCATGCTTGTATAGCAAGCATACTCACCTGCTTAACCATCTCTCCAGCCCATTTTCTTTCCTTGAAAGCAAAAATGCCTTGTGACCAAAGCAGTACATATCCCTATTTTCACTTCACCGAGGAAATGAACTGTTCTTTTTAAGGTCTGTCTAGCCACTTGGGCTTCCTTGTGTGCTTTATTGGTAATGTGGTAACTACATGCACACTCGTAACTGAAGTATTCTTCTGTCCTATTGTACATTCCTATGTGTCTCAAAAACTTGACTATAGCTACATGTAGACAGAGGGAAAGAAAGTTTGGAGAGGTATGGCTGAGGAACCATGGGGGTTTCTCCTAGATGACTGGATCCTCCTCCCTGGGCATTTCTAGGGAGCCATGGGTGCAAGACCTGGGCCACAGGGAGAGTAGGCATTGGATGTAACCTTAGCATGAGGTCATCCACATCCAAACAGGCACATGAGGCCCTAGGTGCCAGGTGTCCAGGCACAACATTCTGAAGTTGTGAACAGGGCCAAGTAGGAGGTCCAGTCAGAACTCAGGCATGGGAGTGCGTGCTGTAGGGGAGGGGAGCAGCAGGGAGGCTCAGTGGTGTTTGTGGAGATGGGTGTTGGCTTCAAGGCTCAGCAGAAATGGCTGGCAGGGTAGTGTACAGATGGCCTGACACTAGCCAGCTCCCTGCTGCATGGCCACAGTAGTCAGTGGGGGCTGACAGAACAGAGCCAGGTATATATTGCAGTGACCACTGCAGTCAGAACTGCCCAAACATCTCTCTCAGCAGGAAATGGGCTTTCCAAAGATCCAGGTTATATCGAGCTTGAGTGACGACAGTGACCCCGAACTGGACCACCTGTCCCCTCCTGTGACTCCCACAGGCACCCTCTCACACATATTTGCAGTCTCCAAGGACTCCTCAAAGGCAGCAAGGATGGCCTTCACAGACATATGTAAGCAAGAAGTGAGGAAAGACTTGGAAATCCCAAGTCAAGACACCAGCACAGTCTCTCCAAGACAACTCATTCAGGAGCTTGGCGACTGTGAGCCAAGCCAACCCCAGCTGCCTCTTGCCAGCACAGGTGACTCAGCACCACTCCTTTCCAGTGAGGATGGCCAGCAACCTGCAAATGATACACCAGGTACCCTGAGGAGCTGTGTGGGGAGCATTGCTCACCTTCCAGGCAGACTGGGGATTGTGGGGGTGGTTCTCTGGCCCTTTAAGTACAAAGCCAGTGGCCTGGGATCAGTGGAACCTGCCCTTAACCTTCTCCACAACCAGTCTACCTTTGGAGGATTTCTACATGGGGAGGTCACTACTGAGCCTCTGTGGGTCTTCTTGCCCAACCTCAGGGGGTTTTTCTGTAGGAGCTTCACACGGGACCCTTGGCCAGTGGGCAGCAAGGAGACTGACCCCAGCTAGGTGTACTGAGCCACTTTCTCTTTAACTCTTTAGGAGACAGATATGAAAAGGAGGAAGTACAGCCTAAGACAGGCTCCGAGGAGCCCAGCGTCAGAGCAGGCCAGGACGACACTGAATTTGGCTTGGACCAAACCCCAAGGCAGACTCCTCCTCTGTCAGACTAGAAGTGACAGATGCAGCTCATCCCTTCTTCTGAGTACTGTGACTGAGCTCTGACTGGAATGGGTGCTGGGCAGACCATATAGCTTTGTGTTCCTCAAACTCAATGTATGTTTACCCTGGTTATCTGCAGTACAGATTATGTGACTATAAACACTTCAATAGCCACATGTGTTATTGTGCTGGCATTTGGGTGTCATGTGCAATCCCGGTAGCTTCATCAGCTCCAAAGAAGTCGGGTTCCCTTGTGATGTGATTAGAAACTGTTATGGCAAGTGGTGTTTTCCGAGAGCACAGGGAGTGGGGCTTCAGGCACAGGACATGGAAAGCTACGCAAAACACTTATCCAGTCTGCTGGTGTGACAATGTATGGACCATGTTCAGGTGACAGGCTTATTTGGCCCTTGAGCTGGGAGCCACAGCATCTCTCTCTACAGAGCATGTGCACCCAGGGACTGTCGTGAACTCCAGAGGCACTCTAGGCTATCAGCCCCCACAGAATTTCCCATGAGGGCAAGGCAGCTAAAGCAGAGACACGGGTCCTGGTTTCCAGCCCTGCACATCCTGTCATCTGCACAGAATCCCAGCAGTAACCCCAGGCAGCCTCTCTGGAATAACCTGCCAACAAACATACAAGACATGTGTGGCCCCTTCAGCCTGGCTCCAGACTGCTTTTGGGAGGTGCAAGGCCCACTGGTCCAGACAGGCCAGGCTGCCAGGCGTTGGAGGGCAGCTTCCTCAGAAACCCATGCGCTGCCTCTTCCGGGGAGCCTGAGAGCCACGGGGGACAGGTGTCTGCTGCTGGGAAGAGGTGACCCAGTTGCTGGAGGGTTGTGAGGGGGGCGTGGCTGCAGGTCCTGGGGTGTCTTTCTGAAGTGGCAGCTTAGCCATGTAGTCTCGGAGTGTCTGCCGCCGCTCTGATCGCACACCCCGTTCCCACAGCTCCTGAGTGGACTCCTGGGAGGGTGGGATCCCTGGTGGCTCAAGCCTGGCCTTGAAGGATGTCTGGTCTGGGCTGGGAGGAGGGCTGTTGTCATCTGGGAGGTCTAAGCAGCTAGTGAGTGAGGAGAAGGTGCTGGACAGCTGAGTCCGGCGTTTGGGCCGTTTAGCCTGTGTCTGGGACCCTGAGGCTCTGCCTTGCTGCCTCTCCCACCACGTGGCCCCTCGGCCTTCCCAGGCTTCAGACAAGCGCTCACTGAGCTCGTCTTGTGGGGCACACTCAGGTGCTGGTGGTGGCTCTGCTGTGGGGGGTGTGCCCAGGTCCCCTGGCCGCAGGAGCTGACCCCTGGCCATGGCTACCCGGAGTCTTTGTGGTAGCGCTCCCTCGCTCTTCTGCAGGTCCATGTGGCCCAACAGACGGCGATGGGAGAAAGTGGGTGCAGCCCACACAGTGGGAGAGGGAGGCAGCTCCAGCAGGTCCACTAGCCAGCGACTGCAGTGGGCAGTGGCCTGGGGGGTCCAGGAGGGTGGGGGTGTCTGGTCCAAAAGGGGTGCTGTCACCCTGGGAGAATGGCCGTCTGACCCAGGGTCACCAGGTGGTACCCCACCTCCTTGGAGGCGGAGCTGCTGGTGGAAGATATCCCCAGCTGCTGAGAGCTGGAAGAGCAACAGGATGGGTGTGGAGATCCAGGGTGGGGCAGCTGCCAGACCTGAAGATGAACGAGAATGACCACAAGGCCTGGCAGTCCCTCCCGACCGTCCCCCAGGCTCCTTCCACCCAGCACACCTATGGTTGGCGCTTGCAGTCGCTCCTCCAGCTGCTGCTGGTGCTTGGGCTCCAGCAGGGGAAATGTGGACAGTGAGTCGGTGACCGAGGGCAAAGTCTGGGGCGGTCCTGCCAGCCGAGGCATGGAAGTTCCCCCTCCTGGACAAAGAGAGAGCTGGGCCTACCAGTCCCAGCCCCAACCCACACGCCTCCCGCCAGGCTGGGGCCTCACCTGAGATGTGCAGCAGCTGCAGCTGCCCACCTTGACCCCCCAGGAGAAGGGGCTGTGGACAGCTGGGGCCGGCGGGAGGCAATAGGCGGGCCAGCAGGGGTGCCGAGGGCAGGCCGTGGTCCCACTTGAGCACCGGCACCAAGGGAAGGCGCTCATCCACCAGATAGAGCGAGAACTGTGGAGGAAGAGGTGGGAGGCACATGGGCTGAGCCTGGATCCCAGCCTGCCTGGTGGCCCTTTTCAGGTCACATGGCTTCTAGGAGGAGGCAGGTATGCAACCCACCAGGGGAGTGGCACTTTATATCACCCTGCAAGCTCCTTTCAACTTGGCTTGCCCAGCCCTGCACAGCAGTTTCCTGGATAGGCAGCACCATCATGAAAGCATTCAGGGAGGAGGTGTTGAGAAGTCCTTGCAAGGAAAATCCCTTGTCCTCCTCATCCATCCCCACACTCTCAACCACAGGCTCAACGTTGGCCTGGGATCCCTGGAGTGGGAGAGCCAGCTGGTGGAGAACAGACCCTCAGGTAACCTCAGCTTCCTCCCAGGCCCTCTATACCAATGCGCTAGACCCCTCCCACGCCCCCAGTGCCATCACACATGCTGTGCCCACCACCTACTTGTCTATATGAGCTGTGCATTGGTAGTAGGGCTGGCAGAGGTTTTGGCAACGCCTGAAGCGGACCCCAAGGGGACCATCTACTCACCTGGGTGCAGATGAGGTGCAGAGTGGGAGGGAAGACAGGGTCTGGCTGGCCCAGGTACTGGGCGAGCAGCACACGTTCCCCTTTCTGGCAGGAGGCTTCTGCCCCACAGCGGAACAGCAACAGCCCACAACCTGGGGGTCCCTAAGACAGCAGTGAAGGGTCAGCATCCATGTGTCCCTTCAGGGACACCAGCTTTGCTGTTCCTGACTCACTGGACCCGCCTGCTTTTCAGGCCCAGCCCATACCTGAGTGTCAATCATCTTCACACCAGTGCGGTCACCCACAGTCAGCACCCTAGGGTGGGCAGTAAAGTCTGCCCAGCGCCAGGGAGAAGGGTCACGGAAGGCAAGTGTCTCAGGATCCTTGTAGACGAGCTGCAGCCTTGAGGAGGGCAGGCCATGAGTGGGGGGGAGGAAGGCACTGGGTATTGAGGGGCTGGAAGATGGGTTCTGCTTTGGGGCAGAGTTTTATGGGGAAGGGAACTTACCCATCTTGGGGGGTCCAGAGACAGACAGCTCCAGAACGGCTGCAGATGGCCAGCTCCCCTGGCAGATGAGGGCTACAGGGCATGTACAGGGTGCTGGAGTGATGGACCTCAAGTCACCCACCCCTTCTTCCAGACCTTTGTCCTTGGTGTGCAGCCTGTACCCCTTACCTGAGGTTGATCCCAGTGGCCCCCTTCTCTACCTGCAGCACTTTTAGGGGGGCCGGTTCCCCTGGTTTACCGACCTTCCACATGGCACAGTGGTAGTCTGAACGGACAGCCAGCAGCGCTGGGAAGATGCATAAGTCAGACTCCAGGTTGGGCAGCTGGTGGGCAGGGTGGGGGCAGAGGGAGGGAAGGGCCTTACTTTCTTCCTGGATGGTGCTTGTCACCACCTGCCGCACAGGTCCCCGCAGCTGGATATGTCCAGGGTTCTTGAGGACCCGGGGGTTGCCAGCTGAGGTCAGACTGACCTCTTGGAAATCTGAGCTCCTGGCTAAGGATCAGGATGAGCTCTGGTCAACTTCTTGCCCTTCCCCTGGACCATGCCTCAGGACACATATCAGAATACCCTGCCCAGCAAGAAAGGATACACAGCCTGTCCAAGGCGCCTCCGGCAGGGTAGACCAGCTGTCCGGTCCGTGCTGTCCTGCTCGGCAGCCAGGCCAAGGCACCCCCTGTGAAGGCCTCATCCAATAGCAGCTGCTCCCATCGCAGGGCCAGCTCCTCATGCAGGAGCTTACCCAAGAGAAGGGACACTGACCTGCTCAGAACAGGGCCCCCAAGGATGGAAAAACGGCGCAGCCGGTGGCTGACGTGAGCCCAGGGACATCTGGGGACAGAACAGGAGAGGGTCACATGGGACTGTTGAAAATCCATTTCTTTCTCTCTGATTTTTTTTGTTTTTCAAGGCAGGGTCTCACTCTAGCCAAGCCTACCTGAAATTCACTATGTAGTCTCAGGGTGGCCTCAAACTCATGGTGATCCTCCTACCTCTGCCTCCCAAGTGCTGGGATTAAAGGTGTATACCACCATGCCTGGTGAGAACCCATTTCTTAACTACCATTCCTGCCCCCCAGCTGCGGGGGGGGGGGACACTCTGCTGCCCTTCAGTGATTGGCTCACAAATGGCTGTAAGATCAAAGTCCTTTCCTAGGACTTGTGGTACTTTGGCAAGGCCACTGACTCCTTCCTTGGAATCGTAAGTCATTTTGCTGCCACCTGAAACAGCTTTTCTGTGATGAAGTCAGATGGGGAAGTGGATGAGAAAACAGAAACAGAGCCCTATCAACATTATTTGAACACCTGGATGTAGCCTTGCCTGAAATACATCACAGTCCCCTTCCTAAGGCTAGTTGTACAAACATGGTTGGCTCATGGCCTGTGTTTCCTCAGTTCCTTGCACATCCTACCACCAGCTAGGCCTATCCATCATGTGCTTTCTTTCTCACTAGTCACTTGCCCCCAGGGCTGGTATCCGCCGAGGTCCTGGAGCAGCCTCTTCGCTCTGACCACTGTCCTCTTCTTAGAGTAGTTCTGCATGGAAAGGCCTTGTCAAGTTCACATTCTTGACAATCACTGGCTGAGCTGGGTGAGGGGGCTTAGCCTGGCCAGTGGTGAGTACGCACCCGACCTCCTTCCAGTTTGAAATTCTCTAGCATCAGCTTCCCCAGGGGTGCAAAGGCTATGTCCCCATGATCCCACAGGAAGCGGCTGAGCTGCGGGGAGAAGCCGAGTCACTCAACACAGCTCAGGCTGTATGGCACTGCCCACCTTAAAGGTTGCTCACCTGCTCGGTAACATCCAGCACCACCTGGGGCCGCCTCCGGTAGTGGTAGCCTCCTCTGAAAAGGAGATCGCGTGCAGTTACACCAGGGTCCCAGGGATCTGAGGGAAGAGATATATCAGGGAAGACATGAAAGGGTGACAGATGACTGGAGGTATGAAGGCTCTGGAGTGCCTGAACCCTCAACAGATCAAGGGAAAGCCCCTGGCGTGGGGACTGGGCAATGATGGTTGGGGCCCTTGGAGAGAACCCAGAGCAAGAAGACCCTTACCAGGACCAGGAGGCAGCAGAGGGAGGGGTCCTGGCATTGAAGGCTCCCATAGCAGGTCTTTGGCCAAGGGCAATGCCCTGTCCTGGGGGAAACACAAGCAATGGTAACTTATGTGGCTCCTGGCCAGTTCTGTGCATGCTCACTCAGTCCCTGTGACAACCATGCCAAGTTGGTCCGCTTTCTTGTTTTTTTTTTTTTTTTTGAGGTAGGGTTTCACTCTGGCTCAGGATGACCTGGAATTCACTATGGAGTTTCAGGGTGGCCTTGAACTCACGGCAATCCTCCTACCTCTGCCTCCCGAGTGCTGGGATTAAAGGCGTGCACCACCACGCCCGACTTGGTCCACTTTCTTGATGCAGAAGCTGAAGTATGGACTTGATTCACTGGCTCCAAGTTACAGCCATGACAGAGATTTGGACTTGAACCCTGGCAGCTGACTCCATATTTTGCATTCATTTCTATGTGTGTGTGCATGTAGCATGTGTGGTGTATGTATGTATGTATGTATGTATGTATGTATGTATGTATGTGTGGTTGTTTGAACCCCCATAAACTTAGAGGTGTCCTGAATGCAAGGTTCCCAGTTGATGGAAATTTGGGAAGTAACACCTTCTGGAGGCAGTGTATTGTTGGGGGTGGTCTTGTGGGTATTATAGCCAGTTTCCCCATGCCAGTGTTTGGCACACTCTCCTGTGGCTGTTGTCCACCTTATGTTGGCCACGGGGTGATGTGCACCTCTGCTTATGCCATCATTTTCCCCTGCCATTCGTGGAACTTCCCCTCAAGCCTGTAAGCCAAAACAAACCTCTTTTTCCCACAAGCTGCTTTTAGTTGGGTGATTTCTACCAGCAACGCAAACCTGACTGCAACAGTATGTATGTATGCATGTGTACAGATGTGCGTGCATGCAGAGACCAGAGGAGAATGTCAGGAATCTACTTATTGCTTATTCACGGGTTTCCTTCCTTGAGACTGGGTTTCATTCTCAACCTGGAGCTTGCCTGCTGAGTCCCAGCAACTTCCCAGTTTCTCCCTATACCCCCGACCCCAGATCTGGGTTACAGACATGCATGGCCATACATAGCTTTTTTTTTTTTTTTTTTTCCCGAGGTAGGGTCTCACTCTGGTCCAGGCTGACCTGGAATTAACTCTGTCATCTCAGGGTAGCCTTGAACTCACGGCGATCCTCCTACCTCTGCCTCCCAAGTGCTGGGATTAAAGGCGTGCGCCACCACGCCCGGCCCCCATGCATAGCTTTTTTCTTTAATGTGCATTATGGGGAAATCAAACTTGGTGGTCTCTGGCCCAAAGAGGCCCTCATGTTAAGTGGCAAGTGCTTTTACCCACCGAGACATCTCCCCAGCCACACAGTCTGTATTTCTGCCCACACTGGCTCTCCAAGAAAGAAGCCCCTTACACTAGGACTGGCGGGCCTGGATGCCACTCAGTGTGCACTTCCTCCTCAGAGTCACTTTTTCCTGGGAGTCTCCCTGGTGGGCTGGCTCAAGACTTCTCCAGCACCCACGCAACTCATGGGTCACTAGTTAGACCCCCAGTGGGTTCTGATGAGGCTCACTTGTGCTGGGACCACCCATAACCTCTTTCTCCTGCATTTGCTCATTTACTCCATGAGGCTGCTGGATGGCTTGGGATTCCCAGAAGAGTGAAGGTGTCAGCAAAACTCCCAGGAGATCTTTCCCCTCTCCACCCTACTCTGCCATTCCAGCAAAGCCACAGCCATGCTGCCCTGTCACTGTACCTCCCGGTCTGTTGACCAGTTTACGCTTGCCCACCCTAACGTGTGAGCCCTGAAGCAGGGAGGGTCACCTGACTTTGTGCTGTTCTGGGCCTGGTCAAGAAACACGTGTTGGACCTGCAGGCATGGAAGTCTTGAAGAATGAGGCAGGGAAGGGGAGCTAAGAGCTCTGCTGAGCAAGCCTTGAAGATGGCAGGGCAGTCTGCCCCTGGGAGTAAAACTAGAGCAGAGACCATGGAAGGGTCCATCTCAGAGCTGTCAGGGTCCCATTTCTGTTCTTACCTTGCAGTTTTGGGGCCCTGGAAGGGTCAGTGCATCTTTCCAGCTGCACATGAAGGACAAGTCAGGGACATCAGTCATGCCCAGAGGGCCAGCCATGAACAAGGTAGGGTGCAGGTTGCTGGGGAACTCCATCCTGAAAAGCAAGCAGGTCTAAAGCAAGCAGGTCTTGTGCCAAGAGTGAGATCTGAGCTGGGCTCCTGGGAGAGTGCACTGTAAGGAAGCAGACAACCAAGCCAAAGATTGTGGCTGGGGAGACGTACAGTGCCCGAGGACCTGAGTATGGCTCCCTGGAACCCATGTAAAAGCCAGGCGTGGTGATGGTCCACCTGTAATCCCAGTGCTGGAAAGGCAGAGACAGAGAATCCCTTAGGCCCACTAGATAGAGGGTTTAGCCAAACCAGTGAGCTCTGGGTTCAGTGAGAGACCCTGTCTCAAAAGAATAAGGTGGACAATAGGATGCACTGTATGTACTTATGCACTTTGTATTAATATATTAGAAATCTACAGAAAAAAAAGAATAAGGTGGACAGTGTCTGAAGAAGACCCCAGCATCAACTTGTGACCTCAATATGCACTCATGTGTAGGAGCACCTGTATACACATATGAGCACATATATGCTCACATACAAAAAAAAAATATGAAGGACTACATAGCCTAATGTTAGGGAGGTACAAGGGCCTCAGGAGAACCACCGAACCACCCATCACAAGGGCAGGGTACTTAAGCCAGGAAACTTAGGAGGTCAATAGCTCCACATACACCTGGAAAGGTCTAGGGAGAATGATGAGCAAGTACAAAGGCTCTGGGACAGGAAAGTGATGAAGAAACATCTACGCAGCCAAGGAACCAAAGAGAAGAACAGGTTGGTGGGAGAGAGAAAGTGAGATTCTGGCAAGGGCTAAACTACCATCGCAGCTCTACATAAGCCAGTGACATGAGAACAGGCTACACTCCATCCCCCTGTGGACAGGGGTTGTGCGCTGTCCCTGTTTTCCCAGTGCCATGCACAGGGCTTCCCAGAAAATGATCATGATTGAATAACAGAAGGTTTATGCCCATGGACTTTGGCAAATACAAAGCCCCTAGAAGTATACATTGCCTACCATCTTCTTTTTTATTTTTATTTATTTGATTGTTTTCAAGGTAGGGTCTCACTCTAGCTCAGGCTGACCTAGAATTCACTGTGTAGTCTCAGGGTGGCCTTGAACTCATGGTGATCCTCCTATCTCTGCCTCCCAAGTGCTGGGATTAAAGGCATGAGCCATCATGCCTGGCTCCTTTTTTATTTTTTGATGCAAGTTCTTACTTTAGCCCAGGCTGACTTGGAACTCATTTTGTAGTCCCAGGCTAGACATGAGCTCACAGCAATCCTTTAACCTCTGCCTCCAAGTGCTGGGATTAAAGGCTCGCATCCCCATACCCGGGTCCCTCCTTTTGCTCTGGCCCAGGCTGATCTGGAATTCACTATGTAGTCTCAGGGTGGCGTCAAACTCATAGCGATCCTCCTACCTCAGCCTCCCAAGTGCTGGGATTAAAGGCTGCGCCACCGCATTGTAGCTCCCCCCCACACCCTTTTTTAAAAATTAGCAAAATTAACTGAAGCAACAATAGTAGCATTGATTACCAGCATCTAACATACAGGGTGCCAAATAAACTACTTTGGAGTTTGAGAAACTTTAAGTATGGGAAGTGGTAACAAGAGCATATGCAACAGCTGTTAACTGCCATGATCCGATCCTTCCCCCAGAAGCTCGGAACCACGTTTTCTCAGGCTTCGGAAGCAAGCATTAGTATTAGGCTCTTAGAAAGAAGGAACGTGCACCCCTGCGCATTTCTGCAGCCTCGGGTATGCTTACGATGGCAGCAGCCAGCACCTGTGAGTGCTTACACGCGAAGACCTGGGAATGAATGGTTTTAAACCCAGGCAGCCTAGGTTATGGGGCCCAAGACCTCAGGAAAGCCTTTCGCAGTTCTGCCTCGACCTCCCCTGAGCTTTTCAGGGCTGATGCCCAGGGCGGGATCGTTTCTGATGGGGGTCTTCGTGCCCCCAGATGACCCTGGTGACCCCCAAATCTCGGCATCTGCACGTGGTCTCGTGGATCCCCGGTGGCCGGGCCCGGCCGGAGACCGTCTTACCCGATCTTCGTTTCACAAGGGAGCTCCAAAGCAACCACCAGTTCCGTCGCTCACAAAAGGACAGACCCCCCACAATAGCACTGAACAGTTTTCCGGGACAGATGGCGGGAAGTGCTCCCTTGCAGACAGGAAGTCCCTCCCTCAGCCAGGCCTCTTCAGCGTTCTCTCACGCCACCTTCTGGAAGGAGGGGGAAATGGACGTGGTGGCAGCGCATGAGCAGTAGCATTTCCATCAGGTCCCTTCGGGCATCCCATGTCTGTTGCAGTAACTTCCCATCTCACTTACGATTGATTCACTCACCCAACAATGAGTCAGGCACTGTCTTACCAGTTTTCCTTCCGACTGTCCTTCAGTCCTGAGAAGCCTGTTTTACCAATAAAACACGGAGTGCACAAGAGGCTTTCCCAGATGGGTCCAGGCAGGGGCCTTAAGCAGTTCTCAAGCCCCATTGTGCACCTGCAGACAATTCAGTTTTAGACTCAGTGAGTAGGATGCAGCCTGCAAGATGCCTTTGTGGACTGAAGTTTCCAGAAACAAAGACTGATTGATTAGAACTGCTTGGATATTGGAAAGCTGGAATGTTGCAAATCCAGAGCCAAATTATTTTGGGCTATCTTTAATCCCTTTAGTAGGGCACTTCTGTGTCTTATCTAACATTCTTACGATTGTCAGGAGAAAACTTTTGGAATGTATTTTTAGCATGCCACTAGCTTCCAACAATCAAAAAGCTAAGCATGGGCTGGAGAGGTGGCTTAGCGGTTAAACGCTTGCCTGTGAAGCCTAAGGACCCCGGTTCGAGGCTCAGTTCCCCAGGTCCCACGTTAGCCAGATGCACAAGGGGGCGCACGCGTCTGGAGTTCGTTTGCAGAGGCTGGAAGCCCTGGCGCGCCCATTCTCTCTCTCTCCCTCTATCTGTCCTTCTCTCTGTGTTTGTCACTCTCAAATAAATAAATAAAATTAAAAAAAAAAAAAGCTAAGCATGTCATCAGATCATATGTGAAACCTGCAACAGAGGTTTCTCTAATTTGCTGTGATCTGCCTATGTTATGTTCACAATGATGTACTTGGAAAATGCCTTCATTTGTGACTTTCTTTTGTTCTGTAACTATAAAACCTTCACAGTAATTTCCACTGTTGGAACCTATTATTTAAAGCAACCTGAATCCGTATTCCCAAGCCATGGTCACTTATGTTTAGCTCAAAAATGAACTGTTATTTCCCCTGAGGTGATAATTGTATTTGTATTGGGCACCTTCCCCTCTTCTAGGTGATGCTAATATTGCTGTTGGCATCAGGACTTTAGCACCACTGGCCAATCAGAAATCTCCCCATTGCTAGGCGTGGTGGTGCATACCTTTAATCCCAGCACTCAGGAGGCAGAGGTAGGAGGATTGTCATGATTCCATGTCAAGTTTGATGAACTAATGAATGTACTGGGGTCACTTACAAGTGCACAAGTGAGCAGTTACTTGTAGAAGAATAGATGACTTCCAAACAGCTGCATCATAAAGAGAAAGCCCCACCCCAGCATGGGTGCAAAGGTTGGAATTCCTTCACTTAACCTTGCACCTATATATTCTAGCATTTCATGAGACCTTGTGCAGCTGGGGTATAATTACAGCTGGGAGGAATGTGTTCAGGAGCGAGGGAGTGATGACCAACTCATCTTCTCTTATGAGAGAATGTTAATAGGCCCCATCTTGTGAGGGCCTCATGTGGATAATCATAGCTGCTCTGATTTTAAGATGGTAATATGGTAATAGCCACAGTATATGGATGTGTTCAGGGTGAAAATTCATTGAGCTTTTTTTGTAGGTATGTGTTGCAGTCAGCTTCATGTTGCTGGCATAAAAACTTAACCAAGAGCAGCTTGTAGGAAGAAAGGGTTGAATTTGGCTTACAGACTTGAGGGGAAGCTCCAAGATGGCAGGGCAAAACAATAGCATGAGCAGAGCATGGACATCACCTCCTGACCAACATCAGGTGGACAACACCAGCAGAACAGTGTGCCCAAAACTGGCAAGGAGAAGCTGGCTATAATACCAGTAAGCCTGCCTGCCTCCAACAATACACTGCTTTTAGGAGGCTCCAATTCCCAAATTACCACCAGCTGGGGACCTAGCATTCAGAAGTTTATGACAGACATCTGAATCAAACCACCACAGTATGTTATACTTTCATGAACATATTTTCAAGAGGAAATAAGAAAGCACATTGGCTGTGATGCTTATCCCACTGAGACTGAACTCTGGGTTGTGTTGCAGTTCTCTTAGCTCTTTACCTTAGAAACAGAATTTGACAAGGGCAAGAATCTTGTGTCTGGCATGATCCCTGATATGTCCTGAATACTACTGCTCCTTGGGCTGGAGAGATGGCTTAGCGGTTAAGTGCTTGCCTGTGAAGCCTAAGGACCCCGGTTCGAGGCTTGATTCCCCAGGACCCACTTTAGCCAGATGCATAAAGGGGCGCACACATCTGGAGTTCCTTTGCAGTGGCTGGAGGCCCTGGTGCACCCATCTTCTCTTTCTCTCTCTATCTGCCTCTTTCTCTGTCTGTCACTCTCAAATAAATAAAGTAACAAAAAAAATTGTTAAAAAAATAATACTGCTCCTTAAATATTGAGTCAGTAAGGGAGAATGAAATGCCTCTCCTGAGAAAATATCAGTATTTTACTTTATTTATTTATTTATTTATTTATTTATTTATTTATTTATTTGAGAGTGACAGAGAGAGGGAGAGGGAGACAGAGAGGGAGAGGGAGGGAGGGAGGGAGAGGAAGAGAACGGGTGCACCAGGGCTTCCAGCCACTGAAAATGAACTCCAGATACGTGTGCCCCCTTATGCATCTGGCTAATGTGGGTCCTGGGGAACTGAGCCTTGAATTGGGGTCCTTAGGCTTCACAGGCAAGTGCTTAACCCCTAAGCCATCTCTCCAGCCCCAGTATTTTAAAAATATTTTTATTTATTTGTTAGAGAGAGAGAGAGAGAGAATGGGCACCCAGGGTCTCCAGCCACTGAAAATGAACTCTAGATGCATGTACCACCTTGTGCATCTGGCTTACATGGGTCCTAGGGAATTGAACCTGGGTCAATTGGCTTTGCAGGTAAGTGCTTAACCACTAAGTCATCTTTCCAGCCTATTTCAATTGAAAAATGAAGTTAGCCTGGTGTGGTGGTTTGAATAGAATAGACGGCCCCCAATATATTCAGTTGTTTGTTTGTAGTTTGCATCTGCTGGCTACCTGGCTGGAGGCAATGTCACTGGGTGGATCTTAAGTTGTGGTGATAGGTTTCAGATTTCAATCTAAAGATATGCAAAGTGTGCCTAGCTGGAGTTCCTGAAGTGTGCTGTGGCTTTTGGCTTTTAGGCTTGTGCTTCTTTCTCTCAGCTTGGTCCTGTGAAGGCAGGCTAGCTTCTTCTGCCATTATGGAACTTTCCCTGGATCTGTAAGCTTCAATAAATCCCTTCCTCCATAACTGTGCCTGGTCTGAAAAGTTCATCTCAATGAACCTGAAGCTGTCTGCTACAGAACTTGGTACCAAGGAGTGGGCTGAGATGTACCTGGCCATGTGGATGTTGATCTTTTGGAACCTTTGTTTTAGCAGAATAGGCATGGACTTGGTGCTTGCAGCTGAAGATGTCTTCTGGAGTGGTAAGCCAAGTTTTATGGACTACTCTGATGAGAGTCTGAGAATGCTAAGTGCAGACAGTATTGAACTTCGAGGCTTTGCTTATGAGCTTTGTAAGGGAAAGGCAATATTGCAGAGGACTTTGTTGGGACTGAGCTACTGGCATAAGGGCTGGCTGTGTCCTGCTGCCCAGGCCCAGAGAGTTTGATCAAGGTTAAATTTGTAATGGACTGATGTGCTTGGCTAGAGATATTGGACTGAAAGACTTAAGATTTTAAGCTGGAAAACTTTAAGCAAGTTAAATTTACTGGCACAGAGACTGGCTTTAGATTACTAAAGCTGCTATTGTCAAACACATTAGCAATCTTAAAGTACCATGGAAAGGATGCCTGAGGAAAGACTATCATAGAAATGCAAACACTTTTGGAAAGAGTTGATTGGAGAAGGAACCTGCTTTTCAAGGCTATGATTTGTTTCATCCCTGAATTAAGAATATGGCTGTGTCCTACACATCTGGTGTTGGTTTCAGAAGCATGAAAAATGCGAGGAGTGCTCGTGAATTGCACATGCTTCCAGGAGCTGCTGCTGAGATGTGGCATGAGGTAGGGCCTGATGCCCTGATAGGCTGAAAGAGCCTTTGGAAAATGTGAGGAGTAGTCATAAATTGCACATGGTTCCAGGAGCTGCTGCTGAGATGCAGCATGAGGCAGGGTATGATGCCCTGATAGGCTGAAAGAGCCTTTGGAAGATGCACCATGGTTTGCATGAAGACCTCAAGAAGTTTTGGATATACCAGGACTGTGCAAGGGCTACCATGCAGTGCACTGTTGTTGGCCTGGGATGGTAGTGTTCCCCTGCTACTCTGCCCAGCTGGAGGGGTGGAATTGAGAAATCTGGAGACTGTCAGTCTTGGACTTGAACTGCAGAAGTTTGATGTTTGTTTGATGGTGGTTGAGTTTGCATTGTTTTAGTCTCTCCTTGCTGTGCCTTATACCAGTTAAAAATGTTTACTCTGTGCCTTTATATGTTAGAAATGTTTAACTTGTTTGATTTTCAGGTCTTAATATCTTAAATTGGTCAAGACTGTGGGGACCTTTAAAATTGAACTGCGTACAACTTACAATGTGTGATGATTATAAATGTATTGGGGGCCAGGGGCGGAATGTGGTAGTTTGACTAGAATAGATGGCCCCCAATATATTCAGTTCTTTATTGTTTGTAGTGCATCTGCTGGCTACCTGGCTGGAGGCAATGTCACTGGGTGGATCTTAAGTTGTGGTGATAGGTTTCAGATTTCAATCTAAAGATATGCAAAGTGTGCCTAGCTGGAGTTCCTGAAGTGTGCTGTGGCTTTTGGCTTTTAGGCTTGTGCTTCTTTCTCTCTGCTTGGTCCTGTGAAGGCAGGCCAGCTTTTTCTGCCATTATGGAACTTTCCTTGGATCTTTAAGCTTCAATAAATCCCTTCCTCCATAACTGTGCCTTGTCTGAAAGTTCATTTCAGTGAACCTGAAGCTGTCTGCTACACCTGGCTTGGGTCAGAAATGCAGCCTACTCAGCAAGGCTGTGTTGCCTCTGAGGACAGGTCATCTATGACTGCATTTTTCACAGATTGAATGATCTAAGACTGCATCAGTATGGTTCAGGTGAAAATATACTTAAAAGGATGATTTTTAACATAGTAAATCAGAAATGACATCGTTTGTAACTAACCTTGTAATTAAAACACTGGGGTCGCACAGGTTTTCAAAATTATATTACCATGTATGTGTGCAAAACATTGACGACTATTTTGAAACAGGGTCATGTTATATAGCTCAGGCTGATTTCAAACTCTTAATCCTCCTGCCTCCCTCTGCTGAGATTGCAGGTGTACCCCACCAGGCTTAGCTTGAAGAGCAGTGAAGTTAGTTTCCAACCTGCTGTAACAAGTTAACACAAACTAAGCACAGTTTTGTCTTTTTTTTTTTTTTTGGCTTTTCAAGGTAGGGTCTCACTCTAGCCCAGGCTGACCTGGAATTCACTATGGAGTCTCAGGGTGGCCTCGAGCTCACGGCAATCCTCCTACCTCTGCCTCCCGAGTGCTGGGATTAAAGGTGTGCACCACCATGCCCAACTTTTTTTTTAGTTTTTTGAGGTAGGGTTTCACCCTAGCCCAGGCTGACCTGGAATTCACTCTGTAGTCTCAGGGTGGCCTTGAACTCATGCTGATATCCTACCTCTGCCTCCAGACTGCTGGGACTGCAGACGTGCATCACCATGCCCTGATTTTTCTTTTTTTCTTTCAGTTTTAGAAGTCAGAAATCCACACTCACTAGCCACAGATCAAAGAGTGAGCAGAGCCTTCTGGAGGCTCTATGGGGAGACTCCACTGTTTTGCCTTTTCCAGATTCTAGATGCTTCCTCCATTCTGTAGCTCACATTTCCTTCCATATTCAAGCGAGCAGTGGCCAGCTGAATCTTCCTTTCCTCCAGTTAAGAGCCTTGGGTCCACCCAGATAATCCAAGCTAAACTATTTTAAATATTTTTTTTTTGTTCATTATTGATTTATTTATTTGACAGCGACAGACACAGGGAGAAAGACAGATAGAGGGAGAGAGAGAGAATGGGCGAGCCAGGGCTTCCAGCCTCTGCAAACGAACTCCAGACGCGTGCGCCCCCTTGTGCATCTGGCTAACGTGGGACCTGGGGAACCGAGCCTTGAACCGAGGTCCTTAGGCTTCACAGGCAAGCGCTTAACCGCTAAGCCATCTCTCCAGCCCGAAGCTAAACTATTTTAAAGTCAGCTTGTTAAAAACCTTAATTCCCCCTTGCCTAATAACTTTATGTATTCATAGGCTCCGGGGACTTGGGTGTGGACCTCGGGAAAACCATACTTTTCCCTACTACACAAGTATTCTACATCACTCTTATAAGACACCTATTCAATTTCTGCTTTTGAAGGCCAATTCCATTGCCTTCTTTCCTCTGAATAAGCTGTAATCATTTACTTTTTAAACATATGCTTAACATGCACTAAAATGTACATGTCTGGAGTTTTTAATTTTTTTTTTTTGAGGTAGGATCTCACTCTAGCCCAGGCCAACCTGGAATTCACTATGTAGTCTCAGGGTGGCCTCGAACTCATGGCAATCCTCCTACCTCTGCCTCCCAAGTGCTGAGATTAAAGGTATGTGCCACCACTCCCAGCTGCAGTGAGCTTTTCTAATTATTAATTTATATTTATAAGGGATGTATAGAGCCAAGGAACGACACTTATGTGGCTAGAGATTCCATGATGGGGGCCTTGGAAAACCATGGGAAAAGGAGAAAAGAAAGTTCAAAGAGCTCCTGCAATGTGGGGAGCTGGAGGGGGTAAAGAAGCCCACGTGGAGAGTAAGGGCTAGGAGGCTCTTCCCCTCGGCTCCCACCCGACTGGGCAGGGCCCAGACCCAGCTGAGGGTAAACTCAGCCAGAGCTGGAAGTTCCCAAGTAGTCAGAGAGCCTGCTCTCCCCTTGCAAAAGTATTTATACCCTGATAGTGGTGAGCTGTCCTATAGCTCAGGTGAACCAGAGGGACAGCTGGTTGGTTAGGGCTTAAGGGCTGTCTCAGGAAGAGGTTAGTCCTGACATCAAGTTCTGGGGGCTGAACTTGGCCAACCACAATGTTTAAATCCTATGAAAGACCTCCCTCCAAGGAGGTTGGTTGTAGAAAAACAGGTCTAGGGATCTAGGCAAGATAAAAGAAATCAGATCATCTTTGGTTTCTGGCAAGTGCAGACTTTCCTGCCTTTCTTCCTTTCAGGGGTCCACTCAACTTAACTGTACTCCCCTCTCTTGAAGTGAGTTTTTAAGTTATAAACCCATGAAATCACCTCCTATAGCAGATCTTATATAAACGGTCTTCAGCACTGGCTTAGTCTTATCTTCCCTATCTCCCCTTCATTCTTTGTTACCCCTCTTAAAAAACTGGTGTCATAGCTGGGTGTGCTGGCCCATGCCTTTAACCCCAGCCCTGGGAGGCAATGGTAGGAGGATCACTGAGAGTTTGAGGCCAACCTGGGCCAAAGTGAGACCCCATCTTGAAAAAGCAAAAGCAAAAACAACACAAAACAAAAACCTTTATTTTTCTGAGCCCTCAAAATTCCTCTTAGGGGGAGGGGGAGGTTTCAGTGAGCAAGTACTTGCCATTTATTTTCAAGAAGGCTTGCAGTGAGGCTTAAAACTTGGATTCTGGACTGGGAATGTAGCTCACTTGGTAGAGAGCTTGCCTAGTATGCATGAAGCCCTGGGTTCAATGACAGCAACACATGAACTGGGTGTGATAGACAAGCACCGGGGAGGTGGAGACAGGAGGATCAGGAGTTTAAGTTCTTTGGGCTACATAGTTTAAGGTCAACCTTGGGTTAAAAAAAAAATACCACCACAAACTTAAAACAGGTCTTGGGCAATGCGAACTCCTGCCTTTGTGAGACTCAGCCTCAGTTTAAGAGGTTTGTATTTATTTATTTAATATTATTTATTTGAGAGTGACAGAGAGAGAAAGAGGCAGATAGATAGAAAATGGGTGCGCCAGGGCCTCCAGCCACTGCAAACGAACTCCATATGCATGCGCCGCCTTGTGCTGAAGGAACCCCAAAATGGGGACCCCACGCTCTGCCCGGATATGGCGACACCCCAAATCACTCACGAGAAGTGGTCTTGATGCAAACTGCAAGAGGATTTTATTCCAAGTGCACTGGGGCCCACAGTCGTACACCGCGCAGGGGTAGAGGACTGCAGAGCCCCGAATGCAGGAACGGGACAGTTTTTATAGGGTTTCTAACAAAGCCTGTGTATTAGACCAATCATTTTTTTAACATCAGGAGCCCGCGGGGTGCGAGCCAGTCAGTTTGTGCCACTCCATAGTTTCTAAGCCAATTAGTTTAATTTGTTCAAGCCCCTCGTGGACCAATCAGTCTCCTATGACCTTGGTGGTCAGCATTTGTGCAGGTCCTTGGGTGGGGGTAGCAGAGTGTGGTATCAGTCTCCTATGACCTTGGTGGTCTGAGGCAGGCTGCTACGGCTTATGGTGCGGATGACTAAGGCTTACGGTGTGGGCTATTAAGGCTTATAGTGCAGGCTATTTACAGAAATCAAATAAGTGGTTCACTTCATTTCTCATTTTCCATCCTTGAGGGCTATCTCATGCCCTTTTTACCTAGTTTTATATTAGGAGCTGGCTCTGATATAATGAGAAGAGGGATTCTTTACTTGCTTCCAACAGAGAGTAAAGCCTGGAGTTTGAGGTATGCAGAGGCCCACTTAAGCTCCCTTTGGAGCTGATAGTATTTCTGGGCTTCTGAATTCTTGGGCCTTTCAGTGCACCTGGCTTATGTGGGTCCTGGGGAATCGAGCCTCCAACTGGGGTCCTTAGGCTTCACAGGCAAGAGACTAACTGCTAAGCCATCTCTCCAGCCCAAGAGGTTTTTTAAAAAAATGTTTATTTATGAGAGAGACAGACAGAGAGAGAGAGAGAGGATGGGCACGTTATTTTTATTTATTTATTTGAGAGAGAAGGAGATACAGAAATAGAGTTTTTAAGAGGTTTTGATGAGTTGTGGGCAGGAGCTGGAGTTTGTGGAGCTAGACCAGAAATCTATAGCCCTGTATGCTAGCCTTCCATTTTTCAGGACCGTCTGAGACTAGAGAAGCTGATGGCGACTTCCAAGTCACCCCACAAAACCTAGCCCTAATAGTGGTATGTTGATTGGTGGCCCCTGAATCTCTCCGCTATATCCAGGCTGAGGAGCTCTTAGAGACTGGCCTTGTAATTGGCTGGTCGTGTCATCCATCTTAGCGTTGCAGGTTTTCATTGGCTGGCTCCAGGCAGGGGCGGAGCTCTGGCTGTGCTCCCGCGCGCTCCTCGCGAGAGCTGCAGTGTGTGAAAAGGCCAGGCTAGCACGAGGTCTGGTCGGAGCATGGCTTCGCAGGTCTCCGCGGCCCAAGGCGTCGACGAGGGCGGCCGCAGGAAGCCCCGGCTGGCAGCCTCGCTGCAAATCAGTCCCCAGTCTGCTCCCTGGAGACCCTCGGCCAGCCTACGCCAATATGTCCGTGATCCTCTGACTGATCCCCGGACACAGGAGGACTGGGAGGGGGACAGGCGGCCCCAGGCCCTGTCTGCAGGGGATGGAGGGTCTGCCGCAGAAGCCCCCGTAGAGGACCTAGGAGCAGCGGGGGCTCAGGAAGACCTGCGGGAGACCCCAAGGTTCCCTAGGGTCTCTTTCCTGCCTACAGGGCCCTCGGGGGACGTCCGGACAGCCACTCTGCAGCTGAACCTGCCGCCCAGAGATCCGCCGCCGATCCAGGCCGTGGCCCTGCTCACTCAGTGTGTGTCTAACCTGGGCGTCTCCCTCGCTTTCCGGGAGGACCAGACAGCAGGTGAGGCCAGCGACCGGGACTAGTGTGCGGGGAGGTGGAAGGGTCGCCAGTCAGTATGGGGTGTTGCGGATCTGGCGAAGGCAGTGGACTAGTCACTCAGAGCATGTGGCTTGTGGATGACTTGCTGACCCCAAGGATGGTGAGTTGCTCAAGTGCCTGGGCTCTCCAGGTAGCCCCACGAGAAGCAAGATGCAGCCTGTATGTATTTAAGAGCATTAGCTCCACCAGACAAATGATATGGGCTGCAGGCCCATAGCCAGGAAAACCTCTTCCCCGTCTGCTGCTGGTGCGTGTGTGTCTAAAGGGCCAGTTATATACAATCACAGTTGTCATGCCTGTGTTGGAGATTGCTGACTGGGGACTGGCCTGACTTAAAGACTGGTTCAAAGGTCTTTCTGTCTCTGCCTCTCTCAGGATCAAAGGGCAATCCCTCTCTCCTCCTCCCCCCCCACCCCATAATAATAATTGCACTATCCTTCATTCCTCATCAAACCCATCCTCAACCCTAAGGTGGAGTTTTATTTCATTTTATTTATTTATTTGAGAGAGAGTTAGAGAGCGAGAGAGAGAATGAGACTGGGCATGCCAGGGCCTTTAGCCACTGCAAATGAACTCCAGATGCATGCACCATTTTGTACATCTGGCTTTATGTGGGTACTGGAGAATCAAATTCTGGTCCTTAGGCTTTTCAGGCAAGTGCCTTAACTGCTGAGCCATCTCAGTCCCCAAGGCAGAGTCTTAATGTGAAAGTTGATTGCAGACACTATGAATCTTTTTTTTTTAATTACAAATGCCAAAACTTTATTAACTATGAATCTTATATCTAAATATTTTAGTAAGTCCCCACCCTCTTTTCTTTTTTATTTCTTGCTGTCAAGGATACTCAAATATGCTAGGGAAGCACTCTACCTCTGAGCTATAACCCCAACCTTTTTTTTTTTTTTTTTTACTTATTTTTAAAAAATATTTATTTGAAACAGAGGAAGAGGCAGATAGAATGGGCACCTGGACCACCAGCCACTGCAAATGAACTCCAGATGCATGTGCCACCTTGTGTATCTGGCTTATGTGTGTCTTGGGGAATTGATGCTAAGACATCTCTCCAGCTCTTCCCCCTTCATTTGAACTTATTTTGAGACAGATTCTCATTAAGTTGCCCAGGCTAGCTTTGAACTCACTCTGTAGCTCAAGCAGGCCTTGAACTTGCCATCCGCCTGCCTCAGCCTCCTGAGTGGCTTGGGATAACAGAGCTGTAACACCAGGCCCAGTTTACAGTGCATGTTTTTAAGAACATGGACACTGGTTTATAGCTACTATACAGCAGTCAAACTTAAGAAATTTAGTCCTGGCATCATTCTGTCATCTGACCACTTGTATTCACTTTGTGCCAGTTTGCCTCAATAACACTCTCAGGGCCATTTTTGTTGCTACATTAGCATGACATTATAATCACACATTACACCTTTCTAAACTTTTTGTTTATTTAATTTATTTGACAGTGACAGGCAAACAGTGAGAGAAAGAGGCAGGTAGCTAGAGAGAGAATGGGTGCGTCAGGGCCTCCAGCCACTGCAAATGAAGTCCAGATGCATGTGCCATCTTGTGCATCTGGCTGACGTGGATTCTGGGGAATTGAGCCTTGAACTGGGGTCCTTAAGCTTCACAGGCAAGTGCTTAACCACTAAGCCATCTCTCCAGCTCCCCTCCCTTACACCTTTTTTGAGAGCAGATCATGTAGTGTAGCCCCACCTCACCTCAGAGTTCATGGTGCTCCTGGCTTAGTCTTTAGGGTCCTGGGATGACAGTCATGTACTACCACACCTTTAATCTACCTTTATCTGAAACAATGCTCTCACCTTTCTTTGGATGATCTGGATAGTTTTGAAGAGTGTGGGTCATTTTTTACACCAACTGTCTTTCCAATCAGACAGCATTTTCTTAGGACTGGATTCAGGCTGGACATTATCAGCTCAATGTCCTGCCCTTGTCAAAATCTTCCACCAAGAAGTATGATCTCACTTTTATCTTTCAGCTAGTGGTATTGGCTATGAGGGTTTGATTAGGGTGGCTCTGTCAAGTGTATTTGCTCTGATTTTTCTATATAGTAAGTTATCAGAGTAGAAGCACTTGGAGATTGTGTATGTATCTTGTCTCCATAGTACTGTCACCTTCTGGTTTTAGTATCTGGCTATTTTCCAGACTTGGTTGTTGCCACTCTAGCTGCCATAGGGCATTTGTTTTGTATAGTTTAGTTTCTTTTTTTTTCTGGAACTGGCAAAGTATGCAAGACTGCTTGGTCATTGAGCTCTGGAGATATGCTTGTTTCTGCTTCCCCAGCATTAGAATTACAAATGTTCATCTCCACACCTGGATTTTTTTTTTTCTTCGGTTTTTGGAGGTAGGGTCTCTCTCTCTAGCTCAGGCTGACCTGGAATTCACTATGTAGTCTTAGGGTAGCCTTGAACTCACAGCGAACTTCTACCTCTGCCTCCTGAGTGCTGGGATTAAAGGCGTGCCCCACCATGCCTAGCCACACCTTGCTTTTTTACTGAGAGTTCTGGGGATTGAATTTAGATCCTTTTGCTTGTAAGGTGAGAGCTTTACCACCTGAGCCATCTTTCCAGCCCTGTTTGCTGATTTTTAATGCTCTTAAAGGTGCCATTGAGCAGTGTTGATTGAAGTGGGGTTCTCTTCCCAAAGGAAAGCCCTTCTGAGAGACCATTAATAGTAGATAACAACCACAGACTTAGATATAAGCTCTTACCCTTGACCAAGGAACTAAATTCTAGCATTTTCAACTGTCTTATCAGTGTTGTAAGTGATACCTGAAATGATGGTGTTGGTTAGAAAGATCTTTCAAGTATAGGAGAAAAATAAAAGGTCATGTCTAGAGCTGGAGAAATGGCCCAATGGATAAAGTGCTTGCTGCCCAAATATGAGAACCTGAGTTTGGTTCCCAGAATTCACAAAAGGCTGAACTCTGTGGTGGGCACTTGTAATCCCAGCATGCTAGGGCAAGAAGGGAGGCACAGGCAGGAGAGTCCACCAAAAGCTTGTGGGCCAGCTAGAGTGGTGAATGCAGGGAGGAACAAGAGGTTCTGCCTCACAAAGAAGGTAGAAAGCAAGGACCAGTATCTGAAAGTTTTTTTTGACCTCCACATGCATGCAGCATGCACTTGCACGCGCGCGCGCGCGCACTCATACACACACACACACACACACACACACACCGCCAGGGACCTTATGGTGGCGGGAAGGATGCTGTTCCCTGTTCTCAGGGCAGTATTGCCTGGGCTCTGCAGTTGGAACTGGGTTTGGATCCTGCCCTGTCTCCTTCACCTGTACAGCTGTCACTCAACCTGTTCCAGAGGTGTGTGGCAATAAACCACTTGAGTTGACCATAGACACAGCCACAGTACCTCTGTCTGTGGAGTCCCCAGTTAGGGAGGGCACGGGACTTCCTTGTTACTCTGGTTATCTTCAATGTTAGGCGTCAGGAGAAGCCTAGGTGAGAGAGTCTGTGGGTCTGACAGGTAAGAGGAGAGGGCTAGGGGTGGTACCTCATCTTAGGAAAGACCATTATGGGACCCCTCCAAGACAGTCCAGAGGGTTCCTTCCTCACCCTTTTTTCTCAGGTGCAGGCTCCCACTTCTCTGTGTATGCTGAACTGGATGGGCTCGCCTGTCCTGTGGGTACAGGGAGCAGCAAGACTGAGGCCAAACAACAGGCGGCGCTCTCTGCCCTCCGCTACATCCGGAGCCAGCTGAAAAGCCCAGGTAGCCAGGGCCAAGAGATCCAAGGTTTGCTGCCTCACTGGAAAGGCTGAAAAGACAGACAGATTCCCCCCCCACACACACACACACGGTGGAGAGAGAGCAAGAACATAAACATCTTGGCATTAACAGGCTGACTCCTACTCTGATCTTCCACACTGGAGCCAGGGACCACAAGAGCAGCTTCTCATGGACTTAATGTAACTGAAGTTGGAAACATTGCCACTTTGCCTCCTTCTCTTGGCCTCCTAAAAAATGGGAGGGCAGACCCAATCTCCAGGATAACTGGCTCTCCTTGTCTCTTTCAGAGCTTCCAGAGACTCCTAGCCAGCCTCCTGTCACCTCCTTGAGTATAGGTAGGTGGGCACCTGGTCCAAACCCAGGTGTGGGCACGACAGAGGGAGGGGGAGGAAACACGGCCTGTGGGTCCTACATTGCCTTCTGGCCCTTATGCAGAGAACATCCTGACCCATGAGCAGCGCTGTGCAGCAGTGGTCAGTGCTGGCTTGGACCGCCTGCTGGACAAGAGCTGGCCATACCAGGCCTGTAAAGGGACGGTGGCTGCAGTCATCCTGGAGAGGGGTAGGGATAGTTCTGGCCCAAGCCCAGCTCTGCAAGCTCCCTCAAGGACTCTGACTGAGTCTTCTGTGCCCTTTTCTGCACAGAGATCCCGAACACCATGGGCCACATCAAAGAGACCTATGAGCTGGTGGCGCTGGGCACAGGCAGTGGCTGCTGCTCTGGCTGGCTGGAGTTTTCAGGCCGCCAGCTCCATGACTGCCACGGGCTTGTCATTGCCCGCAGGGCCTTGCTGAGGTGAGGTGCAGGAGGGTGGGCTCTGCTGTAAGCTGCCAAGACAATGGCCCGAGCTCCCTCTGCCTGTCACTCCCAGGTTCTTCTTCCGGCAGCTCCTGCTGGCAACGCAGGGGGGCCCCAAGGGTAAGGAGCGGTCAGTGCTGGTCCCCAAGCCTGGGCCTGGGCCCCCCTTTGCCCTCAAGCCTGGAATTTTCCTGCACCTGTATGTCAGCAACAACCCCAAAGGAGCAGCCCATGACATCTAGTATGTGGAATTGTGGGCTGGGATTGTTGGAAGGACCAGGGTCTGAAGAGTGCCCTGACTGTGGGTCCCTTCCCCATCTGCTTCTGCAGCCTCCCGCTGGCCTCAGAAGACAGCGTTCTGCACAATCCGGCCTTCCGCCTGCAGGTCCATGTCTGTGGGCAGCTGAAGCCTGTGTCTTATGTGGCACCTGCGCTCCGTGACACCCACGTGGGCTGCCTCTCAGGCAGTGACAAGCTGGCACGATGGGTGGTGCTGGGGCTGGGTGGTGCACTGCTGGCCCATTTTCTACCACCAATCTATGCTACAAGCCTTGTCCTTGGTGAGGAGTGAGGGGTGCCAGGGCAAAGAGTGGGTTTGGGTAGGTTAGCGATATGGAGGTGACTCAGATTACATCCTGTGCCTTTTGCCCACAGCTGACCCCTGCCATGACCCTCCAACTCTGAACAAAGCCATCCATGCCCGTCCCAGACTGGACAACATCTTGGGGTCCTGCCTACCATCTCCCTATGTCCGCACCACCCTGCACCTATTTTCAGGCCCCCCCGTAGCTCCTTCAGACCTCACCAGCACCTCCAATGGCCTGAGCCTCAACTGGAGCCTGGGGGACCCTGATGTTGAAGTTGTGGATGTGGCCACTGGGCGTTTAAAGGCCAAGTGAGGAGGGCCCTGTGGGGCTGGGCTCAGAAGGGGTCTTGGTGATAGGGTGCCCCATTTCCCTGCCCATGGGGTAAGAGCACCCATGTTTCCAATCCCAGCTCTGGCGTGCTGTCTGCTGTGACTCACGATGGTGTGTGGATGGCATGGGCAGGCCTGCTGGCTTGCTTTTCTCCTCTGACTGTTGCCTGTCTTGTCTCCTTCTCAGCACCAGCCCTGGGCCTTCCTCCCGCCTCTGTAAGGCAGCCTTCCTCAGGGCCTTCCGTCAGGTGGCCAGTGCTCTGGAGAAACCCCACCTTCTGGCCCTGGAGACCTATGAGGCAGCCAAGGTAGGCTGTTCTTCCCTTCCCTTTCTCTAGGTTCCCTGTATCCTCAGAAAGCACCTTGCTCACCTGTCCCCTTTCCTCCACCCTGTCTTTTCATCTAGGCTGGGTGCTACAGGGAGGCTCGCCAGCAACTGTCTCTTCTCCTAGACCAGCAGGGCCTAGGGGCCTGGCCTTCAAAGCCACTAGTGGGCAACTTCAGAAACTGAACCAGACTTCTGAGGCCAAGGTCCCTGAATGGAGCTGGGCCTCTGGTGTAGTAAGGCCCAGACTCACTGGGGGGCTGGAGGCAAGGCAAGGGAGGAGAGTGTTGTGGGGTGCAGGGTGAAGCTTGAGGGGTGGGGCTTCTGTGTTGGTGTTTGAATAAAGAAGCTGTTTCTGGTGGTTTCTGTTTATGTGGTTTGTTGGTGCACAGAGCACTTCATGCCCCTTTGAGAAGCTCCCATCCTCCCCTCCGGAGCTACTCAGGTGTCTCTAATCCCAGTTTGGAAGCAGGCTTGGGAGGCCCCATGGGCTGGGACTGGTAGGGTAGGAGTTGTGGAGGACGCCCTGGCTGCTGCTGGTAGTGTGGGTGGATGTGGGAGCGTTCATATGCTTCAGAGTCCCTTCCCTTTCAGGGCTTGGACCTGGGTGGGCACAGGGAGCACATGGGTCAGTTTACCTGGCTGGAGATTTCACCTCTGCTGGCCGGTTGAGGTATTCTACAAGTTGAGCACCCAGTGTTGAAGGGTACAGGGTGGTGGTGGGCATAGAACAGACCAACAGGGGCCAGGAAGTGTGAATTGACGTTCTCCTTTGTGAATTTTTTTAAAAAAGTTTGTTTATTTCGCGACTGGAGAGGTGCGGCAGCTAGAAACCATGGCAGGGACGTTGGCGCTTCAGGTGCGGCTCGGTGTGTGGGGAGTAAGGGCCATGCAAACCCGAGGCTTTGCCTCGGACCTGATGGAGAGTCATGACGCTGGCTCCGTACGGGAAGCTGGTGGGGCCTTCACTAAGAGAGAAGGCTTAAGAGGATCGGTACTTCCGAGAGAAGACTAAGGAACAACTAGCAGCTTTGAAGAAACACCACCTGGATGAGATCCAAGAACATGAGGAAGAGATTCAGCATCTGCAGAAACAAATTGAGCGACATAGGAAGAAGCTCAAACATCTGAAACAACAAGAAGACTAGATGCACACAGTTTCCTATACAATGGCCTGTATCATTGCCCACTTCTATGTAGACATAGTTCTAATTTAATTAATATTTTGGTCTGTGTGCTACTAACAGATAATACACTATCATTGTCGAAAAATAAAAGTTTATTTATTTGAGAGAGAGAGGGAGAGGGAGAGAATGGGCACACCAGGACTTCCAGTCATTGCAGAAGAACTCCAGTTGCATGCTCACCTTGTGCATCTGGCTTATGTGGGTCCTGGGGAATTGAACCAAGGTCCTTTGGCTCTGCAGGGAAGTGCCTTAACTACTAAGCCATCTCTTCAGCCCTGGCGCTCCCTTTCTTTCTATTTTTAATTGACATCTTCTGTAATTGTAAATAATATCCCATGGTAATTTCCCCCTCCCCCTACCGTCACCTTTGAAACTCCACTCTGTATCATATCCCCTCCCCCTCTCAATCAGTCTCTCTCTTATTTTGATGTCATGATCTTTTCTTCCTATTATGATGGTCTTGTGTAGGTAGTGTCAGGGCACTGTGAGGTCATGGGCATCCAGGCCATTTTGTGTCTGTAGGAGCACATTGTAAGGAGTCCTACCCTTCCTTCGGGTCTTACATTCTTTCCGCCACCTCTTCTGCAATGGACCCTGAGCCTTGGAAGGCGTAATTGAGATATGTCAGTGCTGAGCACTCCTCTGTCACTTCTCAGCACCATGGTGCTTTCTGAGTCATCCCAAGGTCAACACCATCTGAAAAGAGAAGATTCTCTAATCAAAAGTGAGAGTAGCATTAGTATATGGGTATGAACATTGAGAAACGTGCTTACTGGGCAATTTGGTGAGCATAGTAAATACATTTAGCAGACAGCAGCAGACGTTGCACCCCTAGGGCTCGTGATTATCCCTGTTGTAGGCTTTCAGTATCAGGGATGTATTCCCTCCCATGGAGTGGGCCTCCAGTCAAATAAGAGGGCAGTTGGTTTCTCCCATAAGAGGTGTGCCACTATTGCACTCATTCGCTCATTTGGCCTGGCTGGCCAAATATAAGGCTTGCAGTGTCCACTGTTGGGTATCTTCACTGTTGATTTCTCTTTTCCATTGAATTGCATGCAGCCCTGGCATTCCCTTTCTGAGCTGGGGCATTAGCACTTCTGGTTCCTGGGGCTTCAGAGATGAACCAGGTCCCATGCCATCAGCACCCTGGGGGAAGAGGCTATATGCCTATATGCCTGAGGAGGTGTCTAGAGCTATCACATGTCAGGGTGCGAAAATGACCACAGGGAGGGCAGGAGAGGTGGGAAGAGCCACAAAAGAGGAGAACCAACTGCTCCTCAGAGGCATGGGACTTCTTGCTGAGGGAGGGGTCAAGCGAGAGGAAGTTTGAACCAGAAAGAGGTCAGGCAAAAGCCAGGTAGGCACTGGCATTTCTTGTTTAACTGAGACAACAGCTGTGTTGTTACCTGCAAGTATTGTTTCATAAAATCAGGCCACCTGTGAAATAATCATTTCTCATACTTAAATGTTCAGGGATGGAGGCCTTTGGAAATACCCATGCTAAATAAATAATTTAGCTTGCTCACTATGCATTGTTTGCCCCATGAGATAACTTAAGTTGATTGACTATATGTCCTGCCATGGTGACTGTAGCCAGGCCCAGAAATGCACCAGCAGCTCCGCTCTGTCTTATGTGCTGAGCCCACAGTGCTCATTAATCACAAAGTCTCTGGGTAAACAAGTTATTCAAAATGACATGAACTGGCTATGCTCTGCCAAAGAAGTCCTCTTTGTCCCCACATGGCATCTACTGGCCAGTCTAACCCTTCCCTTGCCAGTGTTTTCATTACACAGCATTTGTTCAGCCCCTTTGACTCAGCTTACTTATTGTACAATGGTGGTGAATGGTACTTTTGAAGCCTAATCTATTAATGTCTTCCTGGCCCAATCCACCCCTGGCTGAAGGTCTGCCAATAGTCACATATTTAAATTGCGAGCTGATGTAACCTAGCCTGGCATACTTTCATGCTGCTTCCTGGGTGCCCCTCCTGGATTCAGCCTTCTTGCCTGGCAGCCCATCCACTGGGAACCTTTGCTGGACCCTTGGCACGCCCTGTGCTGTGCTGCCCCTGTGTGCCACCATCACTTCAGGGGCAGAGTGCACTGAGTAAGAGTGTGGACCTAGAAGGTGACACTGCATCTTTCTAATCCTCAATCTGCTCAAGATGCAGAGTGATGGTGGAGTTCTGGGGCCCATCTTCCTTTCTCTTTCCTCTTTCCTTCTACCCAGGGCACAGGATCTCTGTTTTGCTTACACTTTTCTGTTATGTTGGAAAGCCTGGCACCCAGGCTGGCCTCAAAAATCACTAGGTACTGTGGTGATTTGATTCAGGTGTCCTCAGTAAACTTAGGTGTTCTGAATGCTAGGTTCCCTCCCAGCTGATGGAGATTTGGGAATTAACACCTCCTGGAGGCAGTGTATTGTTGTGGGCAGACTTATGGATGTTATAGCTGGCACTTCTTGCCAGTGTTTGGCACATGCTCCTGCTGCTGTTGTCCATCTGATATTGGCCAAGAGGTGACGTCCACCCTCTGCTCATGCCATCATTTTCCCCTGCCATCATAGAGCTTCCTCTTGAATCTGTAAGCAAAATAAACCCTTTTGTCCCCCACAAATTGCTCTTGGCCAGGTGTTTTCTGCCAGCAATGCAAACCTGATTGCAACAGTAGCTCAGGATGAATTTAAACTTGTAATCCTCCTTCCTCAGCCATCAGAGTGCTGGATCACAGGCATGAGCCACCACATTTGGCTCCAACCTAATTTCTGACTTGGGTCTTGTGGGTGGCTGCAATGGGTGAGCTGGTCTCTAACACTCCCTCTCCAGGGGACCCATCTCCAAAGTAATCCCTAGTGACTGGGCTAGTGCTCGTACACCTGAGAAGTCACACACCACTTCTTAATATTATTTAATGTTTGTCTATGGGTTACACAGGGACCTCAAGGCTTATCCAGCAAGCACAAGTATGCCACTGCAAATACAGTGGAAGCCTCTGGAAACAGTGAAATGGGTGAAGTTTAGCTCAGAGTGCCCAGGCCCCTCCTGATCTCTGTACACAGAGCCCAGTGCTATGTTCAGCTGTGTGCCTCTTGCAGCAAAGGTAAGCTAGGAAAGTCATGCAGCAAAGGCTGTGCATTCTTTACGGGTCTGAAGCAGGAGCCACAGAGCACAGCTGGGCTCCTCTCATTTTATTTTGAGCCCACACTGTATTCCAGGAAGTGATTCTTGCCTAGATGTCAAGCCTGCATAGAGACAGGTGCTGGGCAGAGACCAGGGTCAGAAACATGGTGGCTGGGAGTTCAAAGCCTGCTGAGACTTGGTGGTGCTAAGCTCTGGCTGTGTGCCTTGCCAAGTGATGTCCCTGCCCCAAGCCTTGTCATCCACACCTGTAAACTGTGAAGGTTGGACTCCACAACCATTAACATCCTTTTTAGAATCTGTGACATAGGCCAGGGTGGGTAAGGGTAGCAGAGTCCCGTCTTTGTCACAAGTGCTGAGAGCTGCCGAGCCCGGGGACTAGTTTATCTGCAAGAGGAGCACGCTTTCCTCCTCATTGAGTTGGTCTGGGCTGTCAGCATGCACCTGGCCAAGCTAGCCTTTCTACCTGGGCCGGTGGGGTTGGTGGAGAATGGGGGACAGTGTTAGTGTTTTAGTATCTTTAGGCCAGGCCAGCCTTCCATAGTTTTTGTTCTTCTCCTTCCCCAGTTTCTATTCTCTGTCACTGTATCTTGGGGTCACCTCCTCAAGAAAGGATCTGTGCATTACTGACAAGGGACACAGGACCCCCAGAGGTGATGCACTGAGAAGGACCCAAAATGTCACAGAACACAGTCTTAACCTGAGCATCAGGAGACATCAGACAAACACTGATTAAAAAGGGGCTGGAGTCTGGGGTTCAGTTGCTAGAGTACTGGCTTAGTATGCCTGAAACCCTGGGTTCCATCCCCAGCACTACAAAGCTTGAGCTCGTTGGTATATAAGCCAAGCACTTGGGAGGTAGAAGCAGGAGGGTCAGGAATTCAAGGTCATCCCCAGTGAGTTTTAGGATAGCCTGGGATACATGAGATCCTATCTCACAAAGGGGGTGGGGATGGGGAAGAGGGGAATGATGATGCAAGACAGGTGTGATGGCACAGATCTAAAACCTCAGAACTCAGTAAGATGAGGCAGGAGGATTTCCATGAGTTGGAGGCCAGCCTGAGTTACATAGTGAACTTGAGGCTAGTCTGGGTTATATAGCAAAACCTTATTGTAAAAAAAAAAAAAAAAAAAAAACAGAAAAGAAGGGACTGCATGTCTCACACTCACCCAGGATTTCAGCATCATTTGGGGTCAGAGCAAAGCTGTGGAAATGATGCAGATTGCAGGAGGCTGAAGAAACAGGACAAGTTCATGCAACCTCTGGTTCTAGGCTGGACCCAGTGCTGAAATGAAAATGGCTAAAAGAGGCAGCAAGCAAAACGAACTGACAGCAGACTGCGATACACTTTGGTGTTCAGTGTGCGATGGGGCCTGGAGAGAACAGCCTTGGTCTGAAGGTCTGCAGGCTGTGGTGCATTGGGGCTCCTTGGGCCTCCTCTTTGGTATGTCTTAGAGTTCCCTTGTCCTTTCCAAAAAGGAAGTCATGGGTTTCTGTGAGAATCTGATGCAATTGTTAGACACGTTGCAGGAACTGTCCATAGGCCTCTGGAAGCTCATGGAATCTGGACCTGAGTTACCACATTCTAGAGTTCTGAGAGCCAGGGCCACATGGGGAGTCCACTCTTTCCCAAAAGGTCTAGGACAACATGCTATGTATGGATAATAAAAACACAAAGGAGCAGAATGTGGCTCATACGTATAATCCCAGCACTTAGGAGGGTCACTGTGATTTTGAGGCCAGCTGGGCTACAGACTGAGTTCCAGGTCTGTCTGGGCTAGAGGGAGACCCTTCCTCAGAAACAAACAAAACAACCACAGAGGGGACACATGACAGACAACACAGGTGGACAATGTTTGAGAAGAGGTGCGTTGGCATATCTTCTCCTTGCTTTTGTTCTTACAACTTTTGTGTGAGTTCTTTCCTCTCTCTTCTCCCTTCTCTCCTCTCTTTCTTTCCTTGTGGAAGAAAGATTTGTTTTGGCTCATGGTGTTCGATATGTTTTCCAAATAAAACGTGATCTAGCTGGCTGGGTGACAGTACCCATCTAGAAAGAGATGCCCATTGATACTCATTGCTGTGAGGAGGAGGAGGAGGTGTGAAGTGCCTGCAGCAGGGTGGGAGTGCCCGCAGTAGGATGAGAGGAGCTAATGGGGCAGGCCCTAGAGGAGGTGCAGTGCCCGTGTGGGGCAGGTGGAAAGCCGGAGGGCAGATGGTGGCAAAAGACCTCAGGGGACGTGTAACCGAGCTTGAGATCCTCATCATGTTTTGCTGAAACAGCAGCACATCAGGCGGTCAGTGATAGCACTTCTGAATTCTGTGTCCCCTCCTGCTTGGTGTCCCTGTCCTTCATGCTGAAAATTGTTTAAGCAAGCTCCCAGAAGCCCAGCCTATCCACAGCAGGAAAACTTTTGATAACTTTCCAATGGAGTATGTGAGGAAAGCAGGTCCTGGGAGTTGGGCAGTGGCAAGCAGCTGCTTCCTGTGCTCTGGAACACACTCTCTCCGGCCCAGGCTCTGTTTTGGATGAGTCCAGTACTGCAGCAGAACACGCTGGAAAGAGCTCTTTTGGGAGTCAGGATGCTTGCGCGTGTTGAGATCAGCTTGTTTGGAAGGCAACTTTCAGCTTTCTCCAAGATCGGTCCATTTCACACAAGGAAATTGACTGGCAGAGCTAGGTTGCGTTCTCTCTCTCTCTCTTTTTCTTTCTTTCTTTTTTTTATCCTTTCTTTTGGTTTTACAAGGTAGGGCCTCACTCTAGTTAAGGCTGACTTGGAATTCACTATGTAGTCTCAGGATGGCCTTAAACTCACGGTGGTCCTCCTATCTCTGCCTCCTGAATGCTGGGATTAAAGGCGTGCATTACCACGCCCGGCTTGCTTGCCTGTTTGTCTGTCTGTCTTTTCTTTCTCTCTTCTTTCCTTCCTTCCATTTATTTATTTATTTTAGTATATGTGTGTGTGTGTGTGTTTGGGCGTGCATGCATACATGTGCGCAAGTGGAGGCCAGAGGTCAATGTTATCTTCCTTAATCACTCTCTACCTTACTATTTGAGACATGCTCTCTCACTGTACCTGGAGCTCATTGGTTCAGCTAGACCAGCTAGCCTGGCAATACCAGAGAGCTGTGTCTGCCTCACCAGCGCCGGGTTGTAGGCATTTACCACTACTCCTGTCTTGAAAGTGACTGCTGGGCGCCTGGACTCGGGTCCTCAAGCTTGTGTACAAGCACTTTGCTCACTGTGTCACCCCCAGGCCACTCATTACCCTGTTTGTTTGTTACTTACTCTAGCCCAAGCTGACCTAGAACCTTTCTGCCTCAGCTTCCCAAGTGCTACGACTAAAGATATGCACCACCATGCCTGACTTCTTGACCCCTTTTGAAGAGTCGCTGATAGCTTTGAGAAACAGATGAACTCAGTGTGTCTTGATATCTTCTGCTCTGAAATACACATTGTGTCCCGACATGTGTCCATCTATCGTGGGAACTCCTGGTGTAGACTGACAGTCTTCTGATAGAACTGCCAGTTGGCACACTGCATAGTGTTAGAAGACAGTCCATGGGTCCCTGGTAAAATCCTGAGTCAAGGTCCCCTTGAGTCTCTCTGAACTGAAGAATTAAGTCATCCTTCCCCAACTTACTGTTTGGACTTAATTCCATTTAGCTAGAAAGACGTTGAACCAACATTTTAATTCCCGCTGGGAACCACACCTATGATAGCCTGAAAGTGGCTTGAAGTTGAGGGTCAATTTTTCTTTGCCTTTACCTGCCACCTTTGGCTGCAGTCATGGCAGTTGGCCTCACAGAGGCCAAAGGAGCCACAAGGCTCCTTTCAGCCAATGGGGATGGAGAAGCAACCTAGTAATTTGCTTGTCACTTCCACCCCATCCAATCACATCATATCATATCACATGCAACTCAGCAAGGATAGATTAGGACATTTTAGACCCATCTCCTGCAACATCACCCATGAGGAAACAACAAAAAGAACCCCAGCATTTAATGAGGCCCTACTTGCAAGCAATGAAGTCCAACTCTTCACCACTAGTTTAGTAGAGAATTTCAACTGGGTGTGCATGCAGACAGTAGAATTTTGTAATGTTGATGATCGACTCAGCTAATGTTGAATTTCAATTTTCATTTTACCTCAGTATATTCTTTGGATGTGTATATTATATACACACATGAATGAATGTAGGTTGGGTCCAGAAGTGTGTGTGTGTAGGCTAGAGGTTGACTGACACCAGGTATCTTCCTCAATTGGTCTCCACCTTATTTTTTGGGTTGGTTTGTTTTTTGAGGTAGGGTCTCACTCTAGCTCAGGCTGACCTGGAATACACTGTGTAGTCTCAGGGTGGCCTGGAACTCACAGCGATCCTCCTACCTCTGCCTCCTGAGGGCTGAAATTAAAGCTGTGTGCCACCACACCCAGCTTCTACCTTATTTTTTGAGACAGGATATCTCATTGAATCTGAGGCTCACTGATTCAGTTAGACTACCTGGCCAGCAAGCTCCAAGGCTCCTCCTGTCTCTGCCTCCTCAGTGCTGGGGTTCCATGAACCCAGCAGCATGCCTGGCTTGTGTGTGTGCTGGGCTCCACACTGAAGTCCTGGTGTTTGTTGCTGTGAGCACTGTACCCCAAGTCATCTTCCCAGCCCTCACTGTGGTATGTTAAGTGGAACAGAAGCTATGGGAATGGGCAAGAACTGGGCCCAATGCTGATAGAGTGTAATTGGAATAATTGTGTCAGGCATATGGCCCAAACAAGGTCTTTAGTAATGAGAGAGGAACAGATATGGGGCTGATAAGGGTCCCAGGCCCCCCAGTGGCAGCTTCTCTGGTTCCAGGGTACACTTGTCAATGGGCAGCAGACAGCCCTGACTGGAGAGGGGATGTCTAGACATTTTCACATCCTTGAAGACATCATTACTTGCCAATGGGATGTAGAGCTCCGCCTGCTTGCCGGTCTTCTCCACTCCACAACAGCCCCCAAGGGTGCTGTGTGGATCCTCAGACAGAGAACCATAGGTCTAGCCCAACCTTGCATTTGACAGCGAGGAAAAGAGACCTGTTCAAATTTTCAGATAGAATGAAAATCCAGGCCCTAGCTAGCACCCACATTGTCCACTCTCAGCAAGAGAGAAAATGGGAGGCTTTGACCTTTGAATATTTTGCCCAAGAGTAGTTATAAAGTTGTGAGAACACATGCTGTCATTCTAAGGGCCCCCTGCCGCCAAGCTGAGGCCACTTTGATTATAACTGTTACTCTCTTATCTATATATCTTTTTGCCTCACCTCAACCTCCACCCCTGCTGCAACAGAACAGCTCCTTGTTTCCAGGGAAACCCAAGGCCACTTGGGTTGTGGCCTTGGGTCCTATCTAGTGCCTCTGTGGATCTAGAATACAAGCTGAGTCACTTGGAGTAAAACTTTTCCCTCCTCCGAAAAGCTATTAAAGCCAGAAGGTTGCTTTGTCCCTCCATGGCTTCAATGACCCCATCATGCCCCTCTACAATGTACTCATCCTCTCTAGTAAGCTTTTCCTCCACAAAGAAATCCATCTCATGGCCTGGAGAGATGGCTTAGCAGCTAAGGCATTTGCCTGCAAAGCCAAAGGGTCCTGGTTCAATTCTCTAGGACCCACGTAAGCCAGATGCACAAGGGAGCACATGTGTCTGGAATTCATTTGCAGTGGCTGGAGGCCCTGGTGTACCCATTTTCTCTCTCTTTCAAATAAATAAGTAAATAAAATATATTTAAAAAAAGAAAAGAAATCCATCTCGGTGTTTTTTCTCTGTTGAACTGGTCTTTTCAGTCAATCTTTTTTTTTAGTTACTTTTACAAACGTTAGCTGGGCAGGCATGGTGGTACACACCTTTAATCCCAGCACTCAGGAGGCCAGGTAGAAGGATTGAGGATTACTGTGAGTTTGAGGCCAGCCTGTGACAACATAGTGAGCTCCACATCAACCTGGGCTAGAATGAGACCCTACTTAAAAAAATAAATAAATAAAACCAATATAAAAGTTAGCCTGGGACTGGAGAGATGTCTCACTGGTTAAGACACTTGCCTTCAAAACCTAACTACCAGAGTCCAATTCCCTAGTACTCACGTAAAGCCAGATGAATAATAAGGGTGCATGTATTTGGAGTTTGTTTGCAGCAGCTAGAGGCCTGGCATGCCCATTCTCTCCTTCCCTCCCTCCCTCCATCTCTCTTTTTATTTTATTTATAAATAAATAAAAATATTTTTTTAAATTAGCCTGGGGGCTAGAGAGATTGCTTAGTGGTTAAGGTGCTTGCCTTCAAAGCCTAAGAACTCATGTTCAACTTTCCAGGTCCCACATAAGCCAGACATACAGTAACATAAGCATGCAAGGTCAAAAATGCGCACAAGGGGGCACACATGTCTGGAGTTCAATTGCAGTGGCTGGTGCACCAATTTTCTCTCTCTCTCTCTTGCATACAAGTTAGCCTGGGGCTGGAGAAATAGCTTAGCAGTAAAGGTGCTTGCCTGCAAAGCCAAAGGACCCAGGTTCGATTCCCTAGGACCCATGTGAGCTAGATGCACAAGGTGGCACATATGTCTGGAATTTGCAATGGCTGAAGGCCCTGGCATGCTCCTTTTCTCTCTCTCTATCTGTCTCTCTCAAATAAAAAAAAATTTAAAAAAGTAAGCCTGGTACTTGGGAGGCTATGGCAGGAGGATTGAGTGTTCCAGGCCAGTCTAGGCTACATAGTGTGACCCTGTTTCAAAAAATACACTAGCCTGGAACAAAATACTCATATAGATATTGTCCAAGGTGCCACAGAACACACCCAGATGTCCACAGGACTCTGCAAGCCATTTTGTGGAATCGAGTGGCATGTCCAGGACATGTCTCCTTGGGAGGCAGGCATTTTTGTGTGATGGTCACTGCACTGCAATGCAAAGAGCTTACCTGGAGGCATGTCAACTTGGGTATGACTGGGGGTGCTCCACTGACCACTGGGATCTAGAGGGATGAGGACATGTGCCTGCATCTTCTTGAAGAGTCAGAGGAAGAGTGGCTCTCATGTGGCCATGATTTCTTTCAAGCTGGATGCTGGCACACCACATGACAGAGCCAGTGGCTTTGCACTGCAGTGGGGAAGCCTTTGCCTGGTACACAGCAGGGATTGGCTAAAGACTGACAGAAGGAACACACAGCCAGGAGCATGTTCGCAGTGGCGTAGTGCTGATAGCTACCTGATTACTTTCGCACACCAGCTATGGCAGATCCTCAGGGCCTCATCCACCAAACTGTCACCTACTTGTTTTGGCATGGGTGTTTGTTTTTTTATTGTTTTTAAATATATTTTTATTTATTTATTTGAGAGAGAGAAAGAGGGAGGGAGGGAGGGAGAGAATGAGCATACCAGGGCCTCCAGCCACTGCAAATGAACTCCAGATGCATGTGCCACCTTGTGCATCTGGCTTATGTGGGAACTGGAGAGTTGAACCTGGATCCTTTGGCTTTGCAGGCAAATGCCTTAACCACTAAGCCATCTCTCCAGTCCCATGTTTTTATTTTTTAAATATATTTTATTTATTTTTTTGAGGTGGGGGGAAGAAGGAGGGAAAGGGAGGGAGGGAGGGAGAGAGACAGAGAGAGAATGGGTGCACCAGGGCCTCCAGCCACTGCAAACTCACTCCAAACATATGCATACTCTTGTGCAGCTGGCTTATGTGGGTCCTGGGGAATTGAACCAGGGTCCTTTGGGTTTGCGGGCAAATGCCTTAACCACTAAGCCATCTCTCTAGCCTGTGTTTGTTTTTTTATGTGTGTATGTGTGGTATATGCACATATGTATGTGAATGTGCACACCCGTATACATACATGTGGAGGCCGAAGGAGGACAGGAAGTGTCCTCCCCTATGGCTTTCCCACTTTATTTCCTTGGCTTGTCATTCAATGAACCTGGATCTCACTGCCTTTCAGTGGATTAACTCACCAGGGAGCTCCAGTGATCCTCCTGTCTCTGTTCCCCTCAGCATTGGGGTTACAGACAGGCACAACTATGCCTGGCTTTTTTTGGGGGGGGGGCGGGTTTTGTTTTTCAAGGTAGGGTCACCTTGAACTCATGTCCATCCTCTTACTTCTGCCTCCTGAGTGCTGGGATTAAAGGCATGTGCCATCATTCCCAGCAGGAGGGTTCTTTTTGAAGCAGGGTCTCACTCTAGCCCAAGCTGACCTGGAACTCACTCTGTAACCCTAGCTGGTTTCAAACTTTTGGTGATCCTCCTACCTTAGTTCTTCCAAGTGCTGGGATTAAAGGCAAGCACTACATGGCTGGCATGGCTTTTTTAATATTTAATTTTTATTTATTTATTTGACGAGAGAGGCAGAGAGAGAGGGAGGGAGGGATAGAGAGAGAAAGTACACATCAGGGCCTCCAGCCACTGCAAGTGAATTCCAGATGCATGCACCACCTCGTGCATCTGGTTTATGTGGATCCTAAGGAATTGAACCTGGGTCCTTTGGCTTTGCAGCCAAGTACCTTAGCTGCTAAGCCATCCCTCCAGCCCACTTTCTTTCTTTTTTTTAAATGTGGCTTTTAGGGCTTTTTCCTGGATCATCCCTGCACTGTCTTGTTCCCCACGATCTGGCCTCCCCCACCAGACCTGAGGAGCTGAGCCTGTTGATAAATGAACACATAAACACACACAGACTTATGCTAACAATGAATGTCCCTCAGTGGGGGCTTGGTCGGGGGAGCCAGCTCCAGGCAGGTTATTCTGCTTATACCCCAAAGCTGAGCCGGGCTGGAGATGGCTAAGCTCAGTGTGGATGGCCGTGATCCTCTGGTGCCGGGGTATTAGTAGCAGGAGTGGCTCTTGGCAGAGACCTTGTAGAGCCCTTAAAAACTAAGGTTTTTGTTGAAACTAAGAGTTGGACAGTGGGTGAACATCTACCAAGGGTCCTGCTGAACTGGCAGGTGGCATTCTTGACCAGGCACAGGTCATATCAGGAGGACCAGCCCTGTGATGTAGGATTTGCATCAGCAACCAGTTTGGCCTTCTTGGCTAAGAGCTTCTAAAATCATGGAATGCTTCTACCGTGCTAGGAAATGCTGCTGGTGGTGGTCAGTGGAAGAGAAATACGTGACCCCCAGGTAGTTCAAGCAGGCTTACATGGAGCTGTGAGCAGGTTTCAGGGACAGTGCACTCCAGTGCTCAGCAGTAATGTGGCCCTGTGGGTGCGTGTCTGAGAAGGATGGTGGAATTCTGCTCATAGTCAACTGGTGATCTGTTCTATAGGTATCCAGATCCCAGTGTGGCACTTCCACGTTTGCAAGGAAGGTAAAGAGAATACAGAGACACTGACCCAGGTCAGCGAGATGGCTCTTTCTCAGTGGATGGCAGAGAGCTGGGGAAGGAAGTGGTCTGGGTCTCTAAGCCCCCAAAGCCCAGGATCACAGCAGTGGACACCTTTGGCCTTGCATGGACCCTACTTTGGAAGAACCAGCTAAAGGCACCTGGTGGTCAGCATGGGGGACACCGGCGCTTATTTCAGCCATGGGATGGGTTGGAGCCACTGCACACTCCAGAGGGAGGGGGTCGGAGTTACAGGTAGGGGACAGACGAGGCCAGGCCCTCAGGGACCAGATCGTCCATATCACTCAAGAGCTCACGCTCGCTGGCTGAGTTGGTGTTCTGCAGGCGGCGGAGGCGGGCCTGGAGCTGTTCCTGTTCCTGCTTCAGCTCCAGGTAGGAGTGGGAGAAGGTGTGGAAGATGGATGTGGCCGGGAAGGCCATGATGAGAATGCCACTGAGGATGCTGCTCAGAGCCACCATCTGTCCTGGCACGCTGCGCGGGACCATATCCCCATAGCCCACTGTTGTCATGGAGATGATGGCCCACCAGTACGAGGCAGGAATGCTTGTGAACTCCAGGACCCTTCCGGACTCATTCTCAGCCACGTAGACCAAGGGGGAGAACAGGGTGACGGCCACACCCAAGAAGAGCAGCAGCAGGCCAAACTCACGGGCACAGCGCCGTATGGTGAGGCCCAGCGTCTGCAATCCCAGCGAGTGGCGAGCCAGGCGCATCACGTAGAGGATGCGCAGCGCCCGCAGCACGCGCAGTAGCAGTCCCACTTTCTCCAGGTACGAGCTGCCGCTGGGCCTCTCGCCTGCCTCCGCGGTCTCCTCCGACACCACGAGGGATACGTAGTATGGGGAGATAGCCAGGATGTCGATGATGTTCAAAGGTCCGCGGAAGAACTGGCACTTGTTCTGGGCCTGGACAAAGCGCAGGCAGAACTCCAGGGAGAACCAGGCCACGCAGATGGTCTCCACCACAAAGATGTAGTAGCACTTTCTAGAACATTCTCCCTGGAGACCAGAGCCACAGAAGGGCGTGTATTAGTCAGCTTTTAGAATACCTGAGCGAGCAACTTAAGGGAGGAGAGACTTTCAGATGTATTTTGGCTCACAGTTTCTGAGCGTTCATGGTGGGAAGTCATGGTGAAGTTCGGTGGTGGTGATGTGGGGGGGATGACATCTCATAGAAATGCCTTCCTAGATATGTTCTGTTTATTTTTCATGTGTATGTGATGTGCATGTGTCTGTGTAGGTCAGAGATCAACACTGGGTTTTCAGCTCAGTCATTTTCCACCTTAAAAAATTTATTTATCGATTTTGAGAGAGAGAGACAGAGAATGGGCACACCAGGGCATTCAGCCACTGCAAATGGGCTGCAGATGCATGTGCCTGCTTGTGCTTCTGGCTTATGTGGGTACTGGGGAATTGAAACTGGGTCCTTAGGCTTTGCTGGCAAATGCCTTAATGGCTAAGCTATCCCTCCAGCCCTCCACCTTATTTTCTGAGACAGGGTCTCTCACTGAACCTAAATTGAACTTATTTAGTTAGACTAGTTAGCTAGTGAGCCCCAGAGATCCTGCTATTTCCATTTCTCCAGTGCTGGTACATGCTCCAGTGCTGGTACATGCCACAGTGCCTCCCGTTTTGTGCTGGGCATCCAAACTCGGGTCCTCATGCTTGTGCAGCAAGTGCCTTACCCAGTGAGCCATCTCCTCAGTCTCCAGATGTGTGTTGATGGCACCCTGTGCTGTGTGGGCTCAGATGTTCACCACCCTCCTTTCTTGTGGTTGGCTGTGGCTGGACACATGGTGGGTCAGGTGGGCGAAAACCACACATTGACTTTTTGCCTCCCTTGCAGCCAGGTGTAGATGAATGCCTAAGCTGACATCTACAGAGGACCACCTCTGAGTCCAGGGAATCAGACAGAGCTGCGAGCTCCTGTGCAATGGTCCTTTTCCTACAGCCAGGACAGTATGGGAGGCCTCAAGCCCAAGAGGCAGAGTGAACCAGAGCTCTAGGGGAGAGTGGAACATCCAGGTGGAGAAAGCTAGGGTGTCAGAGTGAGAGCTGCCCACCCTCCTAGGCCCCTCATCATGGAATTGATGCACAAGAGTGCAATCAAGTTCCATTTTGTTTAAAGACACCTGTCTCAGGCCTCCTTGTTCTAGCAGCCAATCTTCATGCTCGCTGACACTGGTATGTTGCTGGCATGTGCACGGCTCTGGTGCTGTCTTTTAGTCCACATGGTGATGCTGTGAATAGGTGGTATGACCTCATTTCATGCCCAGGAAACAGGTAGCAGCCATATATGCATATACCTGTAGGTGGTCCTGTCCCACCCCACCCCAGGTCTCTTAGCAACTGCACATTACTTTGTGACTTCCTCATCTACTGTCCCTCATTCCTTTATTCAACAAAATAAATGGAGCCCACTCTGGGCTGACCCTGGAGGAAAGTAGCCAAAGAAGCAGGCACGGTTCTGGGGGTTGGAAGTTGGTGATGAGTGGGTCCCGAGAGGGCGTTCAGGCCCTGGCAGGCAGCCAGGTGAGGCCATCCTGGGGTCACCATTGTTGCACCCTATCTGCCCTGGGGATCCTGACATATACTATCAGCCCCTCGTTACTCAATGTGTTCATTAACCCTAAGTATCAGCTTCCCAAGCCGGTAGGAAGAGACTCTTGGCCTTGTACTTTCCCAGACTTAGAATCTGCATTTTAACAAGGTCTGGGTGATTTGAGAGGCTGACTTGCCATACGATCCTCAACCTTGGCTGCACAGGTCACCTAGGGGTGGGGCAGGGGAGTATTGCAGAGGTCCAGATGTCCAGATGGTCCCTGGGGAGACTTATTTACTTGACCTAGGTTCTTAGCTTGAGCCATAGAATTTTCCAGAAGCTTCTCCCCCAAACACTGGCTGGATGAGTGAATAAATGACCAAAATCAGATATCTATAGGAAAAGCAAGTTGTTGACAACCATACTTGTATTTTTGGATTAAAATTCTCTGAAGTGGAAAAAGAAATTATTTCCAGTGCCTGCACCCAGAGGAATCCTAAATTGAAGTGTCTGTCTGCCATTAGACAAAAATAAAGGGGCTAGTCTGTCCACACCCTGCTGGATCATTCAGGGCTGGACAGCTCTCATGACTTTTGTCTGGTTCCCTCTGGGGTGGGGCAGAGGAATGCTGTGGAGATGGAACCAGAGTTTGGTTCATATCTCTACTCTGTCACTCAAAGAAATCACTGGTTACCTCTGGACTTGCCATGGTCCTTACCTTGAAGGGCTGTTGTGATGGATGGAAGTGTGTATGAAGTGGTCAGGATGCTGTGCCCAGCAGACACACCACTGAGATGCTGTCACAGATGCCAGCCTGTCTGGCCAGCAGGAGGCTAACACTTTACAAGAAGCTGGGGACATTTTCCAACACACTTAGAGGACTTCGTCAGCAGTTTACTTCTTCTTCTTTTTTTTTTTTTTTTTTTTTTTTTTTGGTTTTTCGAGGTAGGGTCTCACTCTAGCCCAGTCTGACCTGGAGTTCACTATGGAGTCTCAGGGTGGCCTCGAACTCATGGCAATCCTTCTACCTCTGCCTCGTGAGTGCTGGGATTAAAGGCGTGTGCCACGACGCTGGCGCAGCAGTTTACTTCTTCATGATGGTGCAGGGCTCAGAAGTATTGGATCTTGAGTCTCCTATCTTGCTAAAAACTTGCTGTGTGGCCTTTAAGTGGTCCCTACCCTTCTCTGTGCCTTAGCTTCCTATGAACAGGGTGGAACACAATCAGCATTTCTCAAGGGTGACCCAGGAATCCAGAACTTGGTCTGGGGAGATGACTCAATCAGTAAAGCACTTGCCATACAAGTATGAGGACACAAATTCAGATCCCCAGGGCCCATGCTGGGTATGGTGGTGGGTTCTGACAATCCCAGCTCACGGGATTCAGAGGCAGGAGAATCCTTGGGGTAGGCTGGCTGGCTTGATTAGCTGAATCAGTGAGCTCCACATTTAGTGAGAGATCCTGTCTCAATAGATAAGGTGAAGACAATGGAGGAAAAGCCCTAACATTGGCCTCTGGCCTCCACACTGGTGCACATGCACCTGCATGCACACAGGCAACTCCCCCAACACCGCATACAAAACAAGAAAGAAAATTAGATACCCTTTGCTCCACAGTGCTGGTTACAAATACAGATTCTTGGGCTCCATCACAAAACCAAAAGCCTAGGTTGGGGCCTAGGAACATTCATTTTTTCAGGCTTCCTCCTCCCTTGTCCTGAAGCATTCAGAAGTTCTAGACTCTGGGCTAGGTAGTTCCCCACAAGGCCTGCTTTTTCACTAACTTCCTGGAAATAGTCTCAGCTTCTGAAAGTCTGGCAGCTGAGGACAACTCTCTGGAGCAATGACCAGCCACTCAGGAGCGTGATTCTGGCAGGACAAGAGGGCCTCTCAGGCTCCGGTTCTGCCTCGGCTGCTATTTGACTATTCAAGCCACGCATGCCCTGTCCTTCCCTCCCCCGGCCAGGGCTGCTGGCTGTGTCCCTGCACTGCAGCAAGCTGGCTCTGCCAAGTCACTCCACCTACACCCTTCTCTGCTCTGCATCTTAACCAGCCAGCACCTGCCTCAAGGGTCGGCACCCCTGCAGCCATGCTGAGGCATATGGGGCGGAAGGACTTCTAGACTCCAGTAGAGGGCATAACCCCTGAGATAACCCAGCCAACGTGCAAAGGAAGAGGGGGAAAGAGGAAAGAAAAAGTTTCTTATTCTCTCTGAGGAAATTTCTGGATGTGTTTTAATAGGTAGAGAAACAGATCATGCTGGACTGCCCATATCCTTTTGGATTTGGGTACAGAAAATTCTGGTCCTGGGATAAATTGTATCCTGGCTGGGCACTTCATTCCTTTCTTTTTTTAATAGTCAATTAATAGTCTATTGAATTAGAGAGGACTAGGGCACACGTCTGTAACCCCAGCACTGAGACAGAGGCAGGAGGATCAAAACTTCAAGGTCTTTCTCAGCTACATAGGGAGTTATGAAGAATAGTGCTGCGAACAGTGGTGTGCATCCTAGGCAGAAGGGGACAGTTGGTCACCTTATTTGTGCATCTTGTCCCTGGAGAGAGGGAGGAGCACTTGATTTCTTCATGCAATAAAGAAGGTGAGCCAGCCTTGAAGAGCTGAGGGGGTCTGACTAAAGGACAGCACAGACAGCATGTGGGGCTGAGTGTGCCAGTGGCCGTGGAACATGGGGGGTTTCCACATATGGGATGCTGGAAATGTGGAACTCATCTTCTGGGTACCCACCATCAAAACGGTAGTGCTGTGGGGGGGAGAGGGAGGGTATTACCATTTTTTATAATCATGGAAAATGTTAATAAAAATTTGAGAAAAAAAAATTTGAGAAAAAAATAGTAGTGCTCTTGGTGCCCTTGGTTGCCTGGGAAGGGCCCCGGGAGGACTTTCAGTTGAGGGATACCATCTAGACTAGCAGGGGTGTTGTGGGGTATAGGTGTATCTGTTTATTAGAATGTTGCAATATATGTACCTGCAAAACTAAGATAAAAATAAGAATGAATGATAATAATAACTGGATCAGGGTGGCTGAGTCACTGAATACTTAGGGTTGTATATTTGGTTTCCTTTGTGAACGTCTCAAAATTCACATGATGAAAAGATGAAAAACAAGAAATTAGAAAAAAAAATCAATACTAGGCTAGGTGTGGTGGCACATGCCTTTAATTCTAGCACTCAGGAAGAAGTTGGAGGATTGCTGTGAGTTTGAGGCCAGACTAAAACTACATAGTGAATTGCAGGTCAGCCTGGGCTACAGCAAGACCCAAACTCAAAATAACAAATATAAACATAAATATAAATATAAATATAAATATAAATTTTATATATATATATATATATATATATATATATATATATATATATATATATAGGCTGGAGAGATGGCTTAGTGGTTAAGGTGCTTGCCCATGAAGCTTAAGGACCCAGGTTCAATTCTCCAGTACACATGTAAGCCAGATGCACAAGGTGATGCACACATCTGGAGTTGATTTGCAGTGGCTAGAGGTCCTGCTGTGCCCATTCTGTCTTTCTATCTGCCTCTTTTTCTCTCTCTGTCTCTCAAATAAATAAAATATTTAAAAAAATAAATTAAATAAAATTATTTTAAAAATCACAATCACAATGAAATAACACTCCATACCCATGAGAATTGCTAGAGTCAAGAAGACAGATGTTGATGGCTACAGGCCCTGATGTGCCCATTCTTTGTATATCTACCTCTTTCTTTCCCTCTTTTAAATAAATAAATAAATAAATCCACAATGAAATAACACTCCACACCCATGAGAATGGTTGGATTCAAGAAGACAGACAAGCCAGGCCTCTAATCCCAGTGCTTGGAAGGCAGAGGTAGGAGGATCACTGTGAGTTCGAGGCCACCCAGAGACTAAAGACCCCACCTCGTAAAAAAAACCACAGATAACAGCAAGTGGTGGTGAGAAAGTGGAGCCACCAAAATCCTCAGAGCTTCTCAGGGAAGGTGCAACTTGATGCAGCAACCTTGGGAAGCCATTTGGCAGTTCCCCCAATAGTTGAACTCACAGTTACCATAGGACCCAGCAAATTCATGTCTATGTACACACCCCGGCGGAATGAAAACACACATTCAGATATGTGCATATCAGTGACCACAGCAGTATTCTTCCTAACTCTATGTAGCTGAGTACGACCTTGAACTTTTGATCCTCTTGTCCTCACCATCCTAGTGTTGGGATTACAGATGTGTTCCATCAGGCTTCGCTCATTCGGGGGACTATTAATTAGCTATAAAAAGGAAGGAAGTGTCCACCCAGGGTACAACAGCCTGCAGCCTGGGAAACATGCTGCTGAGTGAAAGAAGCTGGACACAAAGGCCATGGACTGACAGGTTCTTCTGATGACATGTCCAGGGCAGGCAAATCCAGAGACAGGGAAAGCATTAGTGTTGGCCAAGGATGGAGGGTGAGATGGGGAGGCTCCTTTTAGGATGATGAGAATGTTTTGGGATAAGATAGTAGTATGGTTGCACAGTTCTGAACCCATCGACTTGAGTACTTTTAAACGATGAATGTGAAATATGTCATTTTTTGTGTTTTTTTTTAAATTTTTTATTTATTTATTTGAGAGTGACAGACACAGAGAGAAAGACAGATAGAGGGAGAGAGAGAGAATGGGCGCGCCAGGGCTTCCAGCCTCTGCAAACGAACTCCAGACGCGTGCGCCCCCTTGTGCATCTGGCTAACGTGGGACCTGGAGAACTGAGCCTCGAACCAGGAGTCCTTAGGCTTCACAGGCAAGCGCTTAACCGCTAAGCCATCTCTCCAGCCCGGTTTTTTTTTTTTTTTTTTTTTTAAACACAGTCTGTTGCCCAGGCTGGCCTGGGACTCATTTTGTAGCCAAGGATGACCTTGAGCTTTTGTTCCTCCTGCCTCTACTTCCTGGGTGCTGGGATTGTAGGTGTCACTGTCACAGATATAGTTTGTGAATTATAGCTGAATAAGAAAGAACCAAGGGTCCTTGTCTAAACTGGATGAGTCAAGCCAGTTGGGCAGTGAATGTGGAGCTGAGGCCTTGCCCTGACCACTTTCCCAGTGTCAGATCATAGCTGTGCCAGTTTATAGAAGGGACCAAGCATCCTTGCCTTTGACCTCTGAGGGTGGTGAGATGTCATGGGACCCACCCCTGTGGATACTGAGGGACAGCTCTGTAGGCTCCACCACATCTTATCATGGCTCTCCAGAAACAGGGGGCAAGAGGGCACCATTCTCTCCCTTGCAGGCTGGCACCCCCTAGTGGCTCACCAAAGGACAGAGCTTGGGAGACCTCTGTAGGTGACTTGTGGGTGGCAGTGTTTGCTTTGTGTTTTGGAGGGAGTAGAAGTGGAGCCCATGGAGAGGAGGGTATGACAGATAGAGCCCTGTACACTAGCCTAGGAAATTGGAGTGCTTCTTTTTGTCTAGGAGATGGAGAGATTGGGGGAATCCTACCCTACAAGAGGAAATGGCTAGAGCAAGTTATCAACTGTCACTGAGCAGAGAAGCACAGAGCAAGGTGGCTGTCCAGGAGGCGGGTTCAGGATCCTATAGAGGAAGGGACAGAGGAGGGAGGGAGGCACTGAGACCTGCGGCTTGTATGTCAGGTAGGAGGTGTGCAGAGAGGAACTTCAGGGAGAGATGCATGAGATCTGTGTGGGTGGCACAGGGAGTGCTATTCCTGATGAAGCCCCAGCTGTCCACCTGACCCGTCAAGAATGTCCCTTCCTTCCTTTCCTTAGCAAGGAACTGGAAACTCCCCAGTGCAGGGTGTGGAAGAAATTGAGACACCCCCTCACTTCTCAAAACATCAGCGCCCCAGGTATCCCTGATCTGAATCCCAAGTTCCTGTGCTGCTCAGCTGTGGCCAGGAACTTGGCTCTTCCTGTCTGTGTCATCCCCTCCCCATTTAACTTACAACCTGGGACACAGGCTCTGCATTCTGCTTGTCCACTGTGAGAAAGGAGCAGGAATTGGACACCTGCCATTCTCGGGTTTTCTCACCCTCCAGATGGAGTAACTGTTAGAGAGGAGGTGTGTGGGCCACACCCCAGGGTATGAATGAGTCCCCCACAGTGGCATTAAGTCATTTGGGTGGAGAGTCCATGCCCCATGGCCTATGGCTAGCAACACTGGCCAGCGTTAACAGTTGGCTGGCTAAATAGTATGGCCAATCCTAGCCTATGGCTCCCCAAGGGCAAATAGGAAATAAAAAGGAAGAGTTAGAAGAGAACAGTTTTTTATGTAAATGTGGAGATGCCTTCTTGAAAGAACAAAGATGCCCATACTCAGCCTCCCAGGCCCTCTGAGTTATGTCTCAAGAGAACCCAAGGCTTCTGGAGGCTGTGCCTCTCAGGGCGTCTGGGGCAGAGAGCCCAAAGGTGGCATCATCAGGGAGAAGGCATAAATCCTGCTCACCCCATGGGACGGGGCTGCCGACACTTTGGGAGCACCTTTGGGCTGCCCTTCTCTACAAGCGTATGATCTGCCTTTAATTTGATTCTTCTAGCCACTTTAAGCCCAGCTCAAGTTCATGTCCTCCATAATTTTCTAAGCATGAGGCTTTGGAGAGCCCTTGGCCCTCAGCATAGCAGAGCTCATGGCTCCTCTGTAGCTTCTCTCCCTGACTATCCCCCACAGGAAAAGACATGTGGGGACTGGTCCATCAGCGGCTGGGACCCTGCACCCTTGAGGAACAGGGTAAGGACATTGCTTGTTCTGATCTAATCTTTTGAAAGCAGAATCCACATGTAAATATTCCTGCAGGCAAGCCTGTCCTGCAGCTTTTAAGTCACATGCTTTGTACTAAAGATTGAGGACAATGTGCTTCTGGTGGCAGCTGTAGTGTTCTCCATTGGGGAATAAGCTGTTTGAAAGCCCAAGTATTTGCGTGCACGCGCGCACACACACACACACACACACACACACACACACGTGAGCTGGAGGTCACAGGACAACCTTGGGTGTCAATTCTAGACTTCCATCTTAAGACACGGTTTCTTGGGCTGGAGAGATGGCTTAGCGGTTAAGCGCTTGCCTGTGAAGCCTAAGGACCCCGGTTGGAGGCTCGGTTCCCCAGGTCCCACGTTAGCCAGATGCACAAGGGGGCGCACGCGTCTGGAGTTTGTTTGCAGAGGCTGGAAGCCCTGGCGCGCCCATTCTCTCTCTCTCCCTCTATCTGTCTTTCTCTCTGTGTCTGTCGCTCTCAAATAAATAAATAAATAATTTTTAAAAAAAGACAGGGTTTCTCACTCACTTCTGAGTTTGCCAGGCTAGCTGGCCCATGAGTTTCAGGGAAATTCCGCTGTCTCTGCTTCCCTTCCCACCACAGGTACACTGGAATCCCAGACTCTTCTCCCTGCAGCATCCAGCTTTTCCCTAAGTTCTGGGGGTCTGAACTCAAGTACTCACACTTGTGCAGCAGGGGCTTTGTACACAGGCCCGTCTCACCAGCCCCCTTCTTTTATTTTTATTTTTTGTTTATTTTATTTATTTATTTATTTATTTATTTATTTATTTATTTATTTATTTTTGTTTTTTGAGGTAGGGTCTCACTCTGGTCCAGGCTGACCTGGAATTAACTCTGTCATCTCAGGGTGGCCTTGAACTCATGGCAATCCTCCTACCTCTGCCTCCCGAGTGCTGGGATTAAAGGCGTGTGCCACCACGCCCGGCCCAGCCCCCTTCTTTTAAAAAGAAAATATCTGTGGGTTGGATGAGGCACACTTTACTTAACAAATATTTGCTGAGAACCTACTGCGCGTGTCTTCATGTCCGCCTGGAACAGTCTCTGATACTACCGTATTGCATGGAACAAATCCGTAAGGAAGAAAACTTGGTGGACTGGCCACCATTAGGATGTTTCACATGTGTGTTGATCAGGTCCTTCTGTCTGTTATACTGTATGTGCATAAGCTAAGGCAACAGGGAGCCTTGGAGGAGTAGAAAAGAAGAAGAGCAACATTTTACGCTAAGAAACTATTCCACTCTACCTTGAAGTTCTCCATTTACCTACCCAGCAAAACACTAGGCTCTTATTTTGCTCATCAAGCCATCTGACACCGTGGGAGGCCTTGGGGGTCTCCCACAGTTCCCTACAAGGAGAATGTAGGCATGTGTGGGAAAATACTCGCTCTGGCCTCCTGGGACAGGGCTTCTTACAAATCTACCCATCACCAAGTTCCCATCCAGTGAGACCACCCGAAACACTCAGGATGAAGTGGTAAGCAGGAAAGTAAGGAGTGAGGGTCTATCATAATGGTTGCCTTCACTTTGTAACCTGAGGAAACACATCTTGTGCCTCAGTGTCCTACCTGAAATGGGGCTGGCACACCCTAGAGTGTGAGCGCAGGGAGACAGGGACTTGGGTGCTGAAGACAACGAAAGTGTGAGCTTCCACAGTAGCTCTACCCAGCTTACTGAGAGGATGTGAACGCTCAGACAGGTGAGGCCACAGAGCTTTGAGAGATGAGGCTGGGCCTGCCAAACTCCTCACCAGGTGTGACTGTGTCAACGTGCCAAGTTCTCTATCAGGGTCAGAAACATGTAATGACCTCAGGGACCTGCAGGGAAGGCCCAGAAGACTTAAGTTATTTTGTTATGACTGCTCTGTCTAAAAATAAATATAATCCACACTGGATAATGTTCTTGTTCTCTTCCTTACTTTAAGAAATAAAGACATTCAGCTGGAGAGATGGCTCAGAGGTTAAGGTGCTTGCTTGCAAAGCCTGACAGTCTGGGTTCAATTCCCTAGTACCCTCTAAAGCCAGACTCACAAAATGGCACATGTGTCTGCAGTTTGTTTGCAGTGGCTAGAGGCCTTGGCATGCCCATTCTCTGTCAAATACACACACACACACACACACACACACACACACACACACACACATATATTTTGGTTTTCCGAGGTAGGGTCTCACTCTAGCTCAGGCTGACCGGGAATTCGATATGTAGTCTCAGGGTGGCCTCGAACTCACAGCGATTCTCCTACCTCTGCCTACCGAGTGCCAGGATTAAAGGGGTGCACCACCACAACTGGCTAAATAAATAGTTTTGTTAAGAAAAAAAAAAAGATATTCTAGGTATGGTGGTACGTGACCTTAATCCTAGCACTCAGGAGGTGGAGGCAGGAGGATCAGGAGTTCAAGGGCAGTGTGGGTTACATAACAAGTTCAAGGCCATCCTGGGCTATATAAGACTGTCTTTATTAAAAAAGGGGGGGCTAGGGATGTTGCACAGTGATTAGAGTGTCTGCTTTGTATGTATGAAGCCACGTTTCACATAAATCAGATATGGTGGCACACTCCTGTAATGCCAGTGCTGGTGTGGCGGGGGTAGGAAGATCAGAAGTTCAGATTTATCCTCAGCTACATGGTGAGTTTGAGACTAGCTTGAGCTGCATGAGAGCCAGGAAGAATGGAAGGAAGGGAGAGAGGGGAAGAGGGAGGAGAAGGAAGGGAGGGGGAGAGGAAAAGGAAAAGAAGGAAGGGAGGGAGGGAGGAAGACATTTCCACGTGTCCCTGAGTGTCATGGGCCCTGCTGGGAGGCCACTCACCTTGTCCTCCTCGGCCCTGAGGTCAGGCATGGTGCTCACGCACAGGCTGACGGCCGTGGTGACCACGAAGAGGATGGAGAGGCAGGCGAAGACCTTGCCCGGCAGCCCTGACTGCGGGTTCTCCACCATCTCGCGCAGGCGGCCCATGGCGCGGGCCCAGCGCGAGGAGCGCGGGTCGGGGCGGCGGGCCTCGCGCTGCCGCCGCCTCTGCAGCGCCTCCTCGCGGCGCAGCTCGGCCGCCTCGTCCAGCCGGCGGCGCAGCTCGCGCAGGCAGCAGCGCTCCAGGCGGCTCTCCTCGATGCCCCAGTAGCTCAGCTCCTCGCGGAACGACAGCGCGCACATCTCGCGCAGGAGCACCAGCTTCCCGGCCGCCAGGAAGCTCACGATCACGCCGAAGGCGCTGGGGCTGCGGTCGAAGAAGAACTCCTGGCTGTCCTCGTCGTAGTCGTCGCACAGCTGCGCGATCTCGTCGTGGCTGCGGCACAGCCGCAGGCGGCTCAGGCGGCTCAGCGGGAAGGCGTCCAGCGTGCTCCAGGGCAGCAGGTACCGCCGGCCGCCCACGTTGACCAGCAGCTCCTTCCTCAGGTCGGCCTCTGGGCAGGCGTCCAGGGCGCTCACCTTCCGGGCCCGGCGGTAGTAAAGACCCTTGACTGATGGTGGCTCCGGGGACCCAGGCCAGAGTTGGCTCAGGGGGCTGCAGGAGCCCAAACGATGGTCTCGGAGATGCGGGTCCCTGTCTCCGGAAGATGTGGGCATCTTGGGAGATGGCCGGCCTGCGTGGTCACCCGTGTGCCTTCGGAGGGAGGAAGAAGAGTGAGAGGATGAGTCTCAGGTCGCATCCCCGGCACAGACGTTCTGTTTGTTACTCTTGTTCCCCTGCAGCTGCAACTGTGCCGGCCGTTCACTCAACCTTTCATCCATTTCCTGACTATGGGCAGCTACTGGATGGCTGGGCTAGGCCAGTGGACAAACCCTTGCCCTGGTAGTGCTTCCTAATGGAATCTCCCTGACCTGGGCACTGCATGAATGGGGACGCGAGTGACTGACTGTTTGTTCCGTCCCAGGCTGTGTGGTCCTGGGCATCTGCCTTCCTCTGTTTTCATGTCATTCATTCAGATGATCAGAGCCCTGCCAACTCTGCAGGGGGCACCTGGTATAAAGGGCCTCTCACATTCCCTGTATAGCTATAGTTCCTTACAGGGGCCCATCACAGGTTCAGTCTAGCCCCTCTTCCTCCGTCTGCATGGTCTGCGTGACTGGGGCAGTTTGAGTGCCCATGTCGTAGGGAATTAGGAAGACATGACAGCGATACACTCGAAGAACACCTCTAGATGCTCTGACGTGCCAGGCTTTTGGAGTGAACTCTTGCCAACCTCCCTGTCAGGGGGACAACGCCTAGTTCCACTTTATAATAGAGAAAACAGAGGCACAGCAAGTGTCTTGCCCAGTTTGTCAAAGGCCTCAATGACAGGCAGCCATCAAGGCTCAAGGAGTGGGGACTATGACCACTTCCCATGGCATCTGACTCTCGGTGCTCCCCACTATTGCATCAGCCCCTTGCTCGCTCCCTCATTTGGAGGGTGGCAGGGGACACTATTCTCTTGTAATGACAGAACTCTCCCGTGTTGTGCGCTTACCTCAGCCACCCTTGCTGAGTGACCTTGAGCTGGAGTCTTTCCCTCTCTGGGCCTTGGTTTTGTTTTGTTTTCCTCTGTAGAACGAAGGAGCCACTGATGCCCTCTGCATTTCTGATCTATCTGGGGAGCTTGGCTTAGGATAAGCAATTTAGATTTAGCCCATTCGCATATTTAAAATATCAGCTCTCCAACACTATTCTGTGGCCATTTCTTACACTATTCATTCCAACCAGTGCTGTCTCCAAGCACCTATAAGCTCACATTTTGAGCTACACTCCAATCAGGACGGAGCTCAGAGCTGAATGGAAATAAAAGTTCCTCTCAATTTCAGGGCCAGTTGGATCCTGGCGGAGAGCGAGGCGTGAATCACAGCTAATGCTTTTCACACTTGTGCACCGCATAGCATCTTGTCATTCTGCATGCTTGGTTACTTGTGCTTGGCCAGGGAGGAGCATAGCCTGCAGACAGGAGCATTTTTTTGGAATCCAGGGAACACTGTCCAAGCTCTTATTTCTCAAGTGTTAAAAAAAAAAAAATCCAGACAGCCAAAATGACTTGTCCAAGGTCACACAGCAAATTCAAATCCAACCCAGGACTCAGTTCCCCAGCCTGAGGCTCTACCCAGAACCCGTACATTGCCATCTCCCCATTCACTGAGCAGATCTGATTTTGCCACCTCCTGTCCCCCAGACAGCTGGCAAGTAAAGCTGCTTTCAGAGCCCAGGAAAGGCATTCACTCCAAGCAATGCTTTCACCAAGATGTTCCACATGACCAAGGCTCTCAAACATCCCCACCCTAGAGCAAACAACTCCTTCCCCTGAAGTTTAACTCACCACTTATCTCAGGGAACCCCTTTCCAGCTTTTTCTCTGCCAGACAATGGGGAGGGCATATCTCGGTGCCCAAGGAAGAGACAGGCTCATGATGGAGATGTAGTCTCAAACAGCAGTTTCTGGCAGAGTTAGCGTCCAGGCTTTCTTTCCTAGCCTCCTCCACAAAGCAGAACTTCATTCTGCATCTCTCTGCGGAACAGCCCGGGAAAATGGGGTGGGATTCGGGGAGCTGGGCCAGCTGTCCTGTCTGAGCAGCAGACTTGGCCCGCCAAATCCCACGGGGACAGTCAGCGTGCTCTTGTGAAGGGGGGGGGCCGGTGATGAGGAGGGTTTAGGAATAATCTCTCCATCAGCCAGGCAGCAGGCGGGAGCTGTAGAGCTGCTCTCTGCCAACCACCAGGAAGGCAAGGAGAGAGCTGTCTGTCCTCCCTCCCTCCCTCCTCCTCCTGCAAGGAGGAGCATGGCTGGGGAGGAGCTGGGGCAGCTGGGGTTCTGGGGGCCAAGGCAGCTGCAGGTTTGGGAGATGTCCGGGTCAGGGGTGCAAGGGAAGTTTGATTCTTGTAACCAGCCAAGGCCTGGGACAGACCAGCTGGGCCTTGGAGTCCAGGATGGGAAATGGGGGAGGGGGGCTGCAATGCGGGATAAGAAGAGGAGAATGTGGGAACTTGAACCCCTATCTCCAGTATGAAAGTGTGGGTGATCCTGAGGCATGAGGCTGAGTGCCTCCAACACTCAGTTTCCTTATCTGTAAAAAGTACAGGACTGGCAGAGGCCTTCAGGGGTGTCAGATTGAAACTACCAGAGCCACTTGCTCCTGTGGGCTTGGTCCTGGGTGCAGGTAGGGTGAAGAGGACGGTGTGTACACGTAGAGAACTGGCTAGGCCTGGCTTTACACTACCTTGCTGTGTGCCCTTGGGGAGTCACTTCACCTCTCTGGGCCTCAGTCCCCCCCCCCCCCGCCACTGGTCAAATGAGGACAGTTGAAACAGTAAAAGCTGAAATTGCAAAATGCATGTTAATGTAGGCGCACCCTGTCCGTGGACTCTTCTTCATTTTCGTAAGAGATTTGCAGCCTGGCCTCCTGGCTTCAGAAGGGGCTTTCACAATTCCATCCTAAAGCAGTTCCCACCCCTCAGGCTTGCTCAAGGTCACCTCTGTGGTTAGCATCAGAATGAGGTTAGGATTCTCACTGAACAGAGACTGGGTCTGATACAGGGGTCCAGGAGAGAGGGAGACCAGAGCTCCTCCAGAGGTGACAGAAGCTGCTGTTCTTGGTGGACTCCCTGCGTTCTGGCAGTGGGGTGGAGGAGTGCAGGCAAGTGGAAGAAACTGGCTGTGTGCAGGGAGTTTCAAAGGGCATTGAAAAAAAAAAGGGCATTGAGGGAACCCCACAGTTCTGCAGAGCTGGTAAGGGCCTGGTAAAGGGCATGAGACTCTGAACTTACTTTCCCTCCTTCCCATGGTCCTTCCATGCCCATCTTTGTCCTCAACTAAGTGGCCACAGTGCTGGGACACTCCTTCCACAGAGACCTGGGATGTTCCCTCCATGGAGACCTGGAGCCCCTGTGAGGAGGAATGCAGAGGCTCAGTTCCTTCTTCTCTGGCTTTCAGTCTTCATAGGTCAGGCTCCAGCCCTCTCTCTCCATCTCTTCCCCAGGACAGCACTGTTGTCTGTGGGACTTATACTACTGGGCTAACTCCCCTGTCTCCCACCTGGCCAGCATAACCCTCTATCTCAGTTCTTTCTGGGCTGGTAGGGCCTGACTGCTAATTAAGAATTTTCCTTCCCTACTGGGTGACCTTTCAGAAATTTCTTCACTTCTCTGGGCCTCACTTTTCTCCTCAGAGACATGAGGATCATGGTGCCTGTCTACTGATGCTATTGGAGTCCTGACATGTCAGAGCTGCTCACATAGTGACTGTCACTTTAACAAGTCTTTTCTGAGCCACATAGGAAAGATCTGAGTGAAGTCAAGAAGGTGTAGGCTGTTAAGAAACTGTTTCAAGCAAAACTGTCTTGATCAGACTATGGCTCAGTTGGCAGAGTGTTTGCCTCGTATGCGTGAGGCACTGGATTCAGTTCCCAGCTCCACATAAACTGGGTATGGTGGTCAATACCTGCACCTAAGAGATGATAGGAGGATAAGGTTAAGGTCATCCTGGCCATGTGTCTCAAAGTCAGCTTGGGCTATATGAGACCATGTCTAAAAAAATAATTTAAAAAAGGGAGGAAGCTATTTTATAAGCCAGGCATAGTAGACACAGGCCTGTAATCCCAGTTTCACTAGAAGCTGGGGCAGGAAAATCACATGATCAAGGCCAGCTTGGGCAATTTAGCAAGTCCCAAAAATGTCTAAAAAATGTGAAAAGAGGGCTGGGGATGCAGCTCGGTGGCAGCATATGTGCCTAGCATGGTGAACCCTGGTTTCCATCCCCAGCACAGCAACAACATACAAACCTGTTTTACAGCAAGAGCTGGTCCATGACTTTAAGTAAGGGTGTCAGTATCTACGTGGGGAGACTCACTCCAGTCTACCACAGCCCAGGCTCAGTGAGGACTTTGCAGCTTGGTGCTCCAACACCTGCCAGAGCGATCACTTTGCCTTTGACTCTAGGCCTGGTGTCCAGCGGGACCTAGCTCTCATCAGGGTACCTACTGAGGCCTACTGAAGGACCTGGGTAGGTCCAAGACACCATCTGGCTCATTGCTGTCATCCTTCGGTTCCTGGGGATGCTCCCTGGTAAGTACACTTGCGTTCAGCCCCCAGAAAAGGTGACCTATGGAGTTTTTTTTAATCCACTTTTGAAATGCCCAGGATACTATGTGTGTGCACAGTGCCTCTCTACCTACTTCTGAGGACTCCTGCCATATTTTTCTGAGGAAGGGGCAGGCCACGTGGACCTATGTTAGCGTTCTCTGACTATGATAAGAGATACCATGGATGTCATGGCTTAACATAGCACAAAGGCATTATCTCATCGTGGTGGAGTTCAGATGCTGGAAGTGGGTCTTGGCAGGATGACAGAGCTATGGGTGGTGCTGCTTTTGCTTCCTGGAGGTTCTAGGGTGAAAACTGTTTCCACCTCTCAAGGCCCTGATGTTCCTGGGCTGCTGGTCCCCTCCTCCATCTTCCAAGCTAGAAATCATGTCACTTCTCATGCTTCTTCTGTCCTCCTTTTCTTCTCTATCTTATAAGACCTCTGTGACTATACTGAGACCACTATGTAAGTCAGGAAGGCCTCCCATTATTTTAAAAGATGTTTATTATTTATTTATTAGAGAGAGAGAAAGAGGCACAGAGAGAGAGAGGAAGAGAGAATGGGCATGCCAGGGCCTCCAGCCACTGCAAACGAGCTCCAGACACATGTGCCCTCTTGTGTATCTGGCTTACACGGGTCCTGGGGAATCAAACCGGGGTCTTTTGGCTTTCCAGGCAAATGCCTTAACCGCTAAGCCATCTCTCCAGCCCCCAATTTTAAGATCATTATATGAATCATCTCCAAAGTCCCTTTCACCGTATGAGGCGACATTGACAGGTAGCAGAACATCTTTGGGAAGGGTATTATTCAGTCTATTGCGGACTTCTTTATATCCAGCCTCCTTGTTCCTTCTAGTCCCAGCCAGCCTGCTAGGGCCACAGTGCGGTCTCCTTTGTTCAGTCAGACAAAGAGAAGATGTCTCCTTAAAAAAAAAATCTGAGTGGGCATGGTGGCACACACCTTTAATCCCACCACCGAGAGTTGGAGGCCACCCTGAGACTACAAAAGTGAGTTCTAGGTCAGCCCGAGCTAGAGTGAGACCCTACCCAAAAAAACCAACCAACCGAACAAACCAAAAAGAAAAAAGAAAAAAAAAGAAAGACAAAAAAAAATAAGGAATCAATCAAATCAGCTTTCTGTTTCCTAAGAATATAGACCAAACATAGAAGCCCTTGAGGCAGGGGATGTAGGCGTAGTCCTAAAAGGCCATCTAGAAGCAGACATAGGGACTGCAGAGGGTCCTGCATCAGAAGGAGCAGAAAGGAAACTACAGGAGTAAGAAGGGGTTCCCAGGGCCAGGAGGGAGCAAGTAGAGAGAGAAGCTGCTGGGCATAGAAGTGGCTCCCTTATGATTTCCAGTCTTTGGAGTTCCTGCACCACAACAATGAATTTTTTTTAATGTATTCATTAGGCCGGGTGTGGTGGCGCATGCCTTTAATCCCAGCACTCAGGAGGCAGAGGTAGAAGTATTGCCATGAGTTTGAGGCCACCCTGAGACTACATAGTAAATTCCAGGTCAGGCCTGGGCTAGAGTGAGACCTTATCTTGAAAAAAATACCAAAAAAAAAATGTGTTTATTTATTTGAGAGAGCATGAGGCAGAGAGAGAGAGAGAGAGACAGAGAGAGAAAGAGATAGAGAGATTGGGTGTGCAAGGGCCTCTAGCTATTTCAAACAAACTTCAAATGCATGTGCCACCTTGTGCATCTGGCTTTGCATAGGTACTGGAGAATCAAACTTGGATCATTAAGCTTTGCAGACAAGTGCCTTAACCACTGAGCAATCTCTCTCTAGCCCAGTGAATCCTTTTTTTTTTTTTCCCCGAGGTAGGGTCTCACTCTAGCCCAGGCTACCTGGAATTCACTCTGTTGTCTCAGGGTGACCTCAAACTCACGGCGATCCTCCTACCTCTGCCTCCTGAGTGCTGGGATTAAAGATGTGTGCCACCATGCCCAGCTATGAATCATTGTTTTTTTTTAACAGCATGATGCGATATATCCTGCTCTATAGGCCAAAAGTGGGACTATGGAGTGGATGTAGAACTTGGGTCCTGCATGAGTAGTCTAGAGTAGACTGCCTCGCTCAAAGTCCAGTCCTGCACTTTCAAGATCTTCTTGGGGCCCTTCTGAACCTCCTCAGCCATAAATTGAGAATTGTCCCTCCCATATGTTAGATATGTACCTTCCTATGAAGCCCATAGAACACTGCTTCTGTACAGAGTATGTCAGCTACCATCACCTCCACCATCATTGTTACCATCATCATAAACACTACCATCATCACCATCATTGTTACCTTATCACCACCACCACCATCATCACCAGAATCATCACTACCATCATTGTTACCATCATCACTACAATCACCAGTATCACCACTGTCACCATAACCACCACCATCACCGACATCACTATCACTATCATTGTCATCATCACCACCACCATTATCACCACCACCATCACCATCATTGTCATCACCACCACCACCATTATCACCACCACCATCACTACCACCACCATTATCACCACTATCATCACCATCATTATTGTCACCACCACCACCATCATCACCATCACTACCATCATCACCATCATTGTTACTTTATTATCACTTCCATCATCATCACCAGAATCATCACTACCATCGTTGTTACCATCATCACTACAATCATCAGTATCACCACTGTCACCATAACCACCACCATCACTGTCATCACTATCATTAGCATCATTACCACCCCCACCACTATCACCACCACCACCATTATCACCACCACCATCACCATCATTATCATCACCACCACTATCACCATCACCACCACCATCATTAATACCATCACTACTATTATTAGAGACTCCATTTTCATTAAAACCACTATAGTCATGACCATTGCCATCATCACCACCACCATTGCATTACTATTACTATTATCACCATCATCAGTGTCATCACCATGGCTATCATTACCACTATGGTAGAAGGTGCAGAAAAGGGTTTTGCTCTGCAGAGACATGGGGATCTAGGTATTGTCTTATCTTAGAAAGCTTGGCCACAAGGAGCTTGTCTAATGTGTGATTGACACTGAAGCCTGAGCAGACTCAATACCTGACCAGAGAGGCCACCACACCATGAGACAATACAGCTGACAGCTTGTTTGCAATACGATGAAACATCTCCAATATGAACTTGGCCCATGAGCAAATGTCTACCCTTAAACATCCAAATTTATATGAGTCATAGTTTTTTCCTCATGATTTGGAAGCTTTGTGTATTTTTATTTTATTTGTTTACTTTTTTATAGAGAGAGAGGGAGGGAGGGAGGGAAGGAAGGAGAGAAAGAGAGAGAGAGACAGAGAGAGAGAGAGAGAGAGAGAAAGAATTGGCTCACTAGGGCCTTTGGTTATGGCAAACAAACTCCAGATGTGTGCGCTCCTTTGTGCATCTGGCTTATGTGGGTCCTGGGGAATTGAACCTGAGTCTTTTGGCTTTGCAGGCAAATTCCTTAACCACTAAGTCATGTTCACACCATCTTATGTGGTTTGAGAATCATCTATCCTATAGTAATTCTTTGGGGAGTTTGGGAGCCGTGGGTGCCTGAGGAAGATAGAAGGCAGAGCCTGAGGCCTCTAGAAAGCAGAAAGGCAAGACAGAGTGTCCACACTCAGCCTGCTGGAAGTGAGCAAGTTGGCTGAGGGAGCCTGTCTCACATGTGTCTGGCTGGCATGGATAAGGTAGTGGATATTATGCTGGCATTAAGGTATGAACCATAGTACATGGCTCCACCTTAGTTATTTCTGTTATCTGACAACAACAGTGTGTGTATATGTGTGTGTTTGTGCATCTGCCTCACCAGGAGCACAGACCGGTTTGTCTGCTGGGAAAATCTCATAGTTTGCTTTCACACCTTTTGGGAGCTGCTTACTCTGAACACATTCTGCCTTGGCAAAGGTTGGAAGAATCTAGGGCAGTGCTTTTCCTCAGAGGGAGTGGGAAGGTCATAGGGATGTCTGCTGTCCCTGTCCTCAGAGCTTGCCCGGACAAGACTGAGACACTAAAGTAAATCATCGACCTGGTTTCTTTTTAATGCAGAAGCTTCATTCTTCACTGAAACAAGAACTATTTATTATTATAGAATACTTTGTCTGACTTACTTTGTTGGCAATAAAAATGTTGGCTGTTACACCAAACATCCTTCCTAGCTAAATCAACTTGAAGGAAAGACAGAGATGCTCATCATCTGGCTGGAATCCAGTGCTGGGAAAGTGCAGTGAGAGTCTCGTGGTTCTAAAGGACTGGCATGCTGAGCTGCTGTGGCAGGGATGCGCTGTGGGAGCAGGTTGGTCGGGGGTGAGAGCTCTGACAGAACTCCACCACAGGGAGAAGGGCCAGCCAGAGAGAGAAATTGGTCATTTATACACCTGGTGTGGGCATATTGTAAGTGACTGATGATAGGGTGGATGAGAAGATAGGTGTATAGATGGATGGATGGATGAATGGTTAGATGATGGAAGAATGGAGGCAAGGAGGGATTGACTGAGTGATGCATAGATAGATAGATGGAAGGAAGGACGGACTCAGGCTCGTCAGGTAGATGATGAAAGGATGGAGGGAGGATAGATGGATGGAAGGAAGAAAGAATGGATATAGGGCTGGATGGGAGGATGAATGGATAGATGATGGAAGGATGGAGGTAGAGAGGGATGAATGGGAAAAGGATGAGGGATGGATGGATGAATGGATGGATGGGTTAATGCACACTCAAGTGGACTGATCTGGCTGTTTTTTCTGCCTCAAGATATCTGAGGGAGGATCTTGAATCTTGGTCTTCTCATGAGCTATCAGTTCCCTGCTTGGTAACTAAATACCTGTTTAAATCAATTGTCTGAGACATCTTTGGGTCAATGTCAAGGTAACTTGAATATAGTTTGGATGTCAAAAGAATCAACGTCTTAGTAGAAGGAAAATGTTGGATTGTTGAGTAAAAAAACATGCAGAATTTATAGTTCAGTCTTGTTTGGCTTGAAAAAAAGTGTGTATGTACAAATTGAAATGCTGGCTCTCCAAAAATACTGTCAAAATAAGGAACTGAGAAATCGAAGTTGAAATTATATCCTTCCAATTAATTTTCCATGTTTTTTATATTGAACATAGCTGTTTTTAGAGTTTGGGTTGACAGCACAAAGGCCCATGGGCCAGGTGACAGAAACAGCACAGATTGTCTCTTGCCATTCTGAAGGCTGGAAGTGAGATGGAGGTCCTGGCAGTGCTAGACTCAGAGAGGGCTCCTTCCACACTGTTTCCTTTTGTCTTCATGTGCAAAGAGGGCCCAAGTACCCCACCTTCCTGATCTCCTAACACAATTCCTTGGGAGTTAGGGAGATAGCCCATGCATTGTGGGGAGGGGACACATGCATTCAGTCCCAAACAATTGTCTTCATTTGGTTATGAAAATGCTCATTCCTACCTCAACAAATAATAACTGTGTCTTGGTGTACTTATGCTCAGACCCACTTACTGAAAAGTAGTTGAGAACCTATGGCATCCTTGTCATCATGAATGCAGTCTTCCTAAGAACTGAGAGAGAGGAGAGAAACACCATACTATCTTTTCACAGATAAGGAAGCAGAGCTCAGAGAACATTGTCACTGTTATTAAGCCCTCCAGGACTGTGACAGACCCCTGAGCGAACAACTGAAAGGAGAAAGGATTGGCATGGCTCCTAGTTTTAGACATTTCAGTTCAAGGCTGCTCAGCTCCATTGCTTCTGGGCTGTGGGAAGGCAGAGCATCGTGGTGAGAGCGCATGAGGGAACAGAGCTGCTCACCTCATGGCAGCAGGAAGGCTAGAGAAAGTCCAAGAGGCCAGAGCACAATGTATCCTTCGAATGTGTGACCCCATCCAGTGACCTACTGCCTTCAACTTGGCCCCACCTCCTAAAGTTTCCAATAACATCATCAAATTATGAATCCATTGGTCTGCAGGTCAGCCCCTGGCCCTGGTATACAATGGGCCCTTACAGCTACCAAGTGTGAGGCTGCAGCAGAGTGTCCTTGGGTGGGACCCTCTGTAATGGCCCTGAATGCTAGTGATGAAGAAAGATAGCATGAGGGGAGCATGCTGTCTGCTGAGCCCATGTCGCAGCCACCCTGACTTGAGAGGAGTCCTCGACCCCTCAAAGACTTGGCCCCAGCAAGGTCAGAGTCCCAGCTCTGGTGGCTCGGATATGCCAATGCCCAGCCTCCCGATGCCCATCTCTGTCATTTGGAATGCTCTTCCGAGAGGCAGCTTGACACGCTGCACTTTTGCTCCTCGGCTGCAAGCTCATTCCCGAGCCCATTACCGCTGTCAGCTCCAGTGGGAATTTAATTGCTTTCAGCACCTTGCTGAGGCTACAGGCACTGAGGGCTTTGAAGATTAAAGTATAAAGGGAAGTTAATTATTTAAGGAAATACATTTGAACAGGGGCAAGCTGAAAGATTAAAAACCAGGGGGTCCAAATTGCCAGCTATTGGTACTGGCTCTTCATGCCAACCAAAAGATGAAGGGCTGCCGACCTCTGCATGGCACATTTGGATTCATACACATGTGCAACGTGTTTCAGCACCAGCTGGCTTGGCAAGGTACAGAGAGGTTGAGTTCCTAGCCTAGGGTCACACAGCTTCAAAACACTAGTGCTGGAGTATGGGGCTGGGGAAATGGATCAGCAGTTCAAGATGTTTGCTCCGAAAGCTTGCCACAGGAGTTTGAATCCCTAACGTACATGTAAAGCTAGACACATGGTATACATGTCTATAGTCACAAAAAGAGAGACAGAGCCAGGAGAATCCTGAAGCTCACAGGCCAACTAGTCTGGCTGTCCCATCAGCAAAACAGCAAGACAGACCCTGTCTCAAACAAGGTGGGAAGAAAGGACTCCGAGGTGACTTCCACAGGTGTGCTGTGCCATACATGCACCCTTTCCTATACACACCACACCCACACGTACACACACATAGACACACATGTGCAAATTTAAAGGAAAGACTAGTATGGGAATTTGAAGTCAAGTCTCTCTGACTTTCGGGTCCTGCCTTACTTCCTGTGGAGACCGTTCAGTGCGAGGCTGTAGCTGTGCCTGGAGACAGCCTTCCATCTGGCTTTCCCTTGGTGTTGTTGTTTGTGATGCATTGAGATGAGGCTGAGACAACCATCTATCTGCAAATGTGTTTTGAAAGAAAAATGGGCCCCATGGTGCCAATGGGAACAAACATAAGTGATCAGAAATTACAGGGACCGCTCACTGTTGCCCTGGCAGGACACAGGCAACTAGTCATGAGCTCAAATGGTGATGATCCCTCCCCTTCCTCCATTCTGTGTCATTCTGGTCCTTACTGAGGAGCAGTGTGTTCCATCTGAGTGCACAGTCATCAAGCCTCATTATCCTCCAGCCATGATGTCATTAAGTGGCCAGGGTCGGTAGGATGTTTGCAGGGTGAGACAGTATCTTGCTTAATGGGAGACTCTGCCATCACAGTTAAACCCTGGGTAACTGGACAGACCTAGACCCACAATGACCCCAGTCCAGTCTCCTCCCAGTGATGAGAAGCTCCTCTAGAAGCAAAGGCCTCCTTGTCCAAAAGGTACCATCATGCCCCCCTGTGGGGCTGTGACTCTAACCATAAACACTACCACAATTGTCACTGATGGCAGTGGGTTGAAAGACAGCCACCAAATGAGACACCCCTGGAATTTTGAGAAGAGCCAAGGGCTGGAGACCAAAGGCAAGAAAAATCCTACTTTCTAGCTCAAGGTAGTCCTCCAAGAGGCCTTCCTTCCCACTGAACCTTTTGTTCTCTTTAGGCCTTCAACTGATTGATGCTCACACCAGGGAGGACCGCCTTGTTCAGTTAGCAACTTCAGTGTTGATCATCCAGAGATACCTCAAACAATGTTTGACCAAATATCTGGCTACTCAGTGTCCCAGTCAAGTTGACACACAGCATTCATCTGTCCTGCTATGGAATAATAGCTGTTAAAAGGAACATGGTAGCCTTCCATTTAGCAGACTTGGATCTCAAGCAGGTTTTTTTTTTGGGGGGGGGGGGCTTCAAGGTAGGGTCTTGCTCTAGCCCAGGCTGACCTGGAATTCATTATGTAGTCTCAGGGTGGCCTCACACTCACGGTGATCCTCCTACCTCTGCCTGGCTCAGCTTTTTAAGTGATGGAAGTAGAATGCCAACTGATGTTTCCAGTTCACATTTGTATTAGAATCTAAACAAAATGGCTTTGTATGAGTCATATGTGAATGGTGGTTCATATGCAAATACTTTATAACTTTTTCCAGAGTCAAGATTATGGCTTGTTGATTACCACCCAAGTGTTTCCTCTTTTTTAAATTTTGTGTGTGTCTAAGTGTGGGTGTGGAAGGCCAGGGGATGACCTTGGGCGACATCCTCATTATCACCATCCACTTCTTTTTTTTTTTTTTTTCTTTTTTCTTTTTTTGAGGTAAAGTCTCACAGCAGTCCAGGCTGACTTGGAACTCACTCTGTAGTCCCAGGCTGGTCTTGAACTCATGGTGATACTCTTACCTCTGCCTCCTGAGTACTGGGATTTAAAGGCGTGTACCACCACGCCTGGCCATCTGCTTCTTTTTGAAACAGGGTCTCTCATTGGGTTGGAGCCCACAAATTAAGTAATTTTGGCTGGCCAGTGGGCCTGAGGGCTGTGCCTCCGCAGCACAGGATCACAGGTGCATGTCATCATGCCCAGCCTTGGTTATGAGCTCTGGGGATGAAACTCAGCTTCTCATGCCTTTGAGGCAAGCAATTTACCAACTGAGTCATGCCCCCAGCCCCCTCCCCAGTGTATTCTCTTAAACCCTATTATTTCCACTTGGCATATATTTAGAAGGAAGCAGAGGACAGAGCCAGCCCCTCCCCCACCCCCACAATTTCTGCATGGCCATATCTGGAATGTCCCCAGGGAGGTGGGCCAGGGCCTGGGAGGTCAAACTAAGGAGGACACCAGCAAGGCCACATCCCAGGGCTCAGCAGCTTGGCTCTCATGTCTGTGCTCCCAGACCCCATGGAGCTTTGTGACCTTATGACCGTGTGACCTTGTGCATCTTAGGAGGCTCCTGTGCCCCTCTTTTCCCTGTGGGAAATGGGCCGGTGCAGACTCTTCTCCCTGATGAGCATCTACTCACTGAGGAAGCCCACGGTGTACTCTCTCACTCCCTCTAGGCCTCCATTGGCAAGTGTCAATTTGGGGGCTTAGACTCTGCTACAATCAGTCCCGTTTCTATGTTTGCTCATGGCAGGAGAATGGCTAAGCCAGATGGAGGGTTTGGTGGTCCTGTTTGCTCAACATATTTTCTCTCTCACTTTCTTTGGGGAAGAAGGTTGGCAGGGTGGGCATGGGATTTGGGCAAAGTAAGTCAGGGAGGGCTCAGAGACAGCTGGAGGAGAGGGAAGCTGCTTGGCCTGCTGAGCCTGGCAAACGGCTTCAGAGCATAGGTCACCTGTGTGGGGCTGTCCACTCCGTCTTCTGGAAATGTATCTCCCTGGGGACAGTGGTTGTGGCAGCTGGCTCTCTAGAATCTAGGTTCTCTGAAGACCACTGCTCTAAAATAGGGGATCAGGAAAGGCTATGGGGGGACCTGAGCTGGGATCCTTGCATATGTGTGCAGATGTTGTAATGTGACTAGGTTATTTTATATTGGCATAGCTCACTGCTAATGTTGATGTCTGGGGAAACTGTTTATCTTCTCTGAACCTCCCTGTCCATCGAATGGACCCAACCTATATTCACAAGCTTCCTGCCCAGAAGACATTGCAAGCCTGACATGCTTGTTCCAGCACGCATGGAGGGCAAGATGCCATTGGTTGAAAAGGAGCCGGTCCCTAGCATAGTTGGCTGAGTGAAAGCATGAGGGAGTGGTGAGTCCCCATAACAGTCAACCTCACTTCTCAGGAGCAGCTGCCCCACAGGGCTACTTCCTTGGGGTCCAAGACTAGCTAGAAACAGAGATTTTAAAATAAAATGCTGCGATGTCCCCAGATCGGCAGCCAGTTCACAAGTACATGTGGACATCTGACAAAATGTCCAAGCCATCAGGTTCATGCCTGGCCATAAGCTTGGCCTCTGAAGCCCCCCCCCCATCCCATTGCCACCCACAGATCAGAGCTCCTGATCCCAGGGTCATCATTATTGTCAGTCCCTTGCATTCTTTTCTCATTAAGACACAAGTTCAGCTTTACATGGATGTTACTGAGCCATCTCTCAAACCCTGTCTTCCTTACCAAGTCTAAATACTGGTTGTACATGATTAGCATCTGTTCATCTGTAGTGGGCTTCAGCTTGCACTCACCTTGTAGGTATTGTGAGCAGGGCCACTGTGAGCGTGAGTGTACCCCTAGTTCATGTGTCTGCTTGGTATGCAGTTATTTCCTCCAAACTGAAACATTGCCTCCTGTAGCTCCTGAAAATCATGAGATTCACAAACCTTTCCCAGACATTATATAAGCAGTGACAGTTGCTGGGGGAAGGGGGAAGAAACTTTCTGGTGGAGACCTGGCAGGGATCTCTAGGGATACAGCTTTGGTGAGATATCATCCATGTTAGGATGGTCTTTTCAGCGATGTCGCTGCCTTTGAGTTACTCATGCTCCTGTAAGAAACCCCAGGGAACTCACTGGTTCACTAAACTGGACTAGGGTGGAATCATTCCTGTAGTTTGTCATCTTGGCCCTATCTCAGGTGAATAGAGGTTTGTTCAGTGTCTCCCCAGGAACATACATAACCCTGCTTTCTGTTCTGGTCTACTCGGGAATTGCTACATCATGTGATTCTGTGTTTAGTCTTCTGAGGGACTACCTGCTGTGGTCCGCGTGTGTCCACCAAAGCTCATGGTGGAAAATTGATCCCAGGTGCAACCAAATTGGAAGGTGGGGCCTGATGAGAGGAGATCCCATCTTGAGGGCCCTCCTCTGGTGATAGACTGACTTCATTATTATTGAGTGATTTTGAAGGATGCTAACCCCCCAGGATTTCTTTTTAAAGACAAATGGGCCACATGTTTATTTCTTGTCTAGTGGTTTATTAATTGTAATGGACCAGATGCTCCCAGGATTATGTCACCCTCGTGTGTTGGTAGTTTGTCTCTGGGAGGAGGGACATGCGGAAATGCTGGCAAGCTCTTTCTTGTGTGAGGTCAGAAGCTTTGCTAGAACTTTCCTTGACTCCTGGAGATTTGTGGGAGCCAGGTTAACATTTACTCTACTTGACAGATGAGGAAACTGAGGCCCAGAGAGACTGGGTGCCATGGTCAGGGTCTTGCAGCTGGTACGTGAGCTCAGAGGCTTACTTAGCACATTTACTCCATCAGAAGGCAAGGAGCAGTGGTCTGAGGTAGGTCCTGCATCATTCCCAGGTTTGTGCAGTTGGACAATTTTTAACACTCCAGGGTATGAAAAGGAAATGGGAAGGCCTTGACTGCAGTGTTGTAGAAAGCCTGCCAAGTTGCTCCTTTGGCTGTAGCACCCAGATGAGAGCAAGGCAGATGGACCCAGGGCATTTCTATTTCCCACCTCCTTTCTCACCTTGACCCCAGCCAACCACCTGCCCCACCCCCACTGACACCCTGTGTGAGTTCCAGCTTTGGCGACTTGTGATGTCCCCTCTGTGGTCCCAGCATGACAGAGCGGTTTAAGCCACCTTTGGATTATACAGGTGCTAATGACTTGATATCTCAGCTGGGATTTAACTGATCTCCCTGCTCAGCTGCAACAACACCCTCAAATGCCTGCTTTATCTTCCGCCCCTGCTACCATTTTAATCACACTCTGTCCTCATTCAGGGAGATTTTCTTTTTTAAGCAAGCAGTTGAAATGGGCTGGGTTTCCACCTGAGAACCCTTGGAACATGGCAGCATCTTATCACCCTCCAATCATTGGCTGTCACCTGTGGTCAGAAAGGTGTCCTCCTGAGACCATTTGAGATGAACAATGAGGCTTGTGGAAGCTTAATCTTCCCAGTGATCATAAAGCCAGGGTTTATGGGGACATGTATCCTCCAGTCCATTTCCCTTCCTTGTCCACTGCATCCCTGGCAGAAATAGCACCCTGGGAAATTCACAGCTCAGTGCAGAGGCCCAGGGAGCGTGAGGCCATCACAAAACATATGGGGCATGGAACATTTCCAGTGTTAGCCAATGGCTGGAGGAGTCCATCGACTTCCCCTTTGGCTGTGAAAATTCCAGAAGCTCTCAGGGTAAGGGCTCTTGGTTTGAATTGCAACATTAAATGGACTTTGATAATATTAAAGCTTTTATTTACTTTTAATAGAACTCATAAATACAACTATATACATGCATATTTACCTTTCACATAAGCTTGCCCTTGAGAGATTTAGAAAACCAATAGTTAAAAATACATGAGTCTATGATTCCAGTTTCAAGAGGAAATGCGCCATTAACATCACAGCTCATTCACAGCCAGGGTGTGCCGCAGAAGAGCAGCATTCTGAGGCACTCCCCAGCGTCTGAAGACAGTGTGTCAGAGTTGACCAATGTGGGTTGAGATTTTGGTTTGGCCATGTGAGGTATGGAGTGAGAAACTCAGTGCAGGCTGGATATGGTGCCACACCTGTAATCTCAACACTAGAGTCTGAGACAGGAGGATGGTGGGTTTGGGGCCTACCTGGCCTACATAGTGAGTTCAAGGTCAACCTCTATACACATTGAGACTCTGACAAGAAAAGAAGGAAAGAGAAAGAGAGAAAGAAAGAAGAGGAATAAAGAAGGAGGGAGGAAAAGGAAGAGAGAGATAGATAGAGAAAGAAAAGAGAGAAGAAGATCAGGGAGATGGATCAGCAGCTAAAGGTGCTTGGTTGCAAAGCCGGATGGCATGGGTTCAATTCCCCAGGACCAACATAAAGCCAGACTCACAAATTGGCCCATGTGCCTGGAGCTTGTTTGTAGTAGCAAGAGGCCCTGACACACCTATGCTCTGATTCTGCCTCACTATATCTCACATAATAAATAAATAAATAAAGTACAAAAAGAAGAGAGAGAGACAGAGAGAGATTGTTGGTGCTCAGTATGTGGATGTGCCTGGAGCCGGAGATGCTTGGAGAAGAGCTGGGCTGCGGTGAGGGGCAGGACCAGGGAGGACAAAGAAGCCTGGTGAGTAGCAGAGCCGCAAGTGGTGACGCGCGCATGCAGAGTGTCTTGCTGTCCTAGGCTGTTTCGTGGACCCTGGCCAGCAACCCATGGGCTAGCTGTTGTTTCTGTCCCACTTTACAGTGAAGGGCCCCGCAGTATGGCAAGGGAACCTGTGTGTGAGCATACAGTGCGTCTGTGACCTTGGAGGAGGGTGGATGGATTTCAGATATAGTCATAAAATAAAGGTGGAGATTAAACTTTGATCCCGACAGCTCCCGGGCAGCAAGCAGGCTGTGGCTGTGTTTGGGGTTACACGACAGGCATGAGGCGGGATTCACCACAGGCGCTTGGCGAGCTCCGGTGGCGCAATCGCTTTAGCGCGGTACTTACGTCGCCGGCACTTTGGAACAGTGCTTGGCTGTGTCTGCGGAGCTGACCTCAAGCCTCTGTGAGCAGCGATGGCTCCACGTCTTCATGTGCTCAGTAAAACCAGTAAGACGGATGTCCACAGCCCCTCTCCCCAGAGATCCCGTGCAAGCCCCCTCATGTCCATCAGCGTGGATAAATTGACTGTACTGTAGTCTTACCGTGGAAAACTGTCCAGGCATGAAATTAACCTGGATGAATCTCACAAATAGCGAATGGAGAGGAAGCCAGGCTTGGAAGAGAGTGCCCGAGTGACCTCATTCCCAGGACTCAGGCAGAGGGCGCGACTAACTCCTGCTCCTAGCACGTGCTGCTGGTGGCTCCACCAGGCGCCTGGGCTGGGCATACACTCAGCTGTGCAAAGGCATGAGCGCTGTAATCGCTTTTTCTACATCCCGGCACTATGAACGGTTTTCCAGAGACACGAGTCACATGCCGTGACATCCGCTACGGTTCAGTCGTTGGTTCTCAGTATGTTCAGAGCTGTGCTCACCAACACCACCATCTAATTGTGGGACATTTCTGTCGCTCAAACAAAAAACAGACTCCCACTGGCAGGGACTGTGCAACGACTCCTAGCCCCAGCCCCAAGTAACCACAGCCCCGCTTTCTTTATCCTTTGTGTGTGTATATATGTGTAGTGTGTACGTGTGTATGTGTGTGTACAAATGTGTTCAGGCTAGAGGTCAATGCCAGGTGTCTTCACAGTCACCTGCCGCCTTTTTTTTAAAGAAATTTAAAAAAAAATTTTGTTTATTTATTTATTTGAGAGCGACAGACAGAGATAGAAAGAGGCAGATAGAGAGAATGGGCGCGCCAGGGCCTTCAGCCACTGTAAACGAACTCCAGACGCATGCGCCCCCTTGTGCATCTGGCTACTGGGTCCTGGGGAATAGAGTCTCGAACCAGAGTCCTTAGGCTTCACAGGCAAGCACTTAACCACTAAGCCATCTCCCCAGCCCACCTGCCATCTTTTTAAAAAAATATTTTTATTTTTATTTGACAAAGAAAGAGGGAGAGAATGAGAGAATGGGTGCACCAGGGCCTCCAGCCACTGTAAACGACCGCCAGACGCATGTGCCCCCTTGTGCATCTGGCTCACGTGGGTCCTGGCGAATTGAACTTGGGTCCTTTGGCTTTGCAGGCAAATGCCTTAACCGCTAAGCAATCCCTCCAGCCCCACCTTTTTAAAAATAAATGTTTTTGGGGGTTGAGAGATGGCTCAGCAACTAGGGCATTTGCCTGCAAAACCTAACGACCTAAGTTTGATTCCCCAATATTCACGTAAACCCAGATGCACAAAAGTGGTACATGCACTTGGAGTTCATTTGCAGTGGCTGGAGGCCCTGGCATACCCATTCTCTCTGTCCCTCTCTGCTTGAGGATAAATAAAACGTCTATATCTATCTATATTATTCATTATTACTATTTTTTTTTTTTTTTGAGGTAGGGTTTCACTCTAGCACAGGCTGACCTGGAATTCACTATGTAGTCTCAGGGTGGCCTCAAACTCTCTGCGATCCTCTGCCTCCCAAGTGCTGGGTTAAAAATAAAATATTTTCTGGGCATGGTGGCACATGCCTTTAATCCCAGCACTTGGGAGGCAGAGGTAGGTGGATGGCTGTGAGGCCACCCTGAGATTACATAGTGAATTCGAGATCAGCCTGGGCTAGAGACTGAGACTCTACCTTGAAAAACTAAAAAACTAAAAAATAAAAAAATAAAAAAATATATATATATTTATTTGCAAGTGGTGGGGATGGGTGGAGGAGAAGAGAGACAGACAGAGAGAATGGGCATGCCAGGCCCTCCAGCCACTGCAAACAAACTCCAGACGCATGTGCCCCCTTGTGCATCTGGCAAACATAGCCAAGCCTCGAACCGGGGTCCTTAGGCTTCACAGGCAAGCGCTTAACCGCTAAGCCATCTCTCCAGCCCAATAAATGTAATAATTTAACAACTATCCTCAGTCTTTTTTTGTTCAATTCTTTAATTAAAATTAGAAACAAGCTGGGCATGGTGGCGCACACCTTTAATCCCAGCACTGGGGAGGCAGAGGTAGAGGATCACCATGAGTTCGAGGCCACCCTGACACTCCATAGTGAATTCCAGGTCAGCCAGGGCTAGAGTGAGACCCTACCTCACAAAATAAAAAAAAAATTAGAAACAATTGTAGGGTTTGGGGTGCAAGGATGTTTCTGGACCCCATGCACCCCACTTAACATAATGTTGCAGTCCCATTTACCTAATGTTGGAAATCATATGGCGGTTTACCTAAAAACAGACAGACTTTTATTGAAATAGCCACAGTGTGCTAGGAGGTGCTGCAGTGAGCTCCTGCCTGTACTTGTGTGCACCCACGATGTTGGGGACAGATGACCTTGACAGTGTTTTCTGGCAATAACAGCTTTTCCTGCTTTCTCAGTCCTGCTGCCCAGGAGCAGATCTGTGCCTGAATCATTAATTACTCTAGATACCGCAGTGGAGATGTAGATGTGTTTTACAGCCAGATGTTGTAGTTGGCTGGGCTCCTTTTGTGCTCAGGGTACAGCCGCTCCGGGCACTGTGCTCACATGTGGAGGGAGTAAGTTCTCTGGGCTCCTGGTCCTCCAGCTCCCACTGCTTTGAGTGGATGGAAGACATTACCTTGACCAAGACCATGTGCCCAGTACCAGATGGCACAGACACAATGGTCAGGACTGGGAGGGAGCAGGGAGCTGTGCTCCTGGACCATCTAGGATGGGAGAGTAGCTTGATATAGGGCACAGTGAACAGGGTTGCTCTCTGTCTGGTCACCTGCAAGTGACAATCTTCTTTGGAGAATTAGTCTTCACACTAAACCTGGAAGGTGGGATATACTACTCCACTTTTCAGATGGGGACACTGACGCTGAAACATTAGCCAAGGTCTGGGGATGTAGTATAATAGAGTGTTTGCCTAGTATGGATAAATCCCTAAATTTAATCACCAGCACTAACTAAACCAGGCATGGTGGTGCATGCATGTAATCCTAGCACTCTGGTGGAGGCAGGAGTATTAGGAGTATCCCTGGCTACATAGCACGTTTGAAACCAGCTTGTCTCAAAACAACCACCACCACAGTAACAATAAAGAACAAAACAAAGATGAACAATAATGGTTTCTAGCTGGGCATGGTGGTGCATGCCTTTAATCCCACCACTTGGGAGGCAGAGGTAGGGAGACCACTGTGAGTTCAAGGCCACCCTGAAACTACATAGTAAATTCCAGGTCAGCCTGAGCTAGAGTGAGTCCCTACCTCGAAAAACAAAAACAAAACAAACAAGGCTTCTGATGTTGTTCTGAGTGTGTAGGTCAGCAGGCTCACTGAGGTACCTCCTCTGCGGATGTTCTCAGAGCCATTGTAAGCTCAATAATGAGTTATGCTGGGCCTGGATGCCCAGGTTGGTCTTGACCTGCCTGGAACTAGGATGTGAAGGATTCTGAAGAACTTGGAGTCTGTTGTGCTCCTGAGCCACAGATGCTTTAAGAGTTTTAGTCAGGGAAGTGAGGCAAGCAATTGTTTTGTTGGAAGTTAATGCTAGTACTTTGAATATCGATTTCCCAGCTTTGGTGATGAAATGGCCGAGTTACATCTGTGTGGGAAGCCAGGCCATGGCATCAGGAGTGGGAGGAAGGTCGTTAAGCATAGATACTGTGATGAATTAAGATGATTATGGCTCTGGTCCAGAATAAATGGCCCATGGCCTTCTGTCACTTGGCAACAAGATCTCAATAGCCAGATCCTGTCATGCACATAGGGGCAGTGTGTACCATCAGCTCAGTGCACTGTCCACATCTTAGGGAATTTTACAACTACCCTTCCTCCATCTATCTGTTTTCCATCTATCCATCTATTCTTCATCCATCCATCCTATCTTTATTTCTACCCTTAGTTCCACCAGCCCATATCTTTCTATTTTTGGTGTGTGTGTCCGTGTGTGTGTGTAGTGTATGTGGGTGTTCATATGTGTGTGTAGGCACATGCCACGGTGTACATGCGGAGGTCAGAAGACAACCTCAGATGTTGGTCCTCCTCTTCTACTTTGTCTGAGTCAGAGTCTCTCATTGTTTCACTGCTGCATTGACCAAGTTAGCTGGAGCACAAGCTTCTGGGAGATTCTCCTGTCTCCACCTCCCATCTTGCAGGAAGTGTGCTGGGATTACAGACACTCATTCTATTGAATCCAACTTTACATGGGTTCTGGAGACCCAAACTCAGGTATTCATCTTTGAATGGCAAGCACCTTATCCACTGAGCCATCTCCCCCACTCTATATTTCTTTCTATACATCCTCTCTCGGATCTATCCAACCTTCTATCCATATATTCATTTGCCCGCTCATCCTTCCTTCTACCCATTCTCTCATCCAACCATCCATCTATCCATCTAACCAACAATCATCCATCATTCCATTTGTGCATCATATTTTATCCAGTTACCCCTCCATTTTCCACCCACGCATCCACCCTTCCATTCCCCATTCATTCATTCTTCAAAATACAATGCTGCCTATTCTTCCATCTCCCACCAAACACCCTACTACTACTCTTCCAAGTGTGCATCCTTTCATTTCTCCTGACGTCCTTCCATCTACTCATTCTCTCATCTTTCCACCAATCCAGCCATCTCCTTTCCTTTTCTATTTTTCTACTCATCCATCTTTCTACCTATACTTGCTTCTGTCTTTCTCTCTTTATTTATTTTTTTTTTTTGAGGTAGGGTCTCACTCTAGTTCAAGCTGACCTGGAATTCACTATGTAGTCTCTGGGTGGTATCAAACTCAAGGCAATCCTCCTACATCTGCCTCCCGAGTTCTTGGATTAAAGGTGTGCACCACCATGCCTGGCTTCTTTTTTTTTGTTATTTATTTGCAAGCAAAGAAAGATAGAAGAGAGACAGACAAAGAGAATGAAGGCTGGTGTGCCAGGGACTACATTCACTGCAAATGAACTCCAGATGCATGCACTACCTGTATATCTGGTCTTACGTGGGCACTGGGGAATCAAACCTGGGTCCTTCAGCTTTGCAGGCAAGTGACTTAATCACTAAGCCATCTCTCCAGTCCTGTCTTTCTCTTTTTTTAAATTTCTGATTTATTTAATTTATTTATTTATGAGAGAGAGAGGGAGAGAATGGGTGGGCCAGGGCCTCCAGCCACTGCAAACAAACTCTAGATGCATGTGCCACCATGTGTATCTGGCTTATGTGGGACCTGGAGAATCGAACCTGGGTCCTTAGGCTTCACAGGAAAACACCTTAACTGCTAAGCCATTTCTCCAACCACTGTCTTTCTCTTTTTTTCTCAATCCTTCCACCTATCATTTCACTAACCCATTTTTTTTATTGTCCCTCCATCTATTCAGCCATCCACTCCAACCCCATCTGATATGTGAATACCTGCTATAGTCTATGTCCTGTGTTGGGCCCTGGGAATCATCCATGTGTATGGAAGACAAGTTCTCTGCTTTCATGCAGGAGGCAGGCAGTAAGCAAAACAGATAGGAAAATACAAGGAACCTAAATGTTATAGAGAGAATTAACCTAGCTTGGGTGGTTGGTATGGCAGTTTGAATCAGATGTCACCCCATAAACTTATGTGTTCTGAATACTTGGTGACAAGCAGATGGCAGTTTGTGAGGTGGAGCCTCACTGGTGGTGGTGTGTTGCTAGGGGTTGGCCTAGGAGTGTTATAGCCAGATCCCCCTTTCAAGAGCTGTCTCCTGCTCTTGTTTCCCCACTGCTGTGGCATGGGTGCAATGTCTAGCCTCTGCTCATGTCATGCTTTCCCCTATCATTATGGAGCTTATTCTCAAGACTGTATCCCAAATTTTAAAAAATCAGCAAAATTTTCCTCCCATCAGCTGCTTTTAGCCATATCTATAGGTGCATATCCACTCAGGTGCTTTGTCTCAGCAATGAGAAGGTAACTACAACAGAATATTGGTACCAGGAGTGGGATTGTTACTGCTAGAAACCCAACTGTGTGGTTTTTGGCCTTTTGAAACTGATTTTCAGGGGGAATGTGGAAAGATTTAAAACTTAGGACCTAAGAGATGGCCTGCAGTGCTGTCAGCAGAGTTTGATGTACCATTTAAATGCGCAAAGAAGAGTGTACTGTGAAGCTTGGCTTATGAGGTAAAGAAGCTTTGTCTGGTCTTGGCTAGAGGCAGTTTGTGTGAGAGGCTAGCTTTGTTCTTCCCATGCCCTGAGAACTCAAGCAGGGTTTAGTTTAGAAGAAATGGACTGTGTGAGCAGATGGAAAGAAATGAAAGTTGGGCAGGAGACATCAGCCCCATTCAGCTGAAATTGTTATGATCTTATATATTATGAATGCTTTGTTCTCCGTCTGATGGCAATTTTGGAGACAGAGGCTTGCTAGAGAAGATGCGTTGCTGGGGGTTGGATGTAGAGGTTCATTCATCTCTAGCTTGCTGGTGTTAGTTCAGCTCACTGTCTTGCTGCTGTTCAGCCAGTGAGCTCTAGGGATCCGTTTATCCTTGCTTTCCCAGTGTTGAGGTTACAGGTGCATGCTGTCACATCTAGCACATGGGTGCTTGGATTTGAACTCAGATCCTCATGCTTGCATGGCAAATACTTTACCCACTGAGCCATCTCCTAAGCCCTTAGTTCTCTTTTTTTTTTAAATTATTTATTTATTTATTTGAGAGCGACAGGCACAGAGAGAAAGACAGATAGAGGGGGAGAGAGAGAATGGGCGCGCCAGGGCTTCCAGCCTCTGCAAACGAACTCCAGACGCGTGCACCCCCTTGTGTATCTGGCTAACGTGGGACCTGGGGAACCAAGCCTCGAACAGGGGTCCTTAGGCTTCACAGGCAAGCGCTTAACCGCTAAGCCATCTCTCCAGCCCCCTTAGTTCTCTTTTTAGAGCTAGTAGAAGGGCCTGGTCCCAAAAGGAGGCTGGGATCTTTGAAGGGGTGCAAGAAGGTTCATAAGGTGCTGAGAGATAAGGCTGAATAATGACATAGAGGGGGATGAAGCCATGTCTGGAACTTGTGCATTGAGGAAACAGTCAAGGCAAGGAGCCCCTGGAGAGAAACAACATGGTATAACTCTCAATGAGTGTCTCTAGGCTCACCTGTTCCCAGTCCAGCAGGAATCATGGTGTGGACAGGAATGGCTATAGATGGAGGCCTAGAGGAGGGCCTTCCCTTGTCCTCCCAGCTTCCAGAGGCAATCTGTGCTCTGGGATCACAGCTCCTTCCTCTAACGTTCAAGCTAGGAGCTGCATCTTGCTGTCTGTTCTCTTCTGGCTTTCACTTTCAGCATCCCATCTGATTCTTGGATTCTGACTCTCCTATGCCCAACCCACCCCATCCCAGTATCTTATGACCACATTGAGCCTACCTGGGTCATGTAGGGCCACCTGTCCATGTCTAGGTTTTTGCTTAATCACATCTACAAGGCTGTGCAAGGTCACTGTTATGGTGTAAATCTGAAATGTCCTCTTGAGGCTCATGTTTTGACTGCTTGGTCCCCAGCTTGTTGAAGACTGTGGTGAGCCTAGCTGATAGAAGCCATCATGAGGGGCAGGACTTTGAAGGTTATACCCAGCTCCTAGCTGCCCTCATGCTCTGTGTTTCCTGGTCCACCAGGATGTGGACAGTCTCCACCACCATAAACTGAGCTGCTCCATCATGCCTTACTCTCCATGGTAGACTGAAACCTTTTGAACTTGTGAGCCAAAAATAAATCTTTCTGGGCTGGAGAGACGGCTTAGTGGTTAAGCGCTTGCCTATGAAGCCTAGGGACCCCGGTTCGAGGCTCGGTTCCTCAGGTCCCACGTTAGCCAGATGCATAAGGGGGCACACGCGTCTGGAGTTCGTTTGCAGAGGCTGGAAGCCCTGGCCCGCCCATTCTCTCTTCTCCCTCTGTCTTTCTCTCTGTGTCTGTCGCTCTCAAATAAACAAAAATAAAAAAATAATAATAAATCTTTCTTTCTCAAAACCATACCAAGGTAACTAAAACAGGAACAAAACCATGGGTTATGGGAATCAGAATGGGAATGTCTTTGGGGGAGGTCCTATCCTGCCATGCCAGATTGCTGAATTAGCCTCCTGGGGGAAGGTTCTGGCTGTTAGCCATCATATACAGGTGTCCACTCTTCTTGAGGTTATCAGAGTGACCTTTCTGGAAAACAAATGAGGTCGCTTTCTGGCTTTCATTCTTTTGAGAACCTTGACCAAGGTCCAGCACCAGCTCCTCAGCATGTGCTAGAGTTCAGAGCTTCAAGTTCTCATCTAAGTGATTAGCGGCATCATCAACCTGTGGAGTGATTTAACTCCCCTGGGCCTCTATATCTTCAACAGATGATATGACACTCAGAGTTCACTGCAGGACTAAAAGACTTTGTCCCTCAGCTATCAGAAGTGCTGCTGGGGACAGGCTTCTCAGCTGCTTTGGAAATTCCCTTGATGAACCAACCAGATGTGGTGGCAGATGCTGGTAATCTCAACACGTAGGGTGCCGAGGCAGGAGAACTGCCATAAGTTTCAGACCAGTCTGGACTATAAGGGGAAACCCTGTCTTGAAAACAGAAACAAAACAAAAATGAGGGCTGGGGAAATGGCTCAGTTAGTAAATTACTTGCCCTGTAAATATAAGGACCTGAGTTTGGATCCCCAGCACCCACGTGAAGGCCTTGTATGGCAGTGTGCTCTGGGAGGCAGGTTCAGGCTCCTCCTTTGCTCTGCTTGCTCAGCCTGAGGAAGGTCTAGTGACCCCCTGGGAAGGTGGCACCAGGGTAAAGTCTAGGATGTAGAGGCTGGTGGAGACTGGTAAGTAAGTGGGTCATCAGGGATGGTCTGGAGGGCAGAACAGGGGACGGAGGAGGCGGTGACTAGGTCACAGTTTCAAAGGAAGGCCTCAACTGATCCCTTGGAGAGCCCTGAAGTTGAGATGCCCATTCAGAGGTGGCCTTGGTCCAGACCTTGTAGTTTGCCTCCTTCAAGCCACCACTGACCACTTGTGGGACACCGGTTACTTCATTAAGCTCCTTATGAAATGAGTGAGGGTCTCACATCTTTACTTCTTAGGGCTGTGTAAGTATCATAACTAGGTGGCTTGAAATTGCAGGCCTGTTTTTGTCCTAGCTGTGGGGACCAGCAGTCTGATAGGCAGGTATCTTCAGGGTAGCACCTTCAAGGGGTACAGGGGCATCTGGTCTGTCTTTCTTCCAGCCCTGGCCATGGCTGGCCACTCTCAGTGCTCCTGGCTCAGACACATGACTCAGGTCTCTGCTGCTATTGTCATGTGCTATCTGAGACCTCACACAGCTATCTTCCCAGGAGGACATCAGTGACCCTACTTCTGAGGATGCTACTGCAGGGGGGCCTCACCTTACCGGTCACATCTACATAGCTCAGGTCACTCTGGCCTTACGTGTTGTGTCCCCTTCTCCCGCACCGTGAGCTAATTGTACTCAGCAAGAGTGTCTGCTTATCTTCATCCATTTGTTCCCACCTCCTCTGCTTCTTTCACTATTTCTCTTTCATTCATGCTTTTCTGTTTTTCTTTTTTTTTAGAAGAAAGGTTCTTTATTTTTGGGGGGGTCATTTTTATTTATTTATTTGAGAGCAACAGACAGAGAGAGAGAGAGAATGGGTGTGCCAGGGCCTCCAGCCACTGCAAACAAACTCCAGACCTGTGCGCCCCTTGTGCATCTGGCTGACGTGGGTCCTGGGGAATCGAGCCTCAAACTGGGGTCCTTAGGCTTCACAGGCAAGCACTTAACCACTAAGCCATCTCTCCAGCCCAAAAATTTTTTGCTTTATTTTTATATTTGAGAACAACAGACAGAGAAAGAGACAGAGAGAGAGAGAGAAGGAGGGAGAGAGAGAGAGAATGGGTGTGCCAGGGCCTCTAGCCACTGCAAATGAACTCCAGACACATGCGCCTTCTTGTATATCTGGCTAACGTGGGTCCTGGGGAAATGAGCCTCGAACCGGGGTCCTTAGGCTTCACAGGCAAGCGCTTAACCGCTAAGCCATCTCTCCAGCCCTGAAAAAAATTTTAAAAGAAAAATAGAAGGACTGGAGAGATGGCTTAGCGGTTAAGCGCTTGCCTGTGAAGCCTAAGGACCCCGGTTCGAGGTTCGATTCCCCAGGACCCTCGTTAGCCAGATGTGCAAGGGGGCGCACACATCTGGAGTTCATTTGCAGTGGCTGGAGGCCCTGGCACACCCATTCTCTCTCTCTCTCTCTCTCTCTATGTCACTCTCAAATAAATAAACAAAAATAAACAAAAAATGAAATAAGTTTTTTCAATTGATTTTCAAGGGGAGAGAGAGAGACCAGGTATGTTAGGGTGTCTAGCCACTGCAAGTGAACTCGAGATGCATGTGCCACTTGTGCATCTGGTTTTATGTGGGTACTGGGGAATTGAACCTGTGTTAGGCTTTGCAGGCAAGCACCTTAACCACTGAGACATTTCTCCAACCCGCACACTTCTATTTGACTTTGTCATTCTGGTTTATTCATGCCAGGTCATTTGCTTCATTTAATATATTCCATTCACTCCTTTAAAAAATACTTGGTATTTATTTGTAGATAGATAGATAGATAGATAGATAGATAGATAGATAGATAGATAGATGGATAGATAGATGGATAGATGATAGATAGGCAGACAGAAAGACAGACATAGATAGAGTATGGGTGCACCAGGGCCTCCAGCCACTGCAAATGAACTCCAGATGAAAATGCCACTTTGTGCAGCTGGCCTTACATGGGTATTGGGGCAGTGAACTCAGTTTGCTAGGCTTTGCAGGCAAGCACTTTAACTGCTGAGCCATCTCTCCAGCCCTCCATTCACTCTTTAGTCAGGTACTTATTCCATCCCCTTTTTCAGCTGAATGGAAGTGGGTTTTCAGTTTCTTTTCTTTTCTTTTTTTCTTTTTCTTTTTTGTTTTTTTGAGGTAGGGTGTCACTGTAGCTCAAGCTGACCTGGAATTCACTATGTAGTCTCAGGGTGGCCTCAAACTCACGGCGATCCTCCTACCTCTGCCTCCCAAGTGCTGGGATTAAAGGCGTGCGCCACCACTCCCAGCTCGGGTTTTCAGTTGCTTGGGCTGCTGTATTCCAGGCACCAGAGCTTCATATGGGCTGATGGGAGGTTGCATCTACCGACCTTTAGGGCAGAGGGTGGCACCTGGCTTATCCCTCAGGTGTGTGTATATGTGTGCATGCATGCGTGTATGTGCAATTTGGTATCCGTGTACGTGCATGAAGGCATGTGTTCAGGGTGTGCATTGTGTATATGTGTGTGTATGTTGCTTTCCCAGGTGGAGAGGAGAAATGCCATCCCTCTCTCACTCTTGGTTCCTGCCGCTTTTAGAGAAACCATGTGCTCAAGAGGCCACTGGCAGGGTGTGAGAAATTACTGCTAGCACCCTGCTGTCTGTTTCTAGGCCTTGGCATTGCTGGGCCTGAATAGACATGATTCATTAAGCTTCCCCCAAAGTGAAGAGTTCCATAGAGTCATGGGGAACATTCTGTTCTTTCTGGTAGCTCTCCTGTAATTCTGGCCCAATACTAGATGCAATTTCTCATCTTATATTTTCAAACTGTAGGGTTTACAGAAATTCAGTAAAGGGTTCACAATATCAACATTAGTCACAGGAATAAACAGGGATAATACATTGGGGTGTTTCCACATTTCTCTGTGCATAAAATACAGAATTTGTAGTAAAATCTGAAACCTGCTCCCCTATCAGCTTTATGCCTTGCTTTGTCACTTAGGAAGACATTCTGAAAGCGCTTTCAAGTCACTTAACAGGATCATGCTCTTTTCAGCATAGGCATGGACTCCGAGAGTCCACATGAGTGTGTCGCGTACCCAGCTCCGCACATGTGCGCCTCTGTCCCCGCCTCACGTTGTCTGATTGTAAGCATGCGGAGGGACATCCTCTGCACAGTTACCTTTTTTTTTTTTTTTTTTTGGCTTTTCGAGGTAGGGTCTGACTCTAGCTCAGGCTGACCTGGAATTCACTCTGTAGTTTCAGGGTGGCCTCAAACTCACAGCAACCATCCTATCTCTGCCTCCCGAGTGCTGGGATTAAAGGCGTGTGCCACCACGCCCGGCTACAGTTATCTTTATCATCTTGCAAGCCCGGCGACTCCACATAAAATTCGTGTCACATCTAGTCATATCTTGGAAATTTTTATTTTAATAAAACAGGAAATCATTGAAGGAGACCCTTTAACTTGGAAGGAAACAGTTTCCCTCTGTTTCAGTTTAATGTCTAACTGCTTTCCTCTTACAGCGTTGGGATGCTCCAGCAGGGGGCAATGTGAACCAGCCTCACACTGTTGTGATGCCCATGGGTGCCTCCTAATGCCAGAAGGGTCTCTCCAGGACCCTTGCTCTCTCTCCCTTCTTTCTGTACATTCTGTTATGTTCTCTCATTTTTATCCATCCTGGCACAGCCTTTCCCAAGTTTTGTTCAGCACATTAACCCAGAATTATGTGTGGTGGCCAGAGTGCCATGTGGCCACTAGACAGATGGAACGGGGGATAGTCACCCTGTGAGAAAGAGCATGGTTGGTTTGGTCAGTGTAGTGGATTATTTGTCTACTTGGCTTTTTTGTGTGTGCAAAGAAGTCTTTGCTTCCTTGGTGGTCTTCCTTATACCTCCACCATCTTTGTGTTATCGAGTACAAAAGCAGTTCCCGCCACCTAGGGACTTGGCCAGTCAGGGGACAATGGGCCTTGTATCCAGTGTCCAAGTAAATCTTCATGGGATACTCCCAATAAGACAGGCCCAGACTGGACAGGTGGCCCAGGGGTTAAGGCCTGCAAAGCCTAAGGACCCAGGTTTGATTCTCCAGTGCCCACATAAAGCCAGATGCATGGTGGCACATGCATTTGGAGTTTATTTTCAGTGGCTGGAGACCCTGATGTGCTATTCTCTCTCTACCTTTCTTCTCTCTCTGTTTACAAATAAATAAATGGCTGGAGAGATGGCTTAGTGGTTAAGGTGCTTGACAGCAAAGCCCTTAAAAGACCCAGGTTCAGTACCTGAGTGTTGCAATCGGGTTCACATTGCTGGTAGAAAACCACCCGACTAAGAGCAGCTTGTGGGGAAAAGGGTTTATTCTGGCTTACAGGCTCAAGGGGAAGCTCCATGATGGCAGGGGAAAATGATGGCATGAGCAGAGGACATCACCTTCTGGGTAACATCAGAATGGACAACAGGAACAGGAGAGTGTGCCAAACACTGGCAAAGAGAAACTGGGTGTAATACCTATAAGCCAGCCTCCAAGAATACACTGCCTCTAGGAAACATTAATTCTCAAATCTCCATCAGCTAGGAACCTAGAATTCAGAACACCTAAGTTTATGGAGGACACCTGAATCAAACCACCACACCCAGAACTCATGTAAAGCCAGATGCGCAGAGGTGCATGTGCCTGGAGTTTGTTTGTGGTGGCTAGAGGCCCTGTTGTGCCCATTCTCTCTCTCTCTCTCTCTCTCTCTCTCTCTCTCTGTCTGCCACTTTCCCTCTTTCTCAAATAAATAAAATTTTTTCAAAAAGACAGGCTCTCATGCCATTGGCCCAGGGACAAGTTTGGAAGAGGGGTATTACTTCCAAGACTCAGGCAGGAGAGGAGAGCTGGAAAAGACGCCAAAGCTGGGAATCTGGGTTTCATGTTGTCTGGACTGGCTGGTCACATTGGCAGTAAGAGGCTGCATTTTATTACAAGGGGACCAGAAAATCAGGGTGGGAGGAAGAAAGTGAGAATGCCTTTGTGAAGGGTCACTGGGTGAAAGTTGCAAGTTGTCTTCTTCACTGGGTCCTTGTTGGGGACACTGGTAGTGACAGGATGGCAAGGCTTTCCCAATAGGAGAGGGGGGTGGATCTGGGCTGCTCACCGCGCCCCTCCGAGCTCTTGCGTGCTCCTTTCCCCTACAGTGGAGAGGACCTGGGCTCTGTCACTGGTGGTGGGGCAGGACTGGGGAAGGCACAGATGACAGCATGGTGACCAGTGTCCCTGGGCTGTGTGGGAACCAGTCACATATGCAAAAAGCTGTTCAGTGTGGCTCCAGATGTCTAAGTGGTCCCCCGGGACCAGGGTGTATGGACACTCCTGTCAGACCTGGAAAGCTTCTTCTCCCTAATGGACCAGTTGGCCCCAGAGCACAGGGGCTGGGCATTGGTGTCCAGGTGGAGTCCTTGGAGCTAAGGTGACAGGAGGCACCCATGTGGGTAACATGCAGGAGTGTCCTCATGTTGGGTGGTCATCATTCTGTCTGCCATCTGGTCTTCAGCTCCTGCCACCATACCATGATCATGAGGTGATTCCCCAACTTTTTATTCCTCCGGTGTCCTTTGTGAGGCCACAGAATCCCAGCAACATGTATGCCAGGCACCCCCATTCATTTTGGAGTTTTCTATAGTGGGATTACCAAACAAAATTTAATATAAATACCTGCTGTATTGGTGAGAACATCAGGCAGGTTACAGCAAAGCAGGACCTCTCTGCGGTAGGTCTCCAATGCTCGCTGCTGATGACATTCTTAGTCTCTGCTAAAAGTACATTCCAAAAGGACTTCATAGTCACAGGGATGTTAGGACGGAGGCAGAGGTGAACGCTGAAAGACTCTTAAGGGGGCAACCAATAAGCCTCATGTTTTCAGTTAACTTTCCCATGGGCTCCCTTTGAATTCACACTGAATCTGCAGTTTAGGGTCTGGTAAGGGTCTCATAGATGCCTGTCACCATGGCAGAAGTGTTGGGTAGAAACCACATCTTGACCAGAAGCCTAGCCATTCAGAGGATCAGACATGGTCTTCTCCTCCTCCCCTTCCTTCTTCTTCTATTATTTATTTATTTATTTTGAGGCAAGCCCAACAGAGTGGCCTTTTTCTTTTTTATGAGAGAGAGAGGGAGGGAGGCCTTGTCTCAAACAAGGTGGAAGGCACACCCCAAGGTTGTTCTCTGACTTCCACGTGTGGGGTGTGGGATTATGTGTGCTCATACTTGTGCACACCACACACACACACACACAGAGAGAGAGAGAGAGAGAGAGAGAGAGAGAGAGAGAGAGAGAGAGGGAGAGAGAGAGAGAGAGAGAGAGAGAGAGAGAGAGAGAACAAACGAACTTAGGTGTTAGAACGAGGATGGGGACCTTCATCCCTGCTTCTGGGGTGGAGCTGGGACTGGGTCAGTTATCTCTATAGAGAGCTCCCCGCCTGCTCTTTCCTAGCAGTGCGCCTGCGTGGCCAGGTGGGCCTGGTTTGCCCTCCTGCTCTGAGCTGATTGCTTGGCTTTCTCCCTCAGTGTGCCTATCTGAGAAAGGGGCGTGTGTGCAAACAAGCAAGGGAGCCTGTTTGTGAGACCCTGGGCATAGTGTGTCACTCCTGCCCAAACCATGCTCCTGCCTCTCCGGGGTGGAGGTGACCGGCTGTTTCACATGCAAGATCCCAAGGGGCTTGCAGCCGGGGACCAGGGTCAAGGACACCAGCCACGCGCTGTATCCCCTCAGCTGCAGCCTCCTCCAGTCTCTCGTCCTCACCAGCAGTGTTTCCCAAAGCCGCTGCTGGGGCAGACAGACACCGGGGCTGAGGGCCTAGTGGCGGGAGTGGGAGGGGGGCCCTTCCTGACCATGTCTCCAGACCTCAGGGTGCCGGGCCACCTGGACTCAGGCAGCCACCCAAGCCACCTCTAGGCCAACCTCTAGGACCAGAGGTTACAGAACCGGTTGAAGATAACCGGTGTGCCCACCAAGGAGCAGAGGCCGGTGCTGGGCGAGGATGCGCGATCCCAGGCCCCGCTGCCGGGACCCACAGCCAGCTGCACGCGCGCTCGGTCGCGCAGGCCCCACCCAGCGCCAGGGTCCCTCCGCCCCTCCGCCCGCGGTCGCTCCTCTCCCAGGCGGGCAGGGTCGCCGGTCCCAGAGAAAAGGCCTTCCTGGGCGGGGAGATGGGCGGCTGGGGAGGAAGGTCCTGGGACCCTGGGCTTCCGGCTGCTTCCTGGAGGCGGCGAACATCTGGGAGCCGGCGCTGGCCGCCGGCTGGTGGAGGAGTCCCGCGTGAGTGCCCGGGGCATGCGGCGGGAGGGGGCCTGCGGGACCAGCGTGGCAGGGAAGAAATCTGCTTTATCTGAAAGTGGTGGGGGGTGTATTGAGCAGATAAGACACAACACTCTTCAAAATCCCTTACCTGGGAACCAGGAGGTAGAAACACCACACCCACCTTTGTGTTTCAACCGAAGTATCTTTTTTTATTTCAACCTGAAAAACAGTGACTAATTCAAGGGTGCAAGGATGTAGAAGAGGGTTTTGCCCTTCCTAACGCATATGAAATGCAGGGATGCGTTCATATGGCGACTTATGCATGCGATAAACGTCTAGTAAAACTTAAAAAAAATTGTATTTATGTATTTATTTATTTATTTATTTTGCAAGCAGAGATAGAAGAGAGACAGAGAGAGTGGACGTGCCAGGGCCTCCAGCTGCTGCAAACGAACTCTAGATGCACGCGCCACTGTGTGCATCTGGCTTTACGTGGGTACTGGGGAATCGAGCCCAGGTTGTTGGGCTTTGCAGGCCAGCGCCTTAACTGCTGAGCCATCTCTCCAGCCCCATATACTATTTTGTAATGCCCCGTGAGAGTCCTGTAGGTACAAGATGAAGGCTACATCAGCTCCCACCCTCCCGGGTAGGCAGTGTTTGAACAAATGTCAGTAGTGCCCTGGAAAGGCCAACAACCAGTGGTGAGAAGCAGGTCCCTGGAGCCAGGTGGGTGGGATTGAGTTCTGCCCCTGCCCCTTCCCAGCTGTGTGACGTCCTGTTAGTTGTTTGACATCGTTGGGCACCAATCATTTACTCTGCAAAAGACAGGGTGTTGCATTCCCCAGCTGGCTGCTGTTTGCTGAGCACTGTCCCAGGCTGGAGGCGAGGGTAGCAGTGACAGGGACGCATACCTTGACTCTCTGCTGGTGTACATGCATGGCGGTGGGGACAGGCCCGAATGAATGAGAAGAGAGGAAGGAAGTCACTGGGTGTTCTCAACTTCCCAGCACCCAGGAGAGAGAGAGAAGCAAGAAGGGTGGTGGTTGTGAGCCAGGTGCCTCAACGGACCCTAGGCCACGGGGGACAGTGAACAGAAGGACATGAGAGCTCTGGAGCCTCCTGGGCAGAATGCAGGGTCCTGTTTGGTTTGTTGAGCTGTTTCTGTGCCCTACCATGCAGTTGGCACATAGCACTACTTTCTTGAGGATGAACTGTTAACTAAATGCAATGGGGACATGGAGTTAAGTATATGCAATTCCACTTGTAGAGCTGGAGACATTCCACCTGGGGCTTTGAAGGGTGAATAGGAGTTTGGCAGATGGAAAAGAGGGAGAGGCTAAGATTCCCATGACTTTGGGCTGAGGCTACTCTGAGGACTCACACGGTCCAGGGTGCATGAGTGCTCATGAGAGGAGATAGGCAGGCACAAGAGTGGGGAAGAGTCACAGAGTGTGAAGTTCTTTGAAGGGTGTGGAGGAAGCAAAGCTCCTATGAGAAGGGTAGTCACCAAAGGCTGCCTGGAGGAGGTGGGGAATCTGATGAAGGCTTGGAGAAAGTTTAAGAATTAGAAAAAGGAAGAACAGTTTGGGAAGGCTTGGCAGGAGGCCAAAACTTCCAGATAGCCTATGGGAAATGGTCAGGGCAGCAGGGCAGGCAGTGAGGGTACACTTCCCAGGCCCAAGCCACTGGGTGCAATGCCTGGACTCTGCATTATTAGCAGACATCAGATGGGAAGGGTTAGACTCAGACATCAGGGGTCTAGGCAGGCCGTCATCACAGCGACATCTCTCAGGAGTAGTGCAGACCTGGGCTACTTACTATCCCTGTCTGGGCCTTGGGTCACCCTCCTCCCCAGGAAATGGAGAAGGGAGGGTCACATAGCTTCCAGTGCTCTGTCAGCACTGATTTTGATTTCACTGGAGTGACCAGCGGGGACCGGAGAGTGATGGGGAGAAGAGAAGCAGCAGTGAGTGCTCAAAGGCGAGAAGTCCCTTTGGCCTTGCTCCCCACACCGTGCTTGGTGCTGGTTGGGGCTGCAGAGTCCAGTTGCGCAGTATCTTGCTGGAGTCAACCAGCAGCCATGGAGAACCATTTTATTTAATGTAGCCACTGTTAAAAGTTATTCATACACAGTTAAAGTGGATACTTTGTTATTTAATGTAGCCACTGTTAAAAGTTACTTATAGCCAAGCATCCCAGTCAGGTTCACACTGCTGGCAGAAATCACCCAACCAGGCTGGAGAGATGGCTTAGTGGTTAAGCGCTTGCCTGTGAAGCCTAAGGATCCTGGGTCGAGGCTCGGTTCCCCAGGTCCCACGTTAGCCAGATGCACAAGGGGGTGCACGCATCTGGAGTTCGTTTGCAGAGGGTGGAAGCCTTGGCGCGCCCATTCTCTCTCTCTCCCTCTATCTGTCTTTCTTTCTGTGTCTGTCGCTCTCAAATAAATAAATAAATAAATAAATAAATAAATAAATAAATAAATAAATAAATTTAAAAAAAAAATCACCCAACCAAGAGCAGTTTTTGGGATTAAAAAAAAAAACAACTGCCTCTGGTCCCCATAAACTGATAACCATACATGATGTAAAATGCATTCAGTCAACTTGAAAAATTTCCATAGTTTTTAATCAATCCCAATGATGTTCAAACATTCCCATAGTCCAAGATCTCTTAAATGAGCTATAATACTAAAACAAACAAACAAAAGCCAACCAAACAAGCAAAAAACCATAATGGCACAGAATAAACACTCACACTGCAAAAGATGGTACTGGGCATAGCAAAGAAATATTCATCCAATACAAGATTTAAATAATTGGGGCAAACATCAAACTCTGTAGCTCCAAGTCCAACAACTCTAAGCCAGTGACAAATCTCCAAGTCCAATAATTCTAACCAGCAACAAGTCTCTGGAGTACCAATTCCGCCCCTTCAGCTAGGCTACTCACAGTCCTGGAAAACTTTACCTGGGGGCAGCAACTCTCCTTAGCAGCATCTCATGGTCCTGGCACCTCCACTGGGTCTCAATTGCAACCCATGATCCATCCTTACAACTCCATCAGGTCTCCATGCAGGCAACCCAGCAAACCTGCTTCACACTGCCCATGGCCATTTCCAAAACACACGACCGTCTTGCAAATTCAATGACCCTCTCTTTTCTGCATTTCTTATGCTCCATAATACCAGGTGGGGTGCCAGTTGGTTATTCTAGGGAGAAATAAATCAGACTTTGAAGAACAGGCACTTCTTCAGCATTCAGACCCCTTCAAAAGATTGCATTCTTTTTGTTGTTTTACAGGTCAGCTGGCCCAATCTGAATGGTTATAATCTCTCATACAATTTCAGTGAACAAGCAGCAGTTTCAGCTCAAAGATTTCATTTTTTCTGTTCCATATCCCTCTACTCACAGCAGTCCATTTCTGTGCAGTGCAACCCTGCGCACATTCTCAGGACATGGGCATGACAGCAAGCCTCTCACACAAACTGCTTCTAGCCCAGTCCAGACAAAGCTCCTTTTTACCCTCATAAGCCAAATCTCACACTTCATAGTTCTTACTGCATTCAGGTATTTCAACTCTGACCAGAATAGTCCATCAAGCTGTACTTACACACTACAAGGCATCTCTTAGGCCAGGATTTCAAATCCTTCCACATTCCTCTTGAAAATCAGCTCCAAACATTCAAAAGCCACACAGTCAGGTGTCTAGCAGCAATGACACCACTCTAGGTACCAACTTTATTGTTGCAGTCAGGTAGAGACATGATAAGATTAAAGGCCAGGTGGATCTCTGAGGGACGAGAAATGATAGAGGGTGTTGTAGTCAGGTTAGCATTGCTGGCAGAAATCACCTGACCAAGGGCAGTTGTTGGGGGAAAAGGGTTGATTTTGACTTACAGGCTTGAGGGGAAGCTCCCCTGATGGCAGAGGAAAATGATGGCATGAGCAGAGGGTGAACATCACCTCCTCGCCAACATCAGGTGGATAGCAGTCACAGAAGAGTGTGCCAAACACTGGCATGGGGAAACTAGCTATAACACCCGTAAGCCTGCCCCCAGCAATACGCTGCCTCTAGGAGGCTTTAATTTCCAATAAACACTTAAGTTTTTGGAGAACACCTGAATCAAACTACCACACCAGGCGTGGTGGCACATGCCTTTAATCCTAGCACTTGGGACACAGAGGTAAGAGGATTGCCATGGGTTAGAGGCCAGCCTGAGACTACATAGTGAATTCCAAGGTCAGGCTGGGATAGAGTGAGACCCTACCTAGAGAGACCCCCCCCAAAAAAAAGTTTGCTCATGTACACTTACAGTGGATACGTTTTTATTTAATGTAGCCACTATTAAAAATTACTCATGTGCACTTACAGTGACTATTTTGATATTGATCTGGAATGCTCTCCAATGATGTGTTGAAGGTCTAGTTCTCAATGCTGTAGTGTTCAGAGGTGGGGCCTTTGCAGGTGATTGGACTATTGGAAGGCAGTGGGTCTGGTGGAAGAAGTAAGTCACTAGGGCATAATTTGTCCTTGGACCCTTCCTTTCTACTATCCCTGCTTCCTGGCCATTATGACATAAGCAGCTTTCCTCTGCCATGCCCTTCCCATGATGCTGTGATTCCCATGGGCCTATGAGCCCTGAGCCAGCAGGTTGTGGTCAGAGGACTCTGAACCAAAATAAACCTTTCACCTGTAAATTGATTTGCTCAGGCATTTTTTTAAAATTGTATTTTTATTAAGTTATAACATTTAGCTATAAAATAAATATAAGTACTATCTCTTCCCCCACCCCCCCCGCCCTACAATTTTTTTTATTTTTAAAATTTTTTTTTGTTACCAACATATTGAATATATTACAGGAATTCTTTATGCCAAAGAAATATAATGTTAGCTTATTACTCAGACTTACAGGTCAAACTGAAATGAGCTGACAAGGCCAAATATGTGGACAAATATTTTAAAAATATTTTAGTTTCTTAAGTTCTTAAAATTCAATTGTTTTTAAGATGAAATTAATAACAATATGTTGATTATTTTGCATTATATGTAAAAGTAAAATATATGATAAAATAGCACCAAAGTGTATGTTAATTACCACAACGTACATGTTCCAAACATCACATGATACACAATACTTACATTCTGTCACTAAAAATTTGACTTTATTAAAAAGTAATTCAAGGGCTGGAGAGATAGCTTAGTGGTTAAGGTGCTTGCCTGCAAAGGCAAATCCCATGGTAATTCCCTCCCTCCCTCCCCCCACTTTCCCCTTTGAAATTCCATTCTCCATCATATTTCCTCCCCATCACAATCATTGTACTTACATATATACAATATCAACTTATTAAGTACCCTCCTCCCTTCCTTTCTCCACCCTTTATGTCTCCTTTTTAACTTACTGGCCTCTGCTACTAAGTATTTTCATTCCCATGCAGAAGCCCAATCATCTGTAGCTAGGATCCACATATGAGAGAGAACTTGTGGCGCTTGGCTTTCTGGGCTTGGGTTACCTCACTTAGTATAATCCTTTCCAGGTCCATCCATTTTTCTGCAAATTTCATAACTTCATTTTTCTTTACCGCTGAGTAGAACTCCATTGTATAAATGTGCCACATCTTCATTATCCACTCATCAGTTGAGGGACATTTAGGCTGGTTCCATTTCCCAGCTATTATAAATTGAGCAGCAATAAACATGGTTGAGCACGTACTTCTAAGGAAATGAGATGAGTCCTTTGGATATATGCCTAGGAGTGCTATAGCTGGGTCATATGGTAGATCAATCTTTAGCTGTTTTAGGAACTTCCACACTGATTTCCATAATGGCTGGACCAGATTGCATTCCCACCAGCAGTGTAGAAGGGTTCCTTTTTTTCCACATCCCCACCAACATTTATGATCATTTGTTTTCATGATGGTGGCCAATCTGACAGGAGTGAGATGGTATCTCAATGTAGTTTTTTTTTTAAATTTTTTATTTATTTATTTGAGAGCGACAGACACAGAGGGAAAGACAGATAGAAGGAGAGAGAGAGAATGGGCGCGCCAGGGCTTCCAGCCTCTGCAAACGAACTCCAGACTCGTGCGCCCCCTTGTGCATCTGGCTAACGTGGGACCTGGGGAACCGAGCCTCGAACCGGGGTCCTTAGGCTTCACAGGCAAGCGCTTAACCGCTAAGCCATCTCTCCAGCCCCTCAATGTAGTTTTAATCTGCATTTCCCTGATGGCTAGTGATATAGAACATTTTTTTAGATGCTTATATGCCATTCGTATTTCTTCCTTTGAGAATACTCTATTTAGCTCCATAGCCCATTTTTTGATTGGCTTGTTTGATTCCTTATTATTTAACTTTTTGAGTTCTTTGTATATCCTATTTTTTAAATTTTTATTAGCATTTTCCATGATTATATAAAAAAAATCCCATGTTAATTCCCTCCCCTCCCCCCACTTTCTCCTTTGAAATTCCATCATATTACCTCCCCATCACAATCATTGTACTTACATATATACAATATGCTCAGGCATTTTGTTACAGTGATGGAAAGCTGACTAGTGCACAACTGGGGAAGGAACAGCGCACCCTGAGTATTTTAGTATGTATTATAATTCTTGTGACTCCTAGGGTTTGGAGTCTATGAACCTGGGTGGGATAATGAGGCAATACTGCTTATCTTGTTTATCTTCTTGATCCTCCTTTGGTGGCTTCATGCTGGTGGCCTGCAGTCAGCCACATTGGAAGTGTGGACAGCCCAGGCTGTGCAGCAGATCCAGTTATTAAACCCTGACTACTCCTCCCACCTCTGAACCTGTCCTCCATTTGTGCATGTGCGTCTGTGTGTGTTGGTGCCCGGGGCACACTGCAGCTGGGACTGTGAGCTGTGGCTGCCTCTGCGTTCACTGCACCTTGAGGCGGAGGTGCTCCCTCACCGCACTGACATCTGGGTGTACGTCATCACAGCTTGGCCTCTCCCTAGTCAGCCTCCAGAGATTTCGCTTTCATATGCTCTTGTTCCTTCCTTAGCTTTCAGCTCCATTATTCTTATCAGTAAATTTGTTAAGTTTTCCATCAACTGCTTTTGTAGATGACAGAAGAAGCAGTGGGTTACTCTGTGCAACATTTGGCATAGTGTCTGTCCCCATCTGTAACTGAGCCACATGAGGTCATTTGGGTCCAGCTTGGCACTTCTCATATCCAGTCAAGAGCCAGAGACCATCAGCCTGGGAAGTGGGAATGTACTATTTTACAAGTGACCATGTGCCATTCAGGCCTCCTGGAGTATAACAGAGGCATGGGAAGCCCCAGACCCCTCTGCCCATACATGTGCTTGGCAGCAACAGTGATTGAGCAACAGGCTTTCTCTGAGCATCTTTCTGAGGAGGTCCCATGGGCCTCACCCCGAGTTCTGCTTCCAGAGCTTCATGCTGTGGACCATGCAAAGGCATTCATCAATGTGCACTGAACCCCAGCCCATGGTCCAGGGAGACACATATTTTTAGATTCTTTTTAAAATATATTTATTTTATTTTATTTATTTGAGAGAAAGAGAGAGAGAGAGAGAGAATGGGCATGCCAGGGCCACCAGCCACTGCAAGCAAACTCCAAATGCATGTGCCCTCTTGTGCAGCTGGCTTACGTGGGTCCTGTAGTCGAACTGGGATCCTTTGGTTTTTCAGGTAAATGTCTTAACTGCTAAGCATCTCTCCAGCCCATTTTTAGATTCTTGACATCCAAATTCCAAAGGAAGAGTGAGTTATGCTCAGAGGAAAGTTGGCTTTCTTTCTCTACTAAGCAGACCAGTCCTGGGGACATCTTTATTGTGCTAGCTGGGAAGTCTCAGGAGCATCCAAAGAAGGGCAAAGCTGTGGCCTGCAGGATGAAGGGCGGTGCACGCAGGGTGTGGGGGGCTCGGCAGACTGCGTGCTGGCTCCATAGATGGAGACAGTGCCCCACACGCCTTCCTGATGAATGCAGTGGAGTCTACTCGGAAAAGAATTCAGACAATCCAGAAGGTTATAAATAATTGAAGATGGTCTAATGACTTCTTCCAGGACATTACCTCTGCTCACATTTCATGCAGTGTCTGTACTTTTAAGGAAGTTCTGTCTACAGCACACATTTTTTTTCCTTAGTGTTATTTTATTCATACGGTTTAACTTCTTCAGATTGAGATAAATTCACATGACATAAGAAACTACTTTCTATTTTTATTTTATTTTTTTGGTTTTTCGAGGTAGGGTCTTACTCTGGTCCAGGCTGACCTGGAATTAACTCTGTCATCTCAGGGTGGCCTTGAACTCACGGCAGTCCTCCTACCTCTGCCTCCCGAGTGCTGGGATTAAAGACGTGTGCCACCATGCCCGGCTCTCATATCTCAGGCTATCCTCAAACTCTTTATGTTGCTGAGGTTGACCTTGAACTTCTGATCCTCATGCCTCTATCTTCTTAGTTCTGGGATTATAGGTGTGTGTACTATTTCTGGAGACTAAACTCAGGGCTTTGTACGTGCAAGGCACTAAGTAAGACATGCCCAGTGAAAACCGTTGTATAAGTATATATTTATATTTATTTATTTATGAGCGTGTGTGTGTGAGAGAGAGAGAGAGAAAGAGGGAGAATGGACATGTCACCATGTGCATCTGGCTTACGTGGGTTCTGGGGAATTGAACCTGGATCCTTGGGTTTTGCAGGCAAGTGCCTTAACCACTAAGCTATCTCTCTCTAGCCCAGCAAACCATTTAAAAGTGAATAGTCTGGTGTCATAGAGTATGTCTGCAATGCTGTGCAGCAGCCACCCCACTCTTCCTGAAACACCTCTGTACCAGGTACCTGCTGAGCACTGGCTCATGTTCTTCCCCCTCCCTGATCCTGACAGCCACTGGTTGACTCTGTCCTTGTGGGTTCCCTGTCCTGGGCATTGCTGTGTGGCTGAGTCACAGGGCACACCTTATAGCTGCACATAATCCCATGTGCATGATACATGAATGTGGCGAGTTCTTGTCTCTTTCCCAAGGCCCACATACTATTCCAATGTGCAGATGTCCTGATATTTATTCATCTTCTTTTGTGAATACTAAACTTGAACTTACCGAGTGGGCTGTTCCTGAAGGATCCCAGGACTTGTTGAAGCCCTTGACCTGTTTCCTAAGGACAGCAGCTGCCAAAGGGCTTTGCAAATGTATACAGGCCACCAGAAATAGCTCTCCAGGGAAGAAAGCAAAACAGCCACTGAGTTGAAAAGCTTAATGGAATCATGACCACCTAAGTCTGGTGCAGAGCCGGGAGGCTCTGATCTAGGAGTGCCAGGGAGTTTTATTACGCAGGTGTCTGGCAGTGTTCTGGATCTCAGCAGTGTATGCTGAGGGTTCTGTGAGTAAGAGCTGGACTAGCGCTGACTTTTCATGGCTATGACCATGAACCCCGCAGCCCAGGTTCTGAGCTTGGGGCTTCCCTGGCTGCTGATCCGTACCTCGGTTTTCTTGGGAGATGAGGGGTGGCAATTGAACGTACTCAAGAGGTCATGCCAGGCAGTTGTCAGAGTGGGCAGAAGCCTCTGTCATGTGCTGAGTGGCTGTTCCCATGTGCTGGCTGTCCCCTTCTCCTAGGAATTCTGCCATTGTTCACCCTGGCTCAGCCAGAAATGACAAGATGATCAAATCTACCATTGTGTTGTTGATTGTGAGTTTCTTGCATGTATATCTTCAATGCCCTCTGGGCCAGCTAGAGCTCCTGGGGCTGGGGACAAACATGATGATTTCCTTTTTTTTTAATTTTGTTTATTTTTATTTATTTATTTATTTATTTATTTGAAAGCAACAGACAGAGAGAGGAAGAGGCAGATAGAGAGAGAGAGAGAATGGATGCCCTAGGGCCTCCGGACACTGCAAATGAACTCCAGAAGAGTGTGCCCCTTGTGCATCAGGCTAATGTGGTTCCTGGAGAATTGTGCCTCGAACCAGGGCCCTTAGGCTTCACAAGCAAGCATATAACTGCTAAGCCATCTCTCCAGCCCAAACATGTTGGTTTCTTTTGAAACTGCCTGAGCATCAGGCCATGGGGCCACACATTGTGTGTGTGTATGCCTGTGTACTCAGATGATATCGTTACTCTGTGAGTGATAGGTACATGGGAGGGATGTTGGGAGATTCAAAACGGGCATCAGCATGAACTGTACAGAGTATGGTAGATCCTTGCTGTGGGCTGGGCAGCTCCTGAGTCTGCAGAGTCAGACATAATGGAAGCCAAGCCCACCTAACCATGGAGAAGCATATGGATGCTGTGTTGGGCACCTCACAGTATCAGCTACTACACAGCAGTTATGCTTTTGTGTCCATTTTACAGAGAAGGAAAACTGGGGCTCAGATACGTTACTGACTTTCCTGTAGGATTCAAACCTGAACTGATCTGATTCTTAGACCTGCATGTTTCATTCCAGCTCTGTCCACCTTGATCTGTCCCTTGCCTCAGTTCTATCCATTTTGAGACTTCTTAAAAGTGGGACTGAGGGCTGGAGAGATGGCTTAACAGTTAGGCGCTTGCTTGTGAAGCCTGAGGCCCCTGTTCAAGGCTCGACTCCCCAGGACCCACGTTAGCCAGATGCACAAGGGGGCACACGTGTCTGGAGTTTGTTTGCAGTGGCTGGAGGCCCTGGCACATTCATTCTCTTTCTCTGTCTCCCTCTTTCTCTCTCAGTCTGTCGCTCTCAAATAAATAAATAAAAATAATTTTTAAAAAAAGTGGGACTGAGCTCCTGTGTTCTTGCCCAAAGCATGAGGGAATCTTAGCTGAGTGAAGAGTTGGGGGGATCCCTAGGTGGAGGAAACAGCACGGAGTGGGGGGTATGGGTGCTGTGAGTCATAGCATCACGGGGGCCTTAGGAATGCTCACCCTGCCTGCCACCTTGGCAAAGCCACAGAGTCCTTGTCTGTAGAGGGTGGGATTCTAGCAAGAGACCACCCCGTCAGGTCCCACTAATGATCATGCCTCTGGGATGATGTTTGTAACAACTTAGCACCATACAAACCCGAGGGGGGTGCCCACGTCAAGGACACACTCCTGGCCTACTGGCCAGCCACATGGGATCATGAGACTACTGATCAGTCAGTGTATGTTGACCACTTAGAAGAAGGCCTGGCAGCCACCAGCATTGTCACCATCATCATGGACACAGTCTTCATTCAACCATAATGGATCATTACTGAGACTCGCCACGTGCCAGGTACTATCTGGAAGCCTGAAACACAGGTGAGAAGCAAAGCAAATCCCTGTCCCTGGGAGGACCCAAGGACACGCGGAGAGAAAACCAGTTCATGAATGTGTAAATACAAGTACACCCAAGGGTGAAGAGGGGCTGGGTGCCACACAGGCCAGGGGAGGGGGTCTATCCCACATAAGCAGAAGACATGTGCTCGAGCCAGGAAGACCTGTGAGGTGGCAGAAGGACCTGGTGGCAGGACTGGGCAGTGTTGCAGGGACCCGAGAGAGGACAAGGCAGCTAGGGAGAGAGAGCAAGGGGACGGGCGTGGGGGAAGGTCAGGGAAGAGGAGGGGTTGAGGGAGCCATTCCAGGCCTTGGAACTGTCAAATCCATTTAATCCTAATTTAATTTAATGCAGGATTTCAGGGTGAGCTCCGTATTTCTTTGATTAAGAGCCATTTTCAGGTCCTCAGGAAATATCCTTTGTTCAGAGCTCTTCTGAGCATCACCATACATGACAAGGAATGCTATTTGAGACATAAAACCCTTTCATCTGGGCCCCGCAAGTGAATGATTATCACTGGGGACCATCTGTTGTTTCAACAGTGCAGTAAATAATTCGAGACGTGTGCTAAGGTGCTTATCTCTATTGTCCTGTCCAGATGCCCAGAAACAGCACTTGTGTTCCCTTGGGAGAACAGTGACCCATATAAAATTGATCTTTCTGCAGACTCCTGAGCTGGGGCCTCCACTGGCCAGGTCATAGGAAGGGAGGCAAGAGAGGTGCCTCACTTTCAACCCCCAGACACCAAGATTCCTGCACATGGATCCTGATGTGAAAGCAAGCCTGTAGGGAAATTGACCTGCTCCCACTGAATCACCCAACCCTTTCAAGGGGCCCAGCATGGCTGTCACAGCGAATCAGGACTAGGACTGGCAAGGTTCAACATGGGCCCACTTTGGTTAATTCTGTAGGTGATGACTGGAGAGGAAAGGGCAGGTCTACGTCCGCTGCTTGCTGTTGCAATAGTCACGGAGGACAGGATGGTAATATGGGAGGCAGGGAAATATGGGATTCTGAAAACTGAAGCGCCACATGGAGCTCCCTGTGCCTTTGGGAAAGTTTCTACACTTCTTACGTCTTCCTCTCCTTATCTACCAAACTGTCAGTTAGCATTTGTTTCTATTTTTCACAGATTTAAGACCAACATGTGCAGGCAAGAAGATACGGGGTCTCTGGGTGAAGCAGGGGTGTAGATCATAAGCCCCTTCCCCAGGCTGTCCCTGACCCTGCTTATTTGTTCCCAGGCTCCCCGAAAGAGGCAGCAGAAAGCCACTGGCCTCTGATGCCACCAAGTCTTTGGCACCCTAGCAGGACCTGCTCCCCACTCTGCCCCTGCAGCAGTGTGTGGACTCACATCCTCAGTGACGGTGCACAGGAAGGGTGTGTGTGAGGAGGTGTGGAGGTTTGATTCAGGTGTTCCCCATAAACTTAGGTGTTCTGAACGCTGGGTTCCCAGCTGATGGAGATTTGGGAATTAATGCCTTCTGGAGGCAATGTATGGTTGGGGGTGGGTTTATGAGTATTATAGCCAGTTTCCCCATGCCAGTGTTTGGCACACTTTCCTATTGCTATTATCCACCTAATGTTGGGCAGGGGGTGATGTCCGCCCTCTGCTCATGCCATCACTTTTCCTGCCATCATGGAGCTTCCCTCTTGAGCCTGTAAGCCAAAATAAACCTCTTTTATTTCCACACAAGCTACTCTTGGTTGGGTGATTTCTACCAGCAATGCGAACCTGACTGCAACAGGAGGCCTGTACCAGAAAGATCCATGTCCTTTTGACAGGCCACCTTCCAGGGGGTGCTTAAGCTGAGGACTGAAGAGTGATGTGGCCATTGAACAGAGCAGTGGCCACAGTTCTCCAGGCAAGAGATCAGCGTGTGATGCTCGGTAACGCCAGGGGCAGATGCCATCCTGGGCTCTGTGCAAATCTTCATGGGTCTAGTCAGTGTGAAGCCCAAGCGTGGGGTGCTGTGGTTGTCCCCACATGAAGAAGGTGACACAGCAGATGAGTGGCAGAGCTAGATCTAAACATACAGGGCTGGGATTTGAACCGACCACAGCTGCAGAATGGAAGGGGTGATTACTCAGCTACATTGGAGGAAACAATCCTGTGGAAGCTGAACCATTTCTGAACACCATGAGGTCACTGTTAGTGTTTATGGCAGGCCTTTACTGTGATCATCCTTTTTCAAAAAAGTTGTTTATTTAGAGAGGCAGATGAGATAGAATGGACACACCAGGCCCTCCAACCACTGCAAATGAACTCCAGATGCATGCACCACCTTGTGCATCTGGCTTACGTGGGTCCTGGGGAATTGAACCTGCATCCTTAGGCTTCACAGGAAGTGCTTTAACCACTAAGCCATCTGTCCAGCCCTGTAATCATCCTTTTAATGTTTATTTTTCCTTTAAATAAGCTAAGCTGTCACTTGACTTCATAACTGACTGCTATAAGGTCCTTTCCCAGTACCTGGTTCCCCCAAGTGGAGGACTGTCAGCCGAGCAGCCAGGCAGACTTCCCTCACACCAGCACACTGCTTGGAACCCTCCACAGGCGCCTTTGAGGAAGGTACCCAGAAGCCACAGCTGCACTGCTAAAGCACAACTCTGGCTCCAGAAAAAACCATGCTGGCTAAAACTGCTTCAGAGCACTTGAACTCTTTGCCATCACATGCCTCAGTGAACTTGAACATCCTTTTTCACCCAGACCAGAAAGGGAAGCACATCCCCTGGCAGCCTAGCAAGGCCTGGGATTGGTGCAAACACAGTCCTTCATCTGCATGGTCTGCTGTGATTGGCACAAAAATTGCATGAGAGACTGTCATGTGTGGTGTGAACATCCTTGCCATACCCTTTCTGGTTATCTGATTAGGCGATTTGGTTTACTTTTCAAGTTAGATAGGAGAACTCTTCCTTTGCTACTCTTGGGGTTGCAACATTAGCCCAACAGAGGTCTCTTTCCAAGTGGTCTTTTCTTGTGGGCTGAGCTGGCCACATGAAGGAGACTATGCAAGTGACAGCAGAGAGGTAGCAGTGATGGGGGCAGCTTTAGCCACCTCTGCCAACAGCAGCAGCCACATGAGGAGTGCCAGAGAGCAACCACATCAGGAATGATGGGGAGCAGCGGTGGTGGGGACAATGAGGAATGGTGGCAGTGGAAAGGTGACAGAGGGTGAGGAGCTGAGGCTGGAGAAAGACAGGAGGCAGTGAGGAGCCAGAGACAAGGAACCTTGAACAAGGGCCACAGATACCCTAGGTCCAAGAGCTCTAACACTAATCCCTATGGAGCTGAGAGTCCTGGGGCCCGAGGCCTGTTTGGGAGCTGCAACACTAAGAGACGCTGCAAGCCCAGGGTTACTGCAGCTGCCAACTATTGCGGCCACTGGAGGTGAAAGCCCAGAGAGACTTGCCTCCCGTCTGTGCATCTAGTCTCTGAAAATCCTGGACCAATAAGCTCCTTGCACTTAGGGATTGGAGCATAAGCGTCTGGTTTGTGGGTCTTAAGCACTGGGCACCCGAGGGCCTGAGACTGCATCACTGGAAGAGCTTTTCCTTGCTTACCCATGATTCCTATCCAGGGCCACAGCCAGTTGACTGGTCATAGAGGGCAGGGTTTGCAGAGAGGTGAGCAGACACCACAGTGGACGGGTATGATCCAGGGCAGGGGTGATCTAGACTGAGCACTGAGAGACAGAAGGAGCCATCCTTGGCATGAGAGGGATCTGTTCCCAGCACAGTGGTGGCCTGGGATGGGGGTGGGGATGTGCAGGGAAGCCCTGAGGACATTGAGCATCAGAGCCGATGAGGCCAGGGTCTGCGCTGAGAGAGCAGTGGGGATTTTGTCCTAAGCACTCTGGGAGGCCACGGAGGCCAGTGACGCACAAGTGACCTGAACCACTGGTGCTTTGCAAACTACTACTACTGATAATAAATTCTGCTTTGGGCTGCAACCTGAAGAATGTACAAAGGACAGGGCAGGGGAATGTGGATGTAGAGGCAGTGGAGACTTGGGCCATGGGTGGCATTCTGTGACAAACACTGATAAAATGTACCAGGCACAATGTTGAGGGCCAAGTTCCCCGAGGTAGCCATGCAGGTGAGCATACCCAGAGGGAGGGGCTCAAACCAATGGAAGTGGTCTGTGTGCTGGTTCTGGAGGTGTATGACAGGGAGCAGGAGTCTGGGTGCTAACCCTGGCCTGGGAGGAGTGAGGCTTGGGAACACTAGATGCCTCCTTCTTTCGGGTTCCTCCTGTCATGGGGACCGTGGCCTATGGGGTCCTCTCCTAGCAAAGTATCCGCCTCCCCAACCTCACCTTGAGCTGGATGACAAAACACCAAGGACCGCCCCATTGACACATTTCTTCCAGCAAGGCTTTACCCTCATGGTTTCACAGCTTCCCCAAACAGAATAGCCAGCTGAGGGATGCGTATTCAAACACATGAGCTTCTGGGATGGGGGGGTGTTTTAGATTCACACCGTCTTTTGGCTCACAGTTTCAGAGGATTCAATACAACTGCTGGCTTCATGGCTGTGGGCCCAAGGGAGGCAGAAAGTCACAGTAGCAGGGACATGTGGTAGAAGATGCTTCCAGGAAGCAGAGCCACAGGAAGGGGCCACTACCATCTCCAAAGGCACACTCCCAGTGATCCACTTCCTCCAACCTGCCTTTCCTCCTCGCTTCCACCAGTTTTTCCCAAACTGCACCACCTGCTGGGCACCAAGCATTCAACACACGAGTCTTTTGGTGGGGGGGGGGGCACACAACTGAGATTCACACCAGAACAGTAGATGTTATCTGCTGCACACGACTTCAGTGTACATATACACATGTTTACTGCCAGGGAAAAGGGGCAATATTTTGAAATAGGCATACATATGCTGGCCAAAATCTTGGGGAGGTGACTAGATAAAGCATTTTAGATGGAAATTCCAACTTAGGCCAGGAGGTAGGCAGGACAGGCTGTTTTCCCCCAATTAATCTATTCAGTACCTACTTCTGCATACGTGTGTGCACACTTCATGTATGTGTGTATGTGTGTATCTAATGACCTTCCCTCCACACTTCTCATTTCCAACTCCAGCAGCACTGCTTGGCCAGCACCGATGGGTCACAGAGACCCAGAGTTGTTTGCCTGGCCGGCCAGTCAGTGCCACCAGCCACCACTCTGACTTCTCAAGCCAGGCATCCTTTTCGCCTGACATTGGATTAGTATAAATACATGTGCACTCACAACCCTGTTCTCTGGCGATCTTTGCCCCACGAAGTCAGTTTTGTGGGGTTCATCCAAGTGTAGATTATTTGTTGGTGTATGATCTGTAAATCTTAGAGCTCTAGGAAAGCATATGGATCATAAGAAATCTATGCTTATAGAGAACTACATATGTTCATATATGTACATGTATGTTTTATATATGTACAGATACACATTTTTACATATTTGAGATACATCTCACAGAGATACTTAACAGACATACTGTTCTCCAGCCAATACTCACAAACTTCAAAACCAACCTGTCTCCCTTCTTCCCCCACCTGCTCAGTCCCCATCCCCGCTGTTGATGGCCTTGCAGCCATCTTTTTGGGCAGTTGCAGAGGAGCAGCCTGTCGGTCTCCACACCGACCCTCCCAGGCAATGGTTACTGGATGTTACTTTCGCTGTGAGGCAGTGCAGGCTCAGAGAGGCTGTGCCTCAGCCCAGCCCTGGACTCCCAGCTCTGGCATGGTCCTAGCCAAGCTGATGATCCTGCTGGTTCTCTCTCTAGCACACTGAGGAAGCCCCTGTCCCACCTCCATGGATGCTGCCCTCTGGCACCTGCCAGTCGACATGCTGCCAGGCCTACTCCGAGTGCCCGGGCCACTGGTGCTGCTGCTACAACAGTTGCGGCTATGCCCACCCTGGAGGCTGTGTTGCTGCCGCCAGGTAGGCCAGGTTGGGGGCCAGGGGTCAGTGGGGTAGGGATCATGCGTCCAGGCTGCAGGAAAATATGAGCTGCATTTGCACGGAGCCATCTACCACTCCTGTGTGCTCACAGACAGTCTGCAGTCTCACTCATCTGGTGTGGCCACCCCACCTGCGTCCATGGTGCCCACTTTAGAGACAATGTCACCTCCATAAGAACAAGATGAATGAGATTCCATCCCAAAATAAATATATAAATCCAGGACCGAGATAGAGCTGAGTTGAAAGAGTGCTTGCCTAGCATGCTTGAAGCCTGGGCTCTGCCTCCAACCCCTTTCATAAACTGTGTAATGGTGCATGTCTGTGATCCTGACCTTGGGAGGTGGAGGCAAGAGAATCAGAAGTTCAAGGTCATCCTTGGCTACAGAGTGAGTTTGATGCCAGCCTGGGTTACATAAGAACCTGCCTCAATTTTTTTTAAAATGTGTGCAGCCTAAAGAGAAAATAACTAAATCTCCTTGATGAAATGCTGCACACTGGGAAAAGGGACTGGAGATGTGGCTCAGTTGGTGGAGTGCTTGCCTAACCCTGGGTTTGATCCCCAACCCTGCATACATTCTGTGTTGGTACACATCTGTGATCTCAGCACTCAGGCAGGACGATCAGAAGTTCAGGGTCATGCTTGGCTACATGGGGAGTTTGAGGCCAGCCTGTGCTATATGAGACCCATCTTTAAAAAGGAACCCACAAATCCAAACTTGGCTCTTTTAAACCTACCTCTTGGGGCTAGAGAGATGGCTAAGTGGTTAAAGGTGCTGCTTGAGAAGCCCGATGGCCCAGGTTCAATTCCCTAGTACTCACATAAATTCAGGTGCACGAGGCCCTGGCATATCCATACTCATATTCTCTCTCAAATAAGTAAAATCATCATCATCATTGCTCTCAATGTGTCTCTCCAGGAGGATGGTTCTTCCAGTTTCCAGTGGACCCCAGGCTCCTCCCTTCTGACGCAGAAGGGGGTGTTTAACAAGACCGTGGGCACCAGAGGTGCAGCTACTTGTGCCTGGGGGTCCATGATACAGATCCAGCTTGATTCACGGCCTCCCCTGACCAGTCGGGCGAATGGAATGCGTAGGTCAAGGAAGCTGGGGAATAGGAAGACTGGCATCAAGTGGCTAAGGGCAGAGCACGGGGGGGGCGGGGTGGAACCCTGATACTATCTCTTAGGTACAGGCTGTCCTTAGGAACCCACCTGATGCAAAGGAGGTTCAGGTCTCTTGTGGAGAGGTTTGGGTGGGAGGGACGGGAGCTGCTAGGGACACTAGGTAGGGATGGGCAGAGCAGGAGCGATGTCTTGAGGGCTCCTAGATGGGCAAGAAGTGGACAGTGACTCTTTCGCATGGGTTCTGCTGCAGGCTGAGCCTTTGGATGACATCCTGGTTCTACTGAATCTCTGAGATGAAGTGATCCTCCTCTGGGATCCCCCAAGGTTGGGAGAATACAGAGGAGGCAAAAATGGTCACACTTTGTTTTCTTTAGCACAAGGTGATAGCGATGACAAGGGACGCAGCACACTTAATAATGCTTATTGAATCACAAACTGTGACTGTGAAATGCTGCCTCTGGGAAGGGACCAGCAAGTGTTGTGAGGGCCACGTTGGCTTCCACCCAGACTTCATAGGGAAAACATAATGGCACCCTCTCCTGGTGGAAGAGTGCTTGAGTATGATTTCTGCTGGGAAAGGGAAACCCAAAAGGTTTCCTCTGGGGTGCGAGTCTTGCCTGCTGCCTAGAGGGGCTTTAAAAAAAAAACCTATTTATTTAGTTTTGATTTCTTTTGAGACAGTCTTATTATGTAGCCCAGGCTGACCCTGAACTCAAGATCCTCCTGTTTCTGGCTTGCACATGCTGAAAATACAGGCAATATCCACCCTGGCCCCCCTGCCATCAAGTGCTCCTGAGCAATGCACAAAGTACATGACTGTATGCACCCCAGTACCCTTCACATGCACCGTCTCCCTTCATGCTCACATGGCAATGTGAGGGGAGGCTGGCATCAGCCTTATTTACAGCTACAGACTTCTGCTCAGAGAAGCTGAGTCACTTGTCCACAATCACACAGCAGTCATCTTCTGTGAAGAAGTATCCATTGGCCAGGCGTGCTGGCACACTTGGGAGGCAGAGGTAGGAGGATTGCCTTGAGTTTGAGGCCAGTAGTCTCAGGGTGGCCTCAAATTCATGGCGATCCTCCTACCCCTGCCTCCCAAGTGCTGGGATTAAAGGCTTGCGCCACCATGCCCAGCTTCACTTCCTCATCTTTTCAGACCTTTGCTCAGAACTGACTCCCCCCCCCCCCAGGATGTCCCCTGGACAGCAGCCCCTCCTTCCCACTCTGTAGTCTGACATAAACAGCTACATTTGCCTCGCTTGCCCCCCCCCCACTCGGAGGCCAACCCCCTGCAGGGCAGAGGGTGGGACTGTTTCAATCCCTGTTGCATCCCAGCTTTGAAGGCAGTTTCTGAGCACCTGCAAGGCACTTGGGGAATACTGCCACATACATTCAGTCACTGTAGCAGGGAATTCGGCCACAGCAGCTGGTAGTAACTGCAGTGGTGACATTGGACACAGGGTTCTCATTTGGAGTGGGAGAGTTGGGTGGTGAGGAGGGGTGGCCTGGATGTTGCAGGACGTTTAGTCATGTTCTTGCTGTTTGCCCACGGGGCACACTGTGCTGGAGCCACTCTCTCCTGTGGTAGTGACGTGGGACAAAGCTGCCCCATCCCCCTCTCCCTCTGATAGGGTCTCCATCTCACCCTGTCCTTTGTCAGTTCCAGACTGGCTAATGCAGCTGAATCCCAGGTGGCTTGGTGGCAGTGGCTGGCTGCTGGATGGGGGCCCAGGAGGTGTTGCAAGGTACCTGCAGGGGGTACCAGATCTCCAGGCCAGAGAGTGTGTGTATGTTGGCAGGGGCGGGGGCGGGGTGGGGGTCCTTGGGAAGCCAGCAGCACCAGATGGCATGTGCATGGGCCCTTCCAGCCCAGCTAGTCTTCCTGACCCTCTCCAGGCAGGATGACCCAGCCCAACTCCAGAAGGCCTCTGTGCAGAAAATGTGTGTGTGTGGAGGGGGACCATTCCTCAGAGGAGCCCTCCTTCCTGGGTGGAGAATGGGAAGGAAGGTGACCTGGGCTTGTTTCTTTCTAAAGAGGCCTCCTTGAGGGTGGAGGTGGGACTAGAGAGTGGTTTCTGAGGATGGGGAGCAGCCACTGCTCTTTTTCTCAGGCCACGAGTGCCTTGTCTTGAGTTCAGGTGATATAGCCAAGGTACCCCCAGCTGTGGGCAGTGTGTCAAGCAGTGCGGACAAGCAGGTGAGTACAGCCGCTCAGAGCCTTCCCCTGGTTCTGCCCCAGCTCTACTGCCTTAGTGCCATCCTGTTACCCTGAGCCCGGTCCAACCCCTCCTCCCCCACTGTAAGCTTCTTTGGTGTGATTGGTGTCCTGCCACTACAGATGACAGCCTCTGAAGCCACATACTGGCTGTGTGCAGACCATCTGTGCATTTCCTACCTGGTGTTCTTGGGTCCATTTCCTCATCTCTCCTCTGTACACTGGGGCTCCTAACCGCTGTTGTGGGGTCAGTTGGGGTCATACATGCAGAGCTCTTGGAGCACAGCTAGGCAGCTGTGCTCCAAGCACAGGTGGTGCTCCAAGAGCAGGTGGTGGGTTTTGTCTGTCCATCTGGGTTCTAGATGTCCACCTCTGGATCTATCCCAAACCTCACAGAGTTGGAATCATTCAAGAATCCTTAGAGTCCCAGGACATCACCAGGATGGCAGTGTGCTGTGGTTAGCATTTGTCATGGGAGCTGGAGACAAGGAATAGATCAGTGGATGGTGTCTGCCCACACATACACCCCCCCACACACACACACACACAATAATAGAATTTAAAAGCTTTCTCTCTTGATAACTTTGATAACCTGTCCAAGTGTGTCAAAGGAGGTAGGTGCAGGAATTTAAGATGTTTCCAAACTCAGATATAATGATCAACATTTGTTGCTAAGTGACAGACCTTGAGGACAAGGCTCAGGGAATTACCCTTCCATTTCTATCTAGAAGGCAGGAGGCAAAGCATGCATGGACATACACAGATGCACATGTGCTCTCTTCAGAAAAAGGGTCAGATTAATATAATTCACAAAGATGGCCGACGCACGGCCATGGGCTACCCCGAGTCGATCTTGTTGAAATTGAACAATTTCTGCGGGTTTAACCCCTCACAAGTGGGGAGCCTACTGGAATGGGACTGTGTGAAATGGGAGGGAGCAGGGCATGGAGGGTGTGTTTCTCTAGGAATGAGACAGCTCTGCAAAGTGTCCTTTAATTGGCTGCAGGAGGAGGGCCTCCATGAGTGCCAGGCCAGCTGCTAGAGCAGGAGAGCCCGCCTCACATGTCAAACGTTCAGAGATTCCAAAATCGACGAACTGTCTGAGTCCACATTCATGGACTGCTCACTTACTCTTGTCACTGGTGATGATTAGGTGCCACTCTATTCTGAAACATGTGGGGATGCTGGTCGGGGTGTCTTGAGAGAGAGCCTGACAACTACAGGACTTCAAAGGAGCGGGGTTTTCTTTCCCCCCAATGACAGAGGCGCAAGGACTCTTGCTTGTGGGTTGAATGCCAATCCCACAGGCTCATCAATTCCTTCTTGACCTGTCTTGAATAGGAATTGGTTTGCTTACCTTCCATCAGAATAAAATTGTGAAGGACACATGGCAGGTGCTGACCAAGGAGGCCCTCTCTCTTCACAAACCTGTATTGAGCACATATTCATCGCCTCCCCCCACCCGCACGCAAGGGGCAAAAAAACATTTGACTTATTTAACTATGAGAGAGAAAGTGAGAGATTGTGAAGAGAAAAGGACCCGTTCATGGAATGGGCCCACCAGATGACCTAGAACACTCGAGCGCCCCCTGTGTCTCGGACTTGCCTCCGACCCAGAGGATTGAACCTGAGTCCTTCGACTTCAGTCAAAAGCTCTAACCTCTAAGCCATTTCCCACTTTCTGCCGTGCCCGTGGCCGGATGCCTTTGTCCTTTCTTTCTCCAGCGGGGCTTGAATTCTAGTACCGGGTGAGCTGGGATTCAGGATGGAGCCACAGGGTGGCTGCCTTGTCATGTTCATCCTCTCATCTCTACTGGCAGTAAAGGTGCCTGCCCAGACTTCAAGCTCCCCATGTGGATGACACTCCACTGCTCTGATCATTGAAAATCAGAGATTCAATGAAAACTATGCAAGATGGGTCAAAGGTTACAAACAGGACTAAAGGTATGACCTTCAAAAGGGATATCCTAGAGAGAAATATGTACGTGACTTCCATTTAACCCAAAGACATTGCTATCATTTTCTGGCAAGTAAGGATACCATTCTAGTGCCAAAGACAGGAACCTGTTTGCAAAACTGGAGACGCTGGTGTGCAGGGTCCTTTGCAATGTCACCATAAAGCATAGTCATGCCTGCTATTTATCTTCCACGTCTCATGAGAACTTCCCATGATTGTGAGGAGCATGGAAGTCCACAATAGATTCTAACTGTGTTCACAGTGAACCGTGTGTTACGTACTTACTGTCTTAGCCTTGATATCTATGAACGTAACTCAATGAACGAAGGGCACGTCCATGATTATCCAATACTTACCCTTCTGCTCCTTAATTCCACCTGCTTCCATAGTCGGGTCAGGATGGTCCTCCAGAGCCTGTGAATGGGCACCCAAAGCCTCTGAATACACGTTTGGACCCCTACACACCTCATTCTTTCTGAAATGGGTTCAGCAATTTTGCCCTGGGCCTCAAAGGCATAAAGAATGTCGATACCTGCCTATGGGTTTGATGTCAGTCATATTTTCAAGAGACTCCTGTGTGTCTACTGCCTCAAAAAGACATCGGTCCTCCTGCTAGAAAGGGGCACAGGACTCCGTGGTAGCTTCTCATTTCATCTGGAAGCTCTGTATGTCCCATGGATGTTACCATTTGAGTCACATGTCTGTCAGGGGCCTCCTTTCCCTAGAAAACAGAGATCCCATGCCTCTTCGTGGCCTTCTCTCTTGCTTAAAAGCTCCTGATTCTCTAACCTAGGGTGATAGCGTTCACTCTCACCCTAGGTTAGAGAATCAGCTCTCTTCAGAAAAAGGGTCAGATTTATATAATTCACATAGATGGCCGACAAACAGCCATGGGCCAGCCGGAGTCGTTCTTGTTGAAATTGAGCAATTTCTGCGGGTTCACCCCATCACTTACAAGTGGGGAGCCTACTGGAATGGGACTGTGTGAAATGTGAGGGAGCGGGGGGGGGGGGTGTTTCTCTGTGAATGAGACAGCTCCGCAAAGTGTCCTTTAATCGGCTGCAGGAGGAGGGCCTCCATGAGCGCCAAGCCGGCTCCCTGAGCAGGAGAGCCCGCCTCACATGTCAAACGTTCAGAGATTCCAAAATCGTCGAGAACGTCTGAGTCCACGTTCGTGGACTGCTCACTTACCCTTGTCACTGGTGATGATTAGGTGCCACCTCTTCTGAAATGTGTGGGGATGCTGGTCGGGGTGTCTTGAGAGAGAGCCTGACAACTCCAGGACATCAAAGGAGAGTGGTTTTCATTCCCCCCAATGCCAGAGGTGCGAGGACTCTTGCTTGTGGGATGAGCGCCACTACCACAGGCTCATCAATTCCTTCTTGACCACTCTTGAATAGGAATAGATTTGTTTACCTTCTATCAGATTAAATTGCCAAGTACACATGATAGGTGCCGGCCAAGGAGGCCCTCTCTCTTCACAAACCTGTGTTGAGCACCTTTTCATCGCCCCCCCTCCCACACAAGGGGGAAAATTTTTTTTTAACTTATTTAACTATGAGAGAGAAAGTGAGAGATAGAGAAGAGAAAAGGACCCATTCAGGGAAAGGGCCCACCAGGTGACCAAAACACACTAGTGCCCCCTTGTGTCTCAGGCTTTCCTGCATCCCGGAGGCACGAACCAGGGACCTTGCACTTCAGGATCAAAGGCTCTAACCTCTAAGCCATTTCCTGCTTCCTGCTGTGCCCGTGGCTGGTTGCCTTTGCCCTTTCTTTCTCCAGCGAGGCTTGAATTCAAGTACCAGTTGAGCTGGGATTCAGGATGGAGCCACAGGGAGGCTGCCTTGTCACATTCATCCTTTCATCTCTGCTGGCAGTAAAGGTGCCTGCCCTGACTTCAAGCTCCCCTTGTTGATGATACTCAACTGCTCTGGTCATTGAAAATCCAAGATTCAATGAAAACTATGCAAGATGGGTCAAAGGTTACAAACAGGCCTAAACACTTGTCATTCAACAGGGATATCCTAGAGAGACATATGTATGTGACTTCCATTTGACCCAAATATTGCTGTCTTTTTCCGGCAAGTAAAGATATCATTCCAGTGCCAAAGACAGGAACCTGTTTGCAAAACTGGAGATGCTGGTGTGCAGTATCCTCTACAATGTCACCATAAAGCATAGTCATGCCTGCTCTTTTTCTTCCACATCACATGGGAACTTCTCATGATTGTGAGGAGCATGGAAGGCCACAACAGATTCTAACTGTGTTCACAGTGGACCGTGTGTTACGTACTAACCGTCTTTCCCTTGATATCTGTGAACGTGACTCAATGAACTACGGGCACGTCCGTGATTATCCAATACTTACCCTTCTGCACCTTCATTCCACCTGCTTCCATTGTCGGGTCAAGATGGTCCTCCAGAGCCTGCGAGTGGTCACCCAAAGCCTCCAAATACACGTTTGGACCCCAACACACCTCATTCTTTCTGGAATGGGTTCAGCAATTTTGCCCTGGGCCTCAAATGCATAAAGAATGTTGATACCTGCCTATGGGTTTGATGTCAGTCATATTTTCAAGAGACTCGTGTGTGTCTACTGCCTTAAAAAGACGTCGGTCCTCCTGCTAGAAAGGGGCACAGGACTCCGTGGTAGCTTCTCACTTCATCTGGAAGCTCTGCATGTCCCATGGATGTGACCATTTGAGTCACATGTCTGTCAGGGGCCTCCTTTCCCTAGCACACGGAGATCCCCTGCCTCTTCGTGGCCTTCTCTCTGGCCTAAAAGCCTCAATTCTCTAACCAAGGGTGAGAGCGAACGTTATCACCCTAGGTTAGAGAATCGGCTCTCTTCAGAAAAAGGGTCAGATTTATATAATTCACATACATGGACAATGCACGGCCATGGGCCAGCCCGAGTCGTTCTTGTTGCAATTGAGCAATTTCTTCAGGGTCACCCCATCACTTACAAGTGGGGAGCCTACTGGAATGGGACTGTGTGAAATGTGAGGGAGCAGGGCACAGAGGGTGTGTTTCTCTGGAAATGAGTCAGCTCCACAAAGTGTCCTTTAATCGGCTGCAGGAGGAGGGCCTCCACGCGCGCCAGGCCGGCTCCCTGAGCAGGAGAGCCCGCCTCACATGTCAAACGTTCAGAGATTCCAAAATCGTCGAGAACGTCTGAGTCCACGTTCGTGGACTGCTCACTTCCCTTGTCACTGGTGATGATTAGGTGCCACCTCTTCTGAAATGTGTGGGGATGCTGGTCGGGGTGTCTTGAGAGAGAGCCTGACAACTCCAGGACTTCAAAGGAGCGGGGTTTTCTTTCCCCCCAATGCCAGAGGCGCGAGGACTCTTGCTTGTGGATTTAACGCCACTACCACAGGCTCTGCAATTCCTTCTTGACCTGTCTTGAATAGGAATGGATTAGCTTACCTTCTATCAGAATAAAATTGACAAATAAAAAAAAAATTTGACAAGTACACATGACAGGTGCCGTCCAAGGGGGCCCTCTCTCATCACAAACCTGTGTTGAGCACCTTTTCATGCCCCCCACCACCACCACACAAGGGGAAAAAAAAGTATTTGACTTATTTAACTATGAGAGAGAAAGTGAGAGCCTGTGACATGAAAGGGACCCATTCAGGGAATGGGACCACCAGGTGACGAAAACACACGAACGCCCCCTTGTGTTTTGGGATTTCCAGCATCCCGGAGGTTCGATCCGGGGTTCTTGGACTTCAGAGTCAAAGGCTCTAACCTCTAAGCCATTTCCCGCTTCCCACCGTGCCTGTGGCCGGTTACCTTTGCCCTTTATTTCTCCAGCGAGGCTTGAATTCTAGTACTGGGTGAGCTGGCATTCATGATGGAGCCACAGGGTGGCTCCCTCGTCACGTTCATCCTCTCATCTCTGCTGGCAGTAAAGGTTCCTGCCCTGACTTCAAGCTCCCCGTGTTGATGATACTCAACTGCTCAGATCATTGAAAATCCAAGATTCAATGAAACCTATGCAAGATGCGTCAAAGGTTGCAAACAGGCCTAAACGTTTGTCCTTCAACAGGGATATCCTAGAGAGAAATATGTACGTGACTTCTATTTGACCCAAAGACATTGCTATCATTTTCTGGCAAGTAAAGATACCATTCTAGTGCCAAATTCAGGAACCTGTTTGGAAAACTGGAGACACTGGTGTGCAGTGTCCTCTGCAATGTCACCATAAGGCATAGTCATGCCTGCTCTTTTGCTTCCACTTCACATGGGAACTTCTCATGATTGTGAGGAGCATGGAAAGCCACAACAGATTCTAACTATGTTCACAGTGGACCGTGTGTTACGTACTTACCGTCTTTCCCTTGATATCTGTGAACGTGACTCAATGAATGAGGGGCACGTCTGTGATTATACACTACTTACCCTTCTGCTCCTTGATTGCACCTGCTTCCATTGTCAGGTAAGGATGGTCCTCCAGAGCCTGCATGTGGGCGCCCAAACCCTCTGAATACACGCTTGGAACCGACACACCTCATTCTTTCTGGAATGGGTTCAGCAATTTTACCCTGGGCCTCAAAGGCATAAAGAATGTCGATACCTGCCTATGGGTTTGATGTCAGTCATATTTTCTAGAGACTCCTGTGTGTCTACTGCCTCAAAATGTGTTGGTCCTCCTGCTAGAAAGGAGCACAGGACTCCCTGGTAGGTTCTCACTTCACCTGGAAGCTCTGCATGTCCCATGTGGATGTGACCATTTGAGTCACATGTCTGTCAGGGGCCTCCTTTCCCTAGCACACAGAGATCCCCTGCCTCTTTGTGGCCTTCTCTCTGGCCTAAAAGCTCCTGATTCTCTAACCTAGGGTGAGAGCAAACGCTATCACCCTAGGTTAGAGAATTGGCTGTCTTCAGAAAAAGGGTCTGATTTACATAATTCACATAGATGGCCGACGCACGGCCATGGGCTAGCCCAAGTCATTCTTGTTGAAATTGAGCAATTTCTGTGGGTTCACCCTCTCACTCACAAGTGGGGAACCTACAGGAATGGGACTGTGTGAAATATGAGGGTGCAGCGCGGAGAGTGTGTTTGTCCAGGAATGAGACAGCTCCGCGAAGTGTCCTTTAATTGGCTGCAGGAGGAGGGCCTCCATGATTGCCAAGCTGGTTGCTAGAGCAGGAGAGCCTGCCTTACATATGCATCATTCAGAGATTCCAAAATCATTGAGAACGTCTAGTCCTCCTTCCTGGACTGCTCACTTACCCTTGTCACTGGTGATGATTAGGTGCCACCTCTTTTGAAATGTGCGGCGATGCTGGTCGGGGTGTCTTGAGAGAGAGCCTGACAACTCTAGGACTTCAAAGGAGCGGGGTTTTCTTCCCCCCAATGCTAGAGGCGCGAGGACTCTTGCTTGTGGGTTGAACGCCCCTACCGCAGGCTTTGCAATTCCTTCTTGACCTGTCTTGAATAAGAATGGATTTGCTTACCTTCTATCAGAATAAAATTGCCAATTACACATGACAGGTGCCGGCCAGAGAGGCCCTCTCTCTTCACAAACCTGTGTTGAGCACCTTTTCATCGCTCCCCCCCCCACACACACAAGGGGGAAAAAGTATTTGACTTATTTAACTATGAGAGAGAAAGTGAGAGATTGAGAAGAGAAAAGGTACGGTTCAGGGAATGTGCCCACCAAGTGTCCAAAACGCACGATCGCCCCCTTGTGGCTTGGGCTTGCCTGCGTCCCAGAGGTTATAAATGGGGTCCTTGGACTTCAGAGTCAAAGGCTCTAACCTCTAAGCCATTTCCTGCTTCCCGTTGTGCCCATGGCCGGTTGCCTTTGCCCTTTCTTTCTCCAGGGAGGCTTGAATTCTAGTACCGGGTGAGCTCAGATTCAGGATGGAGCCACAGGGTGGCTCCCTCGTCACGTTCATCCTCTCATCTCTGCTGGCAGTAAAGGTGCCTGCCCTGACTTCAAGCTCCCCTTGTTGGTGATAATCAACTGCTCTGATCATTGACAATCCAAGATTCAATGAAAACTATGCAAGATGGGTCAAAGGTTCCAAACAGGCCTAAAAGTTTGTCCTTCAACAAGGATATCCTAGAGAGAAATATGTATGTGACTTCCATTTGACCCAAAGACATTGCTATCATTTTCTGGCAAGTAAAGATATCATTCCAGTGCCAAAGACAGGAACCTATTTGCAAAACTGGAGATGCTGGTGTGTCCTCTACAATGTCACCATAAAGCATAGTCATGCCTGCTCTTTTTCTTCCACGTCACATAGGAACTTCTCATGATTGTGAGGAGCATCGAAGTCCACAACAGATTCTAACTGTGTTCACAGTGGACCGTGTGTTACGTACTTACCGTCTTTCTCTTGATATCTGTGAACGTGACTCAATGAATGACGGGCACGTCCGTGATTATGCAATACTTACCCTTCTGCTCCTTCATTCCACCTGCTTCCATTGTCGGGTCAAGATGGTCCTCCAGAGCCTGCGAGTGGTCACCCAAACCCTCCAAATACACGTTTGGACCCCGACACACCTCATTCTTTCTGGAATGGGTTCAGCAATTTTGCCCTGGGCCTCAAATGCATAAAGAATGTTGATACCTGCCTATGGGTTTGATGTCAGTCATAATTTCAAGAGACTCGTGTGTGTCTACTGCCTCAAAAAGACATCGGTCCTCCTGCTAGAAAGGGGCACAGGACTCCCTGGTAGGTTCTCACGTCACCTGGAAGCTCTGCCTGTCCCATGCGTATGTGACCATTTGAGTCACATGTCTGTCAGGGGCCTCCTTTCCCTAGCACACAGAGATCCCCTGCCTCTTTGTGGCCTTCTCTCTTGCTTAAAAGCTCCCGATTCTCTAACCTAGGATGAGGCAGAGTTAGGAGGATCACCAGGAGTTGAAGGCCACCCTGAGATTACATAGTGAATTCCAGGACAGCCTAAGTAAGAGTGAGACCCTACATTGAAAAACAAAACAACAAAAATTATTTGCAAGCACGGATGAAGAGACAGCCTGAGAGAGAGAATGGGTGTGCTAGTGCCTCCAGGCACTGCACAAGAACTCCAGACACAAGGGCTGCTTTGTGAATCTGGCTTTACATGTATTGGGGAATCAAAACCAGGCAATCAGGTTTTGCAGGCAAATTTGTTTAACCACTGAGCCATCTCTTCAGCACCCAGATTCTGAACTTTGAGTATTTACTGGATGGAAGCTGAAATGGTTAACTGGTTAGCCCAGAGAATTATCTTTTTTGTTTGTTTGTTTGTTTTGTTTTTTTGAGGTAGGGTCTCACTCTAGCCCAGGCTGACCTGGAATTCACTATGGAGTCTCAGGGTGGCCTCAAACTCATGGCAATCCTACCTCTGCCTCCCAAGTGCTGGGATTAAAGACTTGTGCCACCACGCCCGGCTTTTTGGGGAATTATCTTTTTATTGTTTATTATTATTTTCTGTTTTGCTTTCTGATTTTCTGTGGTAGGGTCTCACTGTAGCTCAGGCTGACCTGGAACTCACTATGTAGTCTCAGGGTAGCCTTGAACTTGGCAGTCCTTCTACCTCTGCCTTCCAAGTGCTGGGATTGAAGGCGTGTGCCACCATGCGCAGCAAAAAAAGAACATTTTTAAAATCAGGCTTAGTGGCACACGCCTTTAATCCCAGCACTTGGGAGGCAGAGGTAGGAGGATCGCCAGGAGTTCAAGGCCATCCTGAGACTACATAGTTCCAGATCAGCATGGACCACGGTGCAACTCTACTTCGAAAAACTGAAAAAATAAGTAAAAAAGTTTCTTGGTTTTTTATTTATTTATTTTTAAGTATTTTAGCCTGGGTAGACTGTAACCCTACCTTGAAAAACAAACAAAAAGTATTTTGCCAGGTATGGTGACGCCATGAGTTCGAGGCCACCCTGAGACTATGTAGTGAATTCCAGATCAGCCGGAGCTACAGTGAGACCATGTCTCATAAAAACAAAAAACAAACAAAGCCAGGCATGGTAGTGCATGCTTGTAATCCCAACACTGGGGAGGCAGAGATAAGAGGATCTCTGTGAGTTCAAGGCCACCCTGAGACTACATAGTGAATTCCAGGTCAGCCTGGGCTACAGCGAGACCCTACCTCAAAAACCTAAAAAAATAATAATATTTATTTGAAAAAGAGGAAGAGAAAATGGGTGTTCCAGGACCTACCCCAGCTACTGCAAAGGAACTCCAGATACATCTGGCTTATGTGGGCCCTGGAGAAGTGAACCTAGGTCCTCAGGCTTCGCAGGCAAGGGCCTTAACTCTAAAGGCATCTCTCCAGCCTGAATTCTGAATTATCCTTTTTGTTTGTTTTTCAAGGCACAGTCTCACTCTAGTTCAGGCTGACCTGGAATTCACTATGTAGTCTCAGGCTGGCCTTGAACTCAGAAGATTCTCCTGATCCTCCTGCCTCTACCTCTGGAGTGCTGGGATTAAAGGTGTGCATCACCATGCCCAGCTTCTGAATTATCCTTTTTGACAGGGGGTGAATATCTCTTCTGACATTTCTGACAAAGTTGGTTTCCTTTATGCCGACAACAGATAGACTGGAGAGATGGCTTAGCAATTAAGGCACTTGTCTGCAAAGCCTTAAGACCCAAGTTCAATTCCCCAGGACTCACATAAGCCAGATATACAAGGTGGCACATGCATCTGGAGTTCGTTTGTAGTGACTGGATGCCCTGGTGCACCCATTCTCTCTATCTGCCTCTTTCACTCAAAGGATTAAATAAAATTTCAAGAAATAAATAGGATAAAAGGTAAAAGAACAAACCAGGTTATCCCTGATAGGCTCTAGGACATTCCTTGGTTTTACTTTAGAGGAGACTTGCCCCTAAACTACCTCACTCGTGCAGGTGCTGTGCAGAAGTGTGAGGCTGGACAAAAGTGGTCTTCCCTCTTATTAACCCACAAGTGTCTTCAATTCAAAACTCAAATCCTCCTGCCTCCTGAGTCATAGGTTATATAGATAAGTTGCCTTTTTTTGATTGTTGTTTTGATTATTTAACTCAGTTTTGTTTTTAGCATCCTTCATAATTATTTTTACTTATTTGAGAGAAAGAGGCAGAGAGGGAGAGAAAATGGGCACGCCAGGGCCTTCAGCCACTGAAAACTCCAGATGCTTGCGCCCCCTTGTGCATCTGGTTTGTGGGGTCATGGGAAATCGAACTGAGGTGCTTTGTCTTTGCAGACAAGTGCCTGAACAGCTCAGCCATCTCTCCAGCCCCTTTATAATTTTCTATTCAATACTAGAGCATGTGGATAAAATTAAAACGCTGGAAGTTCTGTTATTGTCTAACTTGCCGCCCCTTACAGCATACTAAATAAACTTTCCATTAAAAAAAAAAAACAAAACTGAGTGGCACACGCCTTTAATCCCAGCACTTGGGAGTCAGGTAGGAGGATCTCCATGAGTTCGAGGCCACCCTGAGACTACATAGTTAATTCCAAGTCAGTCTAGAACACAGTGTGACCCTACCTCGAAAAAACAAAACTGTGAGTCTCTACATGAGTGTCTTTTCATCACAAAAGGTTTTCTTCCTGTAGGCAGAGTGCTAATGGATCGCCTGGATCTATCTCACTGTGGCATATTTCAGGCTCTATAATAGCTGATCTATTGTGGTTTGGCCCTTTATTCTAGGGCAAGGTTCTTACACTTAGAGTACTTGTCTTTGTAAGCTGTGACCTTTACTCCCAGGGTGTGGCCTTTCTGGGCTCCCAGCTGGTCAGGAGTGTTTAGCCAACAAGGCTCCTCAGCATTCGCTTGAACCTACTTCAGCACTTTTGGCCACTGAAAGCTCCATTGAGTTTATTGCTCTCTCAGCTATTGTTTTCTTCTAGATTTGGACCTTCGCCCTGTGCCTGCACCATTTAAGAATCAGCTAGTGACTTAGAAGTCTGTTCTGATTTTTAGCTCTTTCCTGTGGTTTCCTTTATTTGAGGGTTTTTGTTTTTCAAGATAGGGTCTTCCTCTAGCCCAGGGTTACCTGGAATTCTATGTTGCCTCGAACTCATGATAATCCTACCACTGCCTCCTGAGTGCTGGGATTAAAGGTGTGCGCCACCACTCCCCATTTGAGGTTATTTATTTATTTATTTATTTAATAGGGAAAGAGGGAGAGAAACAGTGGGCACGCCAGGACCTGCAGCTACTGCAAATGAACTTGTGTGCCCCGGGGAATTGAACTTGGGTCCTTTGGCTCACTCTAGCTCAGACTGACCTGGAATTCACTATGTAGTCTCAGGGTGGCCTTGAACTAACGGCAATCCTCCTACCTCTGCCTCCTCAGTGCTGAGATTAAAGGTGTGTGCCACCTCCCTCGGCCCAAAAAAATTTTTTTTAATTAATTAATTAATTTATTTATTTGAGAGCGACAGACACAGAGGGAAAGACAGATAGAGGGAGAGAGAGAGAGAATGGGCGCACCAGGGCTTCCAGCCTCTGCAAACGAACTCCAGACGCGTGCGCCCCCTTGTGCATCTGGCTAACGTGGGACCTGGGGAACCGAGCCTTGAACCGGGGTCCTTAGGCTTCACAGGCAAGTGCTTAACCATCTCTCCAGCCCCCCAAAATTTTTAAATGTAATTTTATTTATTTGAGGAGGGGGGAAAGAGAGAAAGGAAGAGGCAGAGAGAATGGCTGCCCCAGGGCCTCCAGCCCTGCAGACAAACTCCAGATGCATGTGCATTTTATGCACCTGGTTTATGTGAGTACTGGGGGATTGATTTTGGGTCCTTAGGATTTGCAGGCAAGTTCCTTAACTGCTAAGCCATATTTAGCCCTTTTCTGGGGTAGTTTTTTGTTTTGTTTTGTTTTAATTATTAGAGAGAGAAAGAAGGAGATAGAGAATGGGTGTGCCAGGGCCTTAAGCCACTGCAAACAAACTCCGCATGCATGTGCCACTTTGTGCATTTGGTTTATGTGGGTACTGGGGAATCAAACCTGGGTCCTTAGGCTTCACAGGCAAGTGCCTTAAGTGCTAAGCCATCTCTACAGTCCCTTTGGTAGTGTTTTTGTAAATATACATACATACATATATACATACATACATATATATATATGTATATATATATTTTTTGTTTGTTTGTTTGTTTTTCAAGGTAGGGTCTCACTGTAGCCCAGGCTGACCTGGAATTCATTATGTAGTCTCAGAGTGACCTTGAACTCATGGCAATCCTCCTACCTCTGCTTCCTCAGTGCTGGGATTAAAGGCATGTACCACAATGCCTGGCCCCTTGGTAGTTTTTTCAAGCAGATTCTCACTCTAGCTCAGGCTGACCTGAAACTTGCTTTAAAGCCCAGGCTGGCCAGGCAGTGGTGGCTCACACCTTTAATCCCAGAATTTGGGAGGCAGAGGTAGGAGGATTGCCAAGATTTTGCGGCCATCCTTAGAGTACATTGTGAATTCCAGGTCAGCCTGGGCTACAGTGAGACTCTACTTCAAAAAATAAATAAATAAAATAAAAAGGCCAGGCTGGTCTCTGACTCTGGGAGTTTCTCCTATCTCAGCCTCCTGAGTGCTGGGATTAAAGGCTTGGGCCCCACACTTGAGTGTTTGTTTTATTGTTGTGTAACCATCCTAGCGGAAGTAACATATTCCAGTTCATGAGCAAAGCCTGGCACATGAGGAAATGCTAAGCAGTAGATGCGCTGCCTTAGGCTTGCAATCCCAGCATTTGGGAGGCTGAGGCAGGAGACTCACAAGTTTGAGGCCAGGCTGAGCAACAGTGAGTTCTGGGCTAGCTTAGTCTATGTGGCAACATTCTCTCTCAAGCCAGGTGTTCTGGCGCACGCCTCTAATCCCAGCACTCCGGAGGCGGAGGTAGGAGGACTGCTGTGATTTCGAGGTCACCCTGATACTACATAGTGAACCACAGTGAGACCCTACCTCAAAAAAACAAAACAAACAAACAAAAAAAAGTAAGACGGGCTGGAGAGGTGGCTCAGTGGTTGAAGCACTTGCCTAAAATGTCAAATGACCTAGGTTCAATTTCCCAGTGCCCATTTAAAGCCAGATGCAAACAGTGGCACATTCATCTGGAGTTGATTTGCAGCAACTGAAGGTCCTGGCACTCCTATTATGTCAGTATCTTCTATCTTGCTCTGCAAATAATTTTGTTTGTTTGTTTGTTTTTCAAGGTAGGATCTCACTCTATCCCAGGCTGACCTGCAATTCACTATGTAGTCTCAGAGTGGCCTTGAACTCAGTGATCGTCCTACCTCTGACTTGAGAGCTGGGATTAAAGGCATGTGCGACCATGCCTGGCAATATATATATATATATATATGTATATGTATATGTATATGTATATGTATATGTATATGTATATATATTTATATTTAAATTTTTATTAGCATTTTCCATGATTATAAAAAAAAATCCCATGTTGGGCTGGAGAGATGGCTTAGCAGTTAAGCGCTTGCCTGTGAAGCCTAAGGACCCCGGTTCGAGGCTCGGTTCCCCAGGTCCCACGTTAGCCAGATGCACAAGGGGGCGCACGCGTCTGGAGTTCGTTTGCAGAGGCTGGAAGCCCTGGCGCGCCCATTCTCTCTCTCTCCCTCTATCTGTCTTTCTCTCTGTGTCTGTCACTCTCAATGAGTCCTTAGGCTTTACAGGCAAGTGCCTTAACCACTAAGCAGTTTCTCCAGCCCAGTAAAAGTATTTTTAAGGAAATTAGACAAGCAAAGCCAGTTGTAGTGGCACATTCAGGAGGCAGAGGTAGGAAGATCACTATGAGTTTGAGGCCACCCTGAGACTACATAGTGAATTCCAGGTCAGTCTGGGATACAGTGAAACCCTACCTCAAAAAAAAAAAAAAAAAAAAGACAAAGGGGCTGGAGAGATGGTTTAGTTAAGGTGCTTGCCTTTGAAGCCTAAGGACCTAGGTTTGACTCACCAGAACCCACATAAGCCAGATGCACATGGTGGCACATAGACCTGAAGTTCACTTGCAGTGGCTAGAGGCCCTGGCATGCCCATTCTTTCTCTCTCATAATAAATAACAAATAAAAACAAAGTCAGGGCTGGAGAGATGGCTTAGCAGTTAAATGCTTGCCTGTGAAGCCTAAGGACCCCGGTTGGAGGCTCGATTCCCCAGGACCCATGTTAGCCAGATGCACAAGGGGGCGCACATGTCTGGAATTCATTTGCAGTGGCTAGAGGCTCTGGCACGCCCTTTCTCTTTCTCTCACTATCTTCCTCTCTTTCTCTCTCTCTCTCCCTCTTTCTCTGTTGCTCTCAAATAAATAAAATAAAAAAGCCAGTTGTGGTGTCTCAGGCTGAACTCAGGATTGCTGTGAATTCCAGCCAGCCTGGAGGGAGTTCCAGGCCAGCCTAAAAAAGAGTAAGGTACACACCTTTCATCCTAGTACTTGGAGGGCTAATGTGAGACCCTACTTTGAACCCCCTCCCAAAAAAATACAATCTTGTTAGAAGGATCACTGTGAGTTTAAAGCCACTCTGAGACTACATAGTGAATTCCAGGTCAGCTTGGGCTAGAGTGAGACCCTACCTCAAAAAACTAAAAATAAAAAAATAATAATTAAAAAAAAAGAAAACACAAAGGATCAAATTCTTATGTTTGTTGAAGGCCTTGAAGGTCCTAATGAAGATTTGTCCCCTTTCCCCAGGGATGCGAGGGCCCCCTCCCCTGGGAATGCACCCACCAAGGCCCTAGACTCATCTTGGCCCTCCTCAGCTCCCTGCCTGTTTCCTGAAAGGCTGTACATAACCCTTCTATTTTCTGTGGCCTATGAAACTGGTTTATAATAAACTCCAAAGAGAATATTATAAATGTAAAAAAAAAAAAAAAGAAGAAGAAAACAGGGCTGGAGAGATGGCTTAGTGGTTAACATGCTCGCCTGCAAAATTAAAGGAACCAGAAACTGTATAAGCCAGTTGCACAAGGTGGCCATGAATCTGGAGTTCCTTTGCATCTCTCTCTCTCAAACCCATAAAATATTTTTAAAAAGACAACACTAGCCAGGTGTGGTGGCACACGCCTTTAATCCCAGCACTCAGGAGGCAGAGGTAAGAGGATCGCCATGAGTTCCAGGCCACCCTGAGACTACATAGGTAATTCCAGGTCAGCCTGAGCTAGAGTGAGACCCTACCTTGAAACACCCCCATCTCCAAATAATCTGTTTATTTAAGAGAGACAGAAAAAGAGGCAGACACAGAGTGAGTATGAACACTACAGGGCCTCTTGCCACTGCAAAGGAACTCCAGATGCATGTGCTACTTTGTGCATCTGGCTCCATTTGGGTACTGGGGAATCGAACCCAGGGAGTGTTTAAAGTACCTTTTTCCTGAGCCATCTCTCCAACCCTATAGGTAGTATTCTTTATGTGGTTTGGGGCTTGAACCCAGGGCCTTAGATATGCTAAGCACATGCTAACATGCTATACCATTGAACTATATCCCCATCCCTGAGATAGGTTTTACTTTTTTCCTGGGGTGGTTATATGTGTGAACCATCCTGCCCAGCCTGAGGTATTTCTATTGAAAAGAACAATGAGGCCATAAGAGCTGAGTGAAATCAACAATCTTCCTACTGCTTTGGGTTTATGCCTTCTGTAAGATCTAGATTTGCCTGACAGCCTGAGCTGGCCAAGTTCCTGGAATTCTTTATTTCTTGCTTCTTGGTCACTGAGATTGGAGATAGGCTTATCCTCCTCCCTATCCCCACAGGCAATCTGTGTCTGGGTATAGGATTTCCTCAATGCACGATGGAAGATAAGCAAATGCTGTCTTCTCTGAGCAGATTAGTCAATTCTAGCCTCAAACTGGCTTAAACTAATAATCTTCCACTTATTATCTGTGCACATACAGACACGATTGAAAATCAGTGGCCCTTGGTGGCCTCAAGGACTTCTGGTGACGTGTGTGGCTAAGACTTATCTATACCATGTGTCTGCTACGAGCATGCATATTTATCTTATTCACCCTAGGCTGCTACAGTCAATACTCCAGGTTGGCAGTGGCCTCAGAATCATTTTGTGGTAGCAACAAGGGTAAGTTCTCATTCCTAGAGACAGGGGCCTGGGGTCACCCACTGTGGACAGTTAGTACTACAGAATATTTTGTCTCAGGAGCTCCTATTGTGACCCTTAAGTCTCTACCGATTCTTCAGGTTCTAGTTATGTCTAGTCTTTACTATTTGTGGGTTAGGACAGCAGAAGCTGATTTAAATTTAATTTTATTATTTTTCTTTTGTTGTTTTTTTGAGGTAGGGTTTCACTCTAGCTCAGGCTGACTTGGAATTCACTATGTATTCTCAGGGTGGCCTCGATCATTCTACCTCTGCCTCTTGAGTGCTGGGATTAAAGGCTTGTGCCACCCCGCCTGGCTTAATTTTAGTTTTGAGAGAGAAAGAGGCAGAGACAGAAGGAGAGAGAGAATGTGTGCACCAGGGCCTTTCAGCCACTGCGAAGAACTCCAGATGCGTGTGCCCCCTTCTGTGCATGTACACTGCATTTTTGCATCACTGTTCATGTGGCTACATGGGACCTGCAGATTCGAACATACATTCTTAGGCTTCTCAGGCAAGTGCCTTAACTACTAAGCCATCTCTCCAGCCCTGAAGCTGAATTTTTCAACATGGCAGACCAGTATGAATTACTTGTCTCTTGCTGCTTTCACTTCCCACCATTGGTGGGATTAACATGCACCAAGGCAGTGGAGAAGATGCAGGGATTCTGGTTGGAGTCTTGTCTATAAACTGGCAAAATACATCCAGAGAGTTCATTTAATCCCTCTATGCAGAAATGTTAGTTCACCTCCATACATTTTTCCTTGACTGTGTTAGGTAACATGCTGGCTCACCTGACATACTGGAAGAAGCTTTGTGAAGACTGTTCACTTATAGAGGATGAGTGGCTAGTTTGGGATTCAGTGAGGCTGAAGATGTTGCATACCAGTCAGCAAAACCAAAAAACCCACACATTTACCAACAAAGATTTTTTTTTTTTTTTCCGAGGTAGGGTCTTACTCTAGCTCAGGCTGACCTGGAACACTATGTAATCTCAGAGTGACCTCAAACTCACAGCAATCCTACCTTTGCCTCCTGAGTGCTGGGATTAAACACGTGAGTCACCACACTTGGCTACCCATACAGATTTAACTTGTGTCTTCAAAGGCATGTTTTGCTAATTTCTTTACATCTTTTAAAAATGAGTCTAAATTCTGGCTTTTAACCAAGATTTCAGGCAAAGGGCTTCAAAGTTTAATTATATTGGCCATAACTTTTGCATGTACTGTAAGCCAGGTACTTCCCTTGTTTTTATTTCTAATGTTCAGTTTTACATTTTGAGCCATCACCTACACTGCAAAAGAACAAGGATTATGATCGCCATACTCTTTTTTTTTTTTGTTTTCTTTATTTTTATTATTTTTGTTTTGTTTTTTGAGGTAGGGTCTCACTCTGTTCCAGGCTGACTTGGAATTAACTATATAGTCTCAGGGTGGCCTCGAACTCATAGCAATACTACCTCTGCCTCTCGAATGCTGGGATTAAAGGTAGAGACTTGTTCTTGCCCAGAATGACCTGGAATTCACTCTAATCTCAGGCTGGCCTTGAACTCAGTGTTCCTCCTACCTTGGCCTCCTTGTGAGCTTAAAGGCAAGCGCTACCAAGCTCTGCTTAATGATGGGTTTTTGACAGGTAGGAGAAAAGGAGGACTGATGCAAAAAGAGGCTCTTAATATTTCAGAATACGGTTGTGTAAAGGTATTTCCCCCCCCCCTCCACTCCCACACACATACAGCTAGTCATTGAACTGGCAACATAATCTACCGGCCATATTGGTTGTGGCAACCTTAATTTCTTTTTTCTTTTTCCTTCCGTGACGACAATCAAGGGTAGAGCACGGTGTTCCTTGCCCAGGCTTTCCAAGCAACCCCCAGCAACTCCTGGACAAGAAAGGCCACGTTCCCGCCCGCCACGTCCAGGGCGTGGACCACTTGGAGAAGGGCCTCCTACCGCGCTCAGCTCGGGACGCCGGGTCGGCGCGCGCGGGGGCGGGGCTCCGCCGAGCTACGCTGGCACACGCCCTGAGGTCCCGCCCCCTCATTTAAATACGCGGCGCCGGCGGCTGCGTCGAGCTCGCCGCGGACCCAAGATGGCGGCGTGTGGACGTGTACGGAGAATGTTCCGCTTGTCGGCGGCGTTGCAGCTGCTGCTGTTGCTGCTGGCGGCAACTGGGGCCCAGAAAGTCCAGGGCGGCCACAGCCAAGGCCAGGGCCCGGGGGCCAACTTTGTGTCGTTCGTAGGTCAGGCTGGAGGCGGTAGTCCGGCGGGGCAGCAGATGCCCCAGCTGCCTCAGTCATCGCTGCTCCAGCAGCAGCAGCAGCAGCAGCAGCAGCAGCAGCAGCAGCAGCAGCCACCTCAGGCGCCGCAGGCTCCTTTCCCCGCCGGGGGACCTCCAGCCCGGCGGGGTGGAGCTGGGCCCAGTGGTACTGGCGGAGGCTGGAAGCTGGCGGAGGAAGAGTCTTGCAGGGAGGACGTGACCCGTGTGTGTCCCAAGCACACCTGGAGCAACAACCTGGCGGTGCTCGAGTGCCTGCAGGACGTGAGGGAGGTGAGGAGGTGGGACCGGCCTGGGAGGGGTTGGGCCTGGTGTGGGCCCGCGGCTGTCGCCGGCCTGCCAGACGCCGATGCCGGTCTACTGCTAGTGCATTCGGGGAAACGGACCCATCCCCCCGCCTCCGCATCCCTTCCTTTCCCCGGCCCTGATTTTTCTGCTAGTTTGCGAGGGTTTGGGACTGTGCACCTGGGCCCCTTGGCCGCAGACCGTGTAGGCCTAAGAACGTGTTTCTGTTTGCTTCAGTCTTTTGTGTGATGCTGTTTTGCAGAGTGGCTCCTCGCCGAAAAATCAGTTTAGGATTTTGCCATCAGTTTAGACCTGGATGATTTGTAGCAACCCAGTTTAAGTGTAAAAAAGAATGGTTGTTATACTTGAGCTGCTAAAAATCGATCTGTTGTTTATTAGCAGTAGATAGTGTTTTAGTTAGGTTAGCCCGGATTCTGTTCTGTAATTCTCAGATCTCTTTATTTACCTGTCACTGAAAGTAATGTATACCTTTATTTTCCTTCCTGTGGTCCCTAAACGCTTGGAAAGTTGCACGCAGCATTTGAACATGTCATACACAAATAACGTTTGTGATTGAGTTATGGGACCTTCCTGAAGTCTGAAAGTAATTTTTTTTTTTTTCCTGGGTTGGTTGGTTTGTAATAGGATCTGCTTTGTAACTCGCCTGTCCTTGAACTGGAGGTTTCCCCCTGCTTCAGACTGTGGTACCACACCCACCCACAAAATAATTTCTAAAAATTTTTTTATTCATTATTTATTTTCAAGGAGAGAGAATGTGAGCAAGAGAACGGGTGTGCCAGGGCCTTCTATCACTGTAAACGAACTCCAGATGCACACACAACTTTGTGCATCTTGCTTTACGTAGATCCTGGGCAATCAAACACCAGCCATCAGGCTTTGCAAGCAACTACCTTTAATGGCTGAGCCATCTCTCCAGTTCTAGATCTGGTGTTGCTTAGTATCATTCAGTTAAAAGGGATAGATAATTTCTTACCAATATTTAGTGCTGCAAACATAAGTTTATATTTGATAATTCTCTTAAGTTTAGGAGCAAATATGACAGGAATACTTTTTCTCCTTTTTTCTGAGGTCGGGTTTCATTCTAGCCCAGGGTGACCTGGAACACATTCTCTAGGCCCAGCCTGGCCTTGAACTCATGCACATCCTCCAACCTAAGCCTCTTGAGTGCAGGGATTAAAGGCATGTGCCACCACACCTGGTCTGTAAAGCTCCCCACTCCTCCCGCCGTGGATGTAGGTAAATAAAATTAGTCCCAAAGGTTGGACAGTAGGAGCTACTGTTTGATATCATTTCATTGTGTCTTCAGAATTATTCAAGGCTATGAGAAGACCACTGGCTTGTAGAAACTTTCTACTCTTGGTTTAGTATAGTATACAAAAAGTAAATCAGGAAAGGAAAAAGCATAATCAGGAGACAGAAAGTTTCTGGAGCCACCAGATATGTAGGATCTTATATGATTTCTTATCTCTAGCTTGAAGAGTAGAAGGGTACTCTTTTGTTCCTTTTTCCTCAGCTTTCCTTTGATAGATCTAGCTAAAATTGCTTTTTTTTTAAAAAAAAGTTTTTTTGAGGTACTATTTCTGATCCAGGTTTTTTTTCCTCTGTCTTTTTTTTTTTAAATTTTTATTAGCATTTTCCATGATTATAAAAAAATATCCCATGGTAATTCCCTCCCCCCCCCCCCGCACTTTCCCATTTGAAATTCCGTTCTCCATCATATTACCTCTCCATCTCAATCATTATACTTACATATATACAATATCAACCTATTAAGTATGATCCAGGTTTTTTTGTTTGTTTGTTTTGTTTTTCAAGGTAGGGTCTTGCGTTAGCCTAGCAATCCTCCTACCTCTGCCTCCAGAGTACTGAGATTTAAAAAAAAAAAAAAAAATTCTCTTTTTTTGCCAGGTGTGGTGGTGCGGGCCTTTAATCCCAGTACTTGGGAGGCATAGATAGGAAGACTGCCATGAGTTTGAGGCCACCCTGAGACTATATAGTTAATTCTAGGTCAGCCTGGTCTAGAGCAAGACCCTAGCTTGAAAAAAGAAAAAAAAAAAGAAAAATATTTTAAATTTTTATTTATGAGAATGCATACAAATGCACATGCACATGCAAGAAAGGGGGAGAGAATTGGCACATCAGGGCCTTAGCCACTGCAAATGAACTGTAGACTTGTGCACCACCTTGTGCATCTGGCTTATGTGGGTTTTGGAGAGTAGAACCAAGGTCCTTAGGCTTCTCAGGCAAGCACCTTAATTGCCAAGCTGTCTCTTCAGCCCCTAACTTTTTAAAAGTATTGTATTTTTATTTAATAGAGAAAGAAAGGGAGAAAGAGGGAGAACGGGTGTGCCATGGCCTCCAGCCACTGCAAATGAATTCTAGACGTGTGGGCCCATTTGTGCATCTGGCTAACGTGGGTCATGGGGAATTGAACCTGGGTCCTTTGGCTTTGCAGGCAAATGACTTAACTGCTGAGCCATCCCTCCAGCCCAATTTTTAAAAAAATATTTGTTTATTTATTAGGGGTAAAGAGAGAGAGAGAATGGGCACACCATGGTCTCCTGCTGCTGCAAATAAACTCCAGACACATACACTACTATGTGCTGCCTCTGGCTTTATTTGGGGGTTGGAGAATGGAACCCAGACCATCAGGCTTTGCAAGCAAAAAGATTGTTGTCTAGCAGGGCATGGTGATAGACTCCTTTAATCCCAGCACTTGGGAGGCAGAGGTAGGAGGATCCCTGTGAGTTTGAGGCCACCCTGAGATTACATATAGTGAATTCCAGATCAGCCTGAGCTAGAATGAGACCCTATCTTGAAGCCCCCCCCCAAAAAAAAGATTATTGTCTATGTAGTTGCTATTAGAATTATGAGATCATGTGAATATTTAAGAGGCAGTTGAGGGGTAGGTAGATGGCTCTATGGATAAAGGACTTGGCATGAAGCTCCAAGCATGTGAGTTTGGCTCCCCAGACATCATGCAGAATTGGAAGCTGTGGCAGGCTTCTATAATCCCAGGACACTGAAAGTGAGAACGGAGAAAGAGACAGGAAAATTTCCCTGGAAACTTGGGAATGATAGCAATGAGCAACAAGGTAAGACCCTGCCTGGAAGGCACCACCAAGCCTAGCAGAAATTTTTTTTGTAGTATTGGAGATTAAACCTGGGGCCTCCTACATGCCAGGCAGGTTCATTATCATAGAGTTAGTCACTAACTGTAATGTCTTTGTTATCTAGCCTATGTAAATTCTATACTCTAAGGGTACTGTTAGGACACATATAGTTTAGTTTCTAAGATTTACATGTGTACTGTCTCCTGTATTTGTATTAATTCAGAGGTAACTACTGGAAAGAATAATACAAACAGCAGTTAATAGAAGCAGTGTCTGACTTTAAGATATAATAATTTTTTTTTTTTGAGATGGTTTGGAATGACCTCTTATACTAACTCTCAGTGGCTGTAAACAGTTAACCACATAATCAAATCATTATTGATCTTCTATTATGCACTTATCATGTGGGAGAACACTAAATTTGAGATACCACCACTGCATACAATTGGTTTGTTAAATGAGATGGTGAGCAAGAAGCAATTATATGAGTGTCAATCACTTGATGTTATGTAGGCAATAAATTGTTTTTTAAAAATATTTTTATTTTTATGATATTTTTTATAATCATGGAAAATGTTAATAAAAATTGAGAGAAAAGTTTTTAAAATATTTTTATTTTTATTTATTTATTTGACAGAAAGAGAGAATGGGCGCGCCAGGGTCTCCAACCACTGCAGACGAATTCCAGATGCATGTGCCCCCTTGCGCATCTGGCTAACGTGGGTCCTAGGAAATCGAACCTGGGTCCTTCAGCTTTGCAGGCAAACCCCTTAACTGCTATGCTCTCTCTCCAGCCCCTCTTTTTTGTTTGCTTTTTGCGAGGTAGGGTTTCACTCTAGCCCAGGATGACCTGGTATTCACTATGTGGTCTCAGGGTGGCCTTGAACTCACAGCGATCCTCCTACCTCTGCCTCCGGAGTGCTGGGATTAAAGTCGTGCACCACCACACCTGGTTCTTTGTCACTCTTTCTGTCTCTGTCTCTGCTTACAAATAAATAGAAAGTATTTTTCAAAAGTTTACTGGAGAGTGTTGAGAATAAAAATGACCTTTTTTTCCCCCCTGTGTGTGTATATGTGCATGAATACGAATGTGCTTGCCTGACAGTGGAAAACCTGATGTCCTGTTCCATTGTTATTCCATTTATTCTTGCTTAAGCTGAGACTGATACTGGGGCTTGCTATTTTTAATTTTTTTTTTTTTTGAGTTAGGGTCTCATTCTTGCCCAGGCTAACCTGGAACTTGCTGTGTAGTTCCAGTCTGGCCTCAAACTCACAGTGATTCTACCTCTGCCTCTCAAGGATTAGGATTAAAGGTGTGAGCTACAATGCCTGACCATAACTTAAAATTTTCATTTAAATAAGAACTGTTTCCTTTTTAAATTTTTATTTATTTATTTTTTTTGGTTTTTCAAGGTTGGGTCTCACTCTAGCCCAGGCTGACCTGGAATTCACTATGGAGTCTCAGGGTGGCCTCTAACTCACAGCGATCCTCCTACCTCTGCCTCCCGAGTGCTGGGATTAAAGGCGTGCGCCACCACGCCCGGCTCTTTTTAAATTTTTAAATCTCACCTGAGCTAAAAATATTTCTCCAAATAATTGAGAGCTATCTGCAAAACAGCAGTGACATTTATGGCCAATACTTAAGAGGTCTCTTAATGAGAGTGCTTTATAGCATATAGTTGCTTAATAATTCATTGACCTGCAGATGGAAATGATGTACTTGAATAGTCTAAAAGAGGAAATGCTACATTTCTAATGTTTTCAAATAAATTTAATCAGAAATAGTATTAACACCTTTTTGTGTATTTGAGATAGTTATGTATCTTTAAAAGAAGCAATTAAGGGCTGGAGAGATGGCTTTAGCAGTTAAGGCACTTGCCTATGATGTCTAAGGACTCATATTTGACCCTCTCTTACTAATTCTCTCTTTCTCTCACATTAAAAAAAGAAAGAAGAAAAAAAGAAGAATTAAATGGCTATCATGGGCTGGAGAGGTGGCGTAGCGGTTCAATTCTCCAGGACCCATGTAAGCCAGATGCACAAGGAGGCACATGTATCTGGAGTTCATTTGCAGTGGCTGGAGGCCATGGCACGCCCATTCTCTCTCTGTCTCTCAAATAAATAAAATAAATATCCTAAAACAAAATTTAAAAAAGGCTATCATACAAATTGATTTTTCATCTGTTGGAAACATTTACTATAAGAATCCTACTAAGTGCAAGACACTATCAGCTCAGTGTTGGGGAATATAAATGATAACAGCATTTATTTACTATTAACTTTTTTCCCTGAGGGCCTCACTCTAGACCAGGCTGACCAGAACTCCTCTGAAGCCCCAGGCTGGCTTTAAGCTCACAGTAATGCTTCTACTTCTGCTTCCTCCTCCCCAGGCTGGGATGAAAGGTGTGCATCACCATGATGAGCAAACTTTTTTTTGTTTGTTTGTTTTTGTTTTGCTTTTTCAAGGTAGGGTTTCACTCCAGCCCAGGCTAACCTGGAATTCACTATGTAGTCTCAGGGTGGCCTTGAACTCATGGCAGTCCTCCTACCTCTGCCTCCGAAGTGCTGGGAATAAAGGAATAAAGGCGTGCGCCAACATGCCAGGCTTTTTTTTTTTTTTTTTGAGGTAGGGTCTCACTCTAGCCCAGGCTGACTTAGAATTCACTGTGTAGTCTCATTGTAGTCTCAGGGCGCCTTGAACTCACAGTGATCCTCCTACCTCAGCCTCCCTGGTGCTGGGATTAAAGGTGTGTGCCTTCACGCCTGGCTTGCAAAGTTTTTAAAAAATATTTTTATTAAAAAAATTTTTTTTTTCAAGGGAGGGTTTACTTTAGTCCAGGCTGACCAAGAGTTCACTCTGTCATCTCTGGGGTGGCCTTGAATTTACAGCAATCCTACCTCTGCCTCCCATGCGCTGGGATTAAAGGCATGCATCAATCACCACACCCGCCCGGCTTGCAAACTAATTTTTTGTTTGCCATGTAGAGAGAGATAGTAGATAGAATGGGCAAGCCAGACTCCAGATACATATGCCACCTTGTGCATCCTGCTTTACATGGGTACTGGGATAATGAACTGGGGTCCTTTGACTTTGCCAGCAAGTGCCTTAACCACTAGGCCATCTTTCTAGCTTCACATTTAAAAAATATTCATTATTTGTTTTTGTGGGCACAAACACCATTTTTGCCATTTTGTGCATGTGGCTTATGTATGTGGCTTGGAAGTTGAACCTGAGTCTGTAGGCTTTGCCTTTAGTCACTGAGTCATCTTTATTTGCAAGGAGAGAGTGTACACACCAATGTGCCAGGGCCTCTGGCCACCTCAAACCATCTCCAGATGCATGTATCTTTTTGTGCATTTGGCTTTACATGGGTACTGGGGAATTGAACCTAGGACATTAGGCTTTTGCAGGCAAGTCCCTTAACCAGGGAGCCATCTCCCTAGCCACATACATAGTTTTTTTTAAAAAAATTTTGTTTGCTTGGTTTTGGTTTTGTGAGACAGGGTGTTACTCTGTAGTTCAGGCTGACCTCAGACTCATTGTTATCTTTCTGCTTCAGCCTCTTGAGTTCTGGGATTATAGGCTTGAGTTGTCCTGCCTACCTACTGCTGCTGCTGCTTATTATTATTTTACAATAGGGTTATTGTATGTTTGTATGGTTTAGACTAAGGTCAAGAGACTAGTAGAGCCAGGCGTGGTGGTACATGCCTTCAGTCCCAGCACTTTGGAGGCATAGGTAGGAGAATTGCTGTGAGTTCAAGGCTGCCCTAAGACTACATAGTGAATTCCAGGTCAGTCTGGGCTGGAGTGAGACCCTACCTCAATAAATAAATAAATATAAAATACAGAAAAAAAACTTGTGTTATACACTGCATCTATGCTGATGTGCTCTATGTGCTCTATGGGCTTTCTGGGTTGTTGGATAGTATCTGTTATACCCTTCCGTCACTCACTGGTTCTTCTTGAGGATGGAGCCTTACTGATTCTGGAGCTTGCAATTTTCTGTTCTCTCCTCCCCCTCAAGCAGATATGTATGGCCACACCTAGCTTTTTTTATTCTAATATTTTATTTTATTTTATTTTATTATTTTTTTTTTTTTTGGTTTTTCGAGGTAGGGTCTCACTCTAGTTCAGGCTGACCTGGAATTCATTATGTAGTCTTAGGGTGGCCTCAAACCCACTGTGATCCTCCTACCTCTGCCTCCTGAGTGCTGGGATTAAAGGCGTGTGCCATCACGCCTGGCTTAATATTTAATTTTTCATTTACTTAAGAGAGAGAAGGGGGGCAATAGGTAAGCAAATGAACTCCAAATGCATGTACCATCTTGTGCATCTGGCTTATGTGGGCCCTGGGGAATTGAACCTGGGTCCTTTGGCTTTGCAGGCAAGCGCCTCAACCACTAAGCCATCTCTCTAGCCCCCAGCTTATTTTATTTTATTATTATTATTTTATTTGAAAGAGGGAGGAAGAGGCAGATAGAGAATGGGTGCTCTCCAGCCACTGCAAATGAACTCCAGATACATGCACCACCTTGTGCATCTGACTTATGTGGATCTTGGGGAGTTGAACCTGGGTCCTTTGGTTTTGCAGGCAAGCTCCTTAACTGCTAAGCCATCTCTGCAGCCCACTCAGCTTTTTTTTTTTTACTTATTATTTTTTTTCATTTTTAAAATTTTTATTAACATTTTCCATGATTATAAAAAACGTCCCATGATAATTCCCTCCCTCCCCCACCCAGCTTTTTAAATGGGTTCTGGAGATTTAAATCCAGGACAGTCTCAGGCCCTTACCTTTTTGTTGTGTGTATAGTGTGAACATGTGGTTTATGCAAGTATGGGTGCAGATGTGTACATCTTGTGTGCTCATGTACAGACTCTAGAGGAAGATGACCACTACTGCTGCTCTTCCATCTTATTTCCCTGAGACAGAGTCACTGAATCTGGAGCTCCCTTTATTTTGGCTGGACTTATTGACAACAGAACCCCAGCAACCCTCCTGTCTCTGGCTCCCTCAGCACTGGGATTAAAAATTGATTTATTTATTATATTCAATGTTTACACAGAGAGAATGGGCATGCTAGGGCCTCTAGCCACTGCAAACGAACTCCAGATGCATGTGCCACCTTGTGCATCTGGTTTATGTGGGTCCTGGGGAATGAAACCAGGGTCCTTTGGGTTTGCAGGCAAATGCCTTACCTGCTAAGCCATCTCTCTAGCCCCAAATTACTATTTTACGTATGTGTGCATATGCATATGGACATGCCAGGGCCTTTTGCCACTGCAACTGGATGCCAGAGGTTTGTGATCTATGTGGGTTGCTTGGGAATTGCTCAGTTCTGTAGGCTTTGCAAGGAAACATCATTAATACTGAGCCATCTTTCCAGCTCATGAATTCTACTTTTCATGTTGATTATATGTTTAATGATATTTAGATGTATTGGGTTTATTAAAATACATGAATAATACCAATTTTATTTTGTCTGGCTGGGGTGGGGGTGTATGCCTAAAATCCCAGCATTCAGGAGACCAAGCCAGGAGGATTGCTGCAAGTTGCAGGCCATCTTAAGCTACAGTATCTATCTCAGCCCTCCGCAGCCAAATAAATGACAAAACATGTTTCTTAATCTTATAAATGGGTGGATTAGATCTTCAGATTGTTTAATCTGTTGTCTGTAAAGGGTGCTTTAGTTTCTTTGATAGGATAATACTACTATGAAATTGAAAAGTGAGTAAGTGACTCATCTTTATTTGGCTAAATCTGTTAAATTTGAAGATTTAAGAACAAATCTCAGGGTTGGAACAATGGCTTAGGACCCTGGTTTCATTCCCCAGTGCCCAAGCAAACAAGTAGACCGGATGCATAAGGTGGTGTGTGCATCTGGAGTGGTGGGAGACCTAGCATGTCATCCCCTTTCTCTCTAATTCTCTTTTTTTGCTTGCAAATAAACAAAATATTTTTTAAAAATAAAGGAAATTTTTCTTGTGAATATGGATTTGAAATACAGAAACCCAAAAGGAGTTAAACTGCTGAGTTGCTATTTTTAAAATTTATTTTTTCAAAGGGGAAAGTGTGGAGGGAGGGGAGGGAGGGAATTACCATGGGATTTTTTTTTTTAATTTTTATTAACATTTTCCATGGTTATAAAATATATCCCATGGTAATTCCCTCCCTCCCCACCCCTACACTTTCCCATTTGAAATTCCATTCTCCATCATATTACCTCCCCATTACAATCATTGTAATTACATATATACAATATCAACCTATTAAGTATCCTCCTCCCTTCCTTTCTCCACCCTTTATGTCTCCTTTTCAACTTACTGGCCTCTGCTACTAAGTATTTTCATTCTCACGCAGAAGCCCAGTCATCTGTAGCTAGGATCCACATATGAGAGAGAACATGTGGCGCTTGGCTTTCTGGGCTTGGGTTACCTCACTTAGTATAATCCTTTCCAGGTCCATCCATTTTTCTGCAAATTTCATAACTTCATTTTTCTTTACCGCTGAGTAGAACTCCATTGTATAAATGTACCACATCTTCATTATCCACTCATCTGTTGAGGGACATCTAGGCTGGTTCCATTTCCCAGCTATTATAAATTGAGCAGCAATAAACATGGTTGAGCATGTACTTCTAAGGAAATGAGATGAGTCCTTTGGATATATGCCTAGGAGCGCTATAGCTGGGTCATATGGTAGTTCAATCTCTAGCTGCTTTAGGAACCTCCACACTGTTTTCCACAATGGCTGGACCAGATTGCATTCCCACCAGCAGTGCAGAAGGGTTCCTTTTTTTCCACATCCCCGCCAACATTTATGATCATTTGTTTTCATGATGGTGGCCAATCTGACAGGAGTGAGATGGAATCTCAATGTAGTTTTAATCTGCATTTCCCTGATGACTAGTGACGTAGAACATTTTTTTAGATGCTTATATGCCATTCGTATTTCTTCCTTTGAGAACTCTCTATTTAGCTCCATAGCCCATTTTTTGATTGGCTTGTTTGATTCCTTATTATTTAACTTTTTGAGTTCTTTGTATATCCTAGATATTAATCCTCTATCAGATATATAGCTGGCGAAGATTTTTTCCCATTCTGTAGGTTGCCTCTTTGCTTTTTTCACTGTGTCCTTTGCGGTGCAAAATCTTTGTAATTTCATTAGGTCCCAGTGGTTAATCTGTGGTTTTATTGCCTGAGCAATTGGGGTTGTATTCAGAAAGTCTTTGCCAAGACCAATATGTTGAAGGGTTTCCCCTACTTTTTCCTCTAGCAGTTTCAAAGTTTCCGGTCTGATGTTAAGGTCTTTAATCCATTTGGACTTAATTCTTGTGCATGGCGAGAGAGAAGAATCTATTTTCATCCTTCTGCAGATATTTATCCAGTTTTCAAACACCATTTGCTGAAGAGGCTGTCTCTTCTCCAGTGAGTATTTTTGGCATTTTTATCGAATATCAGGTGGCTATAGCTACTTGGGCTTACATCTGGGTCCTCTATTCTGTTCCACTGATCTACATGTCTGTTTTTGTGCCAGTACCATGCTGTTTTTGTTACTATGGCTCTGTAGTATAGGTTAAAATCAGGTATGGTGATACCACCAGCCTCTTTTTTGTTGCTCAGTATTATTTTAGATATTTGAGGTTTTTTGTGATTCCAAATGAATTTTTGGATTGTTTTTTCTATTTCCATGAAGAAAGCCTTTGGAATTTTGATAGGGATTGCATTAAATGTGTAGATTGCTTTAGGTAAGATTGCCATTTTCACGATATTGATTCTTCCAATCCAGGAACAAGGGATGTTTCTCCACTTTCTAGTGTCTACTGCAAAGACTTTCTGAATACAACCCCAATTGCTCAGGCAATAAAACCACAGATTAACCACTGGGCTTTTTTTAGTTGGGAGATTATTGATAACTGTTCGGATCTCCATGTTTGTTATAGGTCTATTTAAGTGATTAATCTCATTTTGATTTAATTTAGGTAGGTCATATAGATCAAGGAAATCATCCATTTCTTTCAGATTTTCATACTTTGTGGAGTATATGCTTTTATAGTATGTCCCTATGATTTTTTGAATTTCTCTGGAATCTGTTGTGATGTTACCTTGTTCATCTCTGATTTTATTAATTTGTGTCTCTTCTCTCTTTCTTTTGGTCAGATTTGCTAAGGGTTTATCAATCTTGTTTATCCTTTCAAAGAACCAACTCTTTGTGTCATTAATTCTTTGGATTGTTCTTTCTGTTTCTATTTCATTAATTTCTGCCCTAATCTTTATTATTTCTTCCTGTCTACTAATTTTTGGTTTGCCTTGTTCTTCTTTTTCCAAGGCTTTAAGGCGAAGCATTAGGTCGTTTACTTGCGACCTTTCTAATTTCTTAATATAGGCACTTAAGGCTATAAATTTACCTCTTAGAACTGCCTTCATTGTGTCCCAGAGATTTTGGTATGTTGTGTTCTCATTATCATTTGACTCTATAAATTTTTTGATTTCCTTTTTGATTTCTTCATTGACCCACTCATCATTTAGTAGTGTATTGTTTAGTTTCCATGATTTTGTGTATGCTCTATAGCCTTTCTTGCTACTGATTTGTAGTTTAATTCCATTGTGGTCAGATAGAATGCAAGGAATTATTTCAATTTTCCTGAACTTGTTAATATTTGCTTTGTGTCCTAATATATGGTCTATTTTAGAGAATGTTCCATGTGCTGCTGAAAAGAATGTATATTCTGTAGCCTTTGGATGAAATGTCCTGTATATATCTGTTAGGTCCATTCCTTCTATGACCTATCATTTAGTCCAGATGCCTCTCTGTTTATTCTTTCCCTGGATGACCTGTCAATTGATGAGAGTGGGGTGTTAAAGTCACCCACCACCACTGTGTTTGGTGTTATCTGTGACCTTAGTTCTAATAGTGTTTGTTTGACGAATTTGGGAGCCCCCATGTTAGGTGCATATATGTTTAGGATTGTAATGTCCTCCTGTTGGAGTGTGCCCTTAATCAATATAAAGTGACCTTCCTTATCTTTTTTGGCTAACGTCGGACTAAAGTCTACCCTGTCTGATATTAGGATAGCAACCCCTGCTTGTTTTCTAGGCCCATTTGCTTGAAACACCGTCTTCCAACCTTTCACCCTAAGATAATGTCTATACTTTGTAGAAAGGTGAGTTTCTTGGAGACAACAAATTGTAGGATCCTGCTTTTTAACCCAGTCTGCAAATCTATGTCTTTTCGTTGGGGCATTGAGACCGTTCATATTAAGAGATGTTATTGAAGGGTGTGTATTTATGTTTGCCATTTTTGTGTGTGTGTGTGTGTTACTGGTTCTACCTGTGCTCTCTTCTGTTAACTGGTATTTGAGTATAGCTTGTTTTTTCTAGGTTCCTTATATGTGTGCTTTTCCTTTTGTTCAGCATGGAGGATTCTATCAAGTATTTTCTGTAGAGCTGGTTTTGTCTTCAAATACTCCTTTAACCTGCTTTTGTCATGGAATGTCTTTATTTCTCCATCTATTTGAATGGATAACTTTGCAGGATAAAGTAACCTTGGTTGACAGTTGTTATCTTTCAGAACTTGGAATATATCACTCCAAGCCCTTCTGGCTTTAAAAGTTTGTGTTGAATAATCTGCTGTAATCCTGATGGGCTTGCTTTTGTAGGTAACTTGATTTTTCTCTCTAACTGCTTTCAATATTTTTTCTTTGGTGTGTGTGTTTGGAAGTTTGATTATAATATGGCGAGGGGAGGTTCTTTCTTGGTCTTGTCTGGCTGGGGTTCTAAAGGCTTCTTGTAACTGTATTGGCACCTCTTTCCCAATTTGGGGGAAATTTTCCTCTATGATTTTGTTGAAGATGCCTACTATGCCTCTGGAGTGGAGTTCTTCTCCTTCTACTATGCCCTGAATTCTTATATTGGATCTTTTCATAGTGTCCCGAATATCTTGAAATTCCCACTCATACTTTTCTGTAAGTTTGTCTTTCTCTTTGTTGGACTGCATTAGGTCTGCCACCTGGTCTTCTAGCTTAGATATTCTGTCCTCTCCCTCATCCATCCTACTGGTGAGATTTTCTACAGAGTTTTTTATTTCATTAACTGTGTTCTTCATTGCTAGTAATTCTGACTGGTTTTTCTTTATTATTTCTATTTCCTTATTTATGTCTTGTATTGCCTTCTTTATTTCATTAAATTGGTGTCCTGCCTCTTCTTTGATTCCTTTGATTTCCTCTTTGATTTCTTCTTTGATTGTTTTCATGTGTTCTTTGACTTCTCTGAACATATTTATAATTATTCTTTTGAACTCTTTCTTAGGCATTTCCTCTAACTCTTTCTCACTGGAGGACATTTCTGATGCATTAATACTTTTAGGTGGATTTATATCGTCTTGCTTTTTAGTGTTTCTTGTGTTATAATGTATATATTTTTGCATCTTGGATTAAGTTAATGCTTGGATTTTCTAGCTAGCTGTGTATTCTTAGCTGTATCAATTGGTTTGATGTAATATATTTTCAGGGTAGGACCTTAAGGTATTAGGTGTGGCTCTTAAGACTCTCAGAGTATCTACAAAGATGTTCTTAGGGGTTGAGTTTCCCTGCTATAGGAGTATTCAAGCAGGCTGAGTGGAATAAAATACAGGTAGATTCTAAAATTTAACTAAACACTGTACACATTCAATCAAAGACAGCCCGGAATATGTATGCAAGAGTAGTTATTATAATGACCAGATCCTCTATCAACAAAGAGGTTTAGATTTCTGGTCTGTTGAGGGATCCAAGTCAGCTTGTGACCAAGTGAGACCCTTCCCTGGTGCAATCCCAGTTACCTTGGGTGATTTTGGTCTCAGTCAAGTTGCTCCATGGGTCGTCGGGCTGCTGTTCTGATTTCTGGAGCTGGGCACTTGCTTTTCCTACGGGGCAAACCGAGCCGCTGCTGCTGCCTCTGCTGCTGCTGTAGCTGCCACCACCGGAGCCACCACCGCTGCTGAAGCTGCCGCTGCCGTGTCCACCGCCGCTGCTCCCCCCGAAGCCGCTGCTGCGGGATCTGCCGCCGCTGCCGCTCCTGGGTCCGCTGCTGCTGGGGCCGCTGGTACCGGTGCTGGAGCCGCTGAAGTTGCTGCCGAACTCTGCTCCTGCTTGGGTCCCGCTGTCAGCCCAAGTTGGCGTGGCCGGTCCCGGGCCGCTGCTGTGTTCGCTGGAGCTGGGTTCAGGCGTTGGGGGAGGGGAGGGAGCCGCGGCTGCTCTGGTTGTCTCGCTGCTCCACGTGTTCTTCTACCTCGCAGTCTTCTCCGCTGCTTGCTGCCGCTCTCCCCTCACGTTTCCCGAGTTGCGGAGAGTACGGTGTGAGGGGAAAATCCCGCACCTGGCTTGTCCTGCGGCTCGAGCCGAGAGTCTGGCGGCTTTCTGCTGCGCCCCGGCCATGGTGGTTGGCTGAGCTGCCGGAGCCGCTTTTCCCACCTGTGCAGGCTCTGGATGCTCTATAACTCTTCTACTTCTCCGCTGCCGCCTCAATTTCCTATACACCTCACTTTTTAGTAAAAGTGTGTATTTTGCTGAGTTTTTTTGGTCTTATTCCCCCCTAGGCTGCTTTGGCGTGGTACCTACGCCGCCATCTTAACCGGAAGTCTGGGATTTTTTTTTTTTTTATAATCATGGAAAATGCTAATAAAAATTTTAAAAATTAAAAAAAATTATTTAATTTAATTTTATTTATTTGAGAATGAGGTAGAGGGAGAGAGTGAGAAAGGGGGAGATAATGGGTATGCCAAAGCCTCCAGCCCCTGCAAATAAACTCTAGACACATGTGCCACCTTTCACATCTGGTTTATATGGGTTCTGGGGGATCAAACTTGAGTCCTTTGGTTTTTCAGGCAAACGCCTTAACCACTAAGCCACCTCAAGCCCCTAAGATGCTGTTTTACTTTATTTTGTTTTTGTTTTTATTGTATTTATTTAAGAAAACGAAAGAGGCAGAGAGCAAGCGAGCGAGAGAGAGAGAGAAATAATATGAATAGGCGCTCCAGGGCTTCCAGCCACTGCAAATGAACTCCAGATGCATACACCACCTTGTGCATCTGGCTTATGTGGGTCCTGAGGAATTGAACAGAGGTCCTTTGGCTTTGCAGGCAAACGCTTTAACTGCTAAACCATCTCTCCAGCCCCGAGGTGCTTTTTTTTTTTTTGATTTTCAAGGTAGGGTTTCACTCTTGAGATGTTATTTTAATGCACAGACCCACATAGTGGAGATGGTAAAAATACAGAAATTCGAAATTCAAAAGGAGTTAAATTGCTGAGTTGCTGTTTTTTTGTTTTTTTTTCCTTCCCCATGGTAGGCTCTTAGTGTAGCCCAGGCTGACCTGGAATTCGCAATGTAGTTTCAGGGTGGCCTTGAACTCACTGCGATCCTCCTACCTCTGTCTCCCAACTTCTGGAATTAAAAGCTTGTGCCACCACACCTGGCTGAGTTGCTATTTTTTAAATTTTATTTTATTTTTTCAAATTTTTATTAATAACTTCCATGATTATAAAAAATATCCCATGGTAATACCTTTTCTCCCCCCACTTTCCCCTTTGTAATTTCATTCTCCATCATATCCCCTCCCCATCTCAATCAGTCTCTCTTTTATTTTGATGTCATGATCTTTTCCTCCTCTTGTGATGGTCTTGTGTAGGTAGTATCATGCACTGTGAAGTCATGGATGTCCAGGCCATTTTGTATCTAGGGGCAGCATGTTGTAAGGAGTCCTACCCTTCCTTTGGCTCTTACATTCTTTCTGCCACCTCTTCTGCATTAGACCCTGAACCTTGGAAGGTGTTATTTTATTTTATTTGAGAAAGGGAAAGAGGTAGAGAGAGACAGACAAAGTGGAAGTGGATGGGTATGTCAGGGCCTCCAACCCCTGCAAACAAACTCCAGACGCATGTGCAGCCTTGTGCATCTGGCTTATGTGAGTCCTAGGGCATCAAATCTGGTTTCTTTGGCTTTGGAGGCAAATGCCTTAACTGCTGAGCCATCTTTCCACTCCCTCCCTCCTTTTGTTTCCTGAGGAAGGGTTTCAGACTAGCCCAGACTGGCCTTGAACTCACAGTGATCCTTGTACTTTAATCATTTTTTTTTATTTCAAATTTTTATAAACAACTTCCATGATTATAAAAAATATCCCATGGTAATACCCTCCCTCTCCCAACTTTCCCCTTTGAAACTCCATTCTCCATCATATTCCTGCCTCATCTCATTCAGTCTCTCTTTTATTTTGATGTCATGATCTTTTCCTCCTCTTATAATGGTCTTGCGTAGGTAATGTCAGGCACTGAGGTCATGGATATCCAGGCCATTTTATGTCTGGAGGGAGCACATTGTATGGAATCCTACCCTTCCTTTGGCTCTTACATTCTTTCCGCCACCTCTTCCACATTAGACCCTGAGCCTTGGAAGGTGTGATGGAGATGTTCAGTACTGAGCACTCTGCTCACTTCTTTCCAGCAGCGTGATACCTTCTGAGTCATCCCAAGGTCACTGCCATCTGAAAAGAGAAGATTATCTACCAACAGTGAGAGTAGCATTAATATAAGGGTATGAACATTAACAGAAATGCTTACTGGGCAGTTTGATAAGCATAGTATATACATTTAGCCAGACAACAGAAGATGTTACACCTCTAGGGCTAATGACTACCCCTGTTTTAAGTTTTCAGTATCAGGGATGTATTCCCTTCCATGGAGCGGGCCTCCAGTCCAATTAGAGGGCAGTTGGTTTCCACCATGACAGACGTGCTGCTATTGTACCCGTTGGCTCATTTGGCCTGAGTGGCCAAATACAAGGCTTGCAGTGACCACTGTTGAATATCTTCACTGATAATTTCTCTCTCCCATTGAACTGCATGCAACATGGCTTCTTTCAGCTTTCTGTCAGCTGGTCTACATGGAGGAGGTTATCAGCTCAGTTCCAGCAGGATTTCTCAGTGGCCTTCCAGCCCAAGTATGTGGAGTCTTCAGTAATAGGGTCTTACCATCTATTCCTGGTGGGAAACCAAAGGCCTTAGCAATGGCCTGTAATGTTTTGGGGGCATCAGGGACCTCCGTGGCCAACAACTCATTAGAAGGTATTCCATCCCTGGCACTGAAAATTTTCTAGTAATAATCTATGGCTCCTGAGTGTTCCATTGTCCAAAAAAGTAGGTTTCCATATGATTTATGTATATCCTCTTAGATTTTGATTAGCCCTTCCTCCACTTTTCCTTTACTCAGTCTCTTCCCCTGACCTCACTTGGGCCTTTTCACCCCCATTAATCTATTCTTCTACTTAACATATACAATACCATCCTATTAAGTACCCTCCTCCCTTCCTTTCTCTTCCCTTTGTATCTCTTTTCTAGCTTACTGGCCTTTGCTACTGAGTTTTCTTCCTACTCACACAGAAGTCCAGTCATCTGTAGCTAGGATCCACATAGGAGAGAAAACATGCAACGCTTGCCTTTCTGGGCCTGGGTTACCTCACTTAGTATAATCCTTTCCAGATCCATCCATTTTTCTGCAAGTTTCATAACTTCATTTTTCTTTACCACTGAGTAGAACTCCCTTGTATAAATGTGCCATATCTTCATTATCTACTCATGAGTTGAGGGAAATCTGGGCTGGTTCCATTTCCCAGCTATTGTGAATTGAGCGGCAATAAACATGGTTGAGCAAATATTTCTAAGGTAATGAGATGAATCCTTAGGATATATTCCTAGGAATACTGTAGCTGAGTCATAGTAGATCTATTTTTAGCTGTCTTAGGAACCTCCACACTGATTTCCAGTATGGCTGGACCAGATTGCATTCCCACCAACAGTGTAGAAGGGTTCCCCTTTTTCCATATCCTCGCCAGCATTTATGGTCATTTGTTTTCATGATGGTAGCCAAACTGACAGGAGTGAGAGGGATGTAGAACATTCTTTTTAGATGCTTATATGCCATCCATATTTCTTCTTTTGAGAACTGTTTAGTTTCATAGGCTATTTTTTAATTGGGTGGTTTGATTTCTTATTGTTTAATTTTTTGAGTTCTTTGTATATCCTAGATATTAATCCTCTATTAGATGTATAGCTGGCAAAGATTTTTTCCCATTTTTTAGGTTGCCTCTTTTTTTTTTTTTTTTCTATTTACAGTGCTTTTGCCATACAAAAGCTTGTAATTTCATTAGGTTCCAGTGATTAATCTGGGTTGTATTGCCTAGGCAATTTGGGTTATATTCAGAAAGTCCTTGGCAAGACCAATATGTGTAAGGGTTTCCCCTACTTTTTTCTCTAGCCATTTCAAAGTTTCAGATCTGATATTTAGGTCTTTGATCCATTTAGACTTAATTCTTGTGCATGGAGAGAGAGAAGGATCTATTTTCATCCTTCTACAGATACATATCCAGTTTTCCCAGCACTATTTGCTGAAGAAGCTGTCCTTCAGTGAATATTTTTGGCATTTTTGCCAAAGATCAGGGGGCTATATAGCTACCTGGACTTACATCTGGGTCCTCTATTCTTATCTACACATATGCTTTTGTGCCAGTACCATGCTGTTTTTGTTACTGTGGCTCTGTAGTGCAGGTTAAAATCAAGCATGGTGATACCACCACCCTTATTTTTGTTGCTCAAAATTGTTTTAGATATTTGAGATTTTTTGTGATACCAAATGAATTTTTGGATTTTTTTTTTCTATTTTCATGAAGAATGCTATTGGTACTTTAATCAATTGTTTTAATATTTTTTTTTTTATTTACTTGAGAGAGAGAACAAAGCAGAGGAAGAGAAAGAAAGAAAGAGTGGGAGTGCGCTGCAAACAAACTCCAGATGCATGCACCACCTTGTGCATCTGGCTTACGTGGATCCTAAGGAATCGAACCAAGGTCCTTTGCCTTTCCAGGCAAGCACCTTACCCACCAAGCCATCTCTCCAGCCCTGATCCTCATACTTTAGCTTCCTGAGTGCTAGGATTAAAGGCATGAGCCACCATGCTCTGGCTGTTACCTAGGTCTAATGTTTTGGCTTATTTGTTTGACCAATTTCAGATAAATATCATATACTGCATGCCAAAAACTTAAGGGTAGATACTGGGAATGTGGTGATTTTTCATACCCCTCACCTTTTGTCCCCCAAAGACAAAGCACAATTCAGCAGGTGAAGAAAGAAGTCGAAGTTCAGCTGTTTGACTACTTCCAAAAGTATATAATTTTAGCTTCTTTGGGGTTTGAAATGACAGCCAGGCACTTCAAGCAATTTCCAGTAAAAGGATGTAAATTTGGAACCAGATCTTGAACTGACTCTAAATTTTACAGTCATTTAGTGTAAAAGGCTATAGTTGGAGCCATGAAAATGGTGGAGCCCTCCTAAAGAATGTATAAATACAGAGTATGGTTCTGAGGACTAAACCCTAGGGAATTCTCACAATTAAGGCTTGAAAAGAGGCTTGCTGAAAGAATTGTAAGGAACAAGAGTGGAAGGTTGAGAGCTAAAAGTAGATTTACAAGGCTGGGTGTGGTCGCACCTTTAATCCCAGCGCTGGGAGGCAGGGCTAGGAAGATCAGTATGAGTTCCAGGCTACCCTGAGACTACATAGTGAATTCTACCCTGGGCCAGAGCAAGACTCTACCTTGAAAAACAAAACAAAACAAAACAAAACAAAAATACTTAACAAAAAGGAGGTGGTAGTAATCACTAGGGCAATGACACAATTAAGGTTAATGACTAAGAATCACTTAGTCATCTGGCTAAGATCAAGTGACATAGAAAAGAGCATGTTTTGTAGAAAAATAGGACAGGGTCTGGAGAGATTGCTCAGCTGTTAAAGGCACTTGCTTGCAAAGTCCGCCATCCTCGATTCAATTCCCCAGTAACCACATAAAGCCAGATGGACGAAATTACACATATGTCTGAAGTTCCTTTGCAGCAGCAAGAGACCTTGACATGGCCATATTATTTCTTTCTCTCAATCAAATACATAAAAATACTTAAAAAAAAATGAAACAGTTCCTGTGGAACCTAGATTTTGACTAATTGAGACCATATTAGTGTATTTGAGGAATTAGCGTACTGATAATTACATCCCAGTTAACTACCTTTGCCTCCCAAGTACTGGGATTAAAATTAAAGGCATGTGCGACTGTGCCCTTCCAGGTTGCTTTTTTCATTGTTGAGTTGTTGTATATTATGAATATTAACTGATTAAGTAGATGGCTTACAGATTATTTTCTTCTATGCATTGAGTTGCCTTTTTCATGCTTTTTTTTTTTTTTTTTTTTTTGAAGTAGGGTCTTGCTCTAGCCCAGGCTGATTTAGAATTCACTATGTAGTCTCAGGGTATCCTTGATCATGGTAATGCTCCTACCTCTGCCTCCCAAGTACTGGGATTAAAGGCACGTGCCACCACTCCTGGCTGTCTTTTTCATGTTTTTAATGATTTTCATCCATTTGTTTTAAATTTTGATCAATGTACATTATGTGTATGTATATAAGCATGCAGTGTATGTGTGGGTACACATGTGTGCACTTACATTGAGGATGCGTCTGTAACTTAATGTGGGTGCTGGGAGTCTACTCAGGTTCTAATACTTGTATAGCAAGTGCTTTATCAGTAATCTCCCTAGCCCCCCATATTCTTTTCATTTATTGTCATCAAATCCATTCTGACTTTTAATATCATGGAGTTGTTAATTTTTTTAATTTTTTGGTTCATTTATTTATTTATTTATTTGAGAGCAACAGACACAGAGAGAAAGGCAGAGAGAGAGAGAGAGAGAGAGAGAGAGAGAGAGAGAGAGAGAGAGAGAGAGAGAGAGGGGGAGAGAATGGGCGTGCCGGGGCCTCCAGCTACTGCAAATGAACTCCAGATGTGTGAGCCCCCTTGTGCATCTGGCTAACTTGGCCCTGGGGAATCGAGCCTCAAACCGGGTCCTTAGGCTTGACAGGCAAGCGCTTAACCACTAAGCCATCTCTCCAGCCCCATATTTTTATTTTATTTTTATTTTTATTTTTTTATTTTTTAAAATGGATTTTTTTAAAATTATTTTTTGTTCATTTTTTATTTATTTATTTGAGAGCGACAGACACAGAGAGAAAGACAGATAGAGGGAGAGAGAGAGAATGGGTGTGCCAGGGCTTCCAGCCTCTGCAAACGAACTCCAGATGCATGCGCCTCCTTGTGCATCTGGCTAACGTGGGACCTGGGGAACCGAGCCTCGAACCGGGGTCCTTAGGCTTCACAGGCAAGCGCTTAACCGCTAAGCCATCTCTCCAGCCCCATATTTTTATTTTTAACTTGTGTGTGCATGCATGTGTAGGAGCTCATGTGCCATAGTAGGATGTGTGGAGGCCAGAGGAAAATCTTGGGTGCTGGTCGTTGCTTTCCATTTTGTTTCAGGCAGTTGGTCATTGCTGTGTATATCGGGCTAGGTAAGGTCTTTAAATAGAGATCTCTTGAGTGTTAGAAACATGCCCTTTTCAAGTCCTCAATTGTTGCGTGGTGGGGTTGCATGCATCTGTCATCCTAATACTTGAGGCAGGAGGAACATGAGTTTTATGTCCATCTGGGCCTAGAGCAAGACTGTCTCAAAACAAAAATTCTCATTTGCTATTGCTCCTAAACATTTATTTATTTTTGTTTTTTCGAGGTAGGGTCTTGCTGTAGCCCAGGCTCACCAGGAATTTACGAGTCTCAGACTGGCCTCAAACTAAAGGCAATCCTCCTACCTCTGCCTCCCCAGTCCTTGGATTAAAGTTGTGTGCCACCACACCCTACTACTAAACATTCTTAGAGTAACCATGAACTCTGGTTCAGAATCCTAGCCCATCTGTATAAATTTCTAACAGCTGACATTTCTTTTTCTTTCTTTCTGACCTGTAGCTCACTCTTTTTAAAAAAATTTTTTTTTGGTTTGTTTTTATTTATTTATTTGAGAGGGACAGACACAGAGAGAAAGAGGCAGATTGGGAAAGAGAGTGAGGGAGAGAGAGAGAGAGAGAACGGGGGCACTAGGGCTTCCAGCCACTGCAAACGAACTTAGACGCGTGTGCCCCCTTGTGCATCTGGCTAACGTGGGTCCTGGGGAATTGAGCCACAAACCAGGGTCCTTAGGTTTCATGAACAAGCGCTTAACTGCTAAGCCACCTCTCCAGGCCAGAACTCACTCTGGTAGTCCCTGGCTGACCTCAAACTCACAAAGATTCTCCTATCTTTACCTCCAACCGTGCCCTGCTATTCTTTTTTTGTTTTGTTTTGGTTTTTTGAGGTAGGGTCTCACTCTAGCCCAGGCTGACCTGGAATTCACTATGGAGTCTCAGGGTGGCCTCGAGCTCATGGCAATCCTCCTACCTCTGCCTCCCGAGTGCTGGGATTAAAGGCATGCACCACCACGCCCGCCGGCTCCTGCTATTCTTTATTCTTGTATTTACCTAATGTTTTAGTTATATACTAACAGTAGCTTTTGGATATTCCCTCTCCCCCTTTTTCTTTCTCTTTCTTTTTTTTTCCTCTCTGTCTCTCCCCTCCCTTCCTCCTTTCCCACTGTACATCCAGTCTACCTCTTGATTTCTTAGAATCCACATTTAGTTTTCATAAGACACATTCCATGATGTGTACTATGAAACTGAACTTTAAAAAACAAGAAATCTTATGAAACTGAAGAATAAAGTAGACTATGTTGCACTACAGATAGTATACAGACAAGTCAGTAGCTGTAGAATAAGATCAGTTGGCTGAGTCTGTGGAAATCTTTTTACCTATTCTAACAGATCAATTATAGTCTATTTCCTTGTCTCAGTCTCATTCATCAGTCATGAATCATCAACATCCGCAGTAGTAAACAATTTTTTTAAAATTAAGCCCTTCCTTTTAAAATTTTAATTTAATTTTATTTGAGAGAGGGAGAATGGGAGGCATCAAGGTCTTCAGCCACTGTAAAGGAGCTCCAAACACATGCACCACCTTGTGCATCTGGTTTAAGAGGGTCCTGGGGAATTGAATCTGGGTCCTTTGGCTTTGCCTTAACTGCTAAGCCATCTTTCCAGCCTGTAAACAGTTTTTTTTAAAAAAATATATTTTATTTATTTATTTATTTATTTATTTATTTGAGAGCGAGAAAGAGGCAGAGAGAATGGGCATGCCAGAGCCTCCAACCACTGCAAATGAACTCCAGATGCATTCACCCCCTTGTGCATCTTGCTTACTTGGGTCCTGGAGAATTGAACCTGGATCCTTTGGCTTTGCCATCTTTCCAGCCCCCATAAACAGTATTTTAAGAGATCAAATTTGCTGTTACATAGATTCTATTCTTTAGAAATAAAGCCAGGCATGGTGGTGTGATTAACCCAGCACTTGGGAGGCAGATGTAATAGGATCACTGTGAGTTTGAGGCCACCTTGAGACTACATAGTTAATGTCAGGTCAGCCTGGGCCACAGTGAGACCCTACCTTGAAAAACCAAAATAAATAAATAAATAAATAAGTAAATTAATTAATTAATTAAAATATACCTCTAAAAACTGACAAGTATGTAATATGTTCAAATAGAGAACAAAGTGGATATGTAAGTCACTTAATTGTGAATGTTTTGGTATGAAGTCAGAGTGTATATAGTAAAACACAGGACTCTCTCTTCAGGTTTTATACTACTTATATTTAAGATTCATATTATAGATTATAGTCCTTTAACCTTTTTTCATTTGTATTTGTGGGTTCCTAGTCATCCTTTGTTTTAACTTTGCAGAGTTCTTTTTTTTTTTTTTATTTTGTTTCGTTTTTGTTCATTTTTATTTATTTATTTGAGAGTGACAGAGAGAGAAAGAGAATAGGTGCGCCAGTGCCTCCAGCCACTGCAAACGAATTCCAGACACGTGCGCTCCCTTGTGCATTTGGCTAACGTGGGTCCTGGGGAATCGAGCCTTGAACCGGGGTCCTTAGGCTTCACAGGCAAGCGCTTAACCGCTAAGCCATCTCTCCAGCCCCATAGTTCTTTGTTATTTCCTAGAATCTACCTTCTTTTTTTTTTTTAAATTTTTTGTTGTTGTTCATTTTTTATTTACTTATTTGAGAGCGACAGACATAGGGAGAAAGACAGATAGAGGGAGAGAGAGAGAATGGGCGCGCCAGGGCTTCCAGCCTCTGCAAACGAACTCCAGATGCGTGTGCCCCCTTGTGCACCTGGCTAACGAGGGACCTGGGGAACCGAGCCTCGAACCGGGGTCCTTAGGCTTCACAGGCAAGTGCTTAACCGCTAAGCCATCTCTCCAGCCCCATAGTTCTTTGTTATTTCCTAGAATCTACCTTCTGATGATTTCTTCTTCAATTGAAACACTTTATCCAAATAGATTTACTTAAATGTGTGAGAATATGAAACTTGTATTATATTATAGATAATCTTGTTTTTGTTTTTCTGGGGTAGGGTCTCCCTCTTCCCCAGGCTGACCTGGAATTCACTGTAGTCTCAGGGTGGCTTCAAAGTCATGGCGATCCTCCTACCTCTGCCTCCCAAGTGCTGGGATTAAAAGCGTGCGCCACCATGCCCGGTTACAATAACTTTTGATAAGCCTTTAAAATTTGTGCAAACTTCAGCATCAGCCTTATTTTCACTTTTATAAACATGTTCACTGTAGGACAGCATTAGCTTGAAGCCTTGGCTTTTCACAAATAGAGACAGACAGTCCTTCCCCTTCCTTCCTTTCTTTCTCTCCTCTTTTTCTTCTCCACCCCCATCCTTTTTGAGGTAATGGAGAGTAAACCCAAGGTCCTGTGCATGTTGAGCAAGTAGTTTACAGTCTTGTTATGTAGCCTGAGCATGGGCTGGTCTTGGATTTATGGTCTTCCTGCCTCAACCTCAGGAGTGGCAGGGATTATAAGCATGCATTGCCATGCCTGGATTGTTTCTCTAGTTTTTTGTTTTTTTTTTAAACTTTATTTTTATTTAGTTACTTGAGAGAGAGAAAGAGAAAATGAGCACACCAGGGCCTCCAGCCACTGTAATTGAACTTGAGATGCATGTACCACTTTGTGCATCTGACTTTATGTAGGTACTGGGGAATTGAACCCACACTGGCAGTCTTTGGAAGCAACCACCTTTAACTGCTGAACCATATCCCAGGCCCCAAAAGCATTTTTTTGTTTGTACCCCCGCCTCCGAATGCTGGGATTAAAGGCATGCGCCACCACACCTGGCTTTTATTTATTACACATACATACATACATATACATACATTGGTTTTTTGAGATGAGGTCTTGCTCTAGCTCAGACTGACCTGGAATTCACTATGTAGTCTCAGGGTGGCGTCAAACTGATTGCAATCCTTTTATCTCTGCCACCTGCCACCCCAGTGCTGGGATTTATTTATTTGCAGAGAGAGAGAGAATGAGCACACCAGGGCATCTAGCCACTGCAAATGAACTCCAGACTCATGTGCCACTTTGTGCATCTGGCATTATTTGGGTACTGAGGAATCAAACCTGGGTCATTGTGTTTGCATACAAGCTTACCTTAACTGCCCAACCATCTCTCCATCCCTGATGGAAGTTTGTTTTGTTTTGTTTTGTTTTTGGTGTGTTGAGGTAGGGTCTCCCTGTAGCTCAGGCTGACCTGGAATTCACTATGTAGTCTCAGGCTGGCCTTGAACTCACTGCAATCCTCCTACCTCTGTCTCCTGAGTGCTGGAATCAATAGTGTGTACCGCCATGCCCAGCTCCAATATAAGATTTTTAGCCATAAATTTCCATCAGACGTGTCACCTACTCATTAATATGGCATAGGTGATAGGACATACCAGGCACTATAGCAACTATCAATACTATTTTTTTGTTTGTTTTTGAGGTAGAGTCTCGCTCTAGCCCAGGCTGACCTAGAACTTACTCTGTAGCTCCAGACTAGCCGTGATTCTTCTATATCTGCCTCCCAAGTTGAGATTAATGATGTGAGCCACCACCTGGCTACGTGTATTTTTAGTCAGATTTTTTTTTCTAAATCACTTTATATCTTTGTGACAAAATCCTTTATTCACTGAGATACTCCCAAGACCCCCCCCCCGAAATCTTTTATACCCAATTATTTTGTCTTTCATTTACTTACTGTTGTGGCTGAGGAAATGACAGCTTTTTCTTTTCTTTTTTCAATTTTTACTTTTTTAAACTCTTGTGCCTGGTAGATTGGTGCATGCTTTATTTATCTGAGAGAGAACGAAAGAGGCAAATAGAGAGAATGAGCATGCTAGGGCCTCCAGCCACTACAAACGAACCCTAGGCACAGCATGCGCCCCCTTGTGCATTTGACATACATAGGTCCTGAGTAATCTAACTTTGGTCCTTAGACTTCACAGGCAAACATGCCTTAATTGCTAAGCCGTTTCCCCAGCCTGACAGCCTTTTCTTTTTCTTTTTCTTTTTTTTTTAAATATCTTTCTAAATTGATTTGAGAGAAAGAGACAGAGGGAGAGAGAAAGAATGGACATATCAGGGCCTCCAGCCACTACAAATGAACTCTAGATGCATACGTCCCCTTGTGCACCTGGCCTTATGTGGGTCCTAGAGAATTGAACTGGGATCCTTTGGCTTTGCAGGCAAACACCTTAACTACTAAGCCATCTCTCCAGTCCTTTTTCTTTTCTTTTCTTTTTTTATTAGAAACAGAGGGAGAGAGAGAGGGAGACTGAGCAAGCAAATGAGAGAGAGAGAGAGAAAGAAAATGGGCTCTAGCCAATGCAAACGAACTCCAGACATATGTGCTACTTTGTGCTTCTGGCTTATGTGGGACCTGGAGAATGGAATCTGGGTCCTTAGGCTTCACAGGCAAATGCCTTAACTGGTAAGCCATCTCTTTACTCCCCCCCCCCCCACAGCTTTTTCTTAATACCTAGGAAATCACTTTGATCACCATTCCACTTTAACTGTGTGGTTAATTACTGTGGACTAGCTAAAGTAGCAATTAGCAGAGTATTTTAGGAAGATCAGATGTTTCATTAACTTGGACTAAGTTGCTGCTGTGATTTTTCAGTTCTTTTTTTTTTTTAAAGGTATTTTTTTTTTAAATTTTATTTATTTATTTGAGAGCGGCAGACACAGAGAGAAAGACAGATAGAGGGAGAGAGAGAGAATGGGCACGCCAGGGCTTCCAGCCTCTGCAAACGAACTCCAGACACGTGCGCCCCCTTGTGCATCTGGCTAACGTGGGACCTGGGGAACCGAGCCTCGAACCGGGGTCCTTAGGCTTCACAGGCAAGCGCTTAACTGCTAAGCCATCTCTCTAGCCCGTTTTTTCAGTTCTTAAGGTTAGCTGTGTCATGTGTCTTTTCTTGAACATCCAAACATTTTGTTAAAAAAAAATTTGGGCTAGAGGGATGGCTTAGTGATTAAGGCATTTGCCTGCAAAGCCAAAGGACCTAGGTTCAATTCCTCAGGACCCAAGTTGGCCAGATGTACAAGGTGGCAAACATGTCTGGAGTTTTGCAATGGCTGGAGGCCCTAGTATGCCCATTCTTTCTCTCTCTGCCTCCCTCTTTCTCTGTCAGATAAATAAAAATATTAAATTTTTTTTTAAGTTAGGATATCGCTCTAGCTCAGGCTGATCTGGAATTCACTATATTGTCAGTTTCAGGGTGGCCTTAAATTCAGAGCGATCCCCCTACTTCTGCATCCTAAGTGCTGTGATTAAAGGTGTGTGCAACCACACACTACACAGGGACAAACAAAAGTGACTGAACAGAAGATCGCAGAATATGACAGACGATGAGCCAAGTTGGCATGATGGTAAATAGATTTTGACAGCTGGTGTGTGGGGCTTTTTTCCTACTCTCATTGAAGTTATAATTTGCAAAGTCAAAAGTAGTAGTCAATGTAATTGTACATTAAGAAATGAGATTTTTGTCTTTTATGTGACTTCCCCACCCTCTTCTGAGCAAGGGTTTTACTTTTAACTGAAGTTTGACCTGCAATTTACTGCGTAGTCCACAGTGACCTAAGACACAAGGCAATCCTTCCTCAGCCTCCCAAGTGCTAGGATTATAGCACTTATCATGCCTTATAGCATGTCTTTTATGTAGTTTGAAAACTCCTCATATGCTTTGTAGCATGCTCACATGTAGTACATTGGTTTATGTTGCATCATAATAAAACTTAGCTTACATTGTGCACAATGAATTATGTCTAGGATCATTGTTAGCTGACTTATTATTATAAAGTCAAACTGGAGTGATTCTAATCACTGAATAATTAGCAGATTTATAACAAAAAATTATCTCTCCAGCCTTTTTTTTTTGTTTGTTTGTTTTGAGGTAGGGTCTCATTCTAGCCGAGGCTGTCCTGGAATTCAGGATGTAGTCTCAAGGTGTCTGGAATTCATGATGATCCACCTACCTCTTCCTCCAAAGTGCTGGGATTAAAGGTGTGTGCCATCATTTCCCATTTTCTTTTTTGTTTGTTTGTTTGTTTTTTGGTTTTTCGAGGTAGGGTCTCACACTAGCCCAGGCTGACCTGGAATTCACACTTTAGTCTCAGGGTGGCCTCGAACTAACTCGGTGATCCTCCTACCTCTGCCTCCCGAGTACCGGGATTAAAGTTGTGCACCACCTCTCCTGGCTTCTTCTTTCTTTTTTCAATTTTTCTTTTTTTCTTTTTTCAAGGTAGGGTCTTACTCTAGCCCAGGCTGACCTGGAATTCACTATGGAGTCTCAGGCTGGCCTCAAATTCACGGCGATCCTCCTACCTCTGCCTCTCGAGTGCTGGGATTAAAGGCATGTGCCACCACGCCCGGCTCTATTTTATTTATTTTTACTTATTTGAGAAAGAGAGAGAATGGGCACACCAGGACCTCCAGCTAATACAAACGAACTCCAGACTCATGCGGCCCCTTGTGCATCTGGTTTATATGGGTACTGGGACATAGAACCTGGTTCCTTAGGCTTCCCAAGCAAACATGTTAATCTCCAAGCCATCTCTCCACCCCCATGTTGTATTTTCTTTAAGCCTCTGAGCCATTGCTGTTACCCAAGGAATTTTATTTTCAAGAATATCACAAAATTTAAGTTGATTTGTTTTGCATTTTCAAAATTACTTAAAGCCAGTGGCATATGCATGTAATCCCAGTGCTCGGGAGGCAGAGGTGGTAGGATTGCCCTGAGACTACATAGTGAATTCTAGGTCAGCCTGAGCTAGACTGAGATGCTACCTCAAAAAAACCAAAGACGAAAAATAAAAGAAAAAGAAAAAAAACTTACTTGCACAATGCATGCACATATATATGTGCTAGATTCTCTTGCAGCTATAAATGAGGGCCTGTCTGGCTGTATGTCAGTGGCTGAGGAATTGACCCCAGGAACCAGGCTTTGCAAGCAAGTGCCTTTAACCACTAAACCATCTCCTCAGCCCCTGTTGTAAGTCCTTGAGACTTCAAATAAACAAGTGAAAAATTCAGTGATTTTTTTTTTCTAGGCCTGATTTAAAATGTAATTTATGAGACTAATATGTATCCTATAGCGATTTTATAAATATAAGCTATTAAAGTATAACATACATCTTTAAAGACACTGGACAGAATTCACTATTAAATGTAAATTAATTTAGTTGGCTAAGATCTCTTGTAGTCTAGGATGGCCTTGGGTATGTAGCTGAGGATGACCTTTAACTTCTGATTCTCTTCCTAAGTACTGGGATTCTAGGCATGCACCATCATACTCTGTTTGAGCATATGCAATGTTAGGGATCAAACTTAGGTCTTCCTCTGTTGTAAGCAAATACTCAGCCATCTAGTTATATTCCAAGCCCCTTAAATGTAGTTTAAATTTTCATTTTATTTAATTTATTTGACAGATACAAAGAGGCAGAGAGAGAGAGACAGAGAGAGGGGGGAGTGAATGGGTGCACCAGGGCCTCCAGCCACTGCAAACGAACTCCAGGTGTGTGTGCTACCCTGTACATCTGGCTTACATGGGTCCTAGGGAATTGAATTTGAGTCCTAAGGCAAGCACCTTAACCGCTAAGCCATCTCTCCAGCCCTTAAATGTAGTTTAAAGTCTTAAACAGATCCATTTGAAAATGTAGAATAATTAGCACTAATATCTTAAAATAGTATATGCTGCTTTTTTTCATGTTTTCTTGAATTTGGTTATATAATGCGCTGCATGTAGTATTTAGTATACATAATGCCTGAGGATTTCTTTGAAAGAATAATACTGTTATTATAGTTGTAAATAAACATGGACTAGATTAAAAAGTAACTTTCTGCCAGGCATGGTGGCATATGCCTTAAATTCCAGTACTCTGGAGGCAGAGGTAGGAGGACCACTGTGACTTCAAGGCTACCCTGAAACTACATAGTGAATTCCAGGTCAGCCTGGGCTAGAGCAAGAATCTACTTTGAAAAACCAAACAAACAAAACCAAACAAACAAAAACTTTCCTTTATTTGTTTAGGTCTTTAAAAATTTTATTGACGCCGGGCGTGGTGGCGCACGCCTTTAATCCCAGCACTCAGGGAGGCAGAGGTAGGAGGATTGCCTTGAGTTCAAGGCCACCCTGAGATGACAGAGTTAATTCCAGGTCAGCCTGGACCAGAGTGAGACCCTACCTCGAAAAACCAAAAAAACCAAAAAAAAAAAAAAATTTTATTGACAACTTCCATAAATAAAAACAATATACCATGATCATAATCCCATCCAAATACTCTCCTTTCCTTCTTCCCAAATCCCCCCTACATTGAGTCCCTTCTTCATTTAAGCTAGACTTCCATTTTGGTGCCATACTTTTCTTCCCTTCTGTGATGCAGGTCTTGTGTAGGTAATGTTAACCACTGTGAGGTCACTTTGGGTCTGGATTGCTGCATTGTAAGCAGTCCTCCCCTTTGGCTCTTATAGTCTTTCTTTCTTTCAGAGAGAGGCAGCTAGAGAGAGAGAATGGGTGTGGTATCCAGCCATTGCAAATGGACTCAGATGCGTGCACCACCTTGTGCATCTGGCTTATATGGGTCCTGGGGAATTGAGCCTGGGTCCTTTGGCTTTACAGGCAAGTGCCTTAACTGCTAATCCATCTCTCTAGCCCTATTCTTTCATTTTATTTATTTATTTTGGTTTTGGCTCATATTCTTTCTTCTACCTCTTCCACAGTGGATGCTGATCCTTTGAGGGTGCAGAATACTCCACTGTCACTTATCAGTGCTTTAGACATTTTTCAGTCACCCCAGTGGTCACCACCATCTGAAATGAAAAGTTTCTCTAACCAAAAATGGGAGTAACATTTTCCATGATTATAAAATATATCCCATGGTAATTCCCTCCCTCCCCACCCCCACATTACTTTTTTAAAATACTTCTAGGATCAGATGTGGTATATGCCTTTAATCTCAGCACTCGGGAGGCAGAGTTCAGGAGGATCGTTGTGCAATTTGAGGCCAGTCTAGACTGCAGAATAAATTTCAAGAGTCTACGTCCAAAAAAACAAACAAACAAAAAAATGCTTTTGGGGCTTGGGATGTGGTTCAGCAGTTAAAGGTGCTTGCTTCCAAAGACTGCCAGTGAGGGTTCAGTTCCCCAGTACCTACATAAAGTCAGATGCACAAAGTGGCTCATGCATCTGGAGTTTGTTCACAGTGGCAAGTGGCCCTGGTACACATATTCTCTTTCTCTGTCTCTGTTTACAAGTAAATAAAATAAAAATATTGAATACTTTTGGCGTTTTTCTTTGTTTCTAAATGTGTGTATGCATGTGTAGGTGTATGCACCTAGAGGTCAGAAAAACCTTGTTGTCATTCCTTGGGTGCTATCTACCTTTTTGAAGACAAGATCTCTCATTGGCCTGGAGTGCTTTTTAACAAAACATATTTAGTTATTTGTGAAGAAAATATGCTGAACAAAAGAAAGCTTGAGGACTGAGGGTACTATTCATTGGCAGAATGCAAACCTAGCATATAGGAGGTTTTGGGTTTGATCTCCAGTATCTCAAAGAAAAAGGGGTGTGTGTGTGAACATTGTTAAAATTATAAGAGCTGAGGAGATGGCTCAGTAGGTAAAGGTACTTGCTTATAAAGTCTGACAGCCCGGGTTCAATTCTCCAGTGAACATGTAAAGCCAGATGCCCAAAATGGTGTATGCATTTGGAGTTCATTAGCAGTGGCAAGAGACCCTTGTATACCCATTCATTTTTTTTCTCTCTTCCCCCCTTTCTCCTTGCAAATAAAAATAAAGAAAAAATTAGGAAAAACGAGGAAAGAGCAGGGCATAATCCCAGCATTGGAGGCTGAGGTAGGAGGATTGCTGTGAATTCTGGGCCTGCCTGGAGCTGCAGAGTGAGTTCCAGATCAGCCTGGGCTAGACAAACAAACAAAAAATATATACACAAATTACTTATTTTTTGTTGTTGTTGTTTGGTTGGTTTTCAAGATAGGGTCTCGCTCTAGCCCAGGCTGACCTGTACTGTAATTCACTCGGTAATGTCAGGGTGGCCTCCTACCTCTGCCTCCCAAGTGCTAGGATTAAAGGTATGTGCTAATACCCCCAGCTAAATTACTTAATTTTTAAAAAGAGGGAGGTGGGGCTGGAGGGATAGCATTTGCCTGCAAAGCCAAAGGGACCCAGGTTCGATTCCCCAGGACATACGTTAGCCAGATGCACAAGGGGGCTCATGCGACTGTAGTTTGCTTGCAGTAGCTGGAGGTCCTGGTGCCACCATTCTTTCTCTCTCCCTCTTTCTCTGTCAAATAAATAAACATAAATATGTATATCCATATATATATGTATGTATGTATGTGTGTGTATATATATGTGTGTATGTATATATATGTGTGTATATATACACACACACACACACACACACACACACACACACACACATATATATATATAAATAAAAGAGGGAGGGGTAAAGTAATCCAGAAGTTCCTGGTCTTGCTCGCTACCAACATCTTGCTGTGGGCCTATTTATGTACTAATGGATATCTCCTAGATGATTGTATTAAGAGCAAAAAAGAATCACTTATGATTTAGGAATTTGTAATTAAATCTTACAGTTCATCAAGTAGATGAATTATCACCAGTAACAACTTTCTGTGTATGAAACAGTGATTCTGAGCTTACCACCGAAAAAGATCTTAGGCTAATTGTTCCTGAAACAACATATTTCTAAGGCATGAAAATATAAGCATATTTTAGTGATAATTAGCACAGATTAATATTTTGTTAAGTAAAACACCATGCCTTATATAAACAATTCATGAAACCCATTTTACCAGCTCAAAGTAAATGAAATGCCAATTTCAAAGACAAATTTGGAAAAGTTGAGCTTGGTGGTACATCCTCTAATCCCAGCACTCAGGAAGCAGAGATAGGAGGATCATCATGAGTTCAAGGCTACCCTGAGACTTCACAGTGAATTCCAGGTTAGCTTGGGTCAGAGTGAGACCCTACCTTGAAAAACAAAAGAACAACAAAAAAACTGGCTGGAGCAATCACTCAGCAGTTGAGGTGCTTGCCTGCAAAGCCTAACAACCTGAGTTAATTCCCTAGTACCTACATAAAGCTAGATGCACAAGGTGGCACATAAGTCTTGAGCTCGTTTGCAACAGCTAAGGTCCTAGTATGCCCATTCTCCCCTGCCCCACCTCTGAGCTAGGCAAGTGTAGTGGCATACACTTTTTAATCCCAGCACTCGGGCCAGAGATATGAAGGATTGCTGTGAATTCAAGGCTAACCTGGGAGTACATAGATGAACCTGGGCTAGGGCGAGACCCTGACTCAAAATGAATGAAAAATAAAGAATGAATGAATGAATAAATAAATAAATAAAATTTTCTGTCTAGCTGAGATAGACAGTAGGGGCATGCCAGACTGTCAGGCTTTGGAGCAAATGCCATTGAGCCAACTCCCTAGCCTGAAATGCTATTTTTTTTTTAATACTGTTTTATAGGAGATTTATTTGAAGAGCTATTACAACATTTTACTCTAGAGAGAGCAAGAGTGAGAATCGGTATACCATGGCCTGAGCCACTGCAGTGGAACTCCAGATGCTTGTACCACCTAGTGGACATGTGCAAACTTGCATTTGGCTCACCTTTGTGCATCTGGCTAAGGTGGGATCTGGAGAGTAGAACATGGGTCTTAGGCTTTGCAGACAAGTGCCTTGACTGCTAAGCCATCTCTCCAGCCCTGAAATGCTATTTTTATTACCTATAGTTAACCTATTTAAGAAAAAGATTAGAAAAGTTTAACATCAAAAAATGAGGAAGTACAAAAATCCTGGAATTTGTATTGCCAGCCCTAATTTGAAGCTATTGCTTTTAGAATTATGAACTTTATTCTTACCTGGGGGGAAGATGCCATGATCACAAAGGTGGTCTTCCCAGGGCAAGGCTTATCCATTGCACTCCAGATGTGCTGACCCCTGAGGTTTCCCCAAATGTGGGAAACTTGGCTGCATAATTTGTGGTACTGGGGGACTATGTTTGTGCTCAAGGAACAAAGAAAGAATTATGAACTTTGTTAGCCAGATGTAGGGCCGAGTTTATAGTATATAAATAACTGGGGTTTTTTGTTTGTTTTTGAAGGTAGGGTCTCACTCTAGCCCTGGCTGACCTAGAATTCAATATGTAGTCTTTAGGTGGCCATGAACTCACAGTGATCCTCCTATTTCTGCCTCAAGAGTGCTGGGATTAAACATGTGTGCCATCACATCTGGCTGAGGTTATATTTAATAGGACTTTTTCCCCTCACCCACTGCTGGAAATTAAACTTTGTGTTTAATGAGTGATAGGCAAATATTCTACCACACTGTTATTTTTCTAGTTCACCATGAATCTTAATAAGAATTCACTAACTTCAAATATCAGATCAGCTTGTTTGAGTGGCTGGTGCTGTGTTGTGCGAAAAGTGGAGAGATGGAGTGTGGCTGGAGAACAGTACAGACAGATTCATTCCATTGATCTGATGTCATCTCATACCTGCTATAAAATTGTAAAACCCCAAATGCTGTTTTTCTGTGCATTGCAGCTTTATATTTGTGGTGTAGCTAGAGTGATTTTATTTATGTCTCTGCATCAGTTTTTTCAGACTTTTTTGCCAAAGGTGTTTTCAATGTCTTCTTTGCATTTTTGTCATATTTTAAAGTATTTTATTCTTGTTTATTTGACAAAGAATGGGCATGCCAGGACCTCCAGTCACTGCAGACAAACTCCAGCCACCTGCACCCTCTTGTGCATCTGGCTAATGTGGGTCCTGGGGAATTGAACCAGGGTCCTTTGATTTTGCAAACAAATGCCTTAACCACTAAGCCAGCCATCCAGCCCAGAATTTTTGTCATATTTTAAAGAGTGAGAACTATTACCTAAGGGAAACTTAAATTTTTTAAATCTTTTCTAAAATACTATTTATTTATTTATTTGAGAGAGAGAAAGAAGCAGAGAGAGAGAATGGGTGGGCCAGGGCCTCCAGCCACTGCAAATGAACTCCAAATACATGCCCCCTTGTGCATCTGGCTTACGTGGGTCCTGAAGAATCGAACCAGGATCCTTTGGCTTCGGCAGGCAGATGCCTTAACTGCTAAGCCATCCCTCCAGCCCAATACAGGTATAGGCAGAGAGGAGGGAGGGAGGGAGGGAGAATAGGTGCACCAGGGCCTCCAGCCACTGTAAACGAACTCCAGATGCATGTGCCACCTTGCGTATCTGGCTTCCGTGGGTCCTGGGGAATCAAACTTAGGTCCTTTGGCTTTGCAGGCAAATGCTACAACAGCTGATCCATCTCTCCAGCACCCCATTTTTTTTTTTAAATCTTAAAGTTAACAAAGAGTGTTTGAGGTAGGGTCTCACTCTAGCTCAGGGTGAACTTGAACTCACAGTGACCCTTCTACCTGTGCTTCCCAAGTGTTGGGATTAAAGGTGTGTGCCACCACACCTGCCACAAAAATCTTTTTTAATAAAAAAAAAAAAAGCAAAACCTATGTTTTAAATTTGGTATCTATCATGTGGTATCTATCATGTTTAATGTCCCAGAATAGCACATTGAGTTTTTGGCATCTTCCATCCTGCCATTGCCAACAAAAGCTGCACCATATGGTAGAAATGCTGTTACGGTAGAAAACCCACTCATTGTAGAGACATTACTTGACATGAAGCAGAGCTGCTGCTCCCATATGCTTATCTTATTAAAGTCAGCATGTTGAACAGGGTATAGGAAGTATATCATGGTATCCTATCTGTTGAGTCTTTCAGCTCTTTCCTCCTGGCTTCAGCATTTGACCATGTTATGCAACTATGTTTATATTTATATTTTCATGGGATCTTTAACCAACAGAAAGAAACTTTTATTTTTTTATTTATTTATTTTTTGAGGGAGGGTCTCACTCTAGCTCAGGCTAACCTGAACTTCACTATGTAGCCTCAGGGTGGCCTCAAACTCATTGCGATCCTCCTACCTCTGCCTCCCAAGTGCTGGGATTAAAGGCATACGCCACCACACCTGGCTTTAAATATTTTATATTTATTTGGTTATTTATTTGACAGAAAGAGACAGGGAGAGAGCGAGAGAGAGAGAGAATGGGCACTCCAGGCCTCCAGCCACTGCAAATGAACTCCAGATGCATGTGCCACCTTGTGCATCTGGCTAACGTGGGTCCTGGTGAATGAAACCTGAGTGCTTTGGCTTTGCAGGCAAATGCCTTAACTGCTAAGCCATCTATCTCTCCAGCCCAAGAAACTTTTTAAAAAAATTTTATTTGTTTATTTGCATGCAGGGTAGGAGATGGATATGGGCATGCCAGGACCTCCAGGAGCAAACTCCAGATGCATGCACTACTTTGTGCATCTGATTTTACATGGGTATTGGGGAATTGAACTCTGGTGGTTAGGTTTTACAGGCAAGTGCCTCAACTGCTGAACCATCTCTCCAGCCCCAGAAAGAAACTTCGGAATGAATATTGTAGGAAGGAAGATCATGTGCCTTTTATTTTATTTGTTTATTTTTTGTTTCTATTTTTTTGAGGTAGCATCTCATTCTAGCTCAGGCTGAACTGGAATTCACTATGTAGTCTCAGGGAGACTTTGAATTCACTGTGATCCTTCTATCTTAGCCTCCCAAGTGCTGGGGTTAAAGCCATATGCCACTACGTGTAGCTATTTTATATATTCAAATTTGTTTTTGTTTATTTTCAAAGAGAGAGAGAATGGGAGTACCAGGATGTCCTGCCACTGCAAACGAACTCCACATGCATGACTCTTGTAAACTGTTTTGTGTTGGTAATTATTCTGTCAAAATTGTCATGTGGCTTCAGAAAGATAAGATTTTAACTAATATTTATGAGAGAAAAGTTCGTGAAACTTGTTTTTCTCTTTTCACTATAGCTCAAATTCAGACTATTCTCCTGGCTGAAAATGAAATCAATGATTAGCTTTACCCAAATTATTGTTCAGTGTAGGAGTTAGATTGAAAAGAACTTTAGTCTTACATAGTGAGTTGCTTTACTTATTATCCACAAACAGGAAAGTCAAATATGAGAAAAAATGAATTTTGTCATAAGTATAAATTGTACCCTTAAGATAATATGCTGATGCAATACACTTTTGTTGTGTCTGGTCTATTTTAGTGGTAGTTACTTACATAAGCTAGGTCTACCTTTAATTCTAAAACAATATGATTAGTCATCCTTAAGGGGAAAACATACCTGTGCTTCATTTTTTTTTTTTTTTGTTTGTTTCTGTTTGTAGATTTCACTTTTTTTTTTTTTTTTTTTTTTTTTTCAAGGTAGGGTCTCGCTCTGGCTCAGGCAGACCTGGAATTCACTATGTAGTCTCAGGGTGGCCTCAAACTCAACGCAGTCTTCCTACCTCTGCCTCCCAAGTGCTGGGATTAAAGGTGTGCGCTACCACGCCTGGCTGTTTTTTGAATTTTTTGTTTTGTTTTTGAGATCAAGTCTCTCAATAGCCTAGGCTGGCCTCAAACTCATAGCACTCTTATCTTCCTACCTTTACCTCCCAAGTGCTGGCATTAAAGGTGTGTGCCACCACACCTGCTGTTTTTTGTTGTTGTTGTTGTTTTTGGAATTTTTATAGTTGTATTCATTATTTGCAAGCAGAGAGAGGGAAAGGAGAGACTGTATGAATGACAGTGGATACACCAGAGCCTCTAACCATTGCAAATGAACTCCAGAGGCATATTGCCACTTTGTATATCTGGCTTTGCAAGTTTACTGGGGGAGTTGAACCTGGGCCCTTATGCTTTACAGGCAAACCATCTCCCTATTTATTTTAGACATAGGGTCCTCACTTTATACCCCAGACTAGCATTCACCTGCCTCATCCTTCTGTGTACTAGGAAATTGTTTTAAACTGGGGTGTCAACTTACTATTCTTAGACTTGTTTCTTTGTTCTCTTTTAGTAGCTGTTGAATATATTATTTTGGAAGATTATGGGTGTTGAGATCACTTGTTCAGTGTTAAGTATTTTGGGAAGAAAGATTAATGCATTCACTTCTCTCTTTTCAAACTGCATTAGCTTGTAATTAGTTTAAAATTGTCCCAAGTTATCTTCTAAGTCATAGATCCTTACCTTCTTTATTTCTGGTTCAGATTAGTTTCAGAAACCTTAAATTTAAACCTTGTGTTTTAGACATTAGATTTCTCAACGCTCTTACAAAGAATAACAATTTTAATGATGAAAGTTTTTTAAGTACACTACTTCAAGGCCTGAGCATGACTGGAAGAATTGGAGTACCCTAGCTCTGGACCTCCTTTTGCACTGTTTTGTATTACCCTCTTACAGGTGACTGTCAGGTAATTGAAAAGAACAAACCCAAAAAGATTCATGACATTTAACCAGATTGTAAAAGTCATTGATTTTATTACAGGTTACTGTCAGTTGATTGAAAAGAATAAACCAGAACAGATTTGTGACATTTAAACTGGATTGTCAAAATCTTTGATTTTATTGAAGTTTTCCTGTTGAGGACAAGTAACATTTATGTTCACAAAATGAATGAACTTAAATTTGAATTTGATGTGTTAAGGTATTGATTTACTGTAGCAGGCTATAAACATCTCTCAGGAGGTCTAGGTTGACTAGCATGTGGGACTTACTGGGTCAGTACCCCACTATGACAAAAGAGAAGAGTTCTAAATTAAACCCTAGTTTGTTTGGCTATATAAAGATATCTTTATCTGTTCACTTGTTCCTACGTACACAAGCTCTTCAGAGTCTTAAAACATGAGCAAACAAGATTAAAACTATTTAATCCCTTAATGTTTTACTAAGAAATAAAAACCTTAATAAAATTCAAGTTCAGGATCTTATATCTGGGCTGAAGAGATGGCTCAGAGCTTAAGACTCTTGCTTTCAAAGCCTAATGACCCCAGTTTGATTCCCCAATACCCTTGTAAAGCCAGGTGCACAAAGTGCTACATGTCTGGAGTTCGTTTGCAGTAGCTAGAGGTCCTGGTGTGCTGTGTAACAAGTTCTACAGGCTGTGCTGTAATATATACTTAGAAATAATTTGGGAGTATCCTTTGTTCTTATTTAAGTGGGCATAAGCATTCTTTAATAGGGAAGCAACACATATTAAACCATGGGTAGATTTATGGGGCTATCCCCATGTCACTGAGCCATCTCTTCAGCCCCTACCCCTTTTGTTTTTTTAATTTTTTGTTTCATACTTTTACAAATCTCTAATGTCTGCCAACAGGAAAAGTTAAGTTCTCATATCTGCTTTTCTGTTCAGTCTTATGATGAAGCTATCACATCTCATGCCTAGCATGTATGATGCTCTAGGTTCAAACCCCAGTACCATAAAAAAAAAAAACTCTCAAGAAGAAAAACATCACACACATCAGACAGCTTTCCAGAAAACTGCTGTGTACACTCAAAGAATGAGAATGAAAAAGTGAAGTCTCTTAATATCATTAAAAAATAGCGGGAGCCGGACAGGTTAGTACGCCTTTAGGGAGGCAGAGGCAGGAGAATCACCATTGAGTTTGAGGCCACTCTGAGACTACATAGTGAATTACAGGTCAGCCTGGACTAGAATGAAACCCTACCTCAAACAAAACAAAAAAAAATAAGAATAACATTGGGGGCTGGAGAGATGCCTTAGTGGTTAAGGCACTTGCCTGTGAAGCCTAAGGACACAGGTTCAATTCTCCAGGTCCCACATAAGACAGATGCACATGGTGACACATGCATCTGGATTTATTTGCAATGGCTAGGGCCCTGGAGTGCCCATTCTCTCTCTCTAACTCTCTTTCCCCCCTTCCTCTGTCCCCCCTCTCTGTCTCTAATAAAATAAATATTAAAAAAATAATAATAGTGGGAACCAGGCATAGTGGTGCATGCCTTTAATCCCAGGCAGGGCAGGAGGATTGCTGAATTTGTGGCCACCCTGAGGCTACATAGTGAACTTCAGGTCAGCCTTGGCTAGAGTGAGACCATACCTCAAAACCTGCCCCCTCCCCCAAACATAATGGGTTTGCACATACACAGTGCTCTCACCCATTTGTGCCTACACTATATCAGCAGAGGCGGTGCCAGCTCTCTGACCTAAAACCAGCTATGTGAACACTGAATACTGCTATAAGAACAAGGTTCCAAAGTAGAGGATGATGAGATCATCTACAGCCTGTTCAATGTGGCCTGTCACTGCTCACCAGCCCTGGGAGAACCCCCTCTCTACCACAAAAACCATTAACTGCTAAGACAATGCTACTCCTGTCCCAAAGGATGAGAACATGTGTGGTTTGAGGGTTGGACATAGACAGGTGTATAGGAACCAGCTGGTTAGTAGCCTGTTGTTAAGCCTCAGGATTGAACTGATGTCAGAAAGGTGGTTCTTTAGAACGTAGAGTCCTTTCTAAAGACAGAGCAGGGGATAGAAAACCACAGCTTCTGGTGAGGCCAAGCTGCAGCCATGCATATGCTGTCCTGTGAGAATTTTCGCTGTTGAATTCTCAAAATTTTATAGTTTGCTACAAAACAAATTACCCTTTGGCTTCCTTAAGAATCCTGTTTGGGCTGGAGAGATGGCTTAGAAGTTAAGGTGCATGCCTGCGAAGTTTAAGGGTCTGGATTCCATTCTCCAGGTACCACGTAATCCATATGGCACGTGGTGTGCCTCATGTGTCTGCAGTTCATTTGTAGTGGCTAGAGGCCCTAGTATACCTGTTCACACTTTCTCTCTCTGTCTCTGATAAAAAAATACATAAATTTTTCTTTTAAAGAATCCTCTTTTCAGGTCCCCTCACATTTTGAGAAACAGTGTAGTGTCCTAGCATAATCTTCTCAATAGCATGTAAGGATATCACTATCAGGCAGAGAGAAGAATAAGGGTTCAGAGAACCTGGCCTCCATATAGTATGTATCTTAGATAGTTTGTGTTACTTTTAGTATAGGTCCTCTATAGAAACAAGGAAAACACATCCTACTGGCCTTGACCTGTCTTCTTGTTATATAAATTGTCATAATGTGCTACAAAAAAAATTGTTTAAGGAAAAGTAAAAGGAAAAACAAAAAAGTATGATACATTCTGCAACAGACGTACTGTTTTTGAATTTGGTTTAGGATACGTGAATTAGGACCTCTAGTACCTACTACTATTCTCTTACATACTACAGCAAAGTCATGATAAGCCATATAGTAAATATCAGGTAAATGTGGAAAGCAAAGGAATCAAATATCCTTATTTCTCTTATTCTGTATCTAAAATATAATTCAGTGACATATTCCACAAAGATTTAAGGTGTGCTAGCTACACTAAGAGACTGTAATTATTGATAGTTATGATTATGTGGAACTTTTTAAACAAAATGGAGCTGTTCTGAAATGTAGATATTTTCATTCACAAGCAAGATCTTTAAGAAAATATTTTATTTTTATTTATGTATCTATTTGACAGAGAGGGAGAGAGAGAATGGGCGCACCGTGCCATCCAGCCACTGGAAATGAACTCCAAATGTGTGTGCTTCCTTGTGCATCTGGCTAAAGTGGGCCCTGGGGAAGCGAACCTTTGCAGGCAAACATCTTAACCACTAACCTATCCCTCTAGCCCTCAAGATTTTTTTTTTTTTTTTTTGTTAATATCAAGAGAGCTAAACAGCGGAGTGCCAGAAGAGCTGGACTAGTCAAGAGAATTTGTCCACTCCCAACTTGCATATACATGCTGGGATGACAGCTGTGCACTGCCACATCTGGTTTCATTTTTTTTTTTCTTTCTTCTTCAGGTTCTACATTCTCTGGTTCTGAATCATAAGCTCTGTCTACTCATTTTATTAATATGGTGACATAATGGTAATTCTCTTTCTCAACAAAAGAATTACCACTGAGACAAAGCAGATATTTTTTCAGGTGCAGAGCAGCATGTCCCAGAATCCCTTCCCTTTGAGCACATTCTTCGCAGGTCTTACCAAACTCCAAATGGTCCCTGGGAAGCTGGAAGCTGCTGGCTTCAAATATCCCTTCCCCAGCAGGATGAGCTAGGGATGCCTGGAGCTCAGAATCACCATTTTGGACCCCCCACACTCATGGCTGTCGCTTCAGCGCTTCCACTTGGCAGTCATATTGCTACTTCTACCTTTTATTTTGAGGCGCGGTCTCATAGTAGCCCGGACTGACCTAGAACCTACTGTAGATGAGGCTGGCTCAAGCACACAATGATCTTCCTCTGATCTCAGCCTTCTGAGTACTGGGAATACTGGATGGGGTTAAAACACATGAGCTACCACACCTACCTTTCTGTTTAGTTCTTCAGCCCGTTTTTTGGTGGGGCTGTTCATTTTATGTCTAGTGTTTTTGATTTCTCAAGGTAGGGTCTCACTCTAGCCTAGGCTGACCTGCAGTTCAGTATGTGGTCTCAGGTTGGCCTCAAATTCACAGACATCCTTCTACCTCGGCCTCCTGACTGCTGTATGTCTAGCTTTTTGAGTTCTCTGTATATTCTAGCTATTAATCCTTTTTCAGTTATATAGTGTTACAGTCAGCATTGCTGGTAGAAATCACTCAACCAAGAGCAGCTTTTGGAAAAAAGAGGTTTGTTTTGGCTTGCAGGCTCGAAAGGAAGCTTCACAATGGCAGGGGAAAACGATGGCATGAGCAGAGGGTGGACATCACCTTCTGGCCAACATAAGGTGGACCATAGCAATAGGAGAGTGTGCCAAACACTGGCAAGGGGAACTGGCTATAACACCGATAAGCCTGCCCCAACAATACACTGCCTCCAAGAGGTGTTAATTCCCAAATCTCGATCATCTGGGAACCTAGCATTCAGAACCCTTAAGTTTATGGGGGATACCTGAATCAAACCACCTCATATAACTAGCAAAGAATTTATCCCATTTGTAGGCTGTTTACTCACTAAACTGTTTCTTCTGCTGCACAGAAGCTTAATTTCATCAGTTTCCATTTATTGATTGTAATCTGATTTCCTGGGCAACTGAAGCCCTATTCAAAAAGATCTTACCCATGCCTATATCTTGAAGAATTCTCCCTACATTTTCCTCTAGCACTTTTCAGAGTTTCATGTCACATGTGGAGGTCTTTAATCCATTTAGAGTTGATTTTCCTGCTGGATGACAGATAAGGATCTAGTTTCATTCTGCATGTTGTACATAACCACTTTTCTCCAGCACCTCTTGTTAAAGAAGGTGTCTTTTCCCCAGCATTTTTGGCCATTTTTGCAAAACACAAAAACAAAACAACACCAAAAGTAACATTAACCCTACAGGTTAATATCAGAATCTTCAGTTCTGTTCCATTTATCTACCTGTCCATTTTTATAGCATTACTTTGCTGTTTTTGTTACTGTGGCTCTGTAACACAGCTTGAAATTATGTATGGTGGTATCTCCCACTGTATCCTATCTCACCCCAGGGTGGTTTTGGCTCTCTGGGACATCTTGTGCTTCCAAATGAATTTTAAGATTTTAATTTTATGATTGCTTTTTCTTTCTTTTTTGTGTGTGGGGGTGCTGAGGTATGGTTCACTATAGTCCAGGCTGACCTGGAATTCACTATGTAATCAGGGCTCATAACTACCCCTGTTGTAGGTTTTCAGCATGCAGTGTTGCTTTTGATCTTAAAAATTACATAGAAACTGGGTGTGTTGATGCAGCTTTTAATCACAGTTCTCAGGAAGCAGAGGTATGTGGATTGCAGAGAGTTTGAGGCTACCCTGAGACTACATAGTGTGTCAGGTCAGCCTGAGCTAGAGTGAGACCCTACCTCATAAATAAAAAGAAAGAGAGAGAGAGAGAGAGAGAGAGAGAGAGAGAGAGAGAGAGAGAGAGAAGTAAAGAGAGAAAGAAAGAAAGTTAAAAGTTTTACATAGACAATAAAAGTTCACTTTGGTGTATTTGTGAAGTCTATAATTTTCTTTAAATTTTTTTATTTATTTTTATTTATTTGAGAGTGACAGAGAGAAAAAGAGGCAGAGAGAGAGAAAGTGAGTGCACCAGGGCTTCCAGCCACTGCAAACAAACTCCAGACATCTGCGCCCCCTTGTACATGTGGCTAATGTGGGTCCTGGGAAATCAAGCCTCGAACCAGGTCCTTAGGCTTCATAGGCGAGTGCTTAATGGCTGAGCCATTTCTCCAGCCTGAAAGTCTATAATTTTCAACGGTCTTCTCATAGTTTTAGAGAAAGAGTAGAATTTCACCAATGAATTAATATTTGAAGATACAAGAGAAGTAAGTGTTCTCAGCAGAGTTGTCTATTCTAAAGATGAAGCTGTACTGGAGAGGTGGCTTAACAGTTGAGGTGCTTGCCTGCGAAACCTAAGGACCCAGGTTTGTTTCCCCAGATCCCACGTAAGCCACACACATAAGGTGACACATGAGCATAAGATTGTCCATGCACACAGATGGCACACATGTCTGGAGTTTGATTGCAGTGGCTACAGACCCTGGCACTTCAATTCTCTCTCCCACGTGCTCGCTCCCACTCTCTCACTCTCTCTCATAAAGAAAAGACAATAAAAGAAAGAAAGAAAGAAAGAAAGAAAGAAAGAAAGAAAGAAAGAAAGAAAGAAAGAAAGAAAGAAAGAAGGAAGGAAAGAGAGAAAGAAAGGCTTAGGGGAGATGGCTTAGTGGTTAAGGCACTTGTGTGCAAAGCCAAAGGACCTCATTTCAATTCCCCAGGACCCATTTAAGCCAGATGCAAAAGGTGGCACATGTGTTCATTTGCAGTGGCTGGAGGCCCTGGCACGTCTATTCATATTCTCTCTTTTTTTATTTGAAAGAAAGTGTGTGTGTGTGTGTGTGTGTGTGTGTGTGTGTGTGTAGAGGGGGGGAGGGGGAGAGAGAATTGGCATGCCAGCTAGGGCCTGCATGTGCCACTTTGTGCATCTGGCTTATGTGGGTCCTGAGGAATTGAGCCTGAGTACTTTGGCTTTGCAGACAAGTACCTTAACTGCTAAACCATCTCCACAGCCCCTCTCTTCCTCTCCCTCTTTCTTTCTCTCTCTCAAATAAATAAATAAAAATAAAATATTAAAATAATTAAGGATGAAGCCGGGTGTGGTGGTGCATGCCTTTAATCACAGTACTCAGGATGCAGAGGTAGAAGGATTACCATGAGTTTGAGGCCACCCTAAGACTACATAGTGAATTCCAGGTCAACCTGGGCCAGAGTGAGACCCTACCTCAACCTCCCCCCAATAAACAAATAAATAAAAATAAAGATTCAGGGCTGGAGAGATGGCTTAGTGGTTAAACACTTGCCTGTGAAGCCTAAGGACCCTGGTTCGAGGCTTAATTTCCCCAGGACCCACATTAGCCAGATGCACAAGGGGGCGCACTGTTCACAGTGGCTGGAGGCCCTGGCGCGCCCATTCTCTCTCTCACTGTCTTATCTGCCTCTTTCTCTCTCTGTCTGTCCCTCTCAAATAAATAAATTAAAATAAGCAAAATTTAAAAATAAATAAATAAAAAATTAAGATTCAGCTGTCTAAAAATCAGTGGTAAATTGGCCCTAGTTTGTCTATGGAGTCTTGCCTATGTGCCTTTTCTCCTATTTAAAATTAAACATGTTCTTATAGAGGTGACTATATAATGTTTACAGAAGTATAGTTAACCAACAAATTCAGGAGATGCTAAATAGTTAAGTCTAAGAATGGTAAGCATAGGATTCCTCACTTTCTCCCTGAGGTATCTGCCTCTCAGCATTGAAAATGCCTTTCTAGTTCCTCCTGTGCCCCATGCTCTGCCTCATATATATAACTGGCCCTCACCTGCTTCAACATTGATACAAGCAACATCTAGCCAGGCATAGTCTTCTTTTTAAGGCTCATCTTAGATATCCCTTGGCCATACATTCTCTGTTTTTCTTATTTAAAATACTGGTGTTGGAGCTGGGCATGGTGGCACACGCATTTAATCCCAGCTCTGGGAGGCAGAGGTAGGAGGATCACCGTAAGTTCGAGGCCACCCTGAGACTCCATAGTGAATTCCAGGTCAGCCTGGGCTAGAGTGAGACCCTACCTCAAAACAACAACAAAATACACACACACGCACACACACACACACACACACACACACACACACACACGGTTTGATTCCTCAGGATCCTATGCAGTGGCTGGAGTCCCTGGCGCACCCATTCTCTCCCTCTCTCTTTGTCAAATAAACAAATTAATAATAAACTGTTTCTAAAATATTGGTGTCCCTTTATGCCAGGCGTGGTGGTTCACGCTTTTTAATCACAGCACTCAGGAGGCAGAGGTAGGAGGATCGCCATGAGTTCAAGGCCACCATGAGACTACAGAGTTAATTCCAGGTCAGCCTGGACCAGAGTGAGACCCTACCTCGAAAAACAAAAACAAAAACAAACAAAGAAACAAACAATATATATATATATATATACACATATATACATATATATATATATATATTGGTGTCCCACCTCCAACTCTTCATTCAGTTTCATGAGTCGTTGATTCATGGTGAGTTGAGGATTCATGTTTTTGCTTTTTCAAGGTAGGGTCTTGCTCTAGCCCAAGCTGAGCTGGAATTCATTATGTAGTTTCAGGCTGGCCTCAAACTTGCATCAGTCCTTCTACCTCTGCCTCCTAGGTGCTAGGAGTAAAGTTATGTGCCACCACACCTGGCTGGGATTCATGTTTTGTCTCTCTTTTTAAAATGTTTGTATATTTATTTATTTATTCATTTATTTGCATAGAGAGAGAATGAATGGGCACACCAGGGCTTCGAGGTGCTGTAAATGAACTCCAGATGCACAACGTGGATCTGGCTTATGTGGATACTGGGGAATAGAACCTAGGTCCTTTGGCTTTGCAGACAAGCTCTTTAACCACTAAGCCTTATCTCTAACCCTTTTTTTGTTTTTAGTTATTTGATTAAAGGCATGCATCACCTCACCTGACTTAGCATTATTTTGTTTTTTGGTTTCTTGTTTTAATATTTTTATTTTTTTATTTGACAAAGAGATGAGGGAGAAAGGCAGATAGAGAGGATGGGTGCACCAGAACCTCCAGTCACTGCATATGAACTCCAGATACATGTGCCATTTTGTGCATCTGGCTTATGTTGGGCCTGTGGAATTGAACTCGACTCCTTTATTTTTACACGCAAGTGCCTTAATCACTAAGCCATCTGTCCAGACCTCTGTTTATTTTTGTTTTTGAGGCAGGGTCTTTAGCCCAGGCTGATTTGGAACTCAGTCTGTAACCTTGTAGCCTTGTACTCATAGTAATCTCCTACCTTAGTCTCCAGGGTGCTGGGATTATTGGCATGAGCCACCATGTCCAACTAGAATATTCTTGTATTTTTTTGTTGTTAGTTTTTGTTTTCCAAAGTAGGATCTGTAGCACATGCTGACCTGGAATTCACTATGCAGTCTCACGGTAGCCTCAAACTCATAGTGATCCTCCTACCACCTCTACCTCCCAAGTACTGGGATTAAGAGCATATGCCACCACACCAGGCTTTTTTTTTTTTTAATCCATCAGGTTCTTTTTTAAAAACATTTTATTTAGCCAGGTGGGGTGACACACGCCTTTAATCCCAGCTCTCAGGAGGCAGAGGTAGGAGGATCGCCTGAGTTTGAGGCCACCCTGAGACTACATAGTGAATTCAACCTGGGCTAGAGTGAGACCCTACCTCAAAATAAACACACACACACACACACACACAATTTATTTGAGAGAGAGAGAGAGAATGGGCACGCCAGAGTCTCTAGCCACTGCAAACTAGCTAGACACATGCTTCACCTTGTGTACCTGGCTTTACATGGGTACTGGAGAATCAAACCCAGGTCCTTAGGCTTTGCAGATAAGCATCTTAACCACTAAGTCCTCTCTCCAGCCCTTGTATATTCTTTTCTAAAAGGTTAGTGCCCATGTGGGTAGTGTCCTACCTAGAATTACACAGATTGACTCTTGGAGTTTACTCAAGAGTGCCTATCTGATTTTTAGAGCAGATCCTGAAAGAAGGAAATTTAACTTGAATTCATTTAAACCAGTAGTAAATCCACTGCTTCTCATGTTCCTGCAGCATTCAGTGGTGTATTCTTGTTGAACAACAAATACAGCAAAATGTGAGGAATTGGTATTACATGGTAAAGAACAGGCCACACATGAGTGAAGAATTAACAGCAAGCTCCAGTCATTCTCCCATCTACAGGCATTCTTAGCAACACTCAACTGTTTCTGGGGTACTAAGCTCAGGGCAAAGTAGGACCTCAAGCCTGTTAGGGCAAGTGGTCTTACCCAGTGAACCATCCCACAGCTCCCTATATTGCCTTGTTTTGTTTTTTGTTTATTTTTCAGGATAGGGTCTTGCTCTGTCTAGCCCAGGCTGACCTGGAATTCACTATGTATTCTCTGAGTGGCCTTGAACTCATGGGGATCTTTCATCTCTTCCTCTGCTGAAATTAAAGGTGTGCACCACAATACCTGGATCATATTGCCCTTATTTTTTTTTTAATTTATTTGTGGAGGGGGGTGGAGAGAATGCACACCAGGGCCTCTTGCCACTGATGCATAGGGACACCACTTTGTGCATCTGGCTTTTTCTGTGGGAAATTGAACCTGGGCCATCAACTTTTGCAGGCAAGCACCTTTAACTGCAGAGCCACCTCTCCAGCAGTACCTCCTCCTTTTAAAGAAAAATATTCTGTCTTCACTGTTCTGTCATTGATCTACGGGTCAAAATTCATGAAAGCAGAAATCTAGAGGTTGCAGAGAGCTCAACACTAAAGTTGACCTATAACACATCCATTAAGGCTCAGAGAACATTGTGGAAGAGGGATGGAAAGATTGTGAGAGCCACAGGGTGAGGAGTATCCTGAGACATTGCTGCCACACTCTCCCCCAGACAGACTGATACATTCATGACCCCATGGTGAATACCAGTAATCCCCTGAGGAGAGCCCTCAGTGAAATGGGGGCAAAGGAGAGGGGACATAAGAGGCTAACCCTAGGACAATATGATGAACACACAATTTGTTCATATAGTAGCATTCATGATACAAAAATTAAAAGTCCAAGCCTGGTATGCACACCTTTAATCCCAGCACTCAGGAGAGGAGGATTGCCATTCACAACCACACTGAGATTACTGCCTCAGAAAACCAAAATAATTAATTTAATAAAAATTTAAAAAGAAAAGTAAAGCTGGGCATGGTGGCACACTCCTTTAATCCCAGCACTTGGGAAGCAGAGGTATGTGGAACCACATAGTGAGTTCCAGGTTAGCCTGGACTAGAATGAGACCTTACCTTGAAGAAAGAAGGAAAGAAAAAGAAAGAAAGAAAGAAAGAAAGAAAGAAAGAAAGAAAGAAAGAAAGAAAGAAAGAAAGAAAGAAAGAAAGAAAGAAAGAGGGAGGGAGGGAGGGAGGGAGGGAGGGAGGGAGGGAGGGAAGGAGGGAGGGAAGGAGGAAGGAAGGAAGGAAGGAAGGAAGGAAAGAAGAAGGGAGGAAGGAAGGAAGGAAGGAAGGAAGGAAGGAAGGAAGGAAGGAAAGAAAGAAAGAAAGAAAGAAAGAAAGAAAGAAAGAAAGAAAGAAAAGTAATGGAAAATATAAGACTGGCTTAGCTATAAATCAAGATAGTAAGTATTGAAAAACAGATCTGTAAACAGGCAATTCTTTTGTGTTTGTGGATTATGTCATTCCTTCATATAAGGTACAATACTCTGAATACTAATAGAATTCACTCTTACCAGATAAAGATTTTGACTTATTTTTTTATTTATTTGACAGAGAAAGAGGGAAGGAAAGAGAGAATGGGTGCACCTCCATCCACTGCAGACAAACTCCAGACGTGTGCACTCCCTTGTGCATTTGGCTAACGTGGGTCCTGGGGGATTGAACCTGGGACCTTTGGCTTTGCAGGCAAATGCATTAACCGCTAAGCCATCCCTCCAGCCCTGTTATTTTTTTGTTTTGTTTTGTTTTTTTGAGGTAGGGTCTCACTCTGGCCAGGCTGACCTGGAATTAACTCTGTAATCTCAGGGTGGCCTTGAACTCACAGTGATCCTCCTACCTCTGTTTCCCCAGTGCTGGGATTAAAGACAGAGAAAGGCAGAGAGAGAGAATGGGCATGCCAGGGCCTCTAGCCACTACAAATGAACACCAGATGTATGCACCCTTGTGCATCTGTCTTACATAGGTCCTGGAGAATCGAACCAGGATCCTGTGGCTTTGCAGGCAAGTGCCTTAACTGCTAAGCCACATCTTCAGCCCTGATTGTTATTTTCTTGACAGGTATTTTAGTCTTTTTTGTTTTGTAACACTCAAAATTTGAATGGTAAATACTTATTTTTCTTGTCCATGGCTATGCAAATGATTTGGGATAGCTTTGCTCTGTCTTGCAGGTTGGATTCTGTTCTATTTCATAGGTCTCATTTTCCTTGTACTACTGGCAACCTAACATGTTCTCACAGGAAAGGACAGGACTACAGTAATTAATAGAAGTCAAATTTCCCAAACACATTTAAAGCTTCTGCTCATGTTGGGTCTACTCTCCATCAGTGGAGCAAAGTGTGCACTCAATTCATAGAAGGGGCCAGAGAAAACTATAAATAATGTGGTCTAGAGTTGGGCCTGGTGGCGCATGCCTTTAATCTCAGCACTTGTGAGGCAGAGGTAGGAGAATTGCTGTGAGTTCAAGGCCAGCCTGAGACTAAATAGTGAATTCCAGGTCAGCCTGGGCCAGAGCAAGACCCTACCTTGAAAAACAAACAAACAAACAAACAAAAACCAAACAAACCAAAATTAAAAGTGGTCTAGAAAATTCATGAAAATTGAGTGAAAAAAGTTGGCAGGAATATCCCACTGTATTAGAGCAAGCCATTAAGTCAGTCATTAACTATCCAATATAGGTTCTGTGTACTATAAGCCTGACATCATTTCATTACAGGTTAGTTTACATGTTGACTATATCTTTAATATTCTCCAATGCTCAGAATTTCAAGAATATCACTTTATTCCAATGTTGTTTAGTAGAAATGTGTTGAAGCAGAGAAATAGTATTAATTGCCTCTTAAGGTTTTAAAGTTAGGAGGTACTATATAAAGGAAAGCGTCCTTCTGTTCCTATTGTATTATTGCTATAGAATATTTCTGGTAGTGCTTAAAAACTTGAGAGGCTTGGGTTTTTGTTGTTGTTGTTTACCTTTAGTTTGGTTTTTTAAACTTCTTTTTTTTTCCCCTTCTAGCCTGAGAATGAAATTTCTTCAGATTGCAATCATGTAAGTATGAATTTTGTCTAACTCACCATATGTGTTTTGTAAATATGATGACAAATTTGGGGGTGCTTTTTCTTGTGTTCTGGAAGCTATGTTGTATTTTTTTTTTTTTAATATTTTATTGTTGTCTTTTTGCGTTAGGGTCTCACTCTAGCTCAGACTGACCTGGAATTCACTATGTAGTGAATTCCCAAGTGCTGGGATTAAAGGTGTGTGCCACTACATCGGTTTAATTTTTTTTTAATATTTTAAAAATTATTTTTATTTATTTATTTGAAAGAGAGAGAAAAAATAGGGGGAGAAAGAGAATGAGAATGAGCACACCAGAGCCTCCAGCTGCTGCAAACAAACTCCAGATGTGTGTGTCCCCTTGTGCATCTGGCTTACGTGGGTCCTGCAGAAATTGAACCTGGATCCTTTGGCTTTTGCAGGCAAGTGCCTTAACCCCACTAAGCCATCTCTCCAGCCCTATTTTTTATTCTTTTAATCTTGATAAACCTTGAAAGGGCTGTGGTAAGATGTAAGTACCTTTCATTGTAAAAACCAGAATATGTCCAATGATATTTGTATACTCTCAAGTTTTTGTTCATTACATTTAACATAAAAATAATGAGTTCTCAGCTTATCAGGTTAACAACTTTTTTTAAGACTAGTGTTTTAACCTCTTCCATTAATTATCTATTGTCTATAATAGCACATTAAAAGAATGATATGAGGTGGGCATGGTAGTGCACATCTTTAATCCTAGCATTCAAGAGGCAGAGGTAGGAGGATCACTGTGAGTTCAAGGCCACCCTGAGACTACATAATAAATTCCAGGTCAGCCTGAGCTAGAGTGAGACCCTACCTCAGAAAAACAAAACAACCCTAAACTCTCATTACTTTTAGATAACATGATCGTTTTAGTTGATTATCTAAAAGAACCATTAGCAAGTGCTTAACAGGTGAATTTAGTAAAAATCCTTACATACAAACAAGTATAGGGAGATGGTTGAGTGGTTAAAAGTGCTTATTTATGTGTTTTTGTAGTGAATAGGGCCACAGGTCCACACCACCTCCATATTACTTTTCTCATTACTGTGCCAAAATAGCTGGCAGGCTTTGTAAGCAAGCTTTTTTTTTTTTGGTTTTGGTCTCAGTCTGGTCCAGGCTGACCTAGAATTAACTCTGTAGTCTCAGGGTGGCCTTGAACCCATGGCGTCCTCCTACCTTTGCCTCCTGAGTGCTGGGATTAAAGGTGTGAACCACTGAGTCATCTCATCAAGCCCCACCAGAATATGTCAGGAACTCAAACAGAGTAATAAAAGAAAGACAGAAGAATAAAAGAAATAGACTTCAGGGGTGGAGAGATGGCTTAGTGATTAAGGCGCATGCCTGCATAGCCTAAGGACCCAGGTTCAATTCTCCAAGTCCCACATAAACCAGATGTACATGGTGGCTGGAGGCTCTGCCATGCTATTCTCTCTCTCTCTCTCTCTCTGTAATAAATAAATAAATCTTTCATAAAAAATTAAAAATAAAACAAGAAATAGACTTCAAAACACATAAAGATAAAAAAGCTTTACCAGTCATGTCTCAAAGCTCACAGATGGTATTTGAATAACATAAACACTGAAAAAGTGTTCATCTTTGGTAGTGATCCCTTACGTGGACCACTAAAATAGCTAAAATTGAAGACTGTTAGTGTCAGTACCAAGTTATCAGTATGAATGTAGAACAAGAAGCCTTTTATGCTGTTTGGCATTATTAAAGCTGAGCATAAACATATTACATAGTCATTTCACATTTAGATATTAGATATTTATTCAACAGAAATATGTATGTCTACCCAAAAGCATGTGTATGGTTTATAAAGCCTGAAAGCCCTGGTTGATTTTATAGTACCCATGCAAAGCCAGATGCACAAAGTGACACATATATCTGGAGTGTGTTTGCCATGGCAAGAGGTCCTGTCTGTCAGCCTGCCTCTCTATCCTCCCTCCTCTAATTGCAAATAATAATTTTTTTGTTTTGTTTTGTTTTGTTTTTCAAGGTAGGGTCTCTGGCCCTGGCTGACCTGCAATTAACTATGTAGTCTCAGAGTGGCCTCGAACTCACGGTGATACTCCTACCTTTACCTCCCTCGTGCTGAGATTAAAGGTGTGTGCCACCATGCCCGGCAAAAAAAAATTTTTAAGGATAAAAAATCAATTAAATTTCTCAGCAGCATTGCTTATAATAAAAATGAGAACTATACTTGGCCACAAATGACTTTCAAATACCCAAAATGTGACCTGGAAGATGGCTCAGCAGTTTAAGACATTTGTTTGCAAAGCATGCTTGTCTCTGTTACACTCCCAAGTAACCGAGTAAGCCAGACTTAAAATGTGGCACAAGGACCAGGCATGGTGGCACACGCCTTTAATCCCGGCACACAGGAGGCAGAGGTAGGAGGATCACTGTGAGTTCAAGGCCACCCTGAGACTACATAGTGAATTCTAGGTCAGCCTGGGCTAGAGTGAGACCCTACCTTGAAAATCAAACAAACAAAAAGGCACTAGGGGCTGGGGCTGGAGAGATGGCTTAGCAGTTAAGGCACTTGCCTGTAAACTTAAGGACTCAGGTTTAATTCTCCAGATCCCATGTAAGTCAGATGCACATGGTGGCACATGCCTCTGGAGTTCATCTACAGCAGCTAGAAGCCCTGGTGTGCCCATTCTCTCTTTCTCTCTAATAAATGTCTCTGTGTGTGTGTGTGTGTATTTTAAATATATGGCATAAGTGCTGGGTGTGGTATAATTGGCTTTTGTGACCAATGGTAACCTACTGATGATAAATCTTTTGCTATTCTAAGTGGAAGGTTTTATTTATTGTTTTGTTTTCTCCTTAAACCTAGCTGCTATGGAATTACAAGCTGAACCTGACGACAGATCCCAAATTTGAATCTGTGGCCAGAGAGGTTTGCAAGTCAACCATATCAGAGGTAAGCTATAAAAGATTTTGTAAATAATGTAATTTAGAAAAGAATATAAAATCTGTCGACCAGCCCCCCTCATTAAGAGAATGATTCAGTTATTTTAATTACCTTGGAATTTGCATCTCTCTTGGTTGAGTTATAGAAAAGGTATATAACTAGACTTTTTGTTGTTGTTGTTGTTGTTAGCATTCTCCTACACTTATAGTAGGATGCACTTGACTGATGCAGTTAGAAATCAGATTCTTTTGGACTCCAAACATCTAGCACAGCTGCTGCGGTTATCAATGCTGCCCTCAAACCTCATGATACCCGAGGCAAATCAGAGTGGTCTCCCTGCAGACATAAACCTTCCTAAACAATTTTTCTCTACAGTTGCATCTATTGAGTCACAGAGGCATATGCTTCAAATAATAGGAGTGCTAAAAAACTTAAAGTTGGGCTGGAGAGATGGCTTAGCGGTTAAACACTTGCCTGTGAAGTCTAAGGACCCCGGTTTGAGGCTCGATTCCCCAGGACCCACGTTAGCCTGATGCATAAGGGGGCGCACGCGTCTGGAGTTTGTTTGCAGTGGCTGGAAGCCCTGGCGCGCCCATTCTCTCTCTATCTGTCTCTTTCTCTCTCTCTCTCTCTCTCTCTCGCTCTCTCTCTGTCATTCTCAAATAAATAAATATAAATGAACAAAAAAATTTAAAAAAAAAAGCTTAAAGGTTTGAGTGTTTATGTAATTATAAATTTATATTAATTGAAGCTTAATGAACATGTATAGCACTATACAGATGCTAGGGTAGGAAAATAATGAAAAATGTTGTATTTGAAAAATTGCTTTTGGGGGATTTTCTTACATTAATTAATTCATTTATTTTTTGATTTTTCAAGGTAGGATTTCACTCTAGCCCAGGCTGACCTGGAATTCACTATGTAGTCTAGGGTGGCCTCAAATTCATGATGATTCTCCTACCTCTGCCTCCAGAGGGCTGGGATTAAAGTTATACACCACCATGCCTGGCTTGTTTTGGGATATTTTGAATCAATAATAGAAACTCTGGAAGGCTAGGGATTTCTGTGTATTGAAGTATGGAAATCAGAACTGAGGTGATGACTCAGTGGTTAAAGGCACTTCCTTACAAAGCCTAGGTTCAGTTCCCTAACTGCCCATGGAAACTGGATGTAAAAAGAGGTGCAGACATCTGGCTTGGTTTTGTAAGCAGCTGTGTTTTGTAAGCACATACACATGCAAATAAATCAGAACAAGAATAAACTTGAAAGGTATAGTCATAAGTCTTGCAGCACAGTTATCTGTCTCTAGACAGACACTATTCAAGACACAAGTTATACTATGCTGACTAGAGCTCTTAAGGAAGATCCTATTCTATCCAGGTAAGCCCTCAGCCTGTGTTCCTCAGTTAAACCGCTTTAGGGTCTGGTAAAATCTTTCTAGTCGTGGATCAAATAGCTTTTATTCTTTTAAAACCATACCCCTTCAAATTTGCCGTGTGACTTCAGAGCAGAATAATTACATCTTTAGAAATTTGGGATTTTTAAAATTCCTACCTTTAATATTCTACACCTTAAATTTCCTCACCTGGCTTTGTGACTAAACCTCTAACCTTAAAATATAAGGAGAGGCCAGGTGTGATGGTGCACACCTTTAATCCTAGCACTTGGGATGCAGAGGTAGGAGGATCACCGTGCGTTCAAGGCCATCCTGAGACTATATAGTGAATTCCAGGTCAGCCTGGATCAGAGTGAGACCCTACCTGTGGGCGGGGGGGAATCGTAGGAGAGATGTTTGCTTAATAACAGAATGAATACAAACAAAGAAGTGATTCTAGGTCTGAACTACAAATGTTTATTTGAGAGAGACAGAGAAAGAGGCAGAGAGTGAGAGAAAATGGGCACATTAGGGCCCCCAGCCACTTCAAATGAAGTCCAGATGCATGCACCCTCTTGTGCATCTAGATTACGTGAGTACTGGGGAATCAAGCCCCTTACCTGGATTAGGATTCACAGGCAAGTACTTAACTACTAAGCCATCTCTCCAGCCCTACAAATGTTTTTATATTCTAACTGTATGATAAAACTAAAACTACAAGTGTTTTCTATTCCAACCATGTTTCTCGTGTGTGTGTGTGTGTGTGTGTGTGTGTGTGTGTGTGTGTGTGTTTTATTTATTGGCTTTTTGAGGTAGAGTCTCACTCTAGCTCAGGCCTTGAACTCATGGCGATCTTCCTACCTCTTGCCTCCCTTATCAACTTTTAGTAGGTTGTTTTTTTTTTAATTTTTTATTTTGTTCATTTTTTTTTATTTATTTGAGAGCAACAGACAGAGAAAGAGGCAGATAGAGAGAATGGGCGCACCAGGGCCTGCAGCCACTGCAAACAAATTCCAGACAGGGTCCTGGAGAATAAATAGAGCCTTGAACTGGGGTCCTTAGGCTTCACAGATAAGCTTTTAACCACTAAGCCATCTCTCCAGCCTGCTAGGTTGTTTTTTATACACATTAAAATACACACACACACACTTGCTTTGCTCTATTTTGGGTTAGCATTAAGTACATAGCAATTTGATTGCCCTTATAAAAATTTAGTTCAGAGTATATACATATTCACTCTGAAGCACTCCTTGCATTTGAGTATTTTCATTACATTGTATGAGCAGCAATGTTTCTTGGTTGCCTTTTGCGGTTTTACGGTTTTGTAAAAGATCCAAGTAACAAGGATACTTTCTTTTCCCTACAGGGAGATTATACTAGAATCAGGAAAGTTAAATTCCATGAAGAACAGAGTTGCCTGCAGAATCCTTTCATTCTTCTTATTTTCTTTTAAGCTTTGGAACTCTACTTCAAAGGGGGAAAAAAATCACAATAATACCTGCAAACCAACTTTACTTTCTGTCACTGAGCTGAATATTTCCTGGCTTTTGTCTGATGTCAGACAGATTTTCTTTTTTCTTTTTTTTTTCCAGGTAGGGTCTCACTTTAGTCCAGTATGACTGGAATTCACTATGTAATCTCAGGGTGACCTCAAACTTACAGTGATCCTCCTACCTCTGCATCCAGAGTGCTGGGATTAAAGGCGTGTGCCACCACCCCCAGCTGAGACAGTTTTTGTTTGTTTATATATTCATTATTTTTTTATTGACAACTTCAATGATTATAAACAATATCCCATGGTAATTCTTCCCACCCCCACTTTCCCCTTTGAAATTCCACTTCATCATATCCCCTCCCCCTCTCAATCAGTCTCTTTTGTTTCTTTAAAATTTTGGTCTTATTTTTATTTATTTATTTGAAAGCGACAGATGGAGAAAGAGGCAGATATAGAGAGAGAATGGGCGTGCCAGGGCCTCCAGCCACTGCAAACAAACCCCAGACGCATGCGCCCCCTTTTGCATTCAGCTAACGTGGGAATCGAGCCTCGAACTAGGGTCCTTAGGCTTCACAGGCAAGCGCTTAACCGCTAAGCCATTTCTCCAGCCCAAGTCTCTCTTTTATTTTGATGTCATGACCTTTTCCTCCTATTATGATGGTCTTCTGTAGGTAGTGTCAGGCACTGTACAGTCATGGGTATCCAGGCCATTTTTGTCTGGCAGGGGAGCATGTTGTAAGGAGTCTTACCCTTTCTTTGGCTCTTACATTCTTTCTGCCACCTCTTCCTCAATGGACCCTGAGCCTTGGAAGGTGTGATAGAGATAAGACAGTACTGAGCACTCCTCTGTCAGACAGATTTTCTAATAGCACCAAATTGGCTCCTTTGCCCCTTCAAGATATATTCCAGTTTGTGTGTGTGTTGTATTTTGAAACATGGTCTCAGCTAGCCCATGCTGACCTGGAACTCACTCTGTAGCCTTGAATTTATAGTGACCCTTCTATCTCAGGTTCCAAAGTGCTGGGATTAAAGGCATGTATCATCATGCTCTCTGTCAGTTTTCCTTTTTTTTTAAATTTATTTTACTTATTGATAGAGAGAGAGAATTGGTATGACAGGGCCTCCAACCAGTGTAAACAAACTCTAGAAGCATGCACTACCTTGTGCATCTGGCTTACATGGGTACTGGTGACTAGAACCTGGGTCCTTTGGCTTTGCAGGCAAGCATCTTACCCATTAAGCCATCTGTCCATCCTAAAGCTTAATCTTTTAAGACTAGCCCCACCTCACTTAGATTTCAGTCAGAATCCTCATATTGTTTACTGGGTAGAAGGGTGTTTTGTAACCTCCCTGCTTCCATTCCTCCCTTTAATACAGGGCTCTACTATACAGCCTGAGGCTGGCCTCAAACTCATTCTTCTGCCCCAACCTTCTGAGTGATGCTATAACAAGTATTCATCACATTATATGGCTCCCTGATAGTTTTATTTATGTTTCTAGTCCATTCAAGTCAAGGTTCTCATAGTCTCTCTTGCTTGAGTGGCTCACTCAGGGAAATAAATTTGCCAACTAGTAGAAAAGATATGTGAAAGGATACAGTTGGAGATGCATAGTCCAGGTATGGGAAAAGGGCCTTCCTTAGGTGCTCCATCTTCTACAATCCTCTGAATGTTCAGCTGGAAGCTCTCAAATCTTTTCATGTTTTTCTAAAAATAGTTTTTATTTATTTACAAGAGAGAATGTGGGCATGTCAGGGCCTCTTGCAAACAAACCTTAGGTGCATGTGCCATCTCGTGCATCTGGCTTTACATTCGTACTGGGAAATCAAACCCAGCAGTTTTGCAAGCAAGCATCTTTAGCCTCTGAGCCTTCTCCCTAGCCCCTAGGTTTTTATTTAGGTTTCATTGCATATATATTGCTAAATTGAATGGGGCAATCCAGCAAGGCCTATTTAGGTCAACATTTTTTTTTCCTCTTTGGGCACCATTTGTTCCTGAAGGATATTGGCAAGACGCCTGTGAAATGAGAAGGGCCAGAGAAGTTAATGGTCAGCTGTAATATAGAAAGATAGGAAATACCTGCCTCATGGAAGACAGATGATAGGTCCTATGGCCTCCCTTTTGGTAAGGGAGTTATAAGATAGTAAACATAGGGCTGGAGAGATGGCTTAGCGGTTAAGTGCTTGCCTGTGAAGCCTAAGGACCCCAGTTCAAGGCTCGGTTCCCCAGGTCCCACGTTAGCCAGATGCACAAGGGGGCGCACGCGTCTGGAATTCGTTTGCAGAGGCTGGAAGCCCTGGCGCGCCCATTCTCTCTCTCTCCCTCTATCTGTCTTTCTCTCTGTGTCTGTCGCTCTCAAATAAATAAATTAAAAAAAAAAAAGATAGTAAACATAAGTAAGAAGCAAAAGTATCTTTAATCCCAGCACTTGGGAGGCCTGGGTAGGAGGATTTCTTTGAGTTCAGCCTGAGACTATATAGTGAATTCCAGGTCAGTCTGGACTAGAGTGAGATCCTACCTCAAAAACATAACCAAAAAAAAAAAAAAAGAAAAGAAAATTTAGGCTGGGCATGGTTTTGTACATCTTTAATCCCATCACTCTGGATGGCAGAGATAGGTGTATCACCATGAATTTGAGGCCACCCTGAGACTACATAGCAAATTCCAGGACAGCCTGGACTAGAGTGAGACCCTACCTCGAAAAACAAAAACACCAAAATTAATATATTTATATACATTTCCCCTTTTGTTTCATAAGTAAAGGGATAGGAAACCAACAGAAAAATCAATATTTCGCCTCTCTTTCTTTTTTTCTTTCTTTCTCTCTTTCTCTCTCTCTCTCTCTCTTTCTCTCTCTCTCTCTCTCTTTCTCTCTTTCTCTCTCCCTTTCCTTTCCTTTCCTTTCCTTTCCTTTCCTTTCCTTTCCTTTCCTTTCCTTTCCTTTCCTTTCCTTTCCTTTCCTTTCCTTTCCTTCCTTCTTCCTTCTTCCTTCTTCCTTCTTCCTTCTTCCTTCTTCCTTCTTCCTTCTTCCTTCTTCCTTCTTCCTTCTTCCTTCTTCCTTCTTCCTTCTTTCTTCTTTCTTCTTTATTTTGTTTTGTTTTTTTCATGGTAGGGTCTCTGACTCAGGCTGACCTGGAATTAACTGTGTAGTCTCAGGGTGGCCTCAAACTGACAGTGATACTCCTGCCTCTGCTTCCCGAGTGCTGGGATTAAAGGCAGTGTACACCACCACACCTGGCTTTTTTGTTATTGTTGTGGGTTTTTGTTGTGTTTTTATTTTGTTCTACCTCTGCCTCCCTTGTGCTGAGATTAAAGGCATGCAATCATGCCTTGCTGTGTTTCACCTTTCTTGCTGAATACAAAATACTTTTTTAAAGCATCCACTCTCTTTTGAACAGATTAAAGAATGTGCTGATGAACCAGTTGGAAAAGGTTATATGGTTTCCTGCTTGGTAGATCATCGAGGCAACATTACTGAGTATCAATGTCACCAATACATTACCAAGATGACAGCCATCATTTTCAGTGATTACCGATTAATTTGTGGCTTCATGGATGACTGCAAAAATGACATCAACATTCTGAAATGTGGTAGCATTCGACTTGGTGAAAAGGTAAAAAAAAGAAAAAACTTTGTATAGCTCACATTGGAAAATTTTAGGACTTAACGTAATCTTAAAGTTTAAATTATTAATGTGATTTTTTTTTTTCCCCCTTGAAGTAGAATTAGGTTTAAATTAAATTCAGGGGCTGGGAGGTGTCCTAGCAATTAAGGTGCTTGCCTACAAAGCCTAACAACCCAGATTTGGTTCCTCCATTCCTCAGTACCCATGTAAAGCCAGATGCACGAGGTGGCACATGTGTCTGGAGTTTGTTTGCAGTGGCTATAGACCCCGATATGCCCATTCTCTCATACCTCACCCCACCCCCGCTTGCAAATAAGCAAATATATAATATAATATAATATAATATAATATAATATAATATAATATAATATAATATAATATAATATAATATAAATAAAAGTTTAAATTCAAAGAAAATTCTCCAGATTTCCCTACAAAGACTAGCTGACCTATAAATGCGTTTCATGGGTTTGTTAAAAAAAAATGCTTGAGGGTTGGATTTATATTAGCTACTTTTCACATTTTTTGATAAAATATTTAGTTTAAGAAATAATATAGAGCCGGGCGTGGTGGCACACACCTTTAATCCCAGCACTCGGGAGGCAGAGGTAGGAGGATTGCCATGAGTTCAAGGCCACCCTGAGATGACAGAGTTAATTCCAGGTCAGCCTGGACCAGAATGAGACCCTACCCTGAAAAACCAAAAAGAAAAAAAAAACAAAGAAATAATATATAGTCCATCTTGGAGAAGTCATGGCTGCAGGAGCCTGATCACATTGAGAAAGCAGAGAGAGAATGTTTTCTTTTTTTCAAAGTAGGGCCTCACTCTAGCTCAGGCTGACCTGGAACTCACTCTGTAGTCCCAGGGGATCCTCCAAACTCTGCCCTGATCTCTGCCTGTCAAGTCCTGGGATTAAAGTCATGTACCACCATACACAGCCAAGGCCAGTTTTAATGACTCTAGAAATGACCCCAAATCACTTGTTAACAAAATAAAAGTGTTTGCATGGACTATCAGTGAATACTTGTGTCTCTCTGGATTGGGGGACATGTTTACACACTAGCCCCGGCTGATCTGAGACTCAGTCTAACACAAACTGGCCTGGAACTCACAGTGATCCTCCTATCTCACACTGCTGAGATTTTAGTGTGAGTCAATACACTCAGCTCTACTTCTGTCTTTCGTTTATTTTTATTTATTTTTATTCTAATCTAGGACCTCTGACCCTCTGGCCTCAGCTTCCCAAGTACTGGGATTATACCTGTGCAATACCATGCCCCATTCATTTTTATCTTTTTTCATGTATTTTATTTCATTTTTTTAGTTTTTTAGTTTTTCGAGGTAGGGTTTCACTCTAGTTCAGGCTGACCTGGAATTAACTATGTAGTCTCAGGGTGGCCTTGAACTCACAGCCATCCTCCTACCTCTGCCTCCCAAGTGCTGGGATTAAAGGCATGCGCCACCATGCCCAGCTTCATGTATTTTATTTTTATTTGTTTATTTGTGTGTGCGTGTGTATGGACACACCAAGATCTGTTGCTATTACAAGTGAACATCAGAACGTGTTTGCTGGGGAATTAAACCTGAGCTGGCAGGCTTTACAAGCAAGTGCCCTTAACCACTAAGTCATCTTCTCAGCCCTCTTTTATGTACTTTTTAGAAATTTTTCTTGTTTTTTTTTTGAAGGATAGTCTTAATGTAACCCAGGCTAACCTGGAACTCACTTCATGCCCATGCTGGCCTCGAACACATAGCTATTCTCTAACCTCAGCCTCCTAAGTGCTAGGAATTATAGGTGTATACCACCATACACCAGGTCATTTTAAACCTTTTATTTTTGTACCCAAGGCAGGGTCTCACTGTAGCACAGGCTGACCTGAAACTCACTCTGTAGCCCTAGATTGGTGTGAACACATGGCAGTCCTCCTACCTTAGGCTCTCAAGTACTGAAACTAAAGGTGTTTGCCATCATGCCTGGTTCATTTAAAAAATAAAATTGTGTGTGTGTGAGAGAGAAAGAGAGAGAGAGAATTGGCATGCCTGGGCCTCTAGCCATTGCAGACATGTGCCACCTTGTGCACATGCATCATTTTGTGTGTCTGGCTTACATAGGATCTGGAGAGTTGAACATGGGTCTTTTGGCTTCTCAGGCAAGCTCCTTCACTGCTAAGCCATTTGTCCTGCCCTTCCCACCCCTGCTTTTTTTTTCTCCCCAAGGTGGTGTCTCACTGTAGCCCAGGCTGACCTGGAATTCACTATGTAGTCTCAGGTGGCCTCGAACTCATGGCGATCCTCCACCTCAGCCTCCCCAGTGCTGTCATTAAAGGCGTGTGCCACCATGCCCAGCAATTTTTCTCTTTTGACACGTCTTATCATTTTAGGTGAAATTTTTGTTTGTACCAGATCTACCTTTTCATTGCAGGTTTTTTGTTTTTTGGGTTTTTTTTTGGTTTTTCAAGGTAGGGTCTCACTGTAGCCCAGGCTGACCTGGAATTCATTATGGAGTCTCAGGGTGGCCTTGAACTCATGGCAAGGATTAAAGGCGTGAGCCACCACACATTGTAGGTATTTTTATTCTGTCTGTTTTGCTTTTGGCATGGTGGCACATGCCTTTAATCCCAGTACTCTGGAGACAGAAATAGGATTGCTACGAGGTCTAGGCCAGCCTGGGACTACAGGGTGAGTTCCAGGTCAGCCTGGGCTAGAGTGAGACTACCTCAGGAAAAATAATTTATCCTGAAATTTAATTTATTGACCAAATAAATTTCAAATTTATTGCCACTAAAATTGACCTCCAAAGATTAGAGAAGAGGGCTCATAGTTAAGCTGTGTATACCCTGCCTCAGTATGAATATACAAATGTCATAAAGTCAGAACTGTAGTGATGTTTTTCCAAAATGATATTTAAAACAAAGAAGATGTATTATCAAAACCTTTAGAATTTTCTAAATAAATGTCAAAATGAAAGAGAAGGTTTCCAACAGTAAAAGTATAAAAGATTTATATAATCTTAAAAAGGGGATGTGTTTTCCAGAAATATTCCTTAATTGTGGGTCTTTTTCATGGTATTACTTCTCTTATTCTTTTTTTCTTACTTAAGTTTTAAAGCATATTTTATATTTATTTATTTGGTTTTTTGGGAGAGAAAGAGGGAGAGAGAATGGGCACACCAGGTCCTCCAGCTGCTGCAAACAGACTCCAGCTGCATGTGTCACCTTGCGCATCTGGCTTTATGTGGGTTCTGGGGATTGAACCTGGGTCATTAGGCTTTGTAGGCAAGCACCTTAAGCAATTGAACTAACTCTCCAGCCCAGACAGAGAAACTTTAAGAGAAATTATTTTATTTTTATTTTTTTTTAATTTTTATTAACATTTTCCATGATTATAAAATATATCCCATGGTAATTCCCTCCCTCCCCAACCCCACACTTTCCCATTTGAAATTCCATTCTCCATCATATTACCTCCCCATTACAATCATTGTAATTACATATATACAATATCAACCTATTAAGGATCCTCCTCCCTTCCTTTCTCTCTTTTTTTTTTTTTTTTTTTTTTTTTGGTTTTTCGAGGTAGGGTCTCACTCTAGCCCAGGCTGACCTGGAATTCACTATGGAGTCTCAGGGTGGCCTCGAACTCACAGCGATCCTCCTACCTCTGCCTCCCAAGTGCTGGGATTAAAGGTGTGCGCCACCACGCCTGGTACCTTCCTTTCTCTTAAGGGACATTTATTTTTGCATGGATACTTGTGGTTGTGATGGAGCAATGCAGTGTAGAATTAGAGGTGATTAGATGATTTTAAGAATTCTCAATAGCAGTTTGTATAAATGGTTAAATCCAAAACATCAAAATGAGGAATATTGTACTGTAAAGGGTGCATATTAGGGTGTTGGAGAACAGTACAGAACAATGAAAGAAGACAAAAGTAGATCTTTGTTTGTTTGTTTTGAGGTAGAGTCTCATTCTGTCACAGGCTGATCTAGAATTCACTATGCAATCTCAGGGTGGCCTCAAGCTCTTGGCGATCCTGCCTCTGCTTCCTAAGTGCGGGGATTAAAGGTATGTACTGCTATGCCCGGCTTTGCAAATGAACTTCAAACACAGCCTTAACCACTAAGTCATTTCTCTAGCCCTTATGGATTTTTTTAAAACATTAATTGCGGGGGGGGGGGTATTTTGAGGTAGGGTCTCACTGTTGCTAGGCTGACCTAGAATTCACTATGTAGTCTCAGGGTGGCCTGGAACTCACAGAAGTCATCCTATCTCTGGCTCCCAAGTGCTGGGATTAAAGGCGTGCATCACCACGCCAGGCTCACATTTTTACAAATTTGTTTACAGGGAGGCTGGAGATACGGCTTAGTGATTAAGGTGCTTGCCTACAAGGCTGAAGGACCTAGGTTCAGTTCCCCCAGTACCCACGTAAAGCCAGATGCACAAGATGGTGCATGTGTCTGGAGTTCATTTGCAGTGGCAAAAGGCCACTGGTATACCCCCCTCAAATTAATAAATAAATAAAATATTTTTTAAAAAGTTATTTGCAGAGAGAGAGAACATATGCATGCCTGAAGCAGAGCCTCTAACCACTGCAAACAAACTCCAAATGCATGTACCATTTTGTGTATCTGGTTTTATGTGGGTACTGGGGAATCAAACTCCTGTTGTTAGACTTTGCAGGCAAGTGCCTTAAGTGCTGAGCCATCTCTCCAGCCCTCTTGTAGGTTTTTTTTTGTTGTTGTTACTGTTTTTTTTTTTTTTTTGTTGTTGTTGTTGTTGTTTTGGGTTTTGTTGTTGTTGTTGTTGTAGGGTCTCACTCTGGCCCTGGCTGACCTGGAATTTACTATGTCGTCTTAGGGTTGCCTCTAACTCAAAGTGATCCTCTTACCTTTAATCCCAGGACTTGGGAGATGGTAGGTGGATTGCCATGAGTTTGAGGCCATCCTGAGAATACACAGTGAATTCCAGGTCAGCCTGAGTGAGAGTAAGACCCTGCCTCAAAAAAGCAAACAAAAAAATAAATAAAAAACTGTGGCCTGGAGATGTATCTTAATGGTTAAAGCACTTGTCTGAGAAGCCCACAGTCCCAGGTTCAGTTCCCCAATACCCACATAAGATATATGCTTATGATGGTATATGTGTCTGGACTTCATTTGTAATGGCTGGAGGCCCTGGTATGCCCATTCTCTCTGCCTCTCTTTCTCTTAAATAAATAAATAAATATTTTTAAAAATGTATTAGGGCTGGATAGATGGCTTAGCAATTAAAGGTGCTTGCTTACAAAGCCTGTTTCCCTAGTGCCTAGATAAAGCCAGATGTACAAAGTGGTGCTTGCATAGGGAGTTCCTTTGCAGTCAGAAGGCCCTGGCCTGCACATCACTTCCCTCTGTCTGTCTGTCTTGTGTGTGTGTGTGTGTGTAAAGTCATGCCATGGTCTCTTGCAGCTGCAAACAAGCACTAGAAACTTGTGCCCCTTTTTGCATCTGACTTTTCCCATCATGGGTAGCTTGGGAATTGAACCTGGGCTGAAGGCTTTCAAAGCAAGTGCCTTTAACCACTGAGCCCAGCCCCAGTTTTGTTTTTTTTTTTTAATTTTATTTATTTATTTATTTGAGAATGACAGACACAGAGAGAAAGACAGAGGGAGAGAGAGAGAATGGGCGCGCCAGGGCTTCCAGCCTCTGCAAACGAACTCCAGACGCGTGCGCCCCCTTGTGCATCTGGCTAACGTGGGACCTGGGGAACCAAGCCTCGAACCGGGGTCCTTAGGCTTCACAGGCAAGTGCTTAACCGCTAAGCCATCTCTCCAGCCCCAGCCCCAGTTTTTTTGAGGTAGGGTCTGGCTGTAGCCAAGGCCAATCATGGAATTCTCTATGTAGGCTTAGGGTAGCCTCAAATTCACTGCGATCCTCCTACCTCTCAAGTGCTGGGATAAAGAGGTGTGTGCTACCATGCCCAGCTTGTTATTTTTTGTTGTTTGTTTGTTTTGTTTTTATAATTTATTTATTTCTGAGAGAGGAAGAGACAGAGAGATAGAATGGGGGCACCAGAGCTTCTAGCCATTGCAGATGAACTCCAGGAGCATGTGCTACCTTGTGCACCTGGGTCCTGGGGAATTGCACTCGGTCCTTAGGCTTTGTAGGCAAGTGCCTTAATCCGTGAGCCATCTCTCCAGCCCCAGATTATTTTTTTTATTTTTATTTTTTCTTCAAGGTAGTGTCTTACTCTAGCCCAGGCTGACCTGGCACTTAACTCTGTAGTCCCAGGCTGGCCTTGACATTACAGTGGAATGTATTGGTTTGTAAATGACTGAAAACACTATTTGGGAAATTACTTGATTTTAGAGATAAATGTAGAGACTTCTGCTATCTTTTTTTTTTTTTTTTTGTCGTATTCAGTGTTATTTTTGTATTTACATGGACTATGGAGCATTGAGCTAACCATTTCTTAAGAATTTTCTGACATTTAAACTGAAAATTCAAGGGCTTATTTCTAGTGTTAAATAATACTCATCCCCAGCCCAAGCATGCATTCTATTTAAATTACCTAACAATTATTGAGTGTATTTTTATTTACTTCCACAATATGTTTGATTTATACTTGATTTCTCACAAGAATACCAGTAACATATGCTAGGGGTTTTGTTACATTGTTCTTGTTTAGTTAAATAAATGATGATGTTTATTTGATTTTCACTTGTTGAAAGTTTTAACATGTGAGTATCCTTACTATTACAGGATGCACATTCACAAGGTGAAGTGGTATCATGCTTGGAGAAAGGTCTGGTAAAAGAAGCAGAAGAAAAAGAACCCAAGATTCAAGTGTCTGAACTCTGCAAGAAAGCCATTCTCCGGGTGGCTGAGCTATCCTCAGACGACTTTCATTTAGATCGGCATTTGTATTTTGCTTGCCGAGATGATCGTGAGCGTTTTTGTGAGAATGTGAGTTAGCTGTTGAGCTGCTGTTCTTTTCTTCCAGTTCTTTTTAAATGTCTGTAATACAGTATTCCAGAATAAAATAAAGTACCATAAACCCACTGAAGTGGAAGGTGGAGTTGGTCCCAAGTTAACAAAATTAGTATTGGATGTTCAGTCTTAAAAATCTAACATTGAGGGTTGGAGAGAGAGGTTAGCGGTTAAGACACTTGCCTGTGAAGCCTAAGGACACACTTTACCACGGCGCTGTGCCTTCAGTCCCTACAGGCAACTTTCTGGCACAGTGTACTACGAGGCAAGACTTGGGTGCCTTTCCTCTATGTCTGCGGGTCTGAATTAATAACTCAAACCATCAGAGCCACTGATTATAAGCACGTAATAGTCTCTAGCATCAAGTTATAAGAAAGGAAATTCACTGATGCTTCCCTTGGTTTTCTAATTAGCAGTGTATGAGAGTGTGAAAATGCACAGCTAATAGTAATCATGAGCATGTTGTATCTTACAGACACAAGCTGGTGAAGGACGAGTGTATAAATGCCTTTTTAACCATAAATTTGAAGAATCTATGAGTGAAAAGGTATTGCTTTCAAACAAACTAATTTAACTCATTTCTTACAGCTTCCACAAACCCTCTGGTTTCTTGTCTTGTTTGATTTTAGTGGTTGTAAGGTTTGGGTTTGGGGATCTCATGGGGGTGGGGTGTGTTTGCATGTGTGTGCACACATGAAGAGGCCAGAGGAGAATGTTACATGTCTTTCTCTGTGTTTGTTGACATGGAGTCTGTCACTGAACCTGTACCTGCCATTTTTTTGTCAGACTAGTGAACCCCAGGAATTCTCTCATCTCTGTTCCCCACAAAGTGGGCCTTATAGATATGGGTGGCTATATGGATGCTGAGGAGTTGAATTCAGGGCAATCAGGTTATCGTGTGTGCATGACAAGTGCTCTTAGTGATTGGGCCATCTTCCCAGACCTGTTGTAGTTTTGGAGACAGGGTCTTATGTGGCCCAGGCTGCCCTCAATTTTTTTTTTCATCTTTTTTTTCTTTTTGTTGTGTTATGTTGTTGTGTTGTTATTTTTTCGAGGTAGGGTCTCACTCTGGTCCAGGCTGACCTAAAATTAACTATGTAGTCTCAGGGTGGCCTCGAACTCACAGAGATGCTTCTACCTTGCCTCTTGAGTGCTGGGATTAAAGACCTGCACACCGTGCCCAGATCATCTTTTTTTTCTTTAATTAATTAATTTATTTATTTGAGAGAGACAGATAGAATGGGTGTGCCAGGACCTCTAGCCACTGCACACAAACTCCAGACACATGTGCCACCTTGTACATCTGGCTTACATGGGTACTAGGGAACCAAACTTGGGCCCTTAGGCTTTGCAGGCAAGTGCCTTAGCCACTAAACCATCTCTCCAGCCTCCTCATGCCCCCTTTTGAGGTAGGATCTCACTCTATTCCAGGGTGGCCTTGAACTCAGGGTGATCCTCCTACCTCTGCCTCCCAAGTGCTGGGATTAAAGGCATGTTCTACCATGCCCAGCTTGCAATTTTCTTTTACCTAAATGTTTTAAATCTATGGATCCACAGGGCTGAATATACCGAGTATAAATCATAGATAAAGCTTATGGTTTCCTGAGATGAGACTAGTGTTTGGGTAGAGAATTAAAGTATATTTGGGTGCCTAGTTTATTGGCACATACCTGTAATTCCAGCACTCAGGTGACTGAGTAGGAAGGATCCCAAGTTCTAGGCTATCTGGGGTACATAGTGAGAATCTGTCTCTTAACACCTATGTATATGGCTCAGTGGTTAAAGGTGCTTACTTTGTTAGCCAGCCTACCTGGATTCAATCCATAGCACCTATGTAAATCTAGACACAATGTGACGCATTCATCTATAATCCCAATATGCCTATGGTATTGGAAAGTGGAGCCAGAAGAATCTTAAAGCTCACGGGCTCATTTGCCTTGTATTCCCTGAGGAAGGGGCACATGTGTGAGTGAGGGGCAGATAAAGAGAGAATGGGTGCACCAGGGCCTTTAGATGCATGTTTCACCTTGTGCATCTGGCTTAGATGTGTCCTGATAGGAAATCTCACTTGGATACTTAGGCTTCACAGGCAAATGCCATACATGCGAAGCCATTGCTCCAACCCTGAAGACCAATTTTGGGAGTGAAGTTGAAGAAAAAAATGTTTTTTTATCAGAATCACATTATACTAAGGCACTTTACAAAGTTCTTCACAGCTGTTAACTTTTTAGCAGCTGTCTCATAAAATGTTCTAATTATTGTCAGTCAGCCTCTTGAGTGAATATAAGAAACTTTATCACTTTTAGTTTATTTTTGTTATTTTATGTTAATTTATTTATTTGAGAGAGACAGAGAGAGAAAGAGGCAGAGAGAGGGAATGGGCGCTCCAGGGCCTCCAGCTACTGCAAACGAACTCCAGACACGTTTACTCCCTTGTTCATCTGGCTAATGTGGGTCCTGGGTAATTGACCCTCGAATCGGGGTCCTTAGGCTTCACAGGCAAGCACTTTAGTGCTAAGCCATCTCTGCAGCCCCTTTATCACTTTTAAAAGTAATTTTGGCCAGGTATGGTGGCACAGGCCTTCCCTAGAGCTGGGGAGGCTGAGGTAGGAAGATTACTATGAGGCTGGCCTCTGACATAGTGGTCAGCCTGGGCTATAATGACACATTATCTGGAAAAACAACAAAAAAGAGGCCACCCTGAGACTATGTAATAAACTCCAGTCAGCCTGGGCTAGAGGGAGACCCTACCTCAAAAAATCAACAAAAAGGGGGGGTGGTGCTTAGTGGTTAAAGCACATGCCCCTGATCCGTAAGGATCCAGGTTTGATTTTCTAGGTTTCACATAAGCCATATGTACAAGGTGATGCATGCTTCTATAGGTTGCATTGGCTAGAGGCCCTGGCATACCTGTTTTCTGTCTCTCACTCAATCTCTCTCTCCCTCCCTCTCACACACAAATAAATAATTAGAATAAAAAGTGGACGAAAGAGCCAGGTGTGGTGGCACATGCCTTTAATCCCAGCACTCTGGAGGTAAAGGTAGGAGGATCGCCATGAGTTCAAGGCCACCCTGAGACTACATAGTGAATTCCAGGTTAGCCTGGGCCAGAGTGAGACCCTACCTGGCAAAACCAGGAAAAAAAAAGTGGCAGGGTGTGAAGGCACACACCTTTAATCCCTGCAGAGATAGGATCACTGAGTTTGAGGCCATCCTGAGAATACATAATGAAGTCCAGGACAGCCTGGTCTAGAGTGAAACTCTACCTTGAAAAACCAAGAATAAAAAAGGAAAGAAAAAGGTAATTAATTTTGCAATCCTATTGTATACCTTTTTGTGTAGCTGAAGATATGCTTCTTGTTTAGGTTTCCTCATATCATTTATTATTTACCTTGTGATGAAAGTATAAAATAGAGCAGCAGCTAAGCAATATCATCAGTTGATACCAAGGATATGGTTGAAGAGAAAAAGAATACTTCTTTATCAAGATCGACCAAACGATATATTTGGGACAGCTGGTATTGTAGCAACTATTAATAGTTCACTACCAGACTTTCAGGTTAGGCTTCCTCATCCATTTACTTCTCTCTCTTAGTACACTAAAGTTTAGCATGCCTATGACAGATTTTCCTTTAGAGGTAGGGTCTCCCCGTAACCCAGGCTGACCTGGAATTCATTATGTAGTCTCAGGGTGGCCTCAGACAGTGACCCTTCTACAACTGAGTGCTGGGATTAAAGGCATGCGCCACCATGCCTGGCAAGATTTTAACCAAATGTACAGATAGGAATTTTGTTTAAGAGAGTATTTTTTCTTAAATATTTTTATTTGCAAGCAGAGATTGAGAGAGAGTGAAAAAAAAGAAACTGGGTACACTAAGGACTCTAACCACTGCAAGCAAGCACCTTAAGTGCTGAACCATTTCTCCAGTCCCCAGAAGTATAGCTATTAATGTGGCTCTGAGTTTTGGCTCAGACAGAGCTGAGTCACATGAATGGTCTTCCTCTTACTATATTCTTTCCCCAGTGTCGAGAAGCATTAACAACCCGCCAAAAGCTCATTGCCCAGGATTATAAAGTCAGTTACTCATTGGCCAAATCTTGTAAGAGTGACTTGAAGAAATACCGGTGCAATGTGGAAAACCTCCCTCGGTCCCGGGAAGCCAGGCTCTCCTACCTTCTTATGTGCTTAGAGTCAGCTGTGCACAGAGGTGAGATTTTTTAAAATTTCTTTTTATACCTTTTCTTCCTTTCTAGTTTACAAAACGTCTTAAACCTATGTCAGTTTCCTCCTATATTTGTTTCTTTGATCATTTTTAATTGTTAAAATGTCTGTTGTAGCATTTTTAGTAAAGTAACATGATTTAGCCTGCTTTATTCTAAGAGAGCTTTTGCTTTTCTGCTTAGATATTACCATAAGTGAGGTATTGTTTTTCAAACAGAAACGTGTACTTAAAAAATTTTTTTTTTCATTTTTTATTAACAACTTCCATAATTATAAACAATATCCCATGGTAATGCCCTCCCTCCCCCCACTTTCCCCTTAGAAACCCCATTCTCCATCATATCCCCTCCCCTTCTCAACCAGTCTCTCTCTTATTTTGATGTCATCATCTGGAAATGTGTATGTTTGATACATGGTGATTCTGATCTTGAATCTCACACTTCATAACTATATGACTTTCATGGTAAATTAGGGCGACAAGTGAGCAGTGAGTGCCAGGGGGAGATGTTAGATTACCGACGCATGCTGATGGAAGACTTCTCTCTGAGTCCTGAGATCATCCTAAGCTGTCGAGGAGAGATTGAACACCACTGTTCTGGATTACATCGGAAAGGGCGAACCCTGCACTGTCTGATGAAAGTAGTTCGGGGAGAGAAGGGGAACCTTGGAATGAACTGTCAGCAGGCGGTAAGGAAAATTTTTTTCTGTTGCCACTTTAACTGTTACATTTTTTTGTCAATCAGGACACCTCTTACACTTTTTGTATCATTTCTGACATCACAGTGAATATTAGGCACTAGTAATGATGGACATGGATATTTTCTTCATATCTTCAGTAAGGATGTGTAATGTGCTACAAAACAAAAGTTTGAGCTCATAATCAATAGCAGAAATGAACGAGCTATGTAATTAGGAAAAGAAAATGCAATGTTTGCCACAGGCTGTAAAGAAACTACTTGCCAAATTTTATTACTAAAATTAAAATGAAGGCAAATCAGGTTCTGATATATCAGAAAAGATCTTTCATTGAAAAGAAAATTTGTCTCTTAATAGTATTGATTGAATTGAGACTAAGACTTGACATGAATAGAAAATTTCTGGCAGTTTTTTTTTTTTTTTTAAGCTGATTTACAGGAGCTTGAAGGATCAAGAAGGCATGTCATTTTCAGACACGCACTGTCTTCCTTAATTATAGCAGAGCAACTATGAATAAATAGGAAGGGCTTTCTTTCACCAGCCACAGACTTTGCAATCAAGGTTTTAAAGTTGAGAGAATTGGCTCACATAAGAAAGTTATTCTTTGGCCATTTGTGGTGGCACATGCCTTTAATCCCAGCATTTGGGAGGCAGAGGTAGGATTGCCATGAGTTTGAGGTCATCCTGAGACTACATAATGAATTCCTGGTCAGCCTGAAATAGAGAAAGACCCTACCTTGGGGGAAAAAAAAAAAAAGTTCTTGGTCTGATGCTCAAAAATAGCTGGATAACTACAGATCATAATATAAAGTTGAAAAAACATTACAGATATAATGGTTTGTTTTATTATCATTATACATGTTGGTTGTCTGGATCTGAATCCTTAAACAATTTAAAATACCAAGTACTGCAGGACATGGTGGCTCACTCCTTTAGTCCCAGCACTGGGGAGGCAGAGGTAATATTGTTGTAAATTCAAGGCTGTTATAAGACTACATAGTGAATTCCAGGTCAGCCTGAGCTAGAGTGAGACCCTACCTCAAAAAGCCAAAAAAAAAAAAACAAGTACAACAGTAACACCCTTTACAATGAACTTCCCTTTAGTAAGCACAAACGCTAGTATAGTTTTATAGTCTGAGCTTGAGGTTTTCCCATAAATGGAACTGTGGATAACCATAGTTGTTAACCTTATTTTGTACTTGGAATCTTTTATAAAAAATTAAATATTACTTCAATTTTATTTTTCTCCTAATCATATACAGTAGGAATTTTACAGTCTGAAATCAAAGTTTAGTCTGAAATACAGGTTAATACAGGTTTTGGATATGGAGTAAAATTTCAGCTTAGTTTCTAGTACTTACCCTGACCCAGAGTAGACAGTGACATACAGTTACATTTACATATTGCTTGGTGGGAAGAACACGCAATGTAACCTCTAAAACAGCAAGCTCAACTAGATAGAAGACTTCTGGAATCAACTGTGGTTTGAGTTTGCTATAGATGAGTTCCATAGGTGCAGTCCTTATTTGCAATTGCCCTAGTAAGCCTCTGTGCCACTGAATGTACATCTGTGATCCCAGCACACCTATGACAATGGGAGGCCAGAAGATTCCCTAAGCTTGTGAGGCAGCTAGCCTGGGGCTCATTTGCAGTGGCAAAAGATCTTGTTTCAAGGACAGTGGAAAAGAGCACTTGTCCTGACCTCCGCACAGGTCTTCTTTGGTTTTTTGAGGTAGCCCAGGCTGACCTGGAATTCACTATGTAGTCTCAGGTTGGCCTTGAACTCACAGTGCTTCTCCTACCTCTGCCTCCCAAGTGCTGCCATTAAAGGCATATATTGCCACACCCAGGTGTAGAACTCAGGTCTTCTAATCCTTAATCTAGCTTCTATGCCCTAACTGCCTTCACAAAGACAGGGAGTTTCTCAGGCATCTGTTATCCTATCTTTATTCCATGATGAAGTATGGACTAAGCAAACATAGATGATAAAGAGTATATTCTCTCGCTGGGCGTGGTGGCGCATGCCTATAATCCCAACACTCAGCAAGCAGAGGTAGGAGGATTGCCGTGAGTTTGAGGCCACCCTGAGACTATGTAATGAATTTCAGGTCTGCCTGGGCTAGAGTGAGACCCTACCTTGAAAAATAAAAAAAAAAAAAAAGTATATTCTCACTTTCAGGTGCATAATGACAAGCTCTTTTTAATGTACTTGAAATCAGCAAGCTGTGGTTTACCTCATGGTTGTTTAAAGTTAGTTGGTGAAAAGTAAGGAATTACAAGTACTCTTGTTTTCTGATTGCTTTTGCAAGTTAAATGAAATGTCTTATACCTGCCTTTAATACAACAGAGTGTATTTGTTATAATGCTAATGTCATTGCAGCAAATAATTATATTTAAATTAGGAAATTGTTCTCTAATTTGAGATGTCTTGTCTTCTACTTGCCTCCACTCAACTCTGGTTTCATACTAAGCATCAGCTTCTAGAATCTGATGAAAGAGTATGCAGGAGGCACCCTTCATAGTCACATTGTAAAGACCTGTTGTTTTACAGATACCCAGCAGTGGTTCAGAACCCAATCTCCAGTGACTTAAAGCAATTTGCAACAAGGTAGAGAAACCAGTTAAAAAGTATTAGTCAGAGTTCTTGAGCTTAGCCAGTGATAACATGTCTAGACTATAATATTCCAGACTGGGCAACTAATATATAATGAGATGACATTGCTGTTCTGTACCTAAGTGACTTCTTTCTTTCTTTTTTAATCCAGCTTCAAACACTGATTCAAGAGACTGACCCTGGTGCGGATTACCGTATTGATCGGGCTTTGAATGAAGCTTGTGAATCTGTAATACAGACAGCCTGCAAACACATACGGTCTGGAGACCCAATGTACGTTTTCTTATTTGTGGTACTATCCATATTGTTTTGTGGGGTTTTGTTTTGTTTTGTTTTTAGCTGCACAAGGAACATCTCAAATGGTTTAACAACTTCCTGAAAATTTGTTGAACAAGAATATTTTTAGTAAAGCTAGTATTGGAATCCAAACTTTTTATTTGCCTCCTCCATGTTGTAGACACATCAAAACCTGGGATTGTGGTGATGTTTGTTTTTTGTTGTTATTTTTAACAAAAAGTTAAAAATAAAAAATATTGACAGACAAGAAACCATGATAATTCTCACTCCACCCACACTTTTCCGCTCACAAATCCCCCCCTGGATCATATCCCCTCCCCCTCAACTAGTTTCTCTCTTATTTTGACATCCTCTTTTCCTCCTATTATAAGGGTCTTTTGTAGATAGTTCCAGGCATTGTAAGGTCATCCATATTCATCCATATTTTGTGTCTGGAAGATTGCATTGTAAGCAGTCTTACTCTTCCTTTGGCTCTTTCTGCCACCCACCTCTTCAGCAATGGACCTTGAGCCTTGGAAAGTGTGATACAGAGGTCTTAGTTCTGAACACTCTGCTGTCATTTCTTCTCAGCCCTATGGTGTTATCCCAGTGATTACCACTGTCTGAAAAGAGAAGCTTCTCTAACCAAAAGTGAGAGTAGCATTACTATATGAGTGTAAATATTAAGAAAGTGGTGGACATAATATATGTATTTAGCTAGATAACAATGGGAGTTACTCCCATAGGGCTCATGACTTCCCTGACATAGGCTTCTGACTAGGTTTTCAGTACCCGGCATGTATTCCCTCTCATGGAGCAGGCCTCCAGTCCCCCTGTAACGGACACACCAGTGTTGCACCGGTTAGCACATTCAGCCAGGCTGGCCAGTCTTAAGGCTTGCAATGTCCATTGCTGTTTACAGCCATTGATGAATACTTTCTCCCATTAGGCTGCATGCAGTGTAGTTTTTTTCTAGCTTTCTGTCAGCTGGTCTAAAGGAGATTTTCAGCTCAGCCCAGCTTGATTTCTCAATGACCTACAGCCCAAGCATGTGGAATCTTCAGCAATAGGGTCTTACCATTTAGTTTTGGTAGGAAACCAAGAGCCTTAGCAATGGCCTGTAATAGTTTGGGGACATCAGAGTCCTCACTGGCCAACAGCTCACTGGAAGGTCTCCCATCCCTGGTGCTAAAATTTTCATAGTAGCAATCTATGACTTCTGGGTGCACCATTATCTAAAGAAGTAGGTTTCCATATGGTTTATTCATCTTAAATTTTGATTAACCCTCTTCCTACCCCTTTTTGGTTTTTCGAGGTAGGGTCTCACTCTGGTCCAGACTGACCTGGAATTAACTCTGTAGTCTCAGGGTGGCCTTGAACTTATGGTGATCCTCCTACCTCTGCCTCCCCAGTGCTGGGATTAAAGGCGTGAGCCACCATGCCCGGCATTACCCTTTCTTTACTTAATCCCTTCCCCTGACCTCATTTAGTCTATTGGACCCCCGGTAATCTGTTCATCTATTTACATATATACAATACACTCCCTTTAAGTCCTCCACTCTCCTTCCTTCCTTATAACCTCTTTCTAGTTTGCTGGCTTCTGCTACTGACTTTACTGACAGTATCTGTGCATGTATGGGCCTCTCTATTAGGTCACTTATAATCCAGATGAAAGTGTGACAGTGAAACACTAAGGATAAAGTAACATGTATGTCAGCACTCTGGCCTTGTCATTCTTTGTATGTTGACTTACTGCATATATTTGCTGCTTGATTAATGATCAAAAAGGCGGGGGGAGTTAATTGTGGGACTGCAGAGATGCCTTAATGGGTTAAAAACACATCCAGATTCAATTTACCAGCCACCCACGTAAAACCTGATGGATATTTGCAACATCAAGAGACCGTGGCATACCCATACACTGCACACGTATGAGCTCTATGTGTGGTAATATGGGTAAGTAGGTAGGTAGGTAGATTTATCCTTCCTTTAAGACAGTTAATTGAGTCAGGCATGGTGGCACAAACCTTTAATCCCAGCACTTGGGAGGCAGAGGTAGGAGGATCATTGTGAGTTCGAGGCCACCCTGAGATTACATACTGGATTCCAGGTCAGCCTGGGCCAGAGCAAGACCCTGCCTGAAAAACTACATACAACAAAACCAAAAGCAGTTAATTGCAATCGAAACAATGGTAATGGGTATGATCATAGACAGTATCAATATTAGAGTTACATTCTTAATCCAGGAAAGCTAAATAGATGCTCTGACAAAATATGAGTCTTACGCCATATTATGTGGAAATAATTCTTAAGAGATTCCTGCTCTTTCCCTGTCTCTCTCCAATAAATAAATAGAAATTTAAAACAATGCACTGTGGGCTGGAGGAATGGCTTAACGGTTAAGCACTTGCCTGTGAAGCCTAAGGACCCCGGTTTCAGGCTCAATTCTCTAGGACCCACGTTAGCCAGATGTGGGGGGCACAAACATCTGGAGTTCGTTTGCAGTGGCTGGAAGCCCTGGCGCACCCATTCTCTCTCTCTCTCTCTCTCTCTCTCTCTCTCTCTCTCTCTCTCCCCCCCCCCCCCATTTGCCTGTTTCTCTCCCTGTCACTTTCAAATAAATAAATAAAAATGAACAAAAAAAAATTAAAACAATGGGCTGGGGAAATGACTTAGTGGTTAAGGTACTTGCCGGTGAAACCTAAAGACCTAGGTTTGATTCTTTGGTACCCACATGAGCCAGATGCACAAGGTGGCACATGCAGCTTGATTTTGTTTGCAGAAGTTGGAGGCCCTAGCACACCCATTCTCTCTATCTGCCTCTTTTCCTTGTCTCTGACTTTCTAAGTAAATGAAATATTTTGCAAAAACAGATTGTGGGCTGGAGAGGTGGCTTAGCAGTTAAGGCACTTGCCTGCAAAGCCTAAGGACCCATGTTTGACTCTTCAGATCCCATGTAAGCCAGATGCATGAATGTGAGGCGACGGCAAGGTTACACGTGCCCACTAGGTGTTATAAGCATCTGGAATGCTAATACAGTGGCTGAGGCCCTGGCAAGCAAATTCTCTCCTTCTCTTAAAAAATAAATTACAAGTAAGAACAGATTTCCTATTCTATAAAAATCTTTAGAGCTTACAGCCAGAAGTACATAGCAATAAACTGAACATAGTCCAGGTTTATTTATTTATTTTGTTATTATTATTCTTATTATTTTGTTTTTTCGAGGTAGGGTCTCACTCTAGCCCAGGCTGACCTGGAATTCGCTATGGAGTCTCAGGGTGGCCTCGAACTCAGCAATCCTCCTATCTCTGCCTCCCAAGTGCTGGGATGAAAGGTGTGCACCACCACACCCGGCTTCAGGTTTATTATTTTGCCTTGTAAAAAATACTACTGATCATCCTGTGGTAGGAATTAAAAATGGTAACCTTGAGCTGGGTGGGGTGGTATACCCCTTTAATCCCAGTAGAGACAGAGGTAGGAGGATCACTGTGAGTTCAAGGCCACTTTAAGACTACAGAGTGGGGGACTGGAGAGATGGCTTGGTGATTAAGCTCTTGCCTGTGAAGCCTAAGGACCCCAGACCTCGGTTCGAGGCTTGATGCCCCAGTACCCATGTAAGCCAGATGCACAGTTGGTGCTTGCATCTGGAGTTTGTTTACAGGGACTGGAGGCCCTGACACACAAATTCCCTCCCTCTCTCTGCCTCTTCTGCTCTCTGTCTTTTGCTCTCAAATAAATAAATAAAAATAAAAATAAAAATACTACAGAGTAACTTTTAGGTCAGCCTGGGCTAGAGGACCCTACCTTGAAAAACAAAGAAAAAAATCTCTGCTTATGTGTTTTAGAAATTTTTCATAATTAGACTATGCATTATGCCACACATCTTTAATCCCAGCACTTGGGAGGAACAGGTAGGAGGATCACCGTGAGACCACCCTGAGACTACATAGATAATGCTAGGTTAGCCTGGGCTAGAGCAAGACACTACGATCAAAAAGAAAAAAAGGGGGCTGGAGAGATGGCTTAGCGGTTAAGCGCTTGCCTGTGAAGCCTAAGGACCCCGGTTCAAGGCTCGGTTCCCCAGGTCCCATGTTAGCCAGATGCACAAGGGGGCGCACACGTCTGGAGTTCGTTTGCAGTGGCTGGTAGCCCTGGCACGCCCATTGTCTCTCCCTCTCTCTCTCTCTCTCTATCTCTCTGCCTCGTTCTCTGTCTGTTGCTCTCAAATAAATAAATAAAAATAAACCAAAAAAAATTTTAAAAAATAAAAAGAAAAAAAGGGATAAAGCAGCTGTGCCCAGGTTGTTTTTATATATGCTGAATTCTAAGTGCCCAAGTAATTCTGATGTTGGTAGTGGATACTATATTTGATTGTGTATTTCTCAAGGAAATATTATTATAGAGAGTGTTTCAGAGCCTGTCATCAGAATACTTCTCAGTGGTTACAATTTCACTTCCTTAATGGCCAGGATCCTCTCGTGTCTGATGGAACATTTATACACAGAGAAAATGGTAGAAGATTGTGAACACCGTCTCTTAGAGCTGCAGTACTTCATCTCCCGGGATTGGAAGTGAGTATTTTTTTAAATTTTATTATCTTATTTTATTTTATTTTTTTATTTTTTTGATTTTTCAAGGTAGGGTTTCGCTCTAGCCCAGGATGACCTTGGAATTCACTATGTAGTCCCTCAGGGTGGCCTCAAACTCACAGTGATCCTCCTACCTCTGCCTCCCAAGTGCTGGCATTAAAGGCGTGCGACACCAGGCCTGACAAGGAAGTACGTATTTTAAAACTAGCATTAAAGGGCTAGAGAGATGGCTCAGGGGTTAAGGCACATGTCTATGAAGCCTAAGGACCCATGTTTACTTCCCTAGTATCCACATAAGCCAGGTGACCCATGCATATGGAGTTTGTCTGCAGTGGATAGAGGGCCTAGCCCCTTCTCTCGCCTCCTCCTGGCTCTACCCCTCTCACTCACTCACTCTGTTAACTAAATAAATATATATATATATTTTTTTTTAATTTGAGAGCGACAGACACAGAGAGAAAGACAGGTAGAGGGAGAGAGAGAGAATGGGCGCACCAGGGCTTCCAGCCTCTGCAAATGAACTCCAGACACGTGGTTCCCCTTGTGCATCTGGCTAACGTGGGACCTGGGGAACTGAGCCTCGAACCGGGGTCCTTAGGCTTCACAGGCAAGCGCTTAACCGCTAAGCCATCTCTCCAGCCCAAAAATATTTTTTTTTAAAACTAGCTTAAGGCATTCTCATTCTTTTTCTCTTGTGGACAATATTACCTGTATGTGGGATTAAGCCCAGGACTTGACACTTGATAAGCATACTTCTAAATTTTGCCCCATCCCCCACTTGTATATTTTATTACAATTATTAGAAAATTATCCTCACTTAGTAGCAGAGGCCAGTAAGTTAAAAAGGAGACATAAAGGGAAGAGAAAGGAAGGGAGGAGGGTACTTAATAGGTTGATATTGTATCTATGTAAGTACAATGATTGAGCTGGGGAGGTAATATGATGGAGAATGGAATTTCAAAGGGGAAAGTGGGGGGGGGGTTACCATGGGATATTTTTTTATAATCATGGGAAATGCTAATAAAAATTTTAAAAAATAAAATTGTCCTCAAATTCTAGAATAGGTAATAATCTCCAACCCCCAGAAAACCTTTTTTCACTGCTTCCAGAACAATATCTGAAAGCAGAGTCAGCACACTGCTAGTCAGTACCAAGTGTACCACTACTTTGGAAGTCAGCATCAAAATGTTTCTGATACCACAAACATCTCTCTAGAAGAACACTGGTACCTATGTGGGAAGTAAAAGCATCTTCAGCTGTAACTCTTAAGATTATTTGAGTCCTTAATTGATTTCCACTAGAATGGGAATATGCTTTTATTTCTTACACTATTCAAAGTTGTTGGAATATTTATCAGTTTTTATTCTGAAAACTTATCATTAAGTGACAACTTGATTTTGTAATCTCCCTCTCATCCTGGAGGATGGGGATGAATTAGGAGAATGGTTTCATAACTGTAGACTCGCGGTGGTTGATTGCCTGTGTTCCCCTCTTCATGCCTTGTTTTCCCGTGCCACTGTTCTTATGCTGGGATTAAAGGTGTACACTGCCATATCTGGCCACAGTTTTTTACTAAATACTTTTTCCTAACTATGAATGGAGTGAAACCCTATTTGATGCTATCTAGATTCAGCAATCACAAGATATGGGTAGGAAAGATTCCTCCGTGCTTAAGGTGCCTGCTTATAAAACCTAACAAACCCAGCTCTGATTCCCCAGTACCTACATAAAGCCAGATGCACAAAGTGGTACATGCATTTGGAGTGTGTTTGTAGGGGCTAGAGGCCCTGGTGTGCCCCCCACATCTCTCTGCTTGCGAATAAATAAATTTACACACACACACACACACACACATATGCCAGGCCTGGTGGCACGTGCCTTTAGTCCCTACACATGGGAGGTGGAGGCATTAGGACCAGGAGTTCAAGACCAGCCTGATCTACTAAAGACAGCCTTAAAAAAACAAAACAGGGCCGGGCATGGTGGAGCACGCCTCTAATCCTAGCACTCAGGAGGCAGAGGGAAGAGTATTGCCGGGAGTTTAAGGCCATCCTGAGACTACATAGTGAACTCCACGTTAGCCTGGACTAGATAAGAGTGAGACCCTACTTTGAAAAACCAAAGACCAAAGAAAAACAAGGCTGGAGAGATTGCTTAGTGGTTAAGGCGCATTCCTGTGAAACCTAAGGACTCAGGTTTGATTCCCCAGTACCCACATAAACCAGACACACCAGGTAGCACATGTGTCTTGATTTTGTTTGCAGTGGCTAGAGGCCCTGGTGTGCCCATTTATTCTCTCGCTCGCTCTGCTTCCTTCTCTCTCTCTCTCTAATAATAAATAAATTAAATTAAAAACAAAATGAAACAAAAGTCCATGGAAAGTGATGTTTCTCTTTTACCCTTTAGGCTGGATTCTGTCTTGTACCGAAAGTGCCAGGGAGATGCTTCTCGCCTTTGCCACACCCACGGTTGGAATGAGACCAGTGAACTTATGCCTCCTGGAGCTGTCTTCTCTTGTTTATATAGGCATGCCTACCGCACTGAGGAACAAGGAAGGAGGGTAAGCTGTCAATGTTGCGGTTTTTGTCGTTTTCTGTTTTATTTTTTATTTTTTTTTGCCGGGGGGGGGGGGGGGTCCCGAGGTCTTGCTCTCTGTCTAGCCCAGGCTGACCTGGAATTCACTGTGTAGTCTTAGGGTATGTGTCACCATGTCCGGCATTATTTGTTTGCTACACTTTGTTCTAGAAACTTCTTTATTCAGGGAGTTTTTTGTTGTTGTTTCTGTTTTTGTTTTAATGCCTCAAAAGAACTTTATTTATTTATTTATTTTTTCAACATCTTGTTCTGCTACTTCCTTGGCCCTTTTTGCTTAGATGCCAAATAGATGGGCATTGGCACAGGCCATGCAGAGACTTGGGAAAGTTTTGAAGTTCTCCTCCTCTGTGATGGGTCTGGCTTTTTCCTTTTTACAGTCATTGTGAATGGGCATAACAGGTCCAATCAACTGAGTAGCCAGTTTGAGTTCCTCAGTCCCTTCTTAGGGACTGAGGGCTTCCTAGGGAAGAGGATGATCTTGGAGCAGTACTCCTGCAGGCACTGCATATTAGCATGCAGAGACCGTGGACTTCTTCCGCCTCCTCGGATACCAATAGTCCAGGCCACCTTTTTGTGGATGCCAGCCACCCTTTTGTGATCTTTGGTCAGTCTGATTTGTAAGATTCAGAATCAGGCGATGCATTTAGAGAAATGTACTATTTCAGTTGCTACATGTCTGTCTTGGTTTTTACTCAGCTATGTTAAGAAATCATGGCATTTCCCTCACACAGTGGTCCTCATTAGGGCCTCTACATCCTGCCAACTGCTAACTGCAGTAAGAGGCTCCTCTTCATTAAATGCACCAAGGGTGGAGTCTTTCTTGCTAGCTTTAAAAACAAACAACAAAAAAACCTTGCTTTAAAAAAAAAATTGACCTGAAATTCACATAGCATAAAATTAACCTGGGCTGGAGAGGAGGCTTAGCAGTTAAGGTGTTTGCCTGCAAAAGCCAAGGAACTCTGTTCGATTCTCCATGCAAGCCAGATGCACAAGGGGGCACATGCATCTGGAGTTCATTTGCAGTGGCTGGAGGCCCTGGCACGCCCATTCTCTCTCTCTCAAATAAATAAATTAATTAAATATATATTTTTTAAATTAACCTTTTAAAAGATAAAATTTTCTGGGTGTTACGGCACATGGCTTTAATCCCAGTACTCAGGAGGCAGAGGTAGAAGAATCATTTCCCCTCCCCATCTCAATCAGTCTCTCTTTTATTTTGATGTCATGATCTTTTCCTCCTCTTATGATGGTCTTGTGTAGGTAGTGTCAGGGCACTGTGAGGTCATGGGCATCCAGGCCATTTTGTGTCTGTAGGAGCACGTTGTAAGGAGGCCTACCCTTCCTTTGGCTCTTACATTCTTTCCGCCACCTCTTCCGCATTAGACCCTGAGCCTTGGAAGGTGTGATGGAGATGTTACTCAGTACTCCAGTCACTTCTTTCCAGCACTGTGATACCTCTGGGTTGTCCCAAGGTCACTGCCATCTGAAAAGAGAAGATTCTCTACCCCAAGTGAGAGGAGCATTAATATAAGAGTATAAATATTAAGAGAAGTGCTTACTGGGCAGTTTGATAACCATAGTATATATACCTATCCAGACATCAGCAGATATTACACCCCTAGGGCTCATGACTACCCCTGTTTTAAGTTTTCAGTATCAGGGATGTGTTTCCCCCCACGGAGCGGGCCTCCAATCCATTTGGAGGGCAGTTGGTCTCCACCATGACAGACGTGGCTCTATTGCACCCGTTGGCTCATTTCTCCTGGCTGGCCAATTATAAGGCTTGCAGTGTCCACTGTTGAGTATCTTCACTGGTGGTATCTCTTTCTCCCATTGAACTACATGTAGAATGGCTTCTTCCAGCTTTCTGTCAGCTGGTCTACATGGAGGGAGGTTATTAGCTCAGTTCCAGCAGGACTTCTCAGTGGCCTTGCAGCCCAAGTATGTGGAGTCTTCAGCAGTAGGGTCTTACCATCGATTCCTGGTGGGAAACCAAGGGCCTCGGCAATGGCCTATAATGTTTGGGGGCATCAGGGACCTCCCTGGCCAACAACTCCCAAAATACTAATTTTTGACCCTCTTCCCATTCCACATAATTGGTATGGAAGTGCTGGGCGTGGTGGCACACACCTTTAATGCCAGCATTCGGAGGCAGAGGTAGGGGGATCACTGCTAAGTTTGGGACCACCCTGAGAGTCCCTAGTGAATTCCAAGTCATCCTGGACTAGAGTGAAACCCTACCTTGAATAAACAAAAAACAAAAAAAAATTTTTTGTATAGAAGTGTCTGATCCTGACCTATAATTACTGCTTCTGTAGTTGGCTGCATGTGCCAATTATATTACATAGTCTTTTCTGAAGCAGACGTGCTATTCTACCTATATACATACTTGGCAAGTTAATTGTGCTAAATTGAAACTCTAATTTTTTAAAATATTTTATTTATTTGAGGGTTGGAGAGGTGGCTTAGCGGTTAGCGGTTAAGCACTTGCCTGTGAAGCCTAAGGACTCCGGCTCGAGGCTCGATTCCCCAGGACCCACGTTAGCCAGATGCACAAGGGGCGCATGCATCTGGAGTTCGTTTGCAGTAGCTGATGGCCCTGGCGCACCCATTCTTTCTCTCTATATATATGTCACTCTCAAATCAATAAAAAATACACAAAAAATCTAAAAATAAGTAAATATTTATTTGAGAGAGAAAGAAGCAGAGAGACCATTTATGTGGGTCCTGGGGAATCAAACCTAGGTCCTTTGACTTTTAGGCAAATGCCTTAGCTGCTAAGCCATCTCTCCAGTCCCGAAGCTCTAAATTTTTTATTTATTTTTATATTTATTTATTTGCAAGGAGAGAGACAGCAAAATTGGATGTGCCAGGGCCTCCAGCTAGTACAAATGAACTCCAGATGCATGGCCACTTTGTGGATCTGGATTTACATGCATACTGAGAAGTCAAACCATAGTCATTAGGCTTTGCAAGCAAGCAAGCACTTTTGTTGTTGAGCTGTCTCTCCAGTCGAAACTCTTACTATTTTCAGAGAAATATATTATTTTACATAGTATATTAGAAAATGCTTACTGTACAGTCCTAAAAGACTTTTCACAGCTCCTAAAGCATTTCATTCTTATTCAGGAAGAGATGCAAGGTAGAAAGTTTGGGAGATGCCCAGCATGGTGACACATGGCTTTAGTCCCAGGACTTGGGAGGCAGAGGTAAGATCACCGTGAGTTTGAGGCCACTCTGAAACTACACAGTGCATTCCAGGTCAACCTGGGCTAGAGAGCAACCTTACCGTGAAAAAAAAAAAAAAAAAAAAACACTAAAAGAAAGAAAGTTTAGGAGACAAACTGCAAATTGCAAGGTTAATTAAAGTCTTGTTCATTTTTTCATGTAGCTCTCTCGGGAATGCCGTGCTGAAGTTCAAAGGATCCTACACCAGCGTGCCATGGATGTTAAGCTGGATCCTGCCCTCCAGGATAAGTGCCTAATAGATCTGGGAAAATGGTGTAGTGAGAAAACAGAGACTGGGCAGGTAGGTGACCAAGCTTCCTGTTTGTTTTCTGTTAATGTTAGTGAGCCAAGTTTCATGTAGTACACTCATGAAATCTACCTCAGTGTTTACTTCACAGATGTTATTTGAGCCAGGCCAAGCATGTACCCATGTGGTGCCCCATACTCTCACCTGCAGTGACCAGATCATAACATCACATGTCCTGCTCCAGTGCTCTTCTACCCATTCTTATTTAAGCAAGAGTTTCTTACTGCTCCCAGAGCTATTTGATGAGCTCCAGCAGTTCTGAGGCCTTTGTTTCCCCACAGGACTGGGGTTACAGGTATGAGTAGCCATACTCAGCTATTTATGTGTGTTGTGGAGATTTGAACTTGGTGGTCTCATGCCTCATCATTCTTGTGCAGATTGTTATGGAGCCATCTCTCTAGCCCATCCCCCCTTTTTTGGTGCCAGGGTTTCACTCTAATCCAGACTGACCTCCTGGAACTCATTGTGCCTCAAGCTCAATGATACTCCTACCTTAGCCTCTTAAGAGCTAGGATGAAAGCATGTGTCACCATTCCCAACTTATAAAAGAGGAGTGTGTTCATGTGTGCAGGCATACCATTGTTTGTTTATTTGAGAGAGGGAGAAAGATAGAATAAGCATACCAGGGCCTCTAGCCACTTCAAACGAACTCCATATGCATGTGCCTCCTTGTGATTGATTGATTGATTGATTGATTGATTGATTGATTGATTGATTGATTTGGAGAGAGAAGAGAGGTAGATGGGGTGGGGAGAGAACAGACATGTATATCATTGTGAGCATGTGGAGGCCAGAGAACAACTTTCAAGTTGGTCCTTACCTGTGTACCTCACTTTGAAGTAGAGTTTCTCACTTAAGTCTCTGGGGCTGGAGAGATGATTTAGTGGTTAAGCCACTTGCCTGTGAAGCCTAAGAGCCATGTTCAACTCTCCAGGTCCCATGTAAACCAGACGCACAAGGTAACACAAGTGTGCAAGGTTGTACATGTGCACTAGGTTGCACATCCATCTGCAGTTTGATTACTGTGGCTGGAGGACCTGGCACACCAATATTCATTTTCTCTCTCTCCCCCATTTAAAAAAAAAGAAGCAAGTCTGTTGGGCTTGCTTCTAGCTTCCAGAAATTCTCTTTGTTTCTTCTTCCCATCTCAGCAACAGTATACTGGGATTACAGAAACTCACCATGGCTTCTCACTTTGTTTTTTATTTTGTTTTTATGTCTTCTCACTTTTTTTAGAAGTATTTATTTTTTATATTTATTTATGTACAAAGAGAGAGAGAATGGGCACACTAGGCCTCTACCATTGTAAACAAACTCGAGACACATGTCCCACCTTGTGCATCTGGCTTATGTGGCAAGAATCGAATCTCTGTTCCCAGGCAAGCGCCTTAATGGCTAAGCCATCTCTCAGCCCTATTTATTACTTTAATATTTTATTTTTATTTATTTATTTGAGAGAGAGAATAGGCACAGCAGGGCTTCCAGCCATTGTAAAGAAATTCCAGATGTATGCACTACCTTGTGCAACTAGCTTACGTAGGTCCTGCCTTAGCCACTACGGCATCTTTTCAGCCCATGTCTTCTCACTTTTCACATGGAGTCTGGGGCTCAAACTCAAGTACTTTATCTGCTATTACATCTCTCCAGCATCATGTAAGAGTATGTGGTTTTTCTAGGGAGGATCTCATTCTAGCCCAGGCTGACCTGGAACTCACTTTGTAGTTCCAGGTGGCCTTAAACTCCAGCCATCCTCCTACTTCTGCCTCCCAAGTGCTGAGATTAAAGGTATGTACCACCATGCCCAGCTCATATATAAGTCTTCTGAGTTTTTATTTTTTGGTTTTTCAAAGTAGGGTCTCACTCTAGCTCAGGTTGACCTGGAGTGCATTATGTGGTCTCAGGGTGGCCTCAAACTCACAATGATCCTCCTACCTCTACCTCCCCAGGTGCTGGGAGGATTAAAGACATGCACCACCACTCCTGGCTTTTCTTTGTTTCTTTTTTTCTTTTTTTGAGGTAGGGTTTCTTTCTCTGGCTCAGGCTGACCTGGAATTCACTGTGTAGATTCAGGGTGGCCTCGAACTCATGACGATCCTCCTACCTCTGCCTTCCAAGTGCTGGGATTAAAGGTGTGTGCCAGGTTGGAGAGAGGGCTTAGTGGTTAAGGCTTTTACTTGCAAAGCCAAAAGACCCTGGTTCAATTCCTCAGAACCCATGTTAGCCAGATGCACAAAGGGGCGCATGCATTTGGACTTTGTTTGCACTGGCTGGAGGCCCTGGCACACCCGTTTACTCTTTCTCTCCCTTTTTCTCTGTCAATAAATAAATAAAAATAAAATATTTAAAGGTGTATGCCACCAAGTCCAGCTTTTTTTTTTTTTTTTTTTTTTTTTTTGAGGTAGGGTCTTCCTGTAGGCAAGACTGACCTCTTGTTATTTATTGGGTAAGTGAAAGAGAATGGGTGCCTCTTGCCACTGCAAACAATACTCTAGACACGTATACTGCCATGTACATCTGGGTACTGGTGAATTGAACCTGGGCTTTCAGGTTTTACATCCAAGTACCTTTAACTGCTGAGCCATCTCTCCAGCCCAGGAAAACGGGATTTGCTGAGAAAGTAAACAGGAAGAAAGCCCAGAGTTTCAGGATAAGGATGCTAGAATTTTGACCATAATCCAAAGAAGAGATAAGAAAGAGGAGAATAAAGATTGTGTTTTCTGAGTTCGAACTCAGAAAAGTAGGTAGACTTAGCAGTGAGAATCCACAGGCAATTGCTTTTATTTTATCTTGCCTTTCTCTTTCTTTTTCTGCTTTTATAAACCAAATGCATGCTTTTACAAAAGTATAAGCAGCTAGATGTGGTGGCACACGCCTTTAATCTCAGCACTTGGAGGCAGAGGTAAGAGGATTTTTGTTAAATTCAAGGCCACCCTGAGACAGTGAATTCCAGGTCAACTTGTACTACAGTGAGACTCTTCCTCAAAAAAAAATTATGTATATACATATATATATATACATATGTATGCATGTATGTTTGTATGTATATAAAAGCAAACTGTAAATACATTCATGTGTTCATAGATTCTGGCATGTACCCATATTGTGGCTGCCCTAGAAGTTGCGTGAGGGCTGGGGGTGGAGGTGGAGACGAGACATGTTGCTCAGTGGTTAAGGCCTTTGCTTACAAACCCTGATAGTGTGGGTTCAATTCTCCAGTACCCATGTAAAGCCTGTTGCACAAAGTGGCACATTCATGTGGAGTGGTTTTGCAGTGGCTGGAGGCCCTAGCATGCCCATTCTGTCTCTGTTTGTCTCTCTGTCTCTGCTTGCAAATAAAAATATGTGTTCAGAGCCAGGTGTGGTCGTGCACACCTTTAATCCCAGCACTCGGGAGCCAGAGGCAGGAGGATTGCGGCAAATTTGAGGTCACCCTGAGATTACATAGTGAATTCCAGGTCAATCTGAGCTAACGGGGGGTGGGGGCACTGATATTATACACAGGCAGTACCATGCCTGGCTATATGTGACTTAATACTGTAATTCAAGATGGGGTTCTGTAGTAGTGCACATGGAGCCTGTAAACCTGGGTTCACTCTTTGTTCAAGTATTAATGTGTCTTTAAGCAAGTACTAGTTCCCACATAACTTGCAGTTTCACAATCATTGCAAGCATGTACTTTTTTGTTTGTTTGGTTGGTTTTCCAGGGTAGGGTCTTGCTCTAGCCCAGGCTGTCCTGGAATTCAGGTTGGCCTCAAATTCATGGTGATCCTCCCACCTCTGCCTCCCAAGTGCTGGGATTAAAGGTGTGTGCCAATTCACCTGGGGCCAAGCACTTTTTTTTTTTGTTTGTTTTTTGTTTTTTTTTAATTTGAGGGAGAGGCATACTAGGGCCTCAGCCACTAAAACTGAACTCCAGATGCTTGTGCCACCTTGTGGACATGTGTGACCTTGCACTTACCTCACCTTTCTGTGTCAGGCTTACATGGGATCTGGCAAGCCAAACATGGTTCCTTAGGCTTTTCAGGCAAACACCTTAACTACTAAGCCATCTCTCCAGCCCATCAAGTACTTTTCAAGGCTGCTTCTTACTTGCAGTTTCCAATATGGAGAAGTAATGATGTGATGGAATGAATGCCTACTCATTATTAGGCTTAAGTTTGAGGTGAATACATCAAAATGTCTTTCTTGGGCTGGAGAGATGGCTTAGTGGTTAAGCGCTTGCCTGTGAAGCCTAAGGACCCCAGTTCGAGGCTCGATTCCCCAGGTCCCAGATTAGCCAGATGCACAAGGGGGTGCACGCATCTGGAGTTTGTTTGCAGTGGCTGAAAGCCCTGGCACACCCGTTATCTGTCTCTCTCTCTCCTCCTCTCTCTGTCACTCTCAAATAAATAAATAAAAATGAACAAAAATTTTTTTAAATGTCTTTTTTTCTTTGAACCTCAATTCACTCATCTACATGGAAAAAATAATTCTATTTCCATGCATAGTTCGCGCCCCCCCCCCCATGTCCAAGGTAGGATCTCACTCTAGCCTTGAAATTCACTATGTAGTCTCAGGCTGGCATCAAACTCACAGTGATCCTCCTACCTCTGCCTCCCAAGTGCTGGGATTAAAGGCCTGAGCCACCATGCCCAGCTTTCAACAGTCATACTTTGACAAATCAAATGAAGCTTTTGTGTATGTTCAGTCAGTTTTTAAAGGAAATGGAAGGAAGAACCAGTGCAAAAGGAGTAGATAACAGATATTTCACCCTCCCTTACTTACGGAATTGTTGGACACTAAAGGCTTTCCTTTTTCTCTGTAGGAGCTTGAGTGCCTCCAGGACCATCTGGATGACTTGGCTGTTGAGTGCCGAGACATAGTGGGCAACCTCACTGAGTTGGAATCTGAGGTAAGCTGTGAGCAGATCCATGAAGAAGAGGCTGCAGGCAGCCTGGGTGTTTTTGCTCTTTTCTTCTGTGTCTGTACTCTACAGAAAAAATTCCTGTTACACTTCAGGTCTTTGACATTAAACATTCATAACATAATTCTTTCAGTGAGGTCACTTGGTACTGTTTGTATGGGTTTTTTTAATTACTTATTTGAGAAAGAGAATGAGAGTGAATGAGTATGGGTGTGTCAACACCTCCTGCAAATGAACTCCAGACATATGTGCCTCTTTTTGGGTCTGGCTTTACGTGGGTGTTGGGGAATTGAACCCAAGTCCTTAGACTTTGTAAGCAAGCACTTTTTTTTAACTGCTGTGCCATCTCTCCAGCTCTCTCTCTCCAAACATGTATATTTTTTTAAAAAAAATTATTTATCCAGGCATGGTTGCACATACCTTTAATTCTAGCACTTGGGAGGAATTTAATTTATTTATTTGAAAGGGAGGGAAGGAAAGACAGATAGAGAAAATGGGTGCACCAGGGCCTCCAGCTACTGCAAACAAATTCCAGATGCATGTACTACCTTGTGCATCTGGCTTAGGTGGATTCTGAGGGATCAAATGCAGGTCCTTAGGCTTCACAGGCAAGCGTTTTAACTGCTAAGCCATCTCTCCAGCCTCTGTGTGTATGTGTACATACGTACACTTTGGTTTTTGTTTTTTTAATTTTTTTATTGACAACTTCCATAATTGTAGACAATAACCCACGGTAATTCCCTCCCTCCCCTCACTTTCTCCTTTGCAATGCACTCTCCATCATGCCCCTTCCCCCTCTCAATCAGTCTCTTTTATTTTGATGTCATCATCTTTTCCTCCTGTTATGATGGTCCTGTGTAGGTAGTGTCAATCACTGCGAGATCATGGATATCCAGGCCATTTTGTGTCTGGAAGAGCACATTGTAAGGAGTCCTTCCATTCCTTTGGCTCTTATATTCTTTCCGACCCCTCTTCCTCAATGGACCCTGAGTCTTGGAAGGTGTGATAGAAATGTTTCAGTGCTGAGCACTCCTCTTTCACTTCTTCTCGGCATCATGGTGCCTTCTGAGTCATCCTAAGGTCACTGCCATCTGAAAAGAGGAGCTTCTTTAACCAAAAGTAAGTGTAGCATTAATATATTGGTATGAACATTAAGAGAAGTGCTTACCAGGCTGTTTGGTGAGCATAGTATATACATTTAGCCAGACACCAGCAGATGTTTCATCCCCTAGGGCTCATGACTACCCCTGTCATGGGTTTTAAGTATCAGGCATATATTCCCTCCCATGGAGCAGGCCTCAAGTCCAATTAGAGAGCAGTTGGTTTCCTCCATAACAGACATGTCATTATTGCACCCGTTGGCTCATTTGGCATGGCTGGCCAAATATAAGGTTTGCAGTGACCACTGTTGGTTATCTTCACTGGTGATTTCTCTCTTTCCCATTGAACTACATGCAGTGTGGCTTTTTCCAGCTTTCTGTCGGCTGGTCTGCACGGAGGTTTTCAGCTCAGCTCCAGCAGGATTTCCCAGTGACCTTGTAGCCCAAGTATGTGGAGTCTTGAGCAATAGGTCTTACCATCTATTTCTGGTGGGAAACCAAGTGCCTCAGCAATGGTCTGTAATGTTTGGGGGTTATCAGGGACCTCCTTGGCCAACAACTCACTGGAAGGTATCCCATCCCTGCCACTGAAAATTTTCTAGTAACAATCTATGGCTTCTGTTCCATTTTCCAAAAGAGTAGGTTTCCATATGATTTATTTATATCCTCTTAGATTTTGATTAGCCCTCCCTCCACCTTTTCTTTACTCACTCTCATCCCCTGACCTCACTTAGGCCTTTTCACACCCATTAATCTCTGTGTGTGTGTGCACATGCACACACACATGTACATACATATAATATCATCCTATCAAGTCACCCCCCCCCTTTCTATTCCCTTTTTATCCCCTTTCTAGCTTACTGGCCTCTGCTACTGAGTTTTATTCCTACTCAGATAGAAGTCCAATCACTTAATCATTTGTAGCTAGGCACCCCATATGACAGAGAACATGTGACGTTTGGCTTTCTGGGAACCATTTTTTTTTTTTTTCCAAGCTAAGGTCTCGCTCTAGCCCAAGCCGACTTGTAATTCACTATGTAGTCTCAAGTTGGCCTCACAGTGATCCTTCTACTGTCCTTCCCAAGTGCTGGGATTAAAGGCATGGACCTCCATGTCTGGCTCCCTGTTTATGTATTTAATACATTTATGTTTATATATTTAATAAAAGCTTGGGATTGCCAGTTTCATGTAAAAAATTGAACACACATGTTTACCCTATTTCACCCTGAAACCTACTAAAATATAAAACATGAGGTTAAAAACCTCACGAGTGAGCCAGGCGTGGTGGTGCATTCCTTTACTCCCAGCACTCAGAGCCAGTGGTAGGAGGATTGCTGTGGGTTCGAGGCCACCCTGAAACTACATAGTTAATTCCAGGTCAGCCTTGACCAGAGTGAGACCCTACCTTGAAAAAACAAAAGCAAAACAAAAAATCATGAGCATAAACCTACTGTTTATAAGTATAGGGATTGGTCTGGAGAGATGGCTCAGCTGTTAAGGCACTTTTGCAATGCAAAGCCTAAGGACCCAGGTTCAATTCCCCAGTACCCACGTAAAACCAGATGCATTAGATGGCGTCTGTGACTGGAGTTGTTTGCAGTGGCTGGAGACCCTGGAATAGCCATTCATTCCTTTCTTTCTTTCTTTCTTTCTTTCTTTCTTTCTTTCTTTCTTTCTTTCTTTCTTTCTCTCTCTCTCTCTCTCTCTCTCAAATAAATAAAAATAAAATAATCTTTAAAAAAGAAAAAGAAATCGCCAGTTGTGGTGCACACCAGTAGGAAATTGCTGAAGAGATGGTGGTAGGAGGATCAGGAATTCAAGGCCAGCCTGGGCTACTTGTTAAAATAGAAATATAGGGTTTGTAGGTTGGGCATAGTGGCATATGCCTTTAATCCCAGTATTTGGGAGGCAGAGGTAGGAAGATCATGTGAGTTCAAGGCCACCCTGAGAGTACATAGTAAGTGTTTTTTTGGTTTTTCAAAGTAGGGTCTCACTCTAGCCAGGCTGACCAGAAATTCACTGTGTTGTTTCTGTGATGGGAAATTAACCAAAAATGTTACTACAGGATAACTCAACTCCTGCAGGAGGTGGGCATGGTAGTGCATCCTGTAATCCTAGCACTCAGAAGGTGGAGGCAGGTTGCTCAGCTACATAGAGAGTTTGGGGACAGTATGGGATACGTGAAACCCTGTCTCTGTGTGCACACATACATATATTTTTAATATTTGTATACAAATATATTTATTTATATATTAAACATATAAATAATATCTTTATCTACAGTAGTTACCTTGTGGAGATAGAAATCAGAGAAATAGGGCTGGAGATAAAGCTCAGATGTTAAGAGTACTTGCCAAGGGCTTGAATCCCTAACATAACATAAAGCCAGGTCTGATGGGCATACCTGTATTCCCTATAACTCAAGAGTTGGAGGTGGGAGGATCAGAAGTTCAGTCATTTGTAACTACTTGAGTTCAAGGCCAGCTTTGGATACATGAGATCCTGTCTAAAGTGGGGTAGGACCAGGAGGAGTAAAAAGCCTTCGGGGCAGAGGGAGGAAGGAAAATCAGAAGGAGGAGAAAAGGAGGGAAAATGGAGAAAAAGGGATTTTGTTTGTTTGTTTTTTGAAGTAGGGTCTCGCTCTAGCCCAGGCTGACCTTTGCCTCCCAAGTACTGTGATTAAAGGTATGCACCACCACACCAGCTTGTCATAAGCTTTGCAGTGCTTATTTGAGTCATTGAAATTGGCAGTAAATAAAATCATATTTCTTAGCTAGTCCTTCTTTTGCCTTTTAGTTTTCAAGTTTGTTGCCTTCTCTTTTACCTGCTGTCTTCTCTCCCATTCTCATTGTCCCTACAGGCTAATAAGGACATTTGGATGCATTGCTCTTTCATGGGAGTTGTTACTTCATAGCTTGTGTGACCTAGGATTGTTGTGCTAAGGACTTTTAGTAGTTATTTTCAAGAAGTTGTGGCTTATCATCTGGTTGAAATGAGAATTGAATAGGAATAGATGTCAGCTACCTATTTTTAATTTGAGCTCCTTCACATTTTGGAAAAACTCCAAAGGTTTTACATGCTCTAATATTATTGGCAAATATTTCTTCATCCCTCCTTTGTTAATTCTTCCACTTCATTTGCTCAGGTTTAGTTCCCTGTGGGAAATGGGCATTTTGAGGGTAAGAGTACTTTTATATATTCTGAGACCTAATTTTAATTTACCTATTAGAATAGTTTCTAAACTGTACTTGTTAGACTGATTGCCCCTCAGTACTGCTGATTCCTCTTCTACCTCTTGCTGTTTGTAAAGCCAGAATGACTAATCTATTTAATTTTCTACAGGATATCCAAATAGAAGCCTTGCTGATGAGAGCCTGTGAGCCCATAATTCAGAACTTTTGCCACGTAAGTGATGTCTGGAGGAGCAAGGGTTAGAAGCAGAACCACATACATTGGAACTCTGGCTCCCAAAGTTCTTGACTCATCTCTTTCTTCAGTATGCATTCCGACCAAATGACAGCCAGCTTTAACAATTAAAAGTTGGAGTGATTAACAAGACCATAAGAGAGGGGCCATCCTCCTGGGAAAGAAACCCTAAGTGATTAATGCAGAGTTTAATTACATCAGTTAGTATCACTTTGAAGGTGGAGCAGGCATATAGCTTGGAGCAGTAGATTTGATGCCATTGATAAGAAAAGATGTGGCAGGGCCTGGGAATATAGCTTAGTTGGTAGGATGTCTCCATAGCATGAACAAAGCACCAGGTTCAGTCCTGGCACCACATAAAACTAATCATGGTAGCACTTAACTGTAATCTCAGGGCTCAGGAGCTAGAAGTAGGAGAGCATCAAAAGTTCAAAATCATCCTCAGCTAGAGTGAGGAGTCGGCTCTGACATGAGATCCTGTCTCAAAACCCAAATGAAAAAGGGAAAATGCAGCGGGGAAGCTCCCAGGGTTATGGCTGAGTTGCTTGTTGCTTGTCGGGAAGTGTTAGCAGACTTCCTCTTCCAGCTGTGTTCTTTGTACCCTTAGTGTTGAGTGTATTCTGTTACCTTATTACTTAATATTTATGCACTTACTGAACTATCTAAATTGTGGGACACCTTAGGATCTCACAACCTATCTAATCTGATAGATTGTTAGATACCAATCCCAAAAGCCAAGTGCTGAAGGAAAAAAATAAAAGCCTTCAGAATACATGTTCTTTCTTCATTTAGAACAATCTGAGCTATGAATTTTATTATGCTGAATGTTTTGTTAAATTTTTATCTTGTGATTTCTCAGGCTTATATTGAAGAATTTGTGATATCTGTCTCCCCCTTCCCCCAACTGACCTGTAACTCATTCTGTAGCTCCAGGCCAGTGTCAGACTCCTACCTCAGCCTTCAAGAGTGTTGGAACTAAAGGCATTACACCACCACACCCAGGCTTTATCTCTGTTTGTTTTTTTGTTTGCTTTGTTTTTTTGAGGTAGGGTTTCCCTCTACCCCAGGCTAACCTGGAATCCACTGTATAGTCTCAGGGTGGCCTCAACTCACAGTGATCCTCCTACCTCTACCTCCCAAGTGCTGGGATTAAAGGCATGTACCACCATGCCCACCATACCTCTTTTTGAAGGCTTCCAGAAACACTTCTATTCCCAAAGGTGACTCCTATAGATTGTATCACTAATTGTTATAAAGTGTAAATAATGTACTGCCTAAAAAAATAGCCAGGGCTGGGTGTGGTGGCACATGCCTTTAATCCCAGCACTCCGGAGGGTCACTGAGTTCGAGGCCACCCTGAGAATACAGAGTGAATTCCAGGTCAGTATGGGCTAGAGTGAGACCCTACCTTGAAACCCCCCCCCCAAAAAAAAAAAATTGTGTGTGTGTGTGTGTGTGTATGTATACATATACACATACCCATACACACATATACGTGTACTGTCTTCTGCAGGATGTGGCAGACAACCAGATAGACTCTGGGGACCTGATGGAGTGTCTGATACAGAACAAACACCAGAAAGATATGAATGAGAAGTGTGCCATTGGAGTCACTCACTTCCAACTGGTCAGTTGACTTCCTGTCTTGTTTTGTTGGGTGATTACTGAAATCCTTCCTCTTTGGAAACATCTAAGCACCTCTGCTATCCTTGAAAAGTTACTGCTTCCAATTATATGTCCTATTCAGAACTGTTCTCAAAGCCAGGCATGGTGGCACATGCCTTTAATCCCAGCAGTCAGGAGGCTGAGGTAAGGGGATCGCCTTGAGTTCAAGGCCACCCTGAGAATACATAATGAATTCCAGGTCAGCCTGAGCTAGAATGAGACCCTACCTTGAGGAAAACAAAACAAAACAAAAAACACAACTGTTCTCAAGCAATGCTGCTTTTCTCTATGACCATGCATTTTGCTAGACTCTTTGGCTTTCAGTGATAAATGAGACACAGTTCTAGAGAGCATTCAGTGTAGAAGAGATAGGGGTAAGTAAGGTATTTCCTGCTCCAGCCACAGTGCTCACAACAGTTGGTATTACTGGAATGTATGGATTTTTTAATATTTTAAAAATTTGTGCTGGGCGTGGTGGCGCACGCCTTTAATCCCAGCACTCGGGAGGCAGAGGTAGGAGGATCACCGAGAGTTCGAGGCCACCCTGAGACTACATAGTAAATTCCAGGTCAGCCTGAGCCAGAGTGAGACCCTACCTCGAAAAACCAAAAAAAAAAAAAAAAATTGTGAGAGAATGGGCATATCAGAGCTCCTGCCACTGCATACAGAATCCATACACATGTAACACTTTGTACATCTGGCTTTATGTGGGTACTGGAGAATCAAACCCAGCCAGCAGACTTTGCAAGCAAGTGCCTTTAACCACAGAGCCATCCCTGCAGCCCTGGAATGTGTGATTTTGTATGACTGTTCAATTCCGTGGTCTAGATGTGCCTCAGTACACTGGACTTTAAGCCCTGTGCACATGCATGCAGAGGCCAGACATTGGGTGTCCTTTTTGCTCATCTACCTGTTTATCCTTGAGATGGAGTTTCAGCCCAGAGCTGCTGATTTTGCTATGTGTTTTGGTTAGCAAGCCCCAGCAGTTTTTGTACTTTACCTGCTTTAGGACTGGAATTACAGGTATGCATGCCCATGCCAAGCTACTTATATGGTTGCTAGGGAATCAGAATTGGGTGGTCTCAACAGCAAGCACTCAACAGTTAAAGCCATCTCCCAAGCCCCTTTTGTCTTTTATTTATTTTTGAAAAATATTTACTTATTTGAGAGAAAGAGGCAGAGAGAATGGACACTCCAGGGCCTCCAGCCACTGCAAACAAGCTCCAGATGCATGTGCCACTTTGTGCTTCTGACTTCAGTGGGTCCTGGGAAGTGAAACCTCAGTATACTGGCTTTGCAGGCAAGCGCCATAACCACTAAGCCATCTCTCCAGTCCCCTTTTTGTCTTTTTTTTTTTTTTTTGGTTTTTCGAGGTAAGGTCTCACTCTAGCCTAGGCTGACCTGGAATTCACTATGGAGTCTCAGGATGGCCTTGAACTCACAGCAATCCTCCTACCTCTGCCTCCCAAGTGCTGGGATTAAAGGCGTGCACCACCACGCCCGGCTACCCTTTTTGTCTTTTAAATCACACAACTCATCCTGCATTTAAGTAAGAAGGTTGGGTCACAGTATTCGTAATTGCTACAAGAAATTAAGAATGTATTGGGTATTTTAGGCACCTCCTGCAAAGAGGATGGTCAGTCAACTGAGGTGATTGACCATTTCTCAGAGCGCTCAGCCACTTGACTACATTCCTTCCAGATAATGAATGCTTCTCCCCTGCAGGACTCCAGACTTTTATTTATTTATCTATTTGACCAGAAAAAGAGGGCAAGAGAGAAAGAGAGAATGGGCTCACAAGGGCCTCCAGCTACTGAAAACGAACTCCAGACATGTGCGCCCCCTTGCGCATCTGACTAACGTGGGTCCTGGGGAGTCGAGCCTGGTTCCTTTGGCTTTGCAGGCAAATGCCTTAACTGCCAAGCCATCCCTCCAGCCCCCCCCCTTTTTTAAATTTATTTATTTATTTATTTATTTATTTAACAGAGAAAGAGGGAGAGACAGAGTGCAGGCTTTTATATTAAGAGAAAAATGGCAGAAGTATCCCATGACTGTACAGTCTAGGGTGGTTCAAGGAAGAAGCAAAGCCAGGGCTGGAGCTAGAGGGTGAAGGGGCTTCAAGAAGGATACTATGGTTGAACCCTGAAGGAAATAAGTGTCAGAGCAAACCATGCAAAGATCTAGGAGAAAACTACTTTTGCTAGGGAGAATCAACTATGTGATTGGAAGGGTAACATGAGGAGCTATGAGAGATCAGCTGGTGGTAAAGTCTGAAAGACCACAGTTCCACTGGGTTCCATGAGAAGTCTTCTGTTCTCTTTTTTTCTTTTTAATATTTTATTTATTTATTTACTTGAGAGAGAGAGAAGGAGAGGGAGAGAGAGAATAGGCATTCCAGGCCCTCTAACCACTGCAAATGATCTGCAGACACATGTGCCACCTTGTGCATCTTACTTATGTGGGTCCTGGGGAGTCGAACCTGGGTCCTTTGTTTCACAGGCAAACGCCTTAACCACTAGGCCATCTCTCCATCCCTTTCTCTTTTAAAAATAGGATCTTTGGTTACCAAACTGGTCTTGAACATGTTTGAACCCCTGATCCTCCTACCTTCACCTCCCAAGTGCTGGGATTACAGGCATATGGCGCTATGCTCAATTTTTAGTGCAGTGTTGTAAATTGATCCTGGGGCTTTATGCGTGCTATGCAAGCACTCTACCAACTGTATCTGTATGCTACATCTGTTCTGAAAACTGTATTACTAAAATGCCACCCAACCCTGCTGAGTTTATAGCTTGCCACAGAACTATTGATTTTCTTTCTCATCATTTTACAGGTGCAGATGAAGGATTTTCGATTCTCTTACAAGTTTAAAATGGCTTGCAAGGAGGATGTGCTGAAACTTTGCCCCAATATCAAAAAAAAGTATGTATCTCTTTTTAATTACTATTATTTTTAAAGAAAATTTTTTGGCTGGGCGTAGTGGGGCACACCTTTAATCCAAGCACTCTGGAGGCAAAGGTAGGATGATCACCATGAGTTCAGAGCCAACCTAAGGCTACATAGTGAATTTCAGTTTAGCCTGGGCTAAGTGAAACCCTACCTTGAAAAACTAAGTAAAAGAAAGAAAAATTTTTCTTTGAAGACCAAGCATGGTGGCACATGCCTCTAATCCCAGACTTTGGGAGGCCGAGGTAAGAGGATCACTGTGAGTTTGAGGCTACCCTGAGACTAAAGAGTGAATGAATTCCAGGTCAGCCTGAGCTACAGCGAGACTCTTCCTTGAAAAATGAAAAAATATAAAATTATTTGAAAGCCAGTTATGATGGTGCACATCTTTAATGCGAGCATTCTGGAGGCAGAGGTGGGAGGATCACTGCGAGATGGAGGCCAGCCTCAGGCTACAGAGTGATTTCAAGTCAGCAGTAACATAAAGAAGAGACTACTAGCTAAACAGTTGGACTTACAGGAAAGACATTAGAAACATGACCAAAAACCATTTTTGTGTGTATGTGTACATAAAAGTTTTGGGTTCCTAGTGAGTCCTGTGCCCTGCTCTAGCCCTGCTCTCAGTCTGCCCAGTGTGGCTCTAGTCAGTCTCTTGCCTTCTTCTTTCATGTCAGGGTGGACGTGGTGATTTGCCTGAGCACCACTGTGCGCAACGACACTCTGCAGGAAGCCAAGGAGCATAGGGTGTCCCTGAAGTGCCGCAAGCAGCTCCGTGTGGAGGAGCTAGAGATGGTAATGCCTCTCAGAAACGGGTCAGCAGTGAGACCAGTGGGGATGGACGAGGTGGGGGGAAGTTTTCAGCTACTATTGTAAAGCGGGACACATGGCGTCACGAGTGAAAATTTTACCATATGACACTTAGCTGCTTCTTTCACTGTTATTTTGAGGGTTGATATGGAATTCAAGCTGTAGGACATACATTAAACTTAAAATATAATCATTGGATCAGTAATAGCCTTAAGAATTAAGAGTCTTTTCTCTCCATTCTGCTGTTATGGCATCAGTTTCATCCTGAGACTAGTTTCCACTCATGGCTGCAAGTACTAGACTACCTGCTCTACTCTTCATTTTCAGGCAAAAAGGGTCCTCATAAAATAAATTTCTTCCCTTTAATTTGAGTGTGTCAGGTTGTGCCCTTTATCCTACCCCCACCTCCACGCAGGGTTTTCACTCTAGTCTAGGCTGACCTGGAATTCACTCTGTATTCTCAGGGTGGCCTCCAACTCACGCCAATCCTGCTACCTCTGCCTCCCGAGTGCTGGGATTAAGGACGTGGGCCATCACGCCCAGATTGTTGTAACCCCCTTCTTGCCCAACAACAGAGCCTGGGAAATACCATGAGCTTATTCCTCATCGGGGGAATGGATTGTTGAATTCATCCACAGTATACATTGTAGGAGAAAAAATTGTTTTAAGTGGGGCTGACCTGAATGTCCTACTATAATGGAAATTTGTGTCAGTCTGTAAGCTTTGGTTCCCTCACTTTGAGAAATAATATTAAAGGTAGTGCCCTACATTGCAAAGTACCTTTAATGTGGTATCTGTTACTTTGTTTCATCTTACAGCAGTTGTCTATAAAGGAGTAGACACGGCATTTCAGGGTAGACACGTGTGAAGAAGGGTTAAAGGCCTTATGACTAGTTGGTAGCAGAACTGAATGAAAATCCCATTTCTCCTGCTACATGGCCACACTAGAAGTCATGGTCACTAGACAATATCCAGTCACCAAGTAAGTTTGTTTGACACCTCCAGCCTAAAATCAGCTCACTTTTCCACACTGCCTCCCTCTCATACAGACAGAGGACATCCGTTTGGAACCAGATCTGTATGAAGCCTGCAAGAGTGACATCAAGAACTACTGTTCCACTGTGCAATATGGAAATGCTCAGGTAACTTTTCACTTTTAACTTTTTATTTATTTATTTACTTTTTATTTGAGTGAGAAGGAGAGTGGCCTGTAGCCACTGCAAATGAACTCCAGACCCATGTGCTACTTTGTGCATCTAGTTTATGTGGGTACTAGGGAATCAAATATGGGTCCTTAGGCTTTGCAGGCAAGTGCCTTAACCTCTAAAACATCTCTCCAGCCCTCACTTTAACTTTTTAATTGTAGAAGTGTATCAAGATAACATTGTAGTAAGAAATTCTTTGCTGGTAAAACAAGAACCATCACATTTAATCAGTTTAATGCTATAGCAGACTGCTTTTATCACTTTCTCTTCTACATTTCTGTTTGTTTATTATTTTGCTTATTTGGGTTGGTTGTTTGTTGTTTTAGGCCCCAGACTGCCCTGGAATTCACTCTGCAGTTTCAGGCAGTTCTTCTACCTCTGCTCCTGAGTGCTGGGATTAAAGGCATGCACCTCCATGCCTGGCCTTTTTTTTTTAATCGTAACTATTTATAGCCTACCCTCTGAAATTTATTTGTCAGGGCTAACAAATGAAGCCAAGACATACTTAGCATATATGTTGTCATGTGGTATACATTGAGTTGAATTGAATCTCCTGGATTATTCCTACTTTCTAGTCAGGAAAACTTGGCAAATGCAGAAGGGAAGCCAGGTGTAGTGGCACACGCCTTTAATCCCAGCACTTGGGAGGTGGAGGGTAGAAGGATCTCCATGAGTTTGAAACTACCCTAAGACTACATAGTGTATTCCAGGTCAGCCTGGGCTAGAGTGAGACCCTACCTCAAAACAAACAAACAAAAAGAATGCAGAAGAGGGCTGGAGGCTGACCCAGTCCTTATGTGTGCCTTCTAAGCAAGCATAATGGCCTGAGACTGCTTGAGTTTAAATGTCCAGATGAGCATGGCCATGCCCACCTGTAACTCCAGTACCCCAGGGGAGCAGAGATCTTAGAATAATCAGAGCCCCACAAGCTCCAGAATTAGTAAAAGGTGACTCAAGCTCAAAACAAGGGAGGTAGAAAAGTAATGAAGCCGTTAACCAGGCATTCCATTTCGGCCTCCACAGGCAAGCGACCCTCACCACAGGCAAGCATGTGGGGCACCACAAAGGCACACACACACACACACACAAAAGAAAAAGCAGAAGATAACAGAAAATCTGAATGGGTTTCCTTCCCTTTAGATTCCAGTATAGCCTGCTAGTCATCATGAATTTTTTACCATTTGGTCCTCTTTTGGCCCTATTCCTTAGTGAGAGAATCCCAACTCTTTGTCTTTTTTTTTGGTTTTTTCGAGGTAGGGTCTCACTCTGGCTCAGGCTGACCTGGAATTCACTATGTAGTCTCAGGGTGGCCTCAAACTCTCGGAGATCCTCCTACCTCTGCCTCCCGAGTGCTGAGAATCCCAACTCTTGTTGCCTATATGTCTTATACTACTGAATACTGAATAGATAGATTATCAATCCTCAGTATATCCCCCAACTTGATCATAAATCTTTACATCATAGATTATTGAATGCTTGAAAGAAAACAAGAAGCAGCTGAGTACCCGTTGCCACCAGAAAGTATTTAAGCTGCAGGAGACAGAAATGATGGACCCAGAACTGGACTATACACTCATGCGAGTCTGTAAGCAGATGATAAAGGTAAAGACCAATTATAGCATAAGTGACAATAACGTAATCTTCTTTCCATTTCAACCTGTCAGGCACTGTCAAGATGGTGGTTCCAGGTTTGGAGAATTGGCTCCACAGTTAAATGTGTTTGCTTGCAAGACCTGCCAGCCCAGCTTCAATTTCCCAGCTACCCACATAAAGCTGGATGGGCATTCATTTGAAGTAGCAAAAGACCCTGGTGTGCCTATACATGCACATGCACACACAAACAAAGATATAATTTAAAAGTGGTGGGGGGGTGGTTCTCCACATTTCCAGTCCCTAGACCAGCAGCATTGGCCTTACCTGGAAGCTTGGCTATTCCTGGACCCTACCCCAAATATGGTGAATCAGAACCTTCTGGGGTTGAGGCAGGTATGTTGTCTGCAAGCTCCTCAGGTAATGTGGATGCTGCTCAAGCTGGAAAACCACAGAGCTGAGCTAACTGTCCAGGGTGAGTATTCTGAGAGTCACTATCAACTCCTAATTAGATCATCTTCCATACTCAGTATTTTTCTCTTCTAAATGCCTTGCTTCAATTATTCCCCCAGTGAATTGACTTTAAGGAAACAAATAATTTAGTTTTAGTTTTCCTTGAAAATAATATGCTGAAATTGGGTGTGGTGCCACACACCTTTAATCCCAGAACTCAGGAGGCAGAGGTAGGAGGATCACTATGAGTTTGAGGTCAGCCTGGCCTAGAGTGAGACCCTGGCTCGAAAATAAAATAAATGAACAAAATAAATAAATAAAATGCTCGGGCTGAGGAGTAGGCTCAACAGTTAAGTGCACTTGCTTGCAAAGCCTGCCATCCTGGATTTGATTCTCCAGTACCCACATAAAGCCAGATGCACAAAGTGGCATGTTTATATGGAGTTCATTTGCAGTGGCAGGAGGCCCATTCATGCTGACTGTCCCTCTCCTCTCTTCTCTCTGACTATCTGAAATAAATAAGAATTTTTTAAAAAAAGAATAAATGAACAAGGGGCTGGGTAACATACTGGACTTATACTCTAGGTCTTAGTTCAATCCCCTGTCCTGAAAAATAAATAAAGTTAAATTTATAAAAATAAATAAATTGAAGCTAGCCGCGCTGGCGCACGCCTTTAATCCCAGCACTCGGGAGGCAGAGGTAGGAGGATCGCTGAGAGTTTGAGGCCACCCTGAGACTACAGAGTGAATTCCAGGCCAGCCTGAGCTAGAATGAGACTCTACCTCGAAAAACAAAAACTAAATAAATAAATTGAAGCTGGGCATTGTGGTGCACACCTTTAATCCTAGCACTTGGGAGGCAGAGGTAGGAGCATCACTGTGAGTTCAAGGCCACCCTGAGACTACATAGAAAATTCCAGGTCAGCCTGGAACAGAGTGAGACCCTACCTTGAAAAATCAAAATCAATCAGTCAATCAATCAATCAGTCGCTGGGTGAGGTGGTGCACACCTTTAATCCCAGCACTCAGGATCCTGAGGTAGGAGTGTTGCCTGAGGTAGGATCGCCTTGAGTTCAAGGCCACCCTGAGACTACAGAGTGAATTCCAGGTCAGCCTGGGATACAATAAGCCCCTACCTCAAAAATACCAAAAAAATAAATTAATAAATATAGCCAGCATGGTGATACGTGCCTTTAATCCTGCTACTGGGGAGGCAGAGGTACGAGGATCACTTTAAATTTGAGGCGAGCCTGAGACTGCATAGTGAATAAATAAACCTTGAAACAAAACTTAGAAAAGAGTCTTGGTGCTGAAATATCTCAACCAAAAGTTTTCAGACACTATGATACTATTAGATAAGTGAATCAGCAAACAGAGATGGAAGTAATCACTAATCCACTAACTGAGCTCAGATCAGTTGAAGGCTGGCCTTGCAGTGTTTGGTAGTATTATAGCCCTATACTTAAGGTAAACCAGATGGGTCCTTACTCCACTTCCCTGTTCACATTAGTGGATATTTCCTAAGTTTTCCAACTGTGGTTGGAGAGATACAGGTTGAGGGATGAATGGCCACCTGGTGAAATGTTATTATATTTATACTTAAATAGCAGTTATACCCATGAAATGACGTGTAATTTCATACAGTATAGTAATAGGATTCAAACCCATGTAGAATAGGGACCAGAGGGGTAGCTGAGAGACATGTGAGAAATATAGAAGAGAAAAAGTAAAGCAAGAGACTTAGCTGGACACTTACTCATGTTTAGCTGGTCCCTCTTAAGCCAATTGAGGCCTTTGTGCTGTTGCTTTCATGAGCTCTCTGATGTACATGAGATCACTGATAGATTATTTGCCAGTTTTGATAGCTGTTTTCAAAAATTTTGTTTCTTTGCAGAGGTTCTGTTTAGAAGCAGATTCTAAAAACATGTTGCAGTGCTTGAAGCAAAATAAAAACAGCGAATTGATGGATCCCAAATGCAAACAGATGATAACCAAACGCCAAATCACCCAAAACACAGGTACCGTCCTGGCTCATTGAGTGTCACATAATGGCGCTATTAGGGAATGTAGTTACCTGATTAAACAAAGGTGCCTTGCTGCCCATGAATTTTAAGAGAAGAGCTTAGATACAAGCAGAGAACCTTCCTGTTCTTTGAAGATCATGCAGGAAAATGGAAAAAGGTCAGGAGGAAGTAAGTTGAAAATCTGGACAACTGCCCTTAAAGAATATACAAAAGGAGGGAAGGGGCTGCCTCTGTAGGTAAGAGTACTTGCTTCATAGCACGAAGATATCTGACTTACCCTGAGCTTGAGCCTAGCACCCACATAAACAACTGTCTATATGCATATAACCCCAATCCTGTGGGGAGTACTGACTAAAGAGTCATTGGGGCTCTCTGGTAAGCCAGTCTGACCAAAAACAGGAGTTCTGGGCTCAGTAGCTCAAGAAATGATGAGTAGTAGAAGAGGACACTTGATTCTTTGGTCCCTGCACATGTGCACATAGAGTGTACACACCTGCACCCACACATAGTGGATGTGCATGCTGGAGGAATCAGGCCTAGACATCTGGGGACAGAGAAGTCTAGGGATTTAATAAAACTTCATTCATCAGTGTAGCAGGCTATATGGGTGGTCTTTTTTAGAAGAGAAACTTCAATCTGGGTTGCTTACTGGACAAAGTATGTTAGATATTTCTTGGTGCTTTCAGAATATCCATTATGGGAAAAGTTGCTCTCTGTTTGATTTTTGAATATTGTACCACAAAATCCAGCAGAGTTGCTGCAGAGTAGAAAGATTCCTGGGGACCTGCACAAGAACTCTAGAACTAGAGTCAACTAAGTCAACTGCTGATTACCAGTAATGAGAGATAAGCATGGTAGAGCATACACATAATCCTATCACCTGGGAGGTTGCGACAAGAGCACTGAGGTCTAGGCCAGTCCAAGCTGAGCTACGTAGTGAGAGTTTGCCTTTAACAAAAAAAAAAAAAAAAAGAAAAAGAAAAAAAGAAAGAAAGAAAGAAAAAGTGAAGAACTCAGTAGCCACTTACTGACTAAACAGATTTTTTTTTTTTTTTTTTTTTTTTGAGAGAGAGCGAGAGAGAATGGGTGTGCCAGGGCCTCCAGCTATTGCACATGAACTCCAGACGCATGCACCACCTTGTGCATCTGGGAGTCAAACCTGGGTCCTTTGGCTTTGCAGGCAAGTGCCTTAACCGCTAAGCCATCTCTCCAGCTCTAAACAGATTTTTGTTTGTAATCACAATCATTGGCATAATATGTTCCCTTTTTCTAAAAAAAGATATTTATTTATTTACAAGCAGAGAGGGAGGAGAAAGACAGAGAGAATGGGTATACCAGGGTCTCTAGCTGCTATAAATAACTTCCAGATGCATGTACCACTTTGTGCATCTGCCTTTATGTGGGCATTGGGGAATTGAACTGGGGTTGTTAGGCTTTTCAGGCAAGCACCTTAACCACTGAGTTCTATCTCCAGCCCAGTATGTTCCCTTTTAAAAGATGAATTTCAGCTGGCCGTGGTGCTGCACACCTTTAATCCCAGCACTCAGGAGGCAGAGGTAGAAGAATAACTGTTTGTTTAAGACCACCCTGAGACTACATAATGAATTCCAGGTCAGCCTGAGCTAAAATGAGACCCTATCTCGAAAAACCAAAAAAAAAGAAAGAAAGATGAATTTCACTGGTTGAGTTCCAGGTCAGCCTGGGCTAGAGTGAGATCTTCCCCAGGGAAAGAAAAGAAAAGAAAAAAAGAGTGAGGGAGGGAAGGGAATTTCTATAAAAAATTGTGAAAACTGGGCTAGAGAAATGGCTTCGTGGTTAAGGCAGTTGCCTACAAAGCCAAAGGACCCAGATTCGCTTCCCCAAGACCCACATAAGCCAGATGCACAAGAGGGCCCATACATCTGGAGTTTGTTTGCAGTGGCTGGAGGCCCTGGCATGCCCATTCTCCCTGTCTCTCTCCCCCTACCTGTTTCTCTGTCTCAAATAAATAAAGAAAATTTTTTTTAAAAAATCCAAGAAACTTTTTTAAAAAATTGTGAAAACTGCCAGATAGAATATTTTGTCATGTATTGACCCTTTGTGTTCTAGATTATCGCTTAAACCCTGTGCTGAGGAAAGCTTGTAAAGCTGACATTCCTAAATTCTGTCATGGTATCCTGACCAAGGCCAAGGATGATTCAGAGCTAGAAGGTCAAGTCATTTCATGCCTCAAGCTGAGATATGCTGACCAGGTACACTGGCTGGACTCTCCTCAGAGGTGTTTATAGAGCCACCTTTGTCCCTGGGAGTTTTTCTGTGGACATCACTAGCTTGATCCTACTTTCCCAAGACCTTTTATTGCCTTCCCTACGCCCAAACTTCAGGAGTAAAATAAAACGTAATGTTCTTTGGGTGGATTGATAATGTTCTTCCTCGGTCCTGTTTAGCGGCTATCTTCAGACTGTGAGGACCAGATCCGTATCATCATCCAAGAGTCTGCTCTGGATTATCGCCTTGATCCTCAGCTCCAGCTGCACTGTTCAGAGGAGGTAGGAAGCAGATAGAAAGCTGAGTGTGAGCAAAGCTGCCCAAAGAAAGTGTGATACTCTGTTCCATTGGTTTTATACCTCCCTGCTGACCAAGGGGGTTCTGTTATTACTTCCACATGAAACTTGTTCTTCCCTCCTTATTCTGGATGATCAACTTAAAATGCTCCAAAAAAAAAAACCCTCCAAAACTGATGGCTACTCCCACAATGCACAATCTACAATCACCATGAAGATAACTGACATTCCCAATGAGGAGGGTCTCTTCGGAGTGGGGGACAGGAATGAGAGTAAGGATAGTACCAACATGTGCTGTTTACACATTGAGTATGTCCATAATTCTGTGTGTGATAATAAAAAAATTAAAAAATACTCCAAAACTTGCACAGAAAAATTAAAGTTCCCTTGGAATGGCTCTAAGGATGTTCCTGACCTTAGAAAACTTCCTGGCTAGAAAAGGCTATGTGAGAACTCTGTTTAAATTGCTTGAAAAGACATCCAAAGAAAGTTGAGTTTGCCGTCTTTTCTCTAGGCTGTGTTTCAGAACGTCTTTGTGAGTGTACACGTGCTTCCAAGTTTTAACTCTGAACCAGGTGTTAAGCATTTGCTTTTAGTATTTTACTTGGCCATCTGACCTTCCTTTTATGAAATCGTAGCCTTCTTTGTGACAAGATTTTTCATTGTCAACAGTGGTATAAAAATGTGTGCATTTACTTGGAACTATGTGATAGTCATTGTGAAATAGAACTACAGCTTGAAAGTCTAGACATCCTGTGCAGGAGAGTGGGTCTCCCACTTCACAAGGAAGCTGTTGAAATGAGCCGTACATACTTGGGACACACTTAGATTCTCAGATCCCTTCCTCAGCTGTCACTCAGCAGTAGGCCCATGCAAAGGCAGCACCAGCACTATGGGTTCAGTGCTACTTGCACCAGGCTCATCTACTCTGAAAGCCATTTGCTCTTCCTGTACTCAGCAGGGTGGTTGTGTTTTCTCTTGTGTCTCTTGAGCAGATTGCCAGTCTGTGTGCTGAAGAAGCAGCAGCCCAAGAGCAGACAGGTCAGGTGGAAGAGTGCCTCAAGGTCAACCTGCTCAAGATCAAAACAGAATTGTGTAAAAAGGTAAGAGCTATCCACATGTTTTCCTAGCTTTCTGTGTCTCCTTTTTCTTTCCCTTTCCCTTTATTCTTATCTTTCTTTTCCTTCCTTTTTCTTCCATTCCATTCTATTATTTATTGGTCGAGAATTACAGGTTTGTAGTCGAAGACCAGATTAGTTTAGAAAGAAGGAAGGAACAGAACCAGGCATAGTGGCTCATGCCTTTAATCCCAGCACTGGAGAGTCTGAGGTAAGAGAATCTCTGTAAATTCAAGGCCCACCAAGGCTACAGTGTTCCAGGTCAGCCTGGGCTAGAATGAGACTGCCTCAAGGAAAAAAAAAAAAGGAGAGAGGGTGGAAGATGGAGAGGTAGAAAGAGGACAGTATGGAATTCTGGGTACACAAGCTTATAATTTTCAATTTTATTACTAAGGATTCATGCTGTAACATTAAAAGGACAAAAACAAGGGAATGTTCTATTTAAATTTTGTCATTTTTTTCTCCCATATGATTACACATGTTCTAGGGAATGGTAGGAACTATTTGAAAGCCAAGCCCATGCATTTTATTTTGACTACTTTCTCATTAAGTGATCCCTGATCCCATATGACTAGAAAGGATTTTGTTTTTGTTTTTGTTTTTCGAGATAAGGTCTTAACTTTTTAGCCAGGCTGACCTGGAACTTACTCTGTAGTCCCAGGCTGGCCTCAAGCTCATATATCCTACCTCTCTGCACAACAGCTGGCTGAAGAGGGGTTTTTTAAATATTCATGTGTTTTGTTACTGTCTTATTAAGGAGCTATGTAGTTTTTCATTTATTTATTTGAGAGAAAAAGAGAGTGGGAATGGGGCTGGAGAGATGGCTTAGCTGTTAAGCGCTTGCCTGTGAAGCCTAAGGACCCTAGTTTAAGGCTCGATTTCCCCAGGACCCAGTAAGCCAGATGCACAAGGGGGCACACGCGTCTGTAGTTCCTTTGCAGTGGCTGGAGGCCCTGGTACACCCATTCTCTCTCTCTCTGCCTCTTTCTCTCTCTGTCATTCTCAAATAAATAAATAAAAATAAAAATAATTTAAAAGACAGAGAGAGGGAGTAGACATGCCAGGGCCTCCTGCCTCTACAGATGAACTCTAGACACATATATCATTTAATGCATCTGGCTTCATGTGGCTACTAGGGAATTTAATTCTAAACTGGTAGGCTTTGCAAGTAAGTGCCTTTAACCACTGAACCATCTCCCCCAGCCCAAAACAAACTTTTTTGAGGTAGGGTCTCACACTAGCCCAGGCTGACCTGGAATTCACTATATAGTCTCAGGGTGTCCTCGAACTCATGACAATCCTACCTCTGCCTCCCAAGTGCTAGGATTAAAGGCATGTACTACCACACTCAGCTCAAACTATTTTTTTTTTTAATTTATTGGGCTGGAGAGATGGCTTAGCAGTTAAGGTGCATGCCTGTGAAGCCTAAGGACCCAGGTTGATTCTCCCGGTCCCATGTGAGCCAGATGCACATGGTGGTCCATGCATATGGAGTTTGTTTGCAGTTCCTAGAGGCCCTGGCATGACCATTTACTCTCTCCCCTGCCCCATCTATATCTAATAAATAAATAAAAATAAAATCATTTTAAAAATTATTTAGTGTTTGAGAGATGGCTTAATAGTTAAGGCACTTGCCTACAAAGCAAAAGGTCCCAGGTTCAAATTTTTTTGTTGTTTATCTGCTTTTTCTTTTTGGAATTAGGATATGCAATTTTTTTTGTTTTGTTTTTGTTTTTGTTTTTCGAGGTAAGGTTTCACTCTAGCCCAGGCTGACCTAGAATTCACTATGGAGTTTCAGGGTGGCCTCAAACTCACGGCGATCCTCCTATCTCTGCCTCCCAAGTGCTGGGATTAAAGGCGTGTGCCACCACGCCCGGCTATAATTTTTAATTTTTATTTTATTTATTTTTATTTTGGTTCTCTAGCTTATGCTGATCTGGAATTCACTGTGTAGTCTCAGGTTGGCCTCAACTTCACAGCAATCCTTCTACCTCTGCCTCCCAAGTGCTAGGATTAAAAGCGTGTGCCACCATGCCAGGCTTATTTATGTATGAGAGAGAGAATAGGTAAACCAGGTCTGCTACAATGCAGACAAACTCCAGACATGTGCCAATTTGCACATCTGGCTTTACATATGTGAGTAACTAGGGAGTTGAAACTCGAGTCCTTAGGCTTTGTAGGCAAATGCCTTAACCACTGAGCATCTCTCCAACCCCAAATTAAAAACTATTTCTTGGACTAGAGAGATTGCTTTTAGTGGTTTAGGCACTTGCCTATAACTCCAAAGGATCCAGGTTCAATTTCCCAGGACCCACATAAGCCAGATGCATAAATGGCACATGTGTCTAGAGTTCATTTGCAGTGGCTAGATGCCTTGGCACATTCATTCTCTACCTCTCCTCCTCTCTTTCCCTCCCTCCCTCCATTTTTCTGCTTTTTTTCTCTTTCAAATAAATAAATAAAAATAAAACATTTTTTTAAAAAGAGAAAAAGTATTCCTTGGCTGAAAGTATGGCTTAATTTGTGTAAACTTAGGTTTTATTTTATTTGTTCATTTGTTTTGTTTTGTTTTGTTTCCAAGGTAGGGTCTCACTCTGGCCCAGGCTGATCTGGAACTCACTCTGAAGCCCCAGGCTGGCGAACTCATGGCAATCCTCCTATCTCTGCCTCCTGAGTTCTGGGATTAAAGGCATATACCACCATTCCCAGCCAGCCAGAATTTATATCAGCTCTAATAAGTTTACGTCCCTTTTGCACAGGACATCTTTAAACTCGGATAATTATTTGTGCAGTAGAAGTTATGCTCTGTCCTTTTTCTCTTTTTAAGGATGACAGCGGTAACAGGACATTTTCTAAACAAAATATATCTGTATTTGATTAGAAAAAAATTTTTTTTGAGGCAAGCCCAACAGACTGGCTTCCCTCCCCCTCCCCCCCATGAGAGAGAGCACAAGAGAGAGAATTGGCACACAGGGCCTCCAGCCACTGTAATCAAACTCCAGATGTGTGCGCCACCTTGTGCATATGTGTGACCTTGCACATGCATCACCTTGTGTCTGGCTTACTTTGGAGTTGGGGAGTTGAACATGGGTCCTTAGGCTTCATAAGCAAGTGCCTTATCTGCTAAGCCATCTCTCTAGCCCTTGATTGAGAATTTTTTGTTTTGTTTTGTTTTGTTTTTCAAGGTAGGGTCTCACTCTAACTCAGGCTGACCTGGATTTCAGTATGTAGTCTCAGGGTGGCCTTCAACTCATGGTGATCCTCCCACCTCTGCCTCCTGAGTGCTAGGATTAAAGGCGTGCACCCACCATGCTCAGCTTGATAGGGAATTTTAATATAGCCCATTAGTCTGATTTTCAAATTTCACATTTTTCAGGTTTCCTACAGTAACAAAATAACCCTATTATATCAATTGTAATGCTAGCATTTAGGAACTTTATAGCCATGTGCCATGCCAGAATGCCGAGAATCCATGTTAGATAGTTTGTCATGTATAGACTTTACCCAGCTTTGCATAGCCCACACTGGATTCCTCAAAGGTAGTTGATGGATTAAATCAGATTCCAAAAATCTGCATTCTATGCATCTTGGCCATATTACTGCCTATCCCGAGTGATTTCTGGGTTACTCTCCATCTTCCTTGCTTGGACCTGTTTACAAGCAAGATCCAGTGTATTTCCGCTACAAAAACTCTGCACAATGATCTTTACTTTTCAGGAAGTGCTCAACATGCTAAAGGAAAGCAAAGCAGACATTTTTGTGGATCCAGTTCTTCATACAGCATGTGCTCTGGACATTAAACACCACTGTGCAGCCATCACCCCTGGCCGTGGGCGCCGTAAGTTGCTGTGTTTGTTCATTCTCCCTGTCTGCACTGTTGCTCTCATGCGGTCATCTGTTCTGTGTATATAGGCTAACCATATCTTGTGACAAAATCCACTGGGGGTCTAGTTAATGCCAAGCTGGATCCTGTGACAGTGAATTTAGGAATAATCTTCCAGCATTTTTTTTTTTTTTTTTTTTTGGTGTTAGGGTCTCATTCTAGCCCAGGCTGACCTGGAATGTAGTCTCAGGATGGCCTTGAACCACACCCGGCTTAAAGATTGTTTTTGAACCAGTCACATACAGTGAAAAAAAAAAAAAAAAGAGGTGGGGCTGAGAAGATGGCTCAGTGGTTAAAGGTGCTTGCAAAGCCTGCCGGCCTGGGTTCACTTCTCCAGTACCCACATAAAGCCAGATGTACAAAGTAGTACATGTATCTGGAGTTTGCAGTTGCAAGAGGCCCTGGCACACCCATACTTAACAATCTCCTCCAAATAAAAATAAATAAGAAGAAAGCTGGAGAGATGGCTTAGCAGTTAAGTGCTTGCCTGTGAAGCCTAAGGACCCTGGTTCGAGGGTCAATTCTCCAGGACCTATGTAAGCCAGATACACAAGGGGCCTCATGCATCTGAAATTTGCAGTGGCTGAAGGTCCTGGCACACCCATTTTCTCTCTCCCCCTCTCTCTCTTTCTCTCTCTCCCTCCCATCCCTCCCTCTTTCTCTCTCTCTGCTGTCTGTTGCTCTCAAATAAATAAATAAAAAGAAAACAAAAAAAAAATTAAATAAGAAGAGAGGTCTTACAAGAGATTCTGGAGCTAGTTGTGGTGGTACACACGTTTAATCCCAGCACTCAGGAGGCAGAGTAGGAGGATTGGTGTGAGTTTCAGGTTAGTCTTGGCTTCAGTGAGACCCTACCTTAGGAAAAAAAAAAGAGAGAGAGAGAGAGAGATTGATTCTGACCCCGGAAGCCTTATTCTGCTCTCACCATGGTGGATCTTGGTCAGGTTTCCTAGAAAGGCTTTGACTTTGTTGAGTTTCAAGTGCTGATATTTGTGATCCTTTCTCCTAACTTTATAGAAATGTTTCTGTTCTGTATAGTTATAGACTGTATTCATTTGTTCCCATAGAAATGTCCTGCCTAATGGAAGCCCTGGAGGATAAACGGGTGAGATTACAGCCTGAGTGCAAAAAGCGCCTCAATGACCGGATTGAAATGTGGAGTTATGCAGCCAAGGTAAAGAGCAAGAGAGCCTTTGGTATGGCCATCTCCTCTGTCAGTTTCTATCTCTGTGAGCTACTTCGTTAGTCTTACCTTTCTGGATATCTTGCAGGAGGTATATTTGGAAAATCATTAAGTGACCCTTTCAACCTTAACTGTTCATGAGCCCTTATACAGACTGGGTTTGCAAAGCTTTACTATGACCACCACTTTTTGTCCTCAATTGCCTTGGCCTCCCACACTGAAAAGGATTATATTTGGCACAACAGTCAACCCTCCCACATTACTTCTTAACAGAGGAAAAGTCATTTGTGAAGTTCCAGGTGAGATGGAACAGCTGACAGACACTACATAGTTTTCCTTCACTGCTTTTCTCTCCTTTGTGCTTCTCAGGTTGAGACATTGTTTTATGTTAGGAGAATACACAGGTCTGTGCACATAGGATGAATGTAGGAACGACCTAGGTTTCTCTGGGCTATTGTCTCCCAGGCTTCTAGGCTAAAACTTAAAAGTATAGCTTTGTGTGTGTGCCTAGGGAACTTGTTAGTTGTGATTTTCCTGTAGCAGGTTACCTTAATAGTCTGTTGGAGAAAGCAGTGGGAATTGAGGATAAAAACTGGTTAAGAGGTAGGAGGATCACTGTGAGTTCGAGGCCACCCTGAGGATACAGAGTGAATTCCAGGTCAGCCGGGGCTGGAGTGATACCTGACCTCAAAAATAAAAGAAAGAAAACAGGTTAAGTCATAAAGCTCCATGAATTGGCATGGGCATAAGTATATCCTGTCATTGTAAGTCATGGTGTATAGGTACACATACATGCATACACATGTAGAGGCCATAACTCTTACTGAGTGGCTTCCTCAGTCATTCTCTACTTTATTGTTGTTATTTTTTTTTTTTTTAATTTGAGACAGGATCTTTCACTGAACCTAGAGCTCACCAATTCAGCTAAACAAGCTAGCCAGCACACCCTAGGCATCCTCCTATCTCTTCCTGCTCAGCACTGAGATGACCTGTACATACTGTTGTGCCTGGCTTTTATGTTCTTGTGGGCATCCAAGCTCAGATCCTCATGCATGCATAGCAAGCACTTTACCCACTGAGCATCTCCAAGCTCCTCTCTTTGGTTGGATGGTTTGTTTCTTGTTTTTTTTGGTTTTTGGTTTTTCGAGGTAGGGTCTTACTCTAGCCCAGGCTGATCTGAAACTCACTATGTAGTCTTAGGATGGCCTCGAACTCCGGGCACACTTCCTACCTCTGCCTCCTCTGAGTGCAGGGATTAAAGGCTTGCGCCACCACACCTGACTCTTTTTTTTTTATGGGGGGGAATTCAAGGCAGAGTCTCACTCTAGTTCAGGCTGACCTAGAATTCAATATGTTTTTAGGAACATTTTTTTTTTTTCCTGTTTTACTTATTTGAGAGAGACAGAGAAGCAGATAGAGGGGGAGAGAAAGAATGGGCACACCAGGCCCTCCAGCTGCTACAAATGAATTCCAGTCACATGATATACTACCTTCTGCATATGGCTTATGTGAGTCCAGGAGAATCGATCCTGGGTCCTTTGGCTTTACAGGCAAGTGCCTTAACATCCAAGCCATCCTTCTAGCTCTCTTTCTGTCTGTTTCTTTTTTGCTTTTTTGTTTTGTGGTACTGTCTCACTCTAGCCCAGGCTAACCTGGAAATCACTATGTAGTCTCAGGGTGGCCTGGAACTCATGGTAAGCCTCCTACCTCTGCCTTCTGAGTGCTGGGATTAAAGGCGTGGACCACCACACCCTGTTCCTTTTTTCTTTAATAATTTTTTTCTTTGTTTATTCGAGAGTGACAGAGAGAGAGAGAGAGAGAGAGAGAGAGAGAATGGACGCATCAGGGCCTCCAGCCACTGCCAACGAAGTCCAGATGCATGCGCCACCTTTTGCATCTGGCTTACATGGGTACAGGGAAATCAAGTGTCGAACCAGGGTTCTTAGGCCTCACAGGCAAGCGCTTAACTGCTAAGCCATCTCTCCAGCCCTCCTTTGCTTGCTTATTTATTTATTTGAGAGTGGGAGAGAGAGAGAGAGAAAGAATGGATGTGCCAGGGCTTCCAGCCACTGCAAATGAACTCCAGATGCATGTGCCACCTTGTGCATCTGGCTTATGTGGGTCCAGGGGAATAGAGCCTCAAACTTGGGTCCTTAGGCTTCACAGGGAAGTGCTTAGCTGCTAAGCCATCTCTCTAGTCGCCCCCCTCCTTTGCTTTTTAAAAAGACATAAAAGGCCAGGCATGGTGGCACACACCTTTAATCTCAGCACTTCAGAGGCAGAGGTAGGAGGATCACCATGAGTTCCATGCCAGCTTGGAAGTACAGAGTGAGTTCCAGGTCAGCCTGGGCTACAGTGATACCCTACCTAAAAACAGCAACAGCAAATGCCGCAAACATGAATAGCGTAAATCAAAACCTATGAAAACCTGTGGCCTTTGTACAAGTCATGAAGCTCCTACACTGCTGGGTCTTAATTTGTAATATGAGAGTAATGAGGTCTGCCTGCTGGTATAGTATGAGCAATAAAGGAACCAAACACATGGAGCTCTTGTCCAGACTGACACATGGTCATGTCCACAGTGCAAGGAGTTACTATTAACTGAGTTAACCATGAAGGAATTGGAAGTGACAACATGCCTTTGTTTCTGTGTATACATTTGTGCAGTGAACATATATAGTTTTATAATCAGGAAAAAAAAGTTATAGTGCTGGGGTTGGTGACATGGCTTAGCAGTTAAGGCTCTTGCCTGAGAAGCCTGAGGACCAAGGTTCAGTTCCCCAGTACCCATGTAAGCCAGATGCACAAGGTGTTGCATACATCTGGAGTTCGTTTGCAGTGGCTAGATGCCCTGGCACGCCCATTCTCTCTCTTCTGTTCCCTCCTTTTTTTTCTCTCAATTAATTTAAATTAAAGAAAGTTTATTAAAAAAAAAAAAAAAAGGAAACCAGGCGTGGTGGCGCAGGCCTTTAATCCCAGCCCTTGGGAGGCAGAGCTCAGAGGAGCACTGGGAGTTCGAGGCCACCTTGAGGCTACATAGTGAATTCCAGGTCAGCCTGGATAAGAGACCCCACCTCCAAAAAACAAAACAAAAAAGAAAGGACCAGGCATGATGGCACACGCCTTTAATTCCAGCACTCAGAAGGCAGAGGTAGGTGTATCACCATGAATTTGATGCCACCCTAAGACTACATAGTGAATTTCAGGTCAACCTGAGCTACAGTGAGATCCTACCTCAAAAAAACAACCCCCCCCCCAAAAAAAGAAAATGTAGCTCTGTATTTCTTTTCTTATCCTTCTTAGTTTCCTCCTCAAAAGAAAGGATGTAATTTCTACTGGGAATCATGGGGCAAGTTAAACCAGCACTGGTAGCTGCCTACCTCTCCCTAAGAGTTGTTGCTGTCTCCTTCCAGGTGGCCCCAGCAGATGGCTTTTCTGATCTCGCCATGCAAGTGATGACATCTCCTTCGAAGAACTACATCCTGTCTGTGATTAGTGGGAGCATTTGCATATTGTTCCTGATTGGGCTGATGTGCGGACGGATCACTAAGCGTGTAACACGAGAGCTCAAGGACAGGTAGAGCCACCTTAACCACCAAAGGAACTACCTGCCCAGTGCCCAGTTTGTACAGCCCTCCTGTATAGTGTACCCTTTCACCTCACCCTTCTAAGAGGTGGCACCAACACCCCCAGTAGAGCAGCAGGTGCCCACTGCACTGTCCCGTCCAGACTTGGCCACATCCACAGTTCTCCTCCTCCCAGCAGTCTGTGCAGTCCCAGCAGCTGGCCACTTTGCTGGCAGCCTTTGGTGGCGAAATTGGGTTTATCTATCTGCCTGTAGACAAGTCTCTCTAATACCAACGGAACTACCAGTAGAACCAACTCACCTGACCTGCAACTCAAATGCCTTTTTTTTTTAATTAAAAAAAAAAGCAAAAACCAAAAAAAAAAAAAAAAAAGAAAAGAAAGAAAGGAAAAAAAAGAAATGAAAGAATTTCAAAGAAAGGAAAAGTGTATATAGTAACACATCTCCTTCAGGCTTGACTTGAGCAGTGGGTTTATTTCTTCCGTGTAACTGCTTCAGATGACAGCAGGATTTGGAGGGGACACACACGTCCAGTACCTGAGCACTGAGATGCCTGGCTCATCTCTGAGAAGCACCTTTGGGCCACATCAGGGCATGGACTTCACCAAATAGTGGGAAACAACAAGCATCCTGCTTTTGAGTCCTGTTTGCTTGCGCTGAAGCAGCAATGCCTTCCAGCTCCCACCCTAGACAAGTTACTGCTGGTCACCATGCCACAGCTACGGAGATTTCTGTGACCTCCCCACTGCAGTGTAGAGCTGTGAACCTCCCTAGGCCAAGGGCAAGAGAGTTAGTGGGGAAGCAGAAGTCCTGGAAGCAGGACAGTCCACTGATCTGCATTGAGAGGTTTGTGACTGAGTCCACAGCCAGCAGAATCTCAATGTCACCATTCTCCTGGACAGTACGGAGCTGACACATCTTTGTTGACCGTGCTGAGCATGCAATTGCTCTAGAAGTTGTCTGTCTCACCAGGAGGCATTCATTGGGGTGGGGGAAGAGTGTGTAGCAGGGTAAGGCAAGGAGGGGCCAGTGCCTGACTCACTTCACTTTACTTTTTGAGGTACAATACAGGCCAGAAATAGTTGCTTCAAAAGATTTAGCATGGTCTCAGGGTATGACTGGCAGTGCAGTCTGACCCTTTGGCACGCTCCAGTCAGACATCCCAGACAAGCTCCTTTGTGCCTCTGTGTGGAGGTGTGGAAAGTTACTGCACTAGAAGGTGGAGGATTTTTCTCTGTTCTCTTTTTCTATCCATTTGTCATGTGTACCCACTCTACTAGGCACTGGCTAAATGTATTTTGGTGGTTTTTCAACCTTTCCAAAACATGAGCTTTACAGGAACAAGATTCCTGGCCATCCTTCATTCCTCCAGCATGAAGGTAACAGGGTTGAGGCATAAAAGGAAGGAGCCAAGGCATTAAAGTTCATCTTGGCTCACCCTTGGTTGAGTTTGGGGCACAGTGTCACAGTGGCTATACAGGAGGGTGGCATGTACAGTAGGAGATATATTTATATAATATATATTTTATTAACCTGTTAGATGTCCACGAAGTATTATAAATCATGTGCCTAAAACTGTCCACATAGACTGAGTCCCCTTATGGTGCCCTTCCTCCTCCTGCCTCCCATTTGCACACATGTGTGCTGAGGTACTTGAGCGACGCCTGTCTTCCCTGAAATGCTTTCAGTGCAAGCAGTGTCAGTTGTGGATCAGTCGCTCCAAATTACTTCTTGTCTAACCTGACTGACATTCATTTGAATACTGTGGTTTTTTTTTTTTCTTTTTTGCTATATTTTCTGATGACAGTGTGTTCAGGAGCCAGCTATATGTCCCCTGTGTAGGCTAATAGAAGTCACCAAAGGGATCTGCTAACTCATCTGGTCCCCTCAGTCCTGTTCTTTGGGTCTTCTTGATTCTCAGAAGCTGCTTTGGGTTTCTTCTGTCTCCTGAGACTTAACACCTGCAGTGTGAGCATTGCCCACACACTGTTGACCAAGCTGGGCTGGTCCTGAGAGTCCCTCCCTCCCCAGGGTTCTCAGGGGGACACGGGCTGATATCCAGAAAGGAGAACATTAATAATGCAGTTCCTGATGTGTCATTGTGATTCAGGATCAGGGTGATATTTCCCATTAACACAGGGTGGGAACATCACTGGTAGTCTCCCTTCCATCATAGATACAACCTCGTGGTTCTAACATGTCTTGATGTTTTGATTATTTCTGAGCTGGCAGGAAATCTCAGTTGTATACAGCAGGGTGGGAGGTTTGATCAGTTAGGTTCTTGAAACACTTGTCATTAGACATGGTCAGAACAGAAGAGGTAACTGCTGGTGCTTTAGTTGCCTGGTACAAGGAACTATTCACCTTCCTTGGAGTGGTCGCCTATGACTGACCCTTGAGGGTCCCTGGCCTGCTTTTATGCAGGTTTTTCTAATCTAAATCTCAGTGCCCCATGGCCATCTACACTGGTAGCTTACTCACTTCCATTTTGTAGCTCCTTAGGCATAATGTAGTAGGCTATGAGACACACAGGCCCCTGGCCTCATAAGTCTGTCATGGGTATAAATCAGCTAATAGAGAGCTACCCCAGAAGAACCCTGACCCTACTGTTAGAGTCAGTGATGGGCCCTTGGCTGGTGTCTAGCCCAGGAGCATGAATAGAAGTAAGAGAGGCCAAGACTCCAGGAGTCTGGCTTTGTGAACTCATGCCAGAGCCTTGGGGACTCTTAGTGCTACACTGCCCTCTAGTGGCTCTCGAGGTTAGGTACCTGGGCAGAGGAACATGGACAGGGAGGTCAGCCATCTAGACCTAGTGCCAAGAACCAGACTTAACTTCTGATGGGGCTTCTCCCAAGGAAGGGAGCTCCAGGAGCAAGACATTTCTCTACTGAGGTGTATCCCAGACATCTTTGCTGTTTCTACTATCCCAAGACAGGTCTGCTGACAAGAGGTGCCAACAGGAGAAATACCAAAAGTCTAGGTCCACTCCCGGGAAAGCCCTTGGCCTTTGCGTTCCCACGAAACCTTCTGACTACTTCAGCCCCAGTTCTGCAGATCTCGTCAGCTTGTTGAGCCATTGCCTCCTTAGAAGATGTGAGCACTCTAGGGCTACCAGTGGAGTAGCAGTTAGGGAGCAGGTAGTAACGAAGCCATTGAAGCCACCTGGGCTGCCTCATCCTGGGCCTGCTTCTCTGTGAGCAGATAGGCCAGTGTGGGGGAAAGTCCACCGGCCTAGAAAATGTGACAGAAGTTACTATCCAGTTCCATGTCTTCCTGTTTCCCGAGGTCAACTCACAGAAAAATCATGTGGCAAGAATGTCTAGAATTTATATTTTATCAGATACATTGGAAAGGGAATTATGTAGTTAGTGTCCCTCAGCCTTCCCAAGAGTAAATTCATTCTGTCGTGAATTAGTGTGATCTCTATCCTCCCCCCTCCAGGCTGTGGTACCATTTCTATCTCAAAGATACTCCTCATCCAGGTAATGGTCATCAGGGCTTCTGAGGCCTTTCCTGGCCGGACTCAAGTCATTCTGAGAAAAAACTTCCCATTCCTTCCCCTGCCCCAAAGCCAAACAAATGTCCTTCATACATACCAGGTGCAGAGTCTCAGAAGGAAATTGGCCTGGAGCCCTCAGAGGTCAGCCAGCTCAGCATGGCGTCTGTAACCTAAATCAGAGCCACTGAAACAAAATAAGATGAGGTCGTCTTATGAGACTGAAAATCTAAGCTCAGAATGCCCTCTTGAACTTCTCACCATCCAGACACACCTAAGTGTCTTTATAAAATGTACCCTGAGGTCTTCCGAACCTTCAGGGCATTTATCTCGTAACTCACCTCTGACCCACTTGACTGGTTCCCAGGGGGCCTGTGGCTGCATCTGATGTTCTGGCCTCCCTTTCCCTTCGTATGTTGGTTTGCCATCTATCCAATCATTTACACTCCTTCTTGGCCCTTCCACTATGGAGGACCAGGGTTACCTGTTAGAGCAATTGAGTTTAAAGCCAAATTTCTCTTGCTACCCTGACCTCAGACAACAGTGAGATGTAAGCAAGACTGAGTGTCAGGGTGACATGTTTCCCTGAGAATCCAGTGATAGTGCTGTGGGGCCTCAGGCTGTTTTGTCACTCAGAGCACAAGGATGGGACTATCTGCAGGCAGGTGGTGACAAGATACTGACAGGGGTTCCTCCTCTCTTCGCACCTCCCACCTCAGTGCTGGGCTCTGGGCAGCAGAGAGCTTCCCAGGCAGAAGGCAGCACAGACCATGCCTCTGTGTTGAGTTTTGCCTTCCCCCAACCCAGAACTGACACCTGCTCCTCAGCGCTCAGGGCTCCTCTGCCAGGATGTAGGAACAGCCTGCTGGGCAGCAGCACGCTGGGGAGCAGCAAACTTCTGAACAGCTGCTTCCAGTGTGCGGGCTGGTCCTAGTGAAAGACAGACTGCACAGCAACTCCTGTGCAAGATTTTAGGCCTCTTAACTTTTTTTTTTTTTTTGAAAGAAAAGTACAATTAACAAGCCTCTTTTGTAAATGAGTTTCCTCTCTATGTATAAAATCCTGGAAGTTTCTTGTTTTTACATGTTCATGCTGTGTAATTTTGAGATGTTACTGAGATTCTGAACATAATGTGCATTTTTTCTGTACAGATGAAATGGGAGAATTTAATAAAGAGTTTGCAGGTTTGTACTTGTTAAATCTTCTCTGTGGTGACTAGAAGAAATCTCCATCCACCTGTTCTGCTAGTGGGAGTTTACAGAGCTATGAACAGTGACTGTGAACTTGCTAACTGATACTCCTATACTTTGCTGATAACTGTCTTTGCTTCATGGTTTATGTGGTCCAGCAGAGTTGAGACTGCAGGATTTTTTTTAAAAATATTTATTTAAGGGGGTTCACAGAGAGAGAATGGGCACACCAGGGCCTGTAGCCACTACAAACTCCAGATGTCTGTGCCACCACGTGCACTGGGCTTTATATGGGAACTGGGAAATTGAACCTGGGTCTTTAGGCTTCACAGGCAAGCACCTTAACTGCTAAGCCATCTCTGTAGCCCCAGACTGCAGGAAGGAACTTTCAGCCTCTTTTTGATGTGCCCGTGACAGAACTAGTCACATCTGCGGTTTTCTGAAAATGAGTGCTGATGCGTCCTTAAATACTCATCCTGCCAGCATGTTTAGGCTCCATCCTGAGGAGGGTACGGACATGGAACCTCCCCTGGGTATCCAACACGTGGAGGCAGGCCCTGCGAAATGCGCCTTACGTCTATCCTTGCCAATACTTTCTTGCTTCTCCCTCAGTATCTTGGATCAGTGATATTCTTGATGCCCTTTCTGAGTCTTTGTTTCTGCTTCTCCCACTCTCATTTGCATCTGAGTATTCAGAGTTAATGAGGCCAGGTGCGGTGGTTCATGCCTCTAATCCCTGCAGAGGTAGGAGGATGAGGATCGATCAGTGAGTTCAAGGCCACCCTTGAGACTATATAGTGAATTCTAAGTCAGCCTACGCTAGAGTGAGACCTTATTTATTACAGAGACAGAGGGAACGAGGTAAGTAGAGAGAAAGAGAGAGAATGGACATGCCAGGGTATCCAACAAACTCTAGATGCATGGACCATCTTGTGCATCTGGCTTACATGGGTCCTGGGGAATCAAACCTGGATCCTTTGTATTTGCAGGCAAGTACCTTAATTGCTAAGCCATCTCACCAGCCCTGTTTTTCTTTTTTTTTTTCTTTCTTTTTGAGGTAAGGTTTCACTCTAACCCAGGCTGACCTGGAATCCACTGTGTAGTCTCAGGGTAGCCTTTTAACAGTGATCCTCCTACCTCTGCTGAGTGCTGGATTAAAGGTGTGTGCCAGCATGCCCCGGCAGGACTCAGGAATTTGGTACCATGGGTCTAGGGTTTTTTGGGCCTGCTCCTGTCTGGGTTGGCAGCCATCAGGATGAGTAGAGACCAGGAGAAGATGAAGACTAGAAGAGGAAAGGGGAGTTAGGAGTCCTGTGAGTCCTGACTGCAGGTGCACTCTAGACACGCAAGACTTGGCAGTCATCCACTTGGGTGTGAGGGCACTGGTCCCAAAGGATCTCCAAGCTCCCCTTCCATGGTCTGGGTCAGGCTCTTTGTCACTAGTATTTAACCCAAAGGAAACGTGGCTCATGGGCCCCACTCTGCCTCTGGCCCTATGGGGAGCATAACACCCAGTGCATGCTTTAACAGCCAGATTGGCTTATGCCACCTCAAGCTTTGTGGATGAGTCTAGTAAGTCTTGTTTTTTGGTTGGGTTTTTTTTTTTTTTTAAATTGACAACTTCCATGATTGTAAACAATATCCCATGGTAATTCCCTCCCTCCTCCTGCCCCCACTTTCCCCTTTGAAACTCCACTCTCCATCATATCCTCTTCCCCCCTCAATCAGTCTCTTTCTTATTTTGATGTCATGATCTTTTCCTCCTATTATGATGGTCTTGTATAGGTAGTATCAGGCACTGTGAGGTCATGGGTATCCAGGCCATTCTGTATCTGGAGGAGCACGTTGTAAGGAGTCCTACCCTTCCTTTGGTTCTTACATTCTTTCCGCCACCTCTTCCACAATGGACCTTGAGCCATGGGAGGTGTGATAGAGATATTTCAGTGCTGAGCACTCCTCTGTCGCTTCTTCACAGTACCATGGTGCCTTCTGAGTCATCCCAAAGGTCACTGCATTTGAAAAGAGAAGTTTCTCTAACCAAAAGTGAGAGTAGCAGTAATATATAGGCATGAACATCAAGAGAAGTGCTTACTGGGAAGCTTGGTGAGCATAGTATATACATTTAGCTAGGCAGCAGCAGAAATTACACCCACTAGGGCTCATAACTACCCCTGACATGGGTTTTCAGTATCAGGGATGTACACCCTCCCATGGAGCAAGCATCCAGTCAAATTAGTGGTTGGTTTCCCCCATAACAGACGTGCCACTATTGCACCCATTGGCTCATTTGTCATGGCTGGCCAAATACAAGGCTTGCATTGTCCACTGTTGAGTATCTCCACTGGTGATTTCTCTCCAATTGAACTGCATGCCATGTGGCTTTTTCCAGCATTCTGTCAGTTGGTCTACATGAAGGAGGTTTTCAGCTCAGCTCCAGCAGGATTTCTCAGTAACGTTGTAGCCCAAGTATGTGAAGTCTTCAGCAATAGGGTCTTACCATCTATTCTTGGTGGGAAACCAAGGGCTTCAGCAATGGCCTGTAATGTTTTGGGGTTATCAGGGACCTCCCTGGCCAACAACTAACTGGAAGGTATCCCATCCCTGGCACTGAAAATTTTCTAATAACAATCTATGGCTCCTGTGTGTTCCATTGTCCAAAAAAGCAGGTTTCCATATGACTTATTTATATCCTCTTGGATTTTGATTAGCCCTCCCTCCATCTTTACTTAATCTCTTCCCCTGACCTCTCTTAGGTCTCTCCAACCCCCATTAATCTGTCGTTCTACTTACACACACACACACACACACATATGTATGTGTGTGTGTGTGTATGTGTGTGTGTGTGTATATATATACATACATATATATATCACATATATATATATATATGATGCCATCCTATTAAGTACGCCCCTACCTTTCTATTCCTTTTATATCTCCTTTCTAGCTTACTGGCCTTTGCTACTGAATTTTCTTCCTATTCACACAGAAGTCCAATCATCTGTAGCTAGGATTCACATTTGAGAGAGAACATGCAACATTTGGCTTCCTGGGCCTGGTTACCTCACTTAGTATAATCCTTTTCAGATCTACCCATTTTCCTTCAAATTTCATAACTTCATTTTTCTTTACCACTGAGTAGAACTCCGTTGTGTAAATGTGCCACATCTTCATTATCTACTCATCAGTTGAGGGACATCTAGGCTGGTTCCATTTCCTAGCTTCTTGTGGTTGTTGTTTTCCAAGGTAGGGTCTCTCTCTAGTTCAGGTTGACCTGGAATTCACTATGTAGTCTCAGGGTGGCCTTGAACTCACAGTGATCCTCATACCTCTGCCTCCTAAGTGCTGGGATTAAAGGTGTGTGCCATCACGCCTGGCTAGTTTGTTTTTTTTTTACATATACACACATACATACATACATACATGAAGAGAGAAAGAAGCAGATGGGCCTCTAGCCACCACAGATGAATTCCAGATGCATGGGCCACCATGTGCATCTGTATTTAACGTGGGTACTGGAGAACCACTGAGCCATCTCTCCAGGATATATGTTTATCTTTTATTTATTGTACTTACTTATGAGAGATTTGGCTAGTTTCGATCCTCAGAGGCAATTGGTATTGTTCTCAATAAGGGTTCAGACTTTCAGAGCTTTAGCCACACACAGGAAAGAAAACATTAGAGCAGACACCCATCCTCTGAAGACAGCTGCTGAGCCAAGGTGGAAGTGTCTGTGGTGACTTGACCTCTGACCAGCCAAACTGGTTGTGCGCTTGGACGACTGAACTAAGATACCAACCCCCATCAGGCACTCGAGTAGTAGGGGCTGATCGAACCACACGTCTACAGACACCCTAGACCGCCCTCTGGGAGCTGGTGATCTTGGTTGGGTCCCCACCTCTCTGCCCAGAACAGTCTACAGTGCAATGGTGTTTGCTTAGATTCCTTGTTCCTGTGAAGAAACTTGGCCATGGCTGGGGAGATGGCTCAGCTGTTAAAAGTGCTTGTTTACAAAGCCTGCTAGCCCAGGTTGGTTCCCCAGTACCCACATAAATCCAGATGCAGCAAGTGGTACAGATGTCTGGAGTTCGTTTGCCATGGCAGAAGCCCTGATGAACCCATATTTGTTATTCACAAGTAAACTCTAGTCGCATGGGCCACCTTGTGCACCTGGCTTGCGTGGATACTGGGGAATTGAACCTGGGTCCTTAGGTTTCACAGTTAAGCACCGTAACCACTAAGCTATCTCTCCAGCCCTAGCCCCTTTTAGCTCTGAAAAACATCTTTAGCTTGACAATTAAAACTGTTTCAGTTTTAGCCAGGCATAATCCCAGCACTCAGGAGGCAGAAGTAAGAGGTTCACCGTGAGTTCGAGGACACCCTGAGACTACATAGTGAATAGTGCAGGTCAGCCTGGACTAGAGTGAAACCCTACTTCAAATCCCCCCACCCCCCACCAAAACAAAACTGTTTCAGTTTTGATTTTACACATTTAAGAAAATGAAGCGTAGTAAAACTGAGTGATGAATCTAAGGCCATACAGCTAGTAGGTTGCCAAATTGAGGTTTGAATCCAAGGGGTTCCCCCCCCCATTCTGCTTACTATATAGAAAAACAAATAAGCTGGATGTGGTGGCACACGCCTTTTATCCCAGCATTTAGGAGGCAGAGGTAGGAGGATTGCCATGAGTTCAAGGCCACCCTCAGAATACAGAGTGAATTGCAGGTCATCTTGGGCTACAGTGAGACCCCACCTAGAAAAAAACAACAAAAGAAAACTAGCTATATAAATTGCAATTATTAGCTAAATTTCATTTGTACAATCTCAGGAGGGCTGGAGAGGTGGCTTAGCGATTAAGGCACTTGCCTGCAAAGCCTAAGAACTCCTGAGCCAGATGCACAGTGATGCAAGCATGCAGTGTTGCACATGTGCACAAGGGGCATGTGCGTCTGGAGCTCATTCACAGCAGCTGAAGGCCCCGAAGCTCCCATATTCTCTCTCCCTCTCTCTCAATAAAAATCCCAGGGATGGTCCCCTTTTCTTTATGGCATTATTTATCTTTCATGATATAAATAACAGAAAATTCATGATTCTGAAAAATGTGTTATCACAGATAACAACAATACTGTTCTTGGGGCTGGAGAAATGGCTTAGCAGGTAAGGCGCTTGCCTGCAAAGCCAAAGAACCTCAGTTCGATACCTCAGGACCCACATAAGCCAGAGGCACAAGGTGGTACATGTGTCTGGAGTTCATTTGCAGTGGCTGGAAGCCCTGGCATGCCTATTCTCAATCTCTCTGCCCACCCTCCCTCTTCCTCCCTCCCTCTCAGCCTCTTTCCCTCTCTCAAATAAATAAATTATAAAATATTTTTTTAAAGCTGTTCTTGGGCTGGAGAGATGGCTTAGCGATTAAAGCCTTGCCTGTGAAACCTAAGGACCCAGGTTCAGTTCTCCAGTACCCATGTAAGGCAGAAGCACAAGGTGGCACATGTATCTGGAGTTCATTTGCAGTGGCTAGAGACCCTGATGTGTCCATTCTCATTCTCCTCCCGCCAAATAAATACTTTTTAAAAATCCTGTTCTTGTCCTCACTTCAATGTAGAACAAGTCTTCCAATTCAAATAGAAAACTGATTCAGATAGAGAATAAAAATATTGTATTTACTCAAACAAAAAGATTTGAAACCCTACTTCCTTCCTGTTGGGCCCTGAAAGGCCCAGGTGTGAGGCCTAGTGGAACTTCCTGAGCCTAGCTAACGTTTGGCGACCTGTCTCTGGCCAGCTAGGACTCAGCAAGACGCCTAATGGCTTTTGGCCTGCCAGCGTGGCAATTGTAATTAGCATTTCAGTAGTTGCAGTTTACTATTGGCCCTTATCTCTGCCCCCCTCGCCCCCTCCTAAAATCCCCGCCTTCCTCCCCAACATTATATAGGCAACTGCTCATAGTAATAAAGCGAGTTTTTTGTGTGTTCCTGCTTCAAAAAGACTCCCGACTCTGTGGTTTTTCTTCGGTGGCCAGGAGAGGTTTCTGAGTCGTATGCTCATCTTCCTCCTCAACACCTTGGGAGGAACCAGCGGGCCTGGTCCTTCCACAGCACTACCTGCCCGGGGAGGAGCCAGGCACCTTCCTTCTCCTTTTGAAGCAGCGCCTTTTGTAGCTAGGCTAGCCTGGTGCATCATGATCCTCTTGCCTCTGCCTTTGGAGGAGTTGAAATGGTACTTTTGAGCCACTTCTGTATAGAAAGGACCCAGCTTACACTTGTCAGCAATAGGATGTTAAACTAAGAAGTCCCCATGGAGGTCAAAGTCCTGACAAAATTCCACACGATAATGTTTGCACACACAGGAAACACTCTCTCTCTAATAATAAATTTAAAAATTTCAAGGTAGGTTCTCACTCTAGCTCAGGCTGACCTGGAATTCATTATGTAGTCTCAGATGGCTTTGAACTCATGGCGATCCTCCTACCTCTGCCTCCTGACTGCTAGGATGAGAGGCGTGTGCCACTACACCCAACTTAAAATATTTTTTTAAGTAAAGCTGAGGCTGGAGGGATGGATTGGTGGTTAAGGCATTTGCCTGCAAATCCCAAGGATACTCCTTTGGCATTCAGGCCCCCTTCAAAAGACTGCATTCTTTCTGTTGTCCCAATGCAGGTCAGCTGGCCCAATTTCAATAGTTGTAATCTCTCATACAATTGCAGCTGAACAACAGAAGTCTAAGCCTAAAGATTTCTTTCTGTGCCATATCCCTCTGCTCACACCAGTCCGTTCCTATGCAATGCAACCCTGCATAAGTTCTCAGCACAAGGATACAGTAGCAGGACTCTCATATAAACTGCTTCTAGCCCAGTCCAGGCAAACCTCTTTCTCACCCTCACAAGCCAAACCTCACAGTCCAGACATCATCTCCTGGCCAACATTAGACAACTTCAGCAGGAGAGTGTGCCAAACACTGCCAAGAAGAAGCTGGCTGTAACACCCATAAGCCTGCCCCCAACAACACACCGCCTCCAGAAGGCTTGAATTCCCAAATTGCCATCAGCTGGTGACCCAGCATTCAGAACACCTAAGTTTATGAGGCACACCTGAATCAAACTACCACACCTAGCATGCATGAGTCCCTGGATTCAGTCCCCAGCACCACCTAAACCAGATGTGGTGGTGTGTGCTAGCACTTGGGAGGTAGAAGCAGGAGGATTAGGAGTTCAAGGTCCTCCTCAACTACATAGTGAATTTGAGACCAGCCTCCACTACTTGAGACCCTGTCTCCAAAAAGGATGTGGGAGGGGGCTGGAGAGATTGCTTAGCAGATAAGGCACTTGCTTGCGAAGCCTGTGGACCCAGGCTTAATTCCCCAGGACCCACATAAGCCAGATGCACAAGGTGGCACATACATCTGAAGTTAGTTTGAATGGCTAGAGGCCCTGACCCACCCATTCTCTATCTGCCTGTTTCTCAAATAAAATATTTTAAGTTTTTATTTTATTATTATTTGAGAGTGAGACAGAGAGAGAATGGATGTATCAGGGCCTTCAGCTGCTACAAACGAACTCCAGATGCATGCGCCATCTTGTGCATCTGGCTTATGTGGGTCCTGGGGAATTGAACCTGGGTCTACAGCTTTTGCAGACAAGTAACTTAACCACTAAACCATCTCTCCAGCCCAAATAAAATATTTTGTTTAAAAGGGTGGGTAGGATGAATAAGAGCCAGAGCACTCGATTTATGTCCAAAAATCAGGAAAACCAAGCTGGTGTGGTGGCACACGCCTGGAATTCCAGCATTAGGGAGGCTGATGATCAGGATTTCAGGCCAGCCTGGGCTACATACAAGACATCCCCCCTGCCCCATCTCATATCAAAGCAAAGCTTCAGGAAATTAAAGGTTTTTCTAAGTCCTCCAGCGCTCACAGAGTCCCTGGTATGGTATGGAGCTCTGAACATAAGTTCACATTTTTTATTTTTTTATTTCAAGGTAGGGTCTCACTCTAGCCCAGGCTGACCTGGAATTCACTATGGAGTCTCAGGGTAGCCTTGAACTCATGGCAGTCCTCCTACCTAAGCCTCCCAAGTGCTAGGATTAAAGGTGTGCGCCACTATGCCCAGCTCCACATTTTCTTTTATTTATATTTTGTTTTTATTTTTTATTAACATTTTCCATGATTTTAAAAAATATCCCATGGTAATGCTCTCCCCCCCCCCACTTTCCCCTTTGAAATTCCATTCTCCCATCATATCCCCTCCCCATCTCAATCATTCTTACATATGTACAATACCAACCTATTAAGTACCCTCCTCCCTTCCTTTCTCTTCCCTTTATATCTCCTTTTTAACTTACTGGCCTCTGCTACTGAGTTTTTTCCTTCTCACGCAGAAGCTCAATCATCTGTAGCTAGGATCCACATATGAGGGAGAACACGTGGCTCCACATTGTCTATTAACTAAGCTACATACTAACTGGCCTCACATATCAGGCTGCTTTTACGGTTCAAGGCTCGATTCCCCAGGACCCACGTTAGCCAGATGCACAAGGGGACGCACGTGTCTGGAGTTCGTTTGCGGTGGTTGGAGGCCCTGGTGCGCCCATTATCTATCTGCCTCTTTCTCTGTCGCTCTCAAATAAAGAATTAAAATAAAATAAAATAAAACATTTGAGTGCATGCGGCCATGTATTTACATTATCACATTCAAAATACCACAAAAGTCAACTCATGAAGTCAACTGGGGGATGCGCTAGTGGGGGGTAGGAGGTGGAGGAGGGGCGACGTTCCTGCAGCTCCAGTTAATGACTCCTCTTCCTCCGAGTGGAGACGAACTGGGGCCGGGGAGGGAGTGCGGAGCTGTCAAGTCCGCCCGGCGTGGTGGCGCTGGCCTCGAACCGGCGCGCGGGAGGCCGAGGTAGGAGGACTCGGTGAGTTCGAGGCTACACCGCGAGCTCATCCGCCTGGCTAGAAGGAGAGCCCGCCTGGAAAAACAGAAGCAAGGTGAAAACGCAGGACATGAAGCGAGAAGCCGCTGCGGGCTCACGGGAGCGGGGCTGAACACAGGGCTCGCGGACCGGAGGACCCCGGCTCGGCGGACGGCGCGGCGCCCCAACGCCTGCAGAAGGCCCCCGGACCGCCACCGGCCGGCGGAGGCCGAGCCCCGGGGCCTCGCGAGGCGCAAGCCAGCCCACAGCGGGGCGGGGCGGGGCCGCCGCGGCGTCATCACGAGCCGAGGGCGTGGTCGAGCGCAGACAGCCCCCCTCGGCGGTCTGGGCTCCTCCGCCAGTCCTTCCCGCGGACACGGACTGCGCACGGCGCCCAGCCCGTGAGCCCAGTGCGGTAAGGAGACGGCTACGCCTGGGGGGCTCTGACCAACTTCCTTGGGACCCCCAGTGTCTGTCTAAGGGGTATCCCCGCAGCCCCCTTCCTCACCCTGTCTGGAAAAGCTCAGTCGGGGTCTGCGCGCTGGCTCTGCCGACGCCCCCCAGCTCGGTGCGGATGCTCGGGGTGGCCCGGGGACCTCGCTGCCGGCCGCTCCTCCGACCTGCGTTCGTTCATTCCCCTGCCGCAGCGCCGGCTGCGCTTCCGTTAGCTGCTCCTCCGTCTCCGCAGGTGGAACGGTGGTTTTCCCGCCTAGACGTGCGGCGCACCTGTGCCCTGGGTTCAGACGTCGCGGGACGTCACCCGGCAAAAACCTAAGCCAGGGCAGAGGGTGACTGTAGGGGATTGTGGTGTATGACACGTAGACTCGAGCCTGCAGCTTGCAAGCCCACTTTGCGGGTGCCTGGATGCACGACGTACGATGGTAGAGGGCGGGGACGAGGAGGCCGCCCCGCGGGTTCACGTTCTCAACCTCTGTGGATCAACTGGTGTGCACTTGTTGAAAAATAAGGCCCCTGACCAGCAAAGCAGAATGGCGAGGCGGAATCTGCGTTCGGTGTCCCTCGAGATTCCACTGACGCGTGGGAAATGTGTTCACACACCTGTACCAAGTCTTTCTTCTGACCAGCAGTATGAGAAAGCCCACAGGTGAAATCTGCGTTTAAACAGTGCCTCCCCCAGAGCGCGCGCACCCCTCACCTCCCCCCCCCCCCCCCGGGGCTGGGGAGATGCTCAGTGGTTAAGTAATGCCCCCTTCCGTGCGCCACCACGCCCGGCCAAGACGTAATTTTTAAAAATCTGTTCTGGTGTTTTGACATCTTCAGTGGCTTTACATGGGTGGATTTCTTTATTTTGATTTACTTATCTATTTTGGTTTTCTGAGGTAGGGGTCTCACTATAGCCCAGGTTGACCTGGAATTCACTATGTGGTCTCAGGCTGGTGATCCTTCTACCTCTTTAATCTCAGCACTGGGGAGGCAGAAGTAGGAGGATCACTGTGAGCTTGGGGTCACCCCGAGAAGAGTACCTACTGAATTCCAGGTCAACCTGGACCCTAACTCGAAAAACCAAAAGAAAAAGTTGGGGCTGCAGAGATTGCTCAGCGGTTAAGGTGCTTACTGATTGCCTTCAAAGCCTAATGACCTGGATGATTCTGCAGTACTAACGTAAAGATGGATGCACAAAGTGGCTCATGCGTCTGGAGTTTACAGCATTCCCTTTATTAATTCTCTGCTTGCAATAAATACTTTAAAAAATCTATATGAGGGCTGGAGAGATGGCTTAGTGGTTAAGCGCTTGCCTGTGAAGCCTAAGGAACCCGGTTCGAGGCTCGGTTCCCCAGGTCCCACGTTAGCCAGATGCACAAGGGGGCGCATGCATCTGGAGTTCGTTTGCAGAGGCTGGAAGCCCTGGCGCGCCCATTCACTCTCTCTCCCTCGATCTGTCTTTCTCTCTGTGTCTGTCGCTCTCAAATAAATAAATAAATAAATAAATAAATTTTAAAAAATCTATATGAAAGCCGGGCGTGGTGGCACATGCCTTTAATCCCAGCATTTGGGAGGCAGAGGTAGGAGTTCGAGCCACCCTGAGCCTATATAGTGAATTCCAGGTCAGCCTGGGCTAGAGTGAGACTACCTTGATAAAACAAAAAACTTTAAAAGAATTATTTAAAAGAGAATGAGAATAAGTAAATAAGTAAAACTTTAAATATTTTGAGAAAGAGGGAGAGAGACAATGGTCATGCCAGGGCCTCTAGCCACTATAAACGAACTCCACATACATGCACCATCTTATGCACCTATCTGGCTTATGTAGGTACTGGGGAAGTCCTTCAGCTTTGCAGGTAAGTACCTTAACTGCTAAGCCATTGCCATAAAATATTTGTCCTTTCTTTCTTTTTTTTGGTTTTTCGAGGTAGGGTCTCTCTCTGGTCCAGGCTGACCTGGAATTAACTCTGTAGTCTCAGGGTGGCCTTGAACTCATGGCGATCCTCCTACCTCTGCCTCCCAAGTGCTGGAATTAAAGGCATGTGCCACCACGCCCAGCTGTCCTTTCTTTTTTTTTAAGATTTTGCTTTTATTTATTTGAGACAGAGAGAGCGAGAGAGAACGGGTATGCCAGGGCCTCTAGCCACTGAAAATGAACTCCAGATGCATGTGCATCTGGCTTATATGGGACCTGGAGAATCGAACCTGGGTCCCTAGGCCTCATAGGCAAATGCCTTAACTGCTAAGCCATCTCTCCAACCCTGTTTATTTGAGAGAGCAAGAAAACAGCAGAGAGAGGATGGGTGTGCGAGGGCCTCCAGATGCATGCGCCACCTTGTGCATCTAGCTTGCGTGGGTCCTGGGGAATCAAACCAAAGTCCTTTGGCTTTGCAGGCAAAAGCCTTGACCACTAAGCTCTCTCTCCAGCCCTAAAATATTTGTTAAGTTGGATCAACAGAATAAAGCCCTATGGTTAAATCTGTGCTGCACTGCAGGACCTCAGTGAAGGAAAAAGGCGGTGGTGGTTCCCTCTAGTGTAAGAACCCCATGCCCTTTGCTGCCCTTCGCACAAACTTGAGTTCACATGACACAGTACTGGCTCATGTCCATCCTTATCATGAATTAAGGGTAGACTTTTGTTAAATACAGTGACAGCACTAAGAACTGTAGGAGGCAGACACTTTCTCTCCTTGTTTTGGTTTCCAAACCTTTGGTACCCCAGGTACAAATGGTTTTCTGGACCATTTGAGAAGGGAAATTATATTCTGTATCATATTATTCACAAGTAGACACAACGAGAGTTATGAAAATGTCTTTTTATTCATTTACATATCTAGTACATGAGAGTAAAATGTCAACTGAAACCCAGCTAGCTAGAAGTACATTTCTGGGCAGAAATACAGTCACCCTATGTGCATGAGGTCACCTAGGCTCACTGTAAACAATCCCATTTACTGCAGTCCTCAGGACCATATTGCCATTGTACTGGAGCTACACACTAATGCAAATAATGAGTTATAGGACTGGGTAATAATTACAGTGCCATTTTATACTTCTAAAGTTCATCAGAGAGTAAAGTGTGAACTAGAAAACCCTTCAGCTATAGAACTTTCTATCCCACACCCTGACCTATCCTGAGGAAGGAGAGGCTATGTGGAGTGAGGAGAGCCCACAGACTGAACTGAGCTTTCTTTCATCCTCATTCTTCCTACTTCCGCCTGCCACTTGACATTCTAGAGTGTAAGGCACTAGAACTGGGCTTAGAGAGGTGCTCTAAGCTCCAGTTCTTGGTGTGCAAAGGAAATGTGTGCACAGATAATCTGAAGCATATGCTAAAAATGTCCCCTCTTGCCATCTCTGTCCTTCACAGACAGGAAAACAAGGAGGCAGAAGATATTTGTAAAGGATTAAAAACAGGTATATCAAAGTATCATGAGAAAAAATGTTACATGAAGAAATGTGTAACTCTTCTAGAGATAAAGACAGTCTGCTCAGAAAAGTCAGGAATCTTGGACAGAGAGAAGGTAAAGGTGTATAAAAATAATCCTTGGGAAAATAGTATATTGGTAGTGATGAGGAACTGTCCCATATGCAGATGGTGCTTACAGCTCAGCACCTTGGAGACAAAAAAGTCATGTAGAGTGAGGGAGGTGCTTCCCGTCTGCTTGGTGGGAGCTCAGAAATCACACTACTTTCTGCCTTTCTCCCACTGGCTCACTTCTCCTGAATGCAGATGATAAGTACAAGATGACTTTTTGTTTTGGTTTTTCGAGGTAGGGTCTCACTGTAGCCCCAGTGGACCTGGAATTCACTATGTAGCCCCAGGCTGGTCTCAAACTCACAACCATCCTCCTACCTCTGCCTGCCAAGTGCTGTGATTATAAAAGGCATATGCCACCATGCCTGACAAGATAAACACTCTTTTCCTTAATAAAAGTGTGCCTGTGTTGTGTTGGAAAAATGCTGCTTATATGTCATTTATTTATGACATAATTTATATTTTATGTCATTTATTTATGAGGGATGTGCTAGAGCTCAGCAAGCAAATTAAAGTGGCAGATGTTTAGTGTTGACCACCCTAGCTAAGAAGATAAGCATAGCCGGGCGTGGTGGCGCACGCCTTTAATCCTAGCACTCGGGAGGCAGAAGTAGGAGGATCGCCGAGAGTTCGAGGCCACCCTGAGACTACATAGTGAATTCCAGGTCAGCCTGAGCCAGAGTGAGACCCTACCTCAAAAAAAAAAAAAGATAAGCATGAAATCTGTTTCACAATCAGGACAGTCTTCCAGAGCTAGTTCTAAGACTGTAAGGCACAGAAAATCCCCACCATAGATAGTAAAGACCCATTCATATGCCAGCAAATGTGTCCATGAAGTAGAGGAAAAATAGAAACAGGGCCATGAATCTTCCCGTCAATGAAGCTACGCATACTTTTAGAAGCTTCTGCCACTCACTCCCTTGCTGCCACCCATGTGCAAAAAAAGCAAGATAGTGTACTACTGATTTATTTTTTCATGTTTTGGGTACTTTCTTGGACACAGCAACCTAGGAAAGCAAGCAAGCAGGTAGGTAGGTATAACACTTGGTGTGCTCAGAGCTAGGATAGCCAACAAGAGGCAAGCTGAAGTCGTACCTTCCTTCTACTGCTGGAGAAATGGGCTCTATGACAAAGTGAAGCTGGGGTGTAAGCACGAGGCTACATGATCCTTGTTTTTCAGGCCTGATGGGGATCTCACCTTTGAGGGGTGCAGGGACCCCTTGAAGGGCACTGTTAGTTCTCTGCTGAAGTCTGTCCTGCCCATGAAAAGCTATGTGACTGCCAGACAAGTAGGCTATCCAAGTACTTCCTTCTGATCTTTTTTTCTGAATTGGAGCTGTTCTGAGTTCAGTGTCTGGATTATGGAGAAAACTGTTTCTGATGCAAATGTAAGTCAAATAAGCACTGCAGTATTAAGGCACAGTACCTGCATAACTAGCTAAGGGAAAGAAAGGACTTCAAGGTATTTCAGAGGAGAAGAGGGCTCACAGAAAACTTTCAACCCTAGGTCTTCTCTGTTCCTTGGCTCAAAGAGAATGTAGGCAGCCTAAGATGCAACAGATCTAAAACATACCCAGCCATCTAAAGGCAAGTGCACAATAGCTCGCTTCCCAGGGTGTACTCAGGGAGCTGAGACACTGCTTCTAGGCAGAAAGGAGTGGTATTGTCTCACTGGAGAGCTAAACAAAGAATGGCCACTGACTGCTGTAGCTCCACTGTCCAAGAGGGAAATGACAAGGATGTTTTAATTGTCCTTCCTCCAGATCTAGATTTTTTTTTTAAATGGTAGGGTCTCACTCTAGCCCATCTAACTCATAGTGAGCCTCCTGAGTGCCGGGATGAAAGGCATGTCCAGCCTGGATATAGTGCTTCTTTTAAATATTTTTATTTGAGAGAGAATGGGCACACCAGGGCCTCCAGCTGCTGCAAATGAACTCCAAATGCGTACACCCCCTTGTACATCTGGCTAACGTGGGTCCTGGAGAAACGAACCTGGGCCCTTTGGCTTTGCAGGCAAATGCCTTAACCGTTAAGCATTCCTCCAGCCTTGGATCTAGTGTTTCTGTCAGCAACCTGTGTTGCCTTGAGCCCAGAGTGCTCTACCATTGATGGTCAGGAGATTTCATTGCTGTCCACCATCTATGATGCTTAGGACACCAAGCAAAGGCAAAGCCAACAGGCTAGAGGTGGGCAGAGTCTGTTCAAAGCACTCACATCAGGATCAAATATAAAAAAGCATCAGGTTGGGCTGGAGAGTTGTCCCAGTGGTTAAGGCGCTTGCCTGCAAAGCCTAACAACCCAGGTTTAATTCCCCAGTACCCACTTAAAGCCAGATACACAAAGTAACACATGCATCTGTAGTTTGTTTGCAGTGGCTACAGGTGCCCATTATCTGCCTCTCTTCTCTTTCACTGCTTGAAAATAAATAAAAATAAAAAATAAGCCGTGGCACATGCCTTTAATCCCAGCACTTGAGAGGCAGAGGTAGGATGATCACATGAGTTTGAGGCCACCCTGAGACTCCACAGTGTATTTCAGGTTAGCCTGGGCTAGAGTGAGACCCTACCTTGAAAAAAAAAAAATTTTTTTAAAGCGTAAAAGTATCAGGTTTACATTGCCCATGTCTGAATAAACCTGAAATGCCCAAAAAAACTTTCTATCTATTTGGTAAACCCAGAAGATCACCTCCCATCATTAAGACTCTGGCCCTTACTTATGGAGGTGTTTTAAAGCCCAGTCCCCAGTGTTTACTTATCCTTCTTGCAAGACCAGCTCAAAAGGGGAAGACCGATAGATAAGACTGCCAGACTTCTCACTTAATATGACTAAATCACTGTGTGATTTAGGACACATCAGATTTTCCTCCTACTTAATAAAAACAGCAGTTAAAGTAACAAGTACAGAAAAGTGAAAGCCAGGTAGGGTGGCACAAGCCTTTAATCCAAGCATTCAGGAGGCAAAGGTAAGAGGATTGTTGTGAGTTCCAGGTTATCCTGGGCTACAGAACCTACCTTGAAAAACCAAGAAAGGGCTAGAGAGACGGCTCAGCAGTTAGGCACCTGCCTGCAAACCCTAACAACAATGTAAAACAGACACGTATCTGGAGTTCATTTTCAGTAGCTAGAGGCCATGGTGCACCCACTGTCTCTGTCTCTGCTTACAAATAAAATTACTTATTCATTCATTTGACAGAGAAAGGAGAGAGAGAATGAATGGGCGTGCCAGGGCCTCCAGCCACTGCAAATACACTCCTGATGCGTGCGCCCCCTTGTGCAGCTGGTTAACACAGGTCCTGTGGAATCAAACCTAGGTCCTTTGGCTTTGCAAAGCTGGCACCTTAACCTCTAAGCTATCCCTTCAGCCCACAAGTAAAATTTTTAAAATGAGGGGAAAAAGCCAAAAAAAAAAGACCAAATTTGTTGGATTCAATTCCAAATTTTCATTGACACACACGACTGTGGAGTGGTGTTAAGTATACTTGAAAGCGCATGAAGGGCTGGAGAGATGGCTTAGCAGTTAAGGTGCTTGCCTGCGAAGCCTAAGGACCCAGGTTCCCCAGTACCCATGTAAGCCAGCTGCACAAGGTAGCCCACATGTTTGGAGTTCCTCTGCAGTGGCTATAGGCCATGATGCACCTGTTCTAAACAAAGAAAAAAAAAGAGCATGAAAACCTGAGGGCTACATTATCTGTGTCTATCTTCATAGGTCAGTCCACTGGAACTGGCCAAGAGCTTGCTCATGATCCTCTCTCCTTTTTGCCTAGACGCAGTATCTCAGTTCATTAGATACATTCAGCAGTAGAATTCAGTTATGGAGTCTTGATAATCACATATTCCATTAACAGATTAACTAAATCTTCCCCTCAAAAAGAAAAAAAGGTAACCGAGCGTGGTGGTGCACGCCTTTAATCCCAGCACTTGGGAGGCAGAGGTGGGAGGATTGCCATGAGTTCAAGGCCATCCTGAGACTTCATAGTGAATTCCAGGTCAGCCTGGACTAGAGTGAAACCCTACCTCGAAAAACCAACTTCAAGCTGCTCTCATGAAACTAAAGGGTTACCTTTAATATAAAATTAATACTGTTGTTTCTAACCCCAGATTAGGGTTGTTTGTATGCAAGAGTAAGTAAGTGTTGGAATTATATAGCACAGCCTGTGTTCCACCTTCAGAAAACAGATACTATTGCCAGGTATACTGATCCATTCCTGTTAATCCCAGGCACTTGGAAGTCTGGAGCAGGAGGATCACAGATGGTTTGAAGCCATCTTGGGTTACAGTGTGAGACCCTATCTCAAAATTATGCAGTGCACTTTGGATATACCACGTCATTTTCCATTCCAAATGATATTACAGGAGGATGACGGGGGGGGGGGGGAGAGTGTGTGGGAAGGCAGTGATGCAGCCTTGTACTTAAAATCATCAGTGATCATGTATTGTGTAGCAGACAGAAAGCTTGTAGCTGTGGCAGTTTTCTCTCTCCCTGCTCTAGAGAGAGAAATGTATACATACTGAACTTGTGGGCTGACTACATAGGTGACAGAGCTCTGAATGGCTGAAAGCAAAGCAGCACTGTTTCTTATTGTAGTTATTTTGGGGGGCAGTCTTGCTCTAACCTAGGCTGACCTGGAATTCACCAGGTAGTCTCAGGCTGGCCTCAAACTCATAACAATTCCCCTACCTCAGCCTTCCAAGTGCTGGGATTAAAGGTGTGTGCCACCATGCCTACCCTATTTTTTAATATAGGAAACTCAGCATTTCTAATTGTTTCTATTGGGGAAAAACAACACAAAAAGCAATGTTTTTTCCCTTTTAAATACTGACATAGTGTTTACTCAGCTAGAAAACAAAATGCAACCTCATTACAGAGATTATAGCAGGAGATGAAAATTACAAGCAGGCTGCCTTGGCCCAAGAGAATGAACTCACGAGGGTAAGGATGGTGCCAGGTTAACTGCTTGTCTCTGCCAAAGACTGACGTCATGCAATGCCTCTCATCAGTGAGGTAGATGGCTAGAGGTATCAGGTGACAACCCACAGCACAATGGAAGAGAATGATCTGCCTAGAAAAAGACTCAGGCTTTTTATTCCAAGGGCTGCATCAGATACACAGTAGTCCTACCAAAATTGGCAGGTTACTGCCAGGAATCTTAGTCCAAGGAAGGACATGGACTTTAGTCCTAAGGCTTATATAACACCAGCTTGTCTTGCTTTGAGATGCTGAACTTAAAAATCACTCTGTACCTTAACACAATTTCACAGTGAAGCCTGCCTCTGTCCTGCCTGTCAGATGTACTTCCTGCCCAGCTTGGTGGAGGAGGAGGAGCCTGGAGTATTAGGAGGAGCAACAACAAATGGTAGAACCAGAGAGGCTGCAAGGCAAAAGTTTAAAAGGTCAAGTTCTAAATAAAATATCAAAGAGATAAGAGGGGAGCAAAGGTTCCTTCAGTACAGAGAGACAGGGACAGAAGGAAGAAAGAAGCTCCCAAGATCATACTCCTCAGGGTGAGAGAAGGGGGAGCATGTTGTTACTACTTCCCATGAAAGTCACTCAGCTCCACATCATCCTTTCGACGCTTATGAGAGAAAAGGGAGGGAACAGGGTAGAGTTTGGCCTTGGCCTGGAACCGCTGTCCTGCAATGTCAATTTCATACTCTCCCCGGTTGATGAAATCAGCTGTCACCACCTGCTCTTCTCCACTGTCCTCAGAAAAATTGTGTACAAAGCCCAGGCACACGTGGCGCTCCAAGGTGTAGCTGTAGGCACTGCTGGTGGTCTTGCCAACATACTGCCCATTCCGGTAGATGGGCTCTCCCCACCAAGGCCAGAGGTCCAGGTCTGTGTCATGGTCATCCAGGATGAACATAGCGAGGCGTTTATACACCCCATTCTGCTTCTGCTCCAGCAGAGCATCCCGACCGAGGAAGTCTATGCCCTAGAACAGGAAGGAAACACTGAGGTGCCAGTCTGCACTCTGACCCCTGGCTTGTGAAGGGGAGAAGCTGCAATGCAGCAGCCTTCTACATATCACATTCCTGCCGGCTTTGGAAAAATGGTATGTTTAACCCCATGTGAAAAGCTGCGTTCACCAAATGAAAGCGCCAGGATACTTAGCTGTAAATGCAGAAATGTGCAAATGCAGCAGCATGGAGCTAAAAGTAGGCAGGGAGATAGATAGTTGGCATATTGGCACTGACTGGTGCTCTGCCACAGACAGGAAAGAAATTGCTGCTTCTGGCAAAGGAGACTGGATGAGGCTCTGAGGTAGGAAGACACACTTCTCAAAGAACCATTTCTAACAATGAATGTTCATCTATTAAGACAAAATTAGGCAGCTAATTAGACAGTTAATTTGGACAGATATTTGTGGCATGGTGGTACATGCCTTTGATCCCAGCACTTAGTTAGGAGGCTCGCCACAAGTTCGAGGCCATCCTGAGACTGCAGAGTGAATTGCAGGTCAGCCTGAGGTAGAATGAGACCCTGCCTTGAAAAAAAAAAAAAAAAAAAAAAAAAAAAGATGCATCCCATAGGTTGTTTCCCATGCTGTGGAACTTCTAATCCTCATGATTTACCTGACAATAGCATTTTTATATTTTTCCTCTTATGTCATCAATTCCTATCCTCGACAGTTCTCATGACTCAGGGACCAGCAGGGTGTGGATAAAACACAGTTACCTTATCTAACTTCACCCGAGACTCTCCTCCACATTCCAGAGGCGTTGTGAGAGTGTTTAAATCCTGACCCCAGAAGGCAAAAAACTTCTCAATGCGGAGACTACGGAGAGCATAATACCCAGCATTCCGGATCCCATATTTCTGCCCGACACTCATCACTTCATTGTACACATGTAAGGCATACTATGAGAAGAAAGGAAAAATTAGTAATCTGAACACATTCAGAACCAGGCATGGTGGTGTACACCTTTAATCTCCAGCACTTGGGAGGCAGAAGTAGGAGGATCGTCATGAGTTCAAGGCCACCCTGAGACTATATAGTGAATTCCTGGGCTAGAGTTAGACCCTACCTTGAAAAACAAAACAAAAAAATTGGGCTGGAGAGATGGTTTAGTAATTAAGGTGCTTGCCTGTAAAGCCTAAAGACCCAAGTTTGATTCCCCAGTACTTGTGTAAAGGCAGATGCACAAAGTGCTGCATGTGTTTGGGGTTCCTCTGCAGTGCCTAGAGGCCCTGGCCTGTCTATTCTATCTGTTCTCTATCCCCCCATAATAAAATTTAAAAATAATAAACATTTTCATGAAGCCTATCCAAGAACCAGTAAGTAATATGAAACTTCAAACATGGTGTACTCAGGTATTCTGGGAAAAGAAGGTGGAGCTCTCTCACCTCTATGGGGATATAAAGCATGAATCCTGGCTCTCCTGTGTGAGTCATGCTCATCACCCGGATACCATTTGCATAGCCCACACTCATCTCCTGCAGAGAAAAAGAAAACAGAGGCCCCCATTAATGTCACCCTTCTTTTTAGGACTAAAGGAGATACATGCCAAAGAAAGTATTTCATCTAAAAATGTAGTTGAAGGCCAGGTGTGGTGGTGCACTCCTTTAATCCCAGCACTCAGGAGGCGGAGGTAAGAGGATCACTGTGAGTTCAAGGCCACCCCAAGACTACATAGTGAATTCCAGGTCAGCCAGGGCAAGACCCTACCTTGAAAAACAAACAAAAAAATGTAGCCAAGCCAGGCATGGTGGCACATGCCTCTTAATTCCAGCACTTGGGAGACGGAGGTAGGAGGATCGGCCACCCTGGGACTACATAGTGAATTCCAGGTCAGCCTGGACTACAGTGGATTCTACCTTGAAAAAACAAAACAAAACAAAAAGTAGCTGAGCCTTTGCAGCTCTTCTCTTGAGTATCACCATCCCCATAGTCTTAGCTAAGGTGAGTACCAGCACCGGTCTTCAGCCGGGCGTGGTGGCGCATGACTTTAACCCCAGCACTTAGAAGGCTGAGGTAGGAGGGCTGCTGTGAATTCAAGGCCACCATGGGACTACATTGTGAATTTCAGGTGAGCCTGAGCTAGAGTGAGACCCTACCTGGGGGGGAGGGGGGAATCTTTCTTTACCAAACTTTGCTAAAGACTTGAGTTAGTCAACGGATATATCTGGAACAAGGAAGACAAAGCAAATGTTTTGTCTGGGAGACCCTGCAAATACCACCTCCCTTCCCCCCAAGCACCTGCTACACAAAAGATGCAGAACACAATACCTTATATCAGAGCCCAGACTCTTCTTTTTGTTTTTGTCTTTTGAAATAGATATCCTAATTCTAGGCTCACCTCACACTCATGGCCACCCTTCTCCCTGGGATCAAAGATGTGTGCCACCATGGCTAGCTCAGATTCTTTTCAAGAAATGTTATAGCAGCTTGATTACCTAACAGGGTTCCCCTGGATGAATCACTGCCCTATAAAGCAAAGTGGTAAATCTCAGCATTGAAATAAAGCACTTCAATTTAATCTGCTGTAGAAACCAATGAATGTCCAGGCCTAATATTCAGAGATGTTTAAAGTAAAATCCACCCCCCCCCCCAAATTATAATTTTTGAGTTGAGGACTTAGCTCCTAGCAAGTACAAGGCCCTGTGATCAGTCCTCAGCACTAAAGGAAATAAATATCAAAGTCCTAATGCTTATTTTTTTATTTTATTTTTTATTTTTTGGTTTTTCAAGGTAGGGTCTCACTCTAGCTCAGGCTGACCTGGAATTCACTATAGAGTCTCAGGGTGGCCTCGAACTCATGGCGATCCTCCTACCTCTGCCTCCTGAGTGCTGGGATTAAAGGCGTGTGCCACCACACCCGACCCCTAATGCTTATTTTTAAAAAGCTTGAAAGATGGTGGAAAATGTTGCTTGCTTACTAAAAGTCAAAACACTCTGTAAGTGTTAATGTAACATATGTAACTGCCATTTAAAAAAACAGAACTTGGGCTACGGATGTAGAGTGCTTGCCTATAATCCTAACACTGAGAAGGGAGAGACAAGGTGAGAAGTTCATCAAGCCCAGCCTGGGATACATGAGCCCCTGTCTAAAAGAAAAAAAAAAAATGTTTCTAGCACCCACCTTGCAAAAGAGAGTTGGGAAGTGATCTGGAGTCATAGGGGCATAGGACAACTCAGACAGCACATCCACAGCTCGAGGGCCAATCAGATTGAGAGCTGCAAGAAAAACAAGATGATATCTAGACCTCTGGGGGAACAGCTCAACTAATGAGAAAGGTCTGCTTGGATGTGCCCACATATGGCCATACCTGGCTATTGAAATGACAAAAGTTTCCTTTTGCTATCTGGCATGTCCAACCTATGTCCTGCCATTTGGCCAACGATAGCCATGAATGCAGCCCAACACACAAAACTGTAAGCTTAATTTTTTCCCCCCTAACTCAACGGCATGGTTCTCAAGCGATCTTTGTAGATGACAAAGTTGTGTCACAATGTCAAAAGGTCCTGGTAGGTAATCCAAGTATGAATGTCAAGCACTCTGACCCTGGCACATATACTCCTGCTAACATGACTGCTAAATGAAGCTACTGATTGTGCTGGTCTAGAAGTGGAAGACAACATTCTATAGCCTCCTCTGTGCTGAGATTAGGGTCCTGGCGACCAACTCCTGGCCAGGGCAAGCCATATATTCCTACTGTGCTGTTCCCTTGCTCTTCTTCCTAGTATGGCAACATGATAGAAATAGCCCTGATCCAAAAGCAGTACATGGGAGAGATATGTCCACCCATCCTCACCTCCAGCACTTGGGAGGCAGAGGTAGGAGGATCGCCTTGAGTTCAGGCCACCCTGAGACTCCATACTGAATTCGAGGTCAGCCTGAGCTAGAGTGAGACCCTACCTCAAAAAAACAAAAAGCAGGGGCCTGGAGAGATGGCTTAGTGGTTAAGGCATTTGGCTGCAAAACCTAAGGACCCAGGTTTGATTCTCCAGGTCCCATTTAAAAAAAAAAAAGGATAAGAGATGGCCCACTAGGTAAAAGTACTTGTTGCTCAAGCATGAGTACCTGAGTATGTTCTCTACCAGTCACCAAAAAAAAAAAAAAAAAAAAAAAAGCCAGGCATGTGCATGTCTGTAATCCCAGTCCTGAAGTGGGCAGAGACAGGAGAATATCTTGGGCTTGCTGCCACAAATCTAACCAAGCCGTACTGTTGAAGGAGCAGCCTCCTCCCCTTTTGTACCCTGTATTCTGTCCTTACATAGCACCTATCACTCATGTTATCAGTGGTTACTCTCCCAGGCCCATATATGTATTTTTTTTTTAATTTGACAGCAACAGACAGAGAAAGAGGTAGAGAGAGAGAGAGAGAGAGAGAGAGAGAGAGAGAGAGAGAGAGAGAGAGGGAGAGAGAGAGAGAGAGAATGGGTGCACCAGGGCCTCCAGCCACTACAAACAAACTCCAGATGCATGCACCACCTTGTGCATCTGGCTAACATGGGTCCTGGGGAAATGAGCCTCAAACCAGGGTTTTTGGGCTTCACAGGCACGTGCTTAACTGCTAAGCCATCTCTCCAGCTCCCAGGCCCATATTTTTATGTTGTGTGTGTGTGTGCTCATGCAGGGTCTCCTGTCGCTGCAAACAAACACCAGCCATACTACTTTTTGCATCTGGCTTTACACAGGTGCTAGGGAATTGAACCATGGCTAGTAGGATTTGCATACAAGCATCGTCCACCAGAAAGGTTATCTCCTCAGACCCCTTTTTAGTGTGTGTGTGTGTTCATGTTTGTATGATGGCACTGCATGGTATAGCATGTGTATGGAGGCAAAGGTGCAAGGGAACTGAACCATGGCCAGCAGGATTTGCATGCAAGCATCTTCCACCAGGAAGGTCATCTCCTCAAACCCTTTTTTAGTGTGTGTGTATATGATGGCAAGTGTGTATGATGGCACTGCATGCTATAGGTGTTGGTCCTCTCCTTTTACCTCAGTTTTTTTAAAAATTTCTTACATTTTATTTACTTGAGAGAGAAAGCACACACACAAAAGAGAAAGAGCATATGCCAGGGCCTCTAGCCTCTACAAATGAACTCCAGATGCATGTGCCTTCTTGTGCCTGAGAACAGAGTGAATTCCAGGTCAGCCTGAGCTACAGGAAGACCCTACTTTGAAACCCCCCCCCACAAAAAAAAAAAAGTTTGACAAGTATGCTGGCTTCTCACTTGGCTGCCGTCAGAAGGTCCCATTACCTGTATATTTCCAAGTGACATCCTCCAGCAGTAGGTTGCTGTCTTTTGGCATGTATTTCTTAAGCCAGGCCCAACAGTGGACCTGCTGGTCAGTTGGCGAGATCATGAAGAAACTGAAAGTGAAACCCCAAAGATAATCAAAACTGGGAAACAGAAAAAATAAAATCAAGAACCAACTAGGCTCTCATCTAATTTCAAAACCCCACTGAGAATATTGGGAAACAATCTCAACTTCCAGGAAGGACTAGTTCACTCAGTATTCCAGACTATCAACATGATATAAAGCATCCTCTACCATTAGAACAACTAACTGCTATACCCAGTTTACATAATCTGAATGAATGAATCATTCATATATATATATATATACATACATACATATATATATATGTATGTATGTGTGTGTGTGTGTGTGTATGTATATAAAATTGTTTGTTTGTTTTGTTTTGTTTTGTTTTTCAAGGTAGGGTCTGACTCTGGCTCAGGCTGAGCTGGAATTAACTATGTAGTCTCAGGGTGGCCTCAAACTAAAGGTGATCCTCCTACCTCTACCTCTCAAGTGCTGGGATTAAAGGCATACACCACCATACCCAGCTTAAATCACTCATTTTTAAATTATTTATTTCAGAAAGAGAGGACAGAGAGAAAGAGGCAGAAAGAGTGAGTATGGGTGCACCAGGGCCTCCTGCTGTTGCAAGCAAACTCCAGATGCATGTGCTACTTTATGCATCTGTCTTTATGTGGGTAACTGGGTAATCAAACCTAGGCCATCTGTTGGGCCTTGAGAGGCCCAGACGCGAGGCCTAGTGGAGCTTCCTGAGCCTAGCTAAAGTTTGGCGACCAGTCTCTGGCCAGCTATGACTCAGCAGGACGCCTAATGGCCTCTGGCCTGCCACTTCTGCGTAGGAGTTGGAGTTCCCGTGCGCGTGCTTAGAACCAATCATCTCAAAAGTAAAGGTATGCTACTGGCCCTTACACCTTTTCCCTTCCTGAGATCCCCGCCTTCGTTCTCAACATTATATAAACACCTGCTTGTTACAATAAAGCGAGTTCCTGCTTTGACGAGACTCTCAGCTTGGTGGTGTGTTCCTGGCCATCGACACTCACCCTCCTCCTCAACCCCTTGGGAGGAACCAGCGGGCCTGGTCCTTCCTCAGCGCTACCTGCCGGGGGAGCCCAGCAGCCATCAGGTTTTGTAAGTCAATGTCTGTTTTAACCGCTCAGCCATCTCTCCTGCCTCTCCTTTATTTTTTTTGAGACAGGACCCTACTCTATAACCCAGGCTGGCCTAGAATGCCCTATGTAGCCCCATGGGACCTCAAATTTGCAGCAATATCCCTACCTCAGTCTCCTAAATGCTGAACATACAAAGGTAAACATTAAACCCAGCTAAGGGTTCTTTTTGTTTCACTTGATTTGTTAAGGGCTGCTAATGAAGCAGCCATGTGTGGTGGTTTGATTCAGATGTCCCCCATAAACTCATGTTCTGAATGCTAGGTTCCCAGCTAATAGCAATTTGGGAGGTGGAGTCTTGCTGAAGGAGGTGTGTTGTTGGGGGCAGGCTGATGGGTATTATAGCCAGTTTCCCTTTGCCAGTGTTTGGCACACTCTCCTACTGTTGTCCACCTGATGTTGGCCAGGAGGTGAAGTCTAGCCTCTGCTCAAGCAACGGTTTCCCCTGCCATCATTGTGCTTCCCTCCAGTCAGTAAGCCAAAATAAACACTTTCCTCCCACAGGCTGTTTTTGGTCAGGTGTTTAGTGTCAGTAACAAGAAAGGAGGACTATGTGCTTACAAAAGTTAAGTGCTCTGCTACAGAGCCCTTAAAGAAGAGTCAACATGCTGGAGGAGGCAGTCAGATGACAGCTGAACTCACCTGCGCTTGTTCAGGCGGGCAATACTGCAGTCATTTTCATATCCTCCACCCTCGTTGAGCATGCCAGTGTGCACAATATGGCCCACAGGCACATCCAGATCATTAGAAAAGAGGTACTGTAGAAATTCTAATGCCTGATCCCCAGTAGACTGCAGGGCAGGGAATAAGGTAGAGACAGTGAATAGGAAGGAGCACGTAATGGGTTAGTATAACTACCTAACACATTATTCTGGTGAGAAAATTCAATGAGGCAACACCCATGTAATATTATATGCAGGTTCATTCTGCTGCAAGAAGCTACAAGAACAGCTATCAATTAAAAACCAAACATAAAGAGCCACTTCAGAAAAAAAAACTTCAGGAAAAAAAAAAGTGATCATACAGCCGGGTGTGGTGACGCACACCTTTAATCCCAGGCAGAGGTTGGAGGATCGCTGAGAGTCTGAGGCCATCCTGAGACTACATAGTTAATTCCAGGTCAGCCTGGACCCGAGTGAGACCCTACTTCAAAAAACCAAAATAAATAAATAAATAAGCAAGTAAGTGATCACACAGATGAAACAGTGAAATATATGGCTCTTTAGTTTTTTGGCTTTTTTTTTTAAGGTAGGGTCTCACTCTAGCCCAGGCTGACATGGAACTCACTATGTAGTCTCAGGATAGCCTCAAACTCATGATGATCCTCCTACCTCTGCCTCCTGAGTGCTGGGATTAAAGGCTTGTGCCAGAGATAGGTCAAAAAACAGGAGGCATTTGGGCTGGAATGGTGGCTTAGCAGTTAAGGCGTTTGCCTACAAAGCCAAAGGACCTTGGTTCAATTCCCCAGGACCCATGTAAGCCAGATGGATAAGGGGGCGCATGTGTCTGGAGTTGGTTTACAGTTGCCAGAGGCCCTGGACCTTGGTTCAATTCTCCACAACCCACATAAGCCAGATGGACAAGGGGGCGCATGCGTCTGGAGTTGGTTTACAGTGGCTGGAGGCCCTGGTTCCAATAAATAAAGTAAAAAACAAAACAAAACAAAAAAACAGGAGACAGTCAATAGATATGAGGGTTTCCCAATTAGTTATTTTGGTTCTCAAATACTTACTGTTATCTCAAATTTTGTGAAAGAGGACATGTCAATGACACACACAGCTTCCTTACAACATTTGACTTCGGACTCCACAATATCAAACCAATCTGGCTTGTAGAAAGTCTTGCTCTGCTCCAATGCAAGCAGGTCTATGGAAGAAAAAAAGCCAGAAAGAAAAGGAGAGGATTTACATTGAGGATATCCCTATATAGTTTAGAATAGCTTAGTAGTTTTACTTTTTAAAAAAATATTTTGGGGCCGGGCATGGTAGCCCACACCTTTAATTGCAGCACTCTGGGGGTGGATTGCTGTGCATTCAAGGCCACCCTGAGAATACAAAGTGAATTTGAGGTCAGCCCAGGATAGAGTGAGACCCTACCTCAGAAAATTTAAAAACTTTTGGTGGGCATGGTGGCACACACCTTTAATCCCAGCACTTGGGAAGCAGAGGTAGGAGGATTACCATAAATTGAAGGACAACCTGAGACTACATAGTGAACTCCAGGTCAGCCTGGGATAGAGTGAGAACCAGCCTCGGGAAAATAAATAAATAAATAAATTTAATTGTGAGAGAAACAAAGAAGCAGGCAGAAAGAGAATGAGTACATGCATGGCAGGGCCTCCTGCCACTGCAAACAAACTCTAGACGAATGTGCCACTTTATGTATCTGGCTTTATGTGGGTGATGAGGAATTGAACTTGGGTAGTCGAGTTTTGTAAGCAACAATCTTTAACCATTGAACCATCTCTTCAACCCCTGGTTTTACATTTTATTCTTCTAAAAATATATCCTTTTGGTCTCTTTGTTTTTGAAGTAGGGCTTTAGTGTAGCCCAAGCTGATCCGGAACTCATTCTGTAGTGCCAGACTGGCCTCCAACTCACAGCAGTCTTCCTACCTCTGCCTTCCAAGTGCTAGGATTAAAGGTGTACACCACCACACCCAGCTCCCCAAGAACACATTCTAAATATATAAATTTACAAATAAGTTTTATTTATTATGGGGGGGGAATAAAAGGAAGGCAGGTATGGTAGCTCAGGAGGCTGAGGCAGGACTGCTGAGAGTTCAAGGCCTACTTGGATTACATAGTTGAGTTCCAGTCAGACTAGGTCAGTCTAGGCTATAGTGTAAACCTATCTGAAGAAAAGGGGCAGGGGGCTGGAGAAGATGGGTTAACAGTTAACGCATTTGCCTGCAAAGCCAAAAGACCCCAGTTCAATTCCCCAGGACCCATGTAAGCCAGATGCACAAGGAAGCACATGCAGCTGGACCCTGGCATGTGTGCTTCCTCTCCCTCAAATAAATAAAATATATTTTACCAAAAAAAGGGGGTGGAGCCAGACATGGTGGCACACACCTTTGATCCCAGCACCCAGGAGGCAGAGATAGAAGGATCACTCTGAGTTCAAGGCCTCCCTGACACTACAGAGTGAATTCCAGGTCTCTAGGTCAGCCTGGGCTATAATGAGACTACCTTGAAAAACAAAAAAAGATAGGGGGGTGGGGGAGCAGAAGAAGCAAAAATAAGATTTCTTTACCCTTGTTAGGTGGAACAAAGTACTTTGGCCTCTCAAATCCATGCTTCTCCATCCATCTGGCCCCTTGTGCATCCAGCCGATCATAAAGAGGAGATGTCCGTAACTGCCTACCAGTCTGGAAGTCCCACCGAGGAACCTTTAAATCATACATCAGAGCTAGAACAGACAAGAACAATCAGCAGGGCCTGGTAGTGGAGGCTTGTAATCTCAGTTATTCAGGAGGCTAATGCAAGAAGATGCCAAGTTCAAAGCCTAACTGTGCCACTTAGCAAGACCCTGTTTGTCTCTAAGTAAAAACTTAGGGGCTGAGGAGATAAGCTTATTGGGTAAATAAGCTTGCTGTGCAAGTTTGATTCTGAGCATAAAAATAAAAAGCCAGGCAAGCCCATAAATGCCTGTCACTCTAGTGCTGAGGTGGGCAGAGACAGAATGATTGCTAAGGCTTCCTGGCCACCCAGTTTAACAACAAAAATGGCAAACTCCCGTTCAGTGAGAGACACTGTCTCAAGTAACTAAGACAGGAGAGTAATAGAGAAAACATCTGACATCTTGCTTTGGCCTCTGCACAAATACACACTTGTTCACAGACTCATATATACCCCATACATGGCACATACATCAAAAAAAAAAAAAAAAAAAAAGTGAAATGGAAAAAAAGGGCAGGGTCATAAATAAAAATAGCTCAGCAGTAGATCACTTGCCTACCATGAAAATGAAGTCCTGGGTTCAATTCCCAGTACTGCAAAAGACAGAGGGGCCATCTATGCCTAAGTCCTAGATTCAAGAACTGAGTATCAAGGAAGCCTAGCATGGTGACACACACCTTTAGTCCCAGCACTCTTGAAACAGAGAATTGCCACAGGTTTTTTTTTTTTTTTTTTTTTGAGGTAGGGTCTCACTGTAGCCCAGGCTGACCTGGAATTCACTATGTAGTCTCAGGGCGGCCTTGAACTCATGACAATCCTCCTATTTCTGCCAGCCCCCCCCCCCCCAGGGCTGGAATTGAAGGCATGTGCCACCACACCCAGCTCTTTTTGTTTCTTTGTTTTGAGGTAGGGTCTTGATCTAGCACAGGCTAACCTAGAATTCATTGTGTAGTCTCAAGTTGGCTTGGAATTCACAGCAAAGGCCTGCCCCACCATACCTGGCTGGATGGAGGTTAAGTTTAAGGCCAGCCTGGGCTACAAAGTTCCACATCAGTCTGGGCTACCGTGAAAACTGAGACCCTACTTTTAAAAAAAAAGAGCCAGGTGCGATGGTACATGCCTTTAATCCCAGCACTGGGGAGGCAGAGGTAGGAGGATTGCTGTGATATCAAAGCCACCTTGAAACTACATAGTGAATTCCAGGTCAGCCTGAGCTAGAACAAAACCTTACCTTGAAAACAACAACAACAAAAAACCCTTGAGGCCTGGAGAGATGGCTTAGCAGTTAAGGTGCTTGCCTGTGAAGCGAAAGGATCCCAGTTCGATTCTCCAGAACCCACATAATCCAGATACACAAGGGAGTGCATGTGTCTGAAGTTCGTTTGCAGTGGCTAGGTGCCCTGGCACACCCATTCTCTCTTTCTCCCGCCTTCTCACTCTCAAAAAAAAAAAAGTTTGATTATCAGCTGGTAAAGTGCTTGTCAAATGAACATGAAGATCTCAGTTCAGACAGACCCCAAGCACTGGGGAAGCAGAGATAGGAGGATCCCTGGTGCTTGCTGGACAGCCTGTTAAAACTGAGACAGTGTGCTCTGGGTTCAGTGAGATCTTGTCTCAAAAACTCAACTGTAGCCTGGGGTGGTGGCACATGCCTTTAATCCCAGCACTTGGGAGGCAGAGGTAGGAGGATCACCATGAGTTCAAGGCCACCCTGAGACTACATAGTGAATTCCAGGTCAGCCTGGGCTAGAGTGAAACCCTACCTCGAAAAACAAACAAACAAACAAACAAAAAAAAAACCTCAACTGTAAACTAAACTCAAGATAACACTAAACAGCTCTTTTCTCAACTCCCAACCCAACCCAACCAAACACCAAACTAAACTATAAAGAGGAGAGCAATAGAAGGTGACATTTGATGCCAACCTCTGGACTCCATTTGCACTCCCCCAAACGCACAGCAAACATACATCCAGACCACAAAAAATGCAAAAAAAAAAAACTAAACCAAGGTAATATGGTCTACCTTGCTTTCAACTCCATAGCACAGCAGAGGTAAAGGCTGTGTCTAAGTAGAACACAGGTGATTTAAACAACAAAAAAAGTGGGAAAAAAAATGGGGGCTGGGGAAATGGCTTAGCTTTTAAGGCATTTGCCTGCAAAGACAAAGTATCCCAGTTCAATTCTCCAAGACCCACATAAGCCAGATGCACAAGGGGGCATATGCATCTGGAGTTCATTTGCAGTGGCTGGAAGCCCTGGCGCACCCATATTCATTCTCCCCCCGCCCCCTATATATATATCTGACCCTCTTTCTCTCTCTCAAAAAAATAAATAAAACATACTTTAAAAAATGGCTGATTCTTCGGTAAAGAAAAATGAAGTTATGAAATTTGCAGAAAAATGGATGGACCTGGAAAGTATTATACTAAGTCAGGTAACCCAGGCCCAGAAAGCCAAGCGCCACATGTTCTCTCTCATATGGGGATCCTAGCTGCAGATGACTGGGCTTCTGCGTGAGAATGAAAATACTTAGTAGCAGAGGCCAGTAAGTTGAAAAGGAGACATAAAGGGTGGAGAAAGGAAGGGAGGAGGATACTTAATAGGTTGATATTGTATATATGTAATTACAATGATTGTAATGGGGAGGTAATATGATTGAGAATGGAATTTCAAACGGGAAAGTGTGGGGGTGGGGAGGGAGGGAATTACCATGGGATATATTTTATAATCATGGAAAATGTTAATAAAAATTTAAAAAAAAAAAAAAAGGCTGATTCTTTGCTTGTGTTATAGGATTCTCAGGCCTATTATATAAATTTCCCTTTTTGCTGCTTATTCTCCCTTCCCTTATTTTTAAGTAGGGTCTTACTCTAGCCCAGGCCGACCTGGAACTTACTCTGTAACCCCACGCCAGCCCTAAACTCACAGCAGTACTCCTAACTCATTCTCCTTAGTGCTAAGACCAAGGTGTATGCCACCACACGCCTGGCTTGTAACTTTTTTTTTTTTTTTCCTTTTTGGTTTTTCAAGGTAGGGTCTCACTCTAAGCTCAGGCTGACCTGGAATTCACTAAGTAGTTTCAGGCTGGTCTCAAACTCATGGCAGACCTCCTACCTCTGCTTCCAGAGTGTTGGGATTAAAGGCATAGGTCAACATGCCCAGCTTTAACCTACTTTTTTTTTTTTCTTTTTGGTTTTCCAATATAAGGTCTCACTCTAGCTCAGAGCTGACCTGGAATTCACTATGTAGTCTCAGGGTAGCCTTGAACTCATGGTGATCCTCCTACCTCTGCCTCTGGAGCGCTGGGATTAAAGGTGTGCCATGCCCGGCTTAACCTACTTTTGAAGCAAAAGGATTTGTAGTGTACCTTGACTTGGTGACTCTGAAATTTGAAAGGCTATACTGTCCCAGTGACATGATTCATATAAATCTCTCTCTTCTGACTTCTCCTCCCTTCCCTTCCCCCTCCTCGCTTTCTCCTTTTCCCCAGCCCAGGCTGGTCAGCTAACCACAAATTCTTTATGTAGCTGAGATTGGCCTTTAACTACTAATCTTCCTGCCTCCATCCAAGTGCTGGGATTCCATGTATCACCCTGCCAAGAATTAGAATTCATTTCTTTCTTTTTTTTTTTTTCCCCTCAAGGTAGGGTCTTACTGTAGCCCAGGCTGACCTTAAACTCACTCTGTAGTTCCAGGCTAACCTCAAACTCATTGCAATCCTCCTACATCTGCTTCCCAACTACTGATTTTAACAGTTAGAATTCATTTCTCTTAAATCTAAGCTACAGGGCTGGAGAGATGGCTTAGTGGTTAAGGCACATGCCTGTGAAGCCCAAGGGCCCAAGTTCAGTTCTCCAGGTCTCACATAAGCCAGATACACATGGTGGCACATGCATCTGGAGTTCATTTGCAGTGGCTAGAGGCCCTGGCATGCCCATTCTCCCCCTCTCTCAGTCTCAAATAAATAAATAAATATAAAATAGTTTTTAAAAAATCCAGGCTGTGATAATAGGAAGCAAAAACATCCAGAAAAGAGTATGAACTGGAGCCATATCTGGTGCTGCACACTTTTAATTGTAGCACTTGGGAGGGTGAGGTAGGAAGATCTCAATGAGTGAGGCCAGCCTGGGTTACAAAGTAAGACTCTGCCTCCAAAAAAAAAAAAAAAAAAAAAGTCCAACCAAATAAAAATTTGTCATCTCAGCTAGGCATGGGGACTCATAAATTTAATCCCACCCTAGAGAGGATGATATAGGAGGATTGCCATGAGTTCGAGGCCAGCCTGGGCTCCAAAACAAGTTCTAAGTCAGCTTGGACTAAAGTGAGACTCTGCCTCATAAGCACTAAAAAAGTAAAGGGCTGGAGAAATGGCTCCGTGGTCAAGGTGCTTGCCTAAGAAGCCTAAGGACCCAAGTTCAATTCCCTAGTACCCATGTAAACCAGATTCACCAGGTGGTACATATGTCCAGAGTTTGTTTGCAGTTGCTGAAGGCCCTGAAACACCCATATTCTGTCTCTATCTCTCTCTCATAAATTTTATTTTAAGATTTTAATTTATTTATTTGAGAGAGGGAAAGAGGCGCACGCACACACACACACACACAGAGAATGGGCACACCAGGGCTTCCAGCCACTGCAAACGAAGTCCAGATGCATGTACCACCTTGTGCATCTGGCTGACATGGGTACTAGGGAATTGAACCAAGGTCCTTTGGCTTTGCAGGTAAGTGCCTTAACCGCTAAGCTCTAGCCCAAATAAATTTATTAAAAAAAGCAAAGTGTAAACCAGGCATGGTGATACACACCTTTAATCCCAACACTTGGGAAAGAGAGATAGGGGGATTACCATGAATTTAAGACCACCCTGAGAATACATAGTGAATTCCAGGTCAGCCTGAGATAGAGTTAGACCCTACCTCAAAAAATACAAAACAAAAGTAAAGTGTGATTTGTAATCTCTTCTAAAAGGAAGATCATGCCTCAGTCCAACCCAAATGTCTATTCCAGTGGGACTGGAATATGTATGTCACCCTGAGTTCTCTGTCTTGTGACAATTTGTCAACTCCTCTGGTAACTTCAGGTTCTACTTTTCCCTTCCTCATTTCTGGGATAAAGCCTACTTGGTCAGGGTGAATGATCTTTCTGATATATTCTTGTATTCTGTTTGCCAATATTTTGTTGAGAATTTTTGCATCTATGTTCACGAGGGAGACTGGTCTGTAATTTTCTTTTTTTGTTCTATCTTTGCCTGGTTTGGGTTCCCTTCCTCATTTCTTATCAAGCATGTAATTTATAAGGCTCACAAAGGACCACCAAAGGTATGTCACATGACCATGGAGAAGCTTGGTGTCAATTATGATTTACTTGCACAGGTTCTAAAATAACTAGGGGTACATCAAAATAGGAAAGAATACTTGGAAAGTAGGTGTCCAGTGGAAACGGGATTGGGGGAAAAGGAACAAAAGAAACTAGTGGGAAGGCCAGGTGTGGTAGCACTCAGGAGGCAGAAGTAGAAAGATTGCTGTGAGTTCAAGGCCACCCTGTGACTACATAGTGAATTCCAGGTCAGCTTGGGCTACAGCGAGAGCCTACCTCAAAAAACCACACCAAAGAGCTGGAGAGATGGCTTAGTGGTTAAGCGCTTGCCTGTGAAGCCTAAGGACCCCGGTTCAAGGCTCGATTCCCCAGGACCCACGTTAGCCAGATGCACAAGGGGGCGCACGCATCTGAAATTCATCTGCAGTGGCTGGAAGCCCTGGTACGCCCATTCTCTCTCTCTCTCTTTCTCTGTCTGTCGCTCTCAAATAAAAATAAAAATAAACCAAAAAAAAAAAAAAATGCCCTCATGCACCCATTCTCATTCTTGCAAATAAGTAAAAAAAAAAACAAAAAAAAAAAACACCCCACACCAAAAAAAGAAAGAAAAAGAACAATGAGGGGCTGGAGAGATGGATCAGCAGTTAAGGTGCTTGCCTGCAAAGCCTAATGATCTGGGTTCAATTCCTCAGTACCCATGTAAAACGAGATGTACAAAGTGGAGCATGCATCTGGAGTTCATATGCAGTGGCTAGAGGCTCTGGCATGCTTTATGTATTCATATTTTCTCTCTCTCTTCCCTTGCAAATACAATATTTTTTTTTTTAAAAGACAAAGAGAACAATGAGTGCTGGCGATACAGCTCAGTGGTAGAGCACTTTCTTAGCATATGCAAGGTTATGGATTCAATCTCCAGCACAGCAAAGAGAGAAGAGTGGCACAAGCGAGTGCACACCAGGGCATACTGGCACACACTGTAATCCTGGCACTTGGGAGGTAGAGACAGTAGGATCAGGATTTCAAGGCCAGCCTCCACTACACAGCAAATTAGAGAATATCCTGGGCTCCATGTTACCTTGTCTCAACAAAGAAGAAAACCATGATCTCCAAACCTAAGTGGGGCATTAGAAAGCACTCACAGGGCTGGACATGGTGGCACACACCTTTAATCCCAGCAGTTGGCAGGGAGAGGTAGGGGGATTGCTGTGAGTTCAAGACCACCCTGAGACTACATAGTGAATTCCAGATCAGTCTGGGCTAGAGTGAGAGTAAAACCCTACTTCAAAAAACAATAACAAAAAGCATTCATAGGGCTAGAGAGATGGCTTAGTGGTTAAGGAGCTTGCCTTCAAAGCCAAAGGATCCAGGTTCAATTCCCCAGGACCCATGTATACCAGATACATAGGATGGTGCATGCATATCTCTCTCTCTCTTTCACTCTCAAATAAATAAATAAAAATAAAATATTTTTTTAAAAGGAAAGCAAGCCAGACGTGGTGGCACACACCTTTTATCCCAGCACTAGGAGGCAGTAGTAGGAGGACCGCCATGACTTCAAGGCTACCCTGAGACTCCATAGTGAATTCCAGGTCAGCCTGGGCTAGAGTGAAACTCTACCTCAAGAAAACCAAAAGGAGGGCTGGAGAGATGGCTTAGCGGTTAAGCACTTGCCTGTGAAGCCTAAGGACTCTGGTTCATGGCTCGGTTCCCCAGGACCCACAGTAGCCAGATAAACAAGGGGGCGCACGTGTCTGGAGTTCGTTTGCAGTGGCTGGAAGCCCTGCCATGCCCATTCTCTCTTTCTCTCACTCTCTGCCTCTTTCTCTCTCTGTCACTGTCAAATAAATAAATAAAACTAAAAAAATAAAAATAAAAATAAAAAAAAGGAAAGCACTCAGAGGAAGCTGCTGCTACATATCAGCAGTAAGTCTTATTCTATTTTCCTATAAGAGGTACAATATAGTTCTGAGTATCAGATGGGCATAAGGCTTTTCTCAGACCTGAAATGGACACACATCAAAGACCAACTCAAAGCAGTTATTACAAAACTAAAGAAAAATCTGCTCCCTCCAAAGATAAAGTAGTCCATTGGAAAGATACCTGCAGCTAAATGCAACTGGGATAAAGATTCACTTACACATCCAGGCATGGTGGCAAACACCTTTAATCCCAGCACTTGGGAGGCAGAGGTAGGAGGATCACCATGAGTTCAAGGCCACACTGAGACTACATAGTGAATTCCAGTCACCCTGAACTAGAGTGAGACCCTATCTCAGAAAACAAAAACAAAACAAACAAAAAATAATAATTCACTTACGCATGACTTCCATGACTCGGTGGCGCAGAAAGGTACGGCTGCTCTGGAGGGCCCCAAAGCGTTTTAAGTCTAGTTCCCAGACGTTTTCTGAGGGATAACCATATACCATCCATTCAGCAAGGTACCTGTTTAGATGAGAACAAAAAGTTGTTCAGCCTCAGATATGCTATACAAGAGGACAAATCAAGTAATATTATACAAATCAAGATTTGATGGAGCAAAAAAACTCTCTGTTGTCACAGACAGCTGACCAACTCTGGGCAATTTCCTTACCTTTTCTGGAATAAACTGTTCTCAAAGAACCTCTATGAGGATTTTAACTAATGACAGAAATCCCTGGAGGTTGTTTTAAGATATAAGCCACATTTATTCATTTATTTTGACTTTTCAAGGTAGGGTCTTGCTCTAGCTCAGACTGACCTGGAATTCACTATGTCATCTCAGGGTCGCCTCGCACTCACAGCAATACTTTTACCACTGCCTCCCAAGTCCTGGAATTAAAAGATGTGCGCCACCACAGCCGGCTCATAAGCCACATTTATGAAGAAATAAGAAAATATACTCTAACATATATCTGATGGTTTTTTTTTTTTCTTTTCTTTTAATAAAATAATCACATGGTGGCTGGAGAGATGGCTTAGCAGTTAAGGCACATGCCTGAGAAGCCTAAGGACCCAGATTCAATTCTCCAGATTCCACATAAGCCAGATGCACATGGCACATGCGTCTGGAGTTCATTTGCAGTGGCTAGAGGCTCAGACGTGCCCATTCTCACTCTGCCTCTCTCCCTCTCTGTCTCTAATGAATAAATAAATAAAAATAAATTTTAGGGCTGGAGAGGTGGCTTAGCGGTTAAGCGCTTGCCTGTGAAGCCTAAGGACCCCGGTTCGAGGCTCTATTCCCCAGGACCCATGTTAGCCAGATGCACAAGGGGGCGCACGCGTCTGGAGTTCGTTTGCAGTGGCTGGAAGCCCTGGCGCGCCCATTCTCTCTCTTTCTCTCTATCTGCCTCTTTGTCTCTCTGTCACTTTCAAATAAATGAAAATAAACAAAAAAAAATTAAAAATAAATAAATAAATTTTAAAAAATCACATGGAGACCTGACATAGTGAGTTCCAGGTAAGCCTGGGCTAGAATGAGACCCTACCTCAAAAAATAAAAAAATAAAAAAATTAGCACACTTGGCTGACACTAATAAATCAAAATATTTATAAAAAATTCTTTTACATTATGATACAAGTTATATCATAACTTTTATAATATGTTCAAGTTGACCCTTGAACAACACAAGTTTAGACTGAACAGGTCTACTTATATGAGGATTTTTTTAAATGGAGATTTAGGACAATCTGAGTATTTGTCATGAGGACCTGAGTTTGGAGCCCCCAGAACCTAGGTAAAATGCTGAGTATGGTGGCATGTGCCTATAATCCTAGCACTGTGGAGGCAGAGACAGGAAACCCCTGGGGTTCACTGGCTACCAAATTTAGCTAAATTGGTGAGTGATCAGGTAATACATACAATGTCAACCTTTGGTTCCATGTGAAAGCATACCAACACATACAGAAGTATACACATGTACCCATGCATGCACATCACACATACATACTCAAAAAAAGGGAGAGCTGTGAAGTCTAAGAACCCAGGTTTGATTCGTCATGTCCCATGTAAGCCAGATACACAAGGTGATGTGTGTGTCTGGAGCAGGTTTGTGGTGGCTAAAGGCCCTGGCGTGTCCTTTCTCTCCCTATCTCAAATAAACTTGAGGGCGCTGGGGGGGAGGATTCTGGAGAGATGGCTTAGCAGTTAAGGCGTTTGCCTGCAAAGCCAAAGGACCTTGGTTCAATTCCCCAGAACCCATATAAGCCAAATGCACAAGGGGGTTCATTTGCAGTAGCTGGAGGCCCTCTTTCTCTCTCTCAAGGCAGAAAGCCAGGTGTGGTTGCACACACCTTTAAAGAATGGAAAGGAGGGGCTGGAGGGATAGTTAAGATGCTTGCCTGCAAAGCCAAAGGACCTTGGTTTGATTTCCCAGGACCCACGTAAGCCAGATGTACAAGGGGGCGCATGTATCTGGAGTTTGTATGCAGTGGCTGGAAGCCCTGGTGCACTCATTCATTCTCTCTCTTTCATCTCTTTCCCTCTCTCAAATAAATAAAAATATTTGGAAAAAAAAAAAGGAAAGGAAAGGAGGAAAGAAACAGAAACAGAAACAAGCCAGTGGAGCACGCCTTTAATCCCAGCACTGGGGAGGCAGAAGGAGTATCGCAATTACATAGTGAATTCCAGGTCAGCCTGGGCTAGAGTGAGACCCTACCTCGAAAAACAAAATAAAAATAAAACACAGGAAAAAAAAAAAAAGTTAAAATCTTTAAGCTTTGTTTTGGCTACCACACCAGCTACTTAGCAGGGTTTTTTGTTGTTTCTTTTCTTTTCTTTTGTTTTTCCTTTCCTTTGCTAAAATGTTTTCACGTAGCCCAATCTGGCTTCAAATGTACTATGTAGCTGAAAATGACCCTGAACTCCTGATCCTTCTGCCTCTACCTCCCAAGTGCTGGCAAGATAGCTTGCATTACCATACTCAACTATTTTTAAGCGTGTGGTCCAGTGGCATTAAGTGCATTAACACCACTGTATAACCATCACCATCACTACCACCCATCTCCAAAACTCTTTTCATCTTGCAAAACTCAAATTCTCCTCCTCTAGCAACCAGTAGTTCATCTTCAATCTCTATGGCTAGTTTAAGTACCTCACTTGAATGGGATCATAGAATATTTCAACCTTCTGTGACTGATTTTTTAAAATATCTTATTTTCATTTATTTGAGACACCGGGGGGGGGGGGGCGGGGGAGAGTAAATGAGAATGGACATACCAGGGCCTCTAGCCTCTGCAAATGAACTCCAGATGCACGTGCCACTGTGTGCATCTGGCTTATGTGGGACCTGGAGAACTGAACCTGAGTCCTTAGGCTTCACAGACCCTTAACCATTAAGTCATCTCTCCAGCCCTGTGACTTTGTTTTGTTTTGTTTTGTTTTGAGGTAGGGTCTCACTCTAGCTCAGGCTGACCTGACGCCCGGCTCTTTGTGACTGATTTTTCTTTTTCTTTTTTTTTTTTATTTTTATTTATTTATTTATTTGAGAGTGACAGACACAGAGAGAAGGACAGATAGAGGGAGAGAGAGCGAATGGGAGCGCCAGGGCCTCCAGCCTCTGCAAACGAACTCCAGACGCGTGCTCCCCCTTATGCATCTGGCTAACGTGGGACCCGGGGGAACTGAGCCTCGAACCGGGGTCCTTAGGCTTCACAGGCAAGCGTTTAACCGCTAAGCCATCTCTCCAGCCCTGATTTTTCTTTTTTAAACCTTATTTTTATTTATTTGAGAGAGAGAATGAGGCAGAGAGAATGGGCACACCAGGGCCTCCAGCCACTGCAAACAAACTCCAGATGCATGCACCCTTTTGTGCATCTGGCTTAAATGGGTCCTGGGGAATTGAATCAAGGTCCTTTGATTTTGCAGGCAAACACCTTAACCACTAAGCCATCTCTCCAGCCCATTTGTGACTGAATTTTATTGGAAAATATATTTCGGTTTTTTGAGGTATGGTCTCACTCTAGCCTAAGGTGGCCTGAAATTGACTACGTAATCTCAGGCTGGCCTTGAACTCACAGCAATCCTCCTACCTCTGCCTAATGAGTGCTCGGATTAAAGCATACACCACCATACCTGGCTCTAGCACATAATTTTTTTTTTTTTTGGTGTTTCAAGGTAGGGTCTCACTCTGGTCCAGGCTGACCTGGAATTAACTCTGTAGTCTCAGGGTGGCCTCGAACTCATGGCGATCCTCCTACCTCTGCCTCCCGAGTGCTGGGATTAAAGGCGTGCGCCACCACGCCCGGCTTAGCACATAATTTTTAACTAAAAATATATATTACACAAGTTGATTGCCTGCTTTACTTATCACACTTGACCACTTCTGAACTCACACACTTGGCTAGGGAGATGGTTCAGTGGTTAAAGGCACTTGCTCGCAAAGCCTGCCAGCTGGGTTCAAGTGGCTAGTACCTATGTAATAAAGCCAGATGCACTAACTGGCACAAGCATCTAGAGTTCATCTGCAGTGGCAAGTGGCCCTGGTGTACTCGTACTTATTCTCTTCCCCTCTTTCTTCTCCTTCACAAAGTAAACATTTACTTTTTATATTTTATTTATTTGCAAGAAAGAGACAGAGAAAGAGGCTGAGAGAATGAGCATGCCAGGGCATCTAGTCACTGCAAACTGACTCCAGACACACGTGCCACCTCATGCATCTGGCTTTATGTGGTTACTAGGGAATGAAACCTGGGTCCTTTGGCTTTGAAGGCAAGTGCTGCTTAACAGGTAAGCCATCTCTCCAACCCAACAAACTTTTTTTTTTTCTTCTTGATGTTGGGTCTCACTCTTACCCAGGGTGACCTAGAATTCACTATGTAGTGTCAGGGTGGCCTCGAACTCTCAGCAATCCTCTTACTTCTGCCTCCCAAGTGCTGGGATTAAAGGCATGTGCCACCACGCCTGTTTTTTTCAATTATTATTATTTGAGACAGAGAGAGAAAGAGAGAGAAAGAGACTATGAATCACCTGTAGCCACTGCAAACAATTTCCAGATATGTATCTGGCCTACATGGGTACTAGGGAATCAAACGTAGGTCCTTAGGTTTTGCAGGCAAGTGCCTTAACTGCCCTTAGCTGCTAAGCCATCTCTCCAGCCCCCAACAAACATATTTTAAAAAATAAATGCTGCTGGGCATGGTGGCACACACCTTTAATCCCAGCACATAATTGGGAGGCAAGGGTAAGAGGATCACCATGAGTTGAAGGCCACCCTGAGACTACAGGGTGAATTGTGGGTCAGCCTGAGCTAGAATGACTTCAAAAACAACAAAAATAAATAAATAAATAAATGCCCGTGGTGGTGGCATACATCCTTAATCCCAGCACTTGGCAGGCAGAGGTAGGAGGATCACCATGAGAGCAAGGGCTCCCTGAGACTGCACAGTAAATTCCAGGTCAGCCTGAGTTAGAGTGAGATCCTACCTCAAAAAAATAAAAAAATTTAGCCGGGCATGGTGGCACATACCTTTAATCCCAGCACTGGGAGGCACAGATAAGAGAGAGATGGCTTAGCAGTTAAGACACTTGCCTGTGAAGCCTAAGGACTCATTTTCTATTCTCCAGGTCCCAAGCAAGCAAGACGCAAAATGTGACACAAGGGGACAAAGTCACACATATCCATAAGATGGTGCACAAATATGCAGTTTGACTACAATGGCTAGAGACCCTGGTGCACCAATTCTCTCTAATAAAAAAAAAATTATAATAAGAATTTTAAAAATTTAAAAATCTAATAATGAAAAAAAAATAGGGCTAGAGAGCTGCATGTGGTGGTGCATGCATTTAATCACAGCACTCGGGAGGCAGAGGTAGGAGGATCACCATGAGTTCGAGACTACCCTGAGACTACATAGTGAACTCCAGGTCAGCCAGGGCTAGAACAAGACCCAACCTCAAAAATCAAAACAGACAAAAAAATAGAGCTAGAGAGATGGCTTAGCGGTTAAGGCGGCTGCCTGCAAAGCCTATGCACCCAGGTTTGACTCCCTAGAACCCACTTAAGCCAGACACACAAGATGACGCATGCTCGCAAGGTAGTACACACATCTGGAGCTCAATTGCAGTAGCTAGAGGCCCTGGCATGCCAATTCTCATTCTCTCTGTCTCTCTCTCAAAATAAAGTTTAAACAAATGCTGGGTGTGGTGGTACACACCTTTAATCTCAGAATTTGGGAGGAAGAGCTAGGAGGATTAGTATGAGTCTGAGGCCACCCCTGGGCTAGAGAGAGACTCTATCTTGAAAACCAAACTCAATAAAATAATAAAGACACACTTATGCCTGGGCACGGTGTTCCATGTCTTTTAATCCCAGCACTCAGGAGACCAAGGTAGGAGAACCAGGAGAATTGCGTAAATTCAAGGTCATCTTGAGGCTACTGAGTGCATTCAGGTCAGCCTATGCTAGAGTAAGACCCTGGGGGGGGGGGGCAGGGGTCAGACAAAAATAAGAATGTAAGCTAAAGGCATTCAAAAGACCTACCTACATTTGTTACAACTCAAAAGGTACAAAAGAGGCTGGAGAGATGGCTCAGCAGCTAAAGGCACTTGCTTACAAAGCCTGAAAGCCTGGGTTCAATTCCCCAGTACCTACAGAAAGGCAGGTACACAAAGTGGCACATGCATATGGAGTTTGTTTGTCGTGGTAGCAGGCCCTAACGTGCCTCTATTCTCACATTCTCTCTCTCAACTAAGTATTTTTTTAAAGTACAGAAAAGTATTCCAAAGGCTCTTTGGCTAGCTTTTTGTGAGTTTACAAAATACTTCACACAATATTGTCATTGCAATATGGAGACAACCAAGGAAATTTTTTTTTCAAGGTAGGGTCTCACTCTAGTCCAGGCTGACTTGGAATTCACTATGTAGTCTCAGGGTGGCCCCAAACTCACAGCAACCCTCCTACCTCTGCCTCCTGAGTGCTGGGATTAAAGGCATGCACCACCATGACCAGCAGAAATTTTTTTTTAAGATTTACTTTTTTTTTTTTAAGAGAGATGGAGAATGAATATGGTCATTCCAAGGCCTTTAGCTGCTGCAAATGAACTTCAGATGTGTGCCATGCCACACCTTGTGCTTCTAGCTTACATGGGTCCTGGGGAATCAAACCTGTGTCCTTAGACTTCTCAGGCAAGCATCTTTACTAAGCCATTTCTCCAGCTCAGAAACTTTTATTTTTTGTTTATTTGAGAGAAAGGCAGATAGAAAGAGGGAGACAGGGAGAGAATGGGCATACCAGGGCCTCTAGCCACTGTAAGGAACTCCAGATGCATGTACCACGTTGTGCATTTGACTTATGTGGGTACTGGGGAATCCGACCTAGGTCATTAGGCTTCACAGGTAAGTGCCTTCCTTAATGATGGAACCATCTCTCCAGCCCCCAAGGAGATTAGTTTTAAGGTGACCACTCTCAAATCACACGTATATAAGCAGCAACTGGTTAACTATATCATAGAACACATTAACAAGTGATCTGAGAAGGGAAGCCTGACAAGCTGTTGAGTCCACCAGTGACTCTATGGAAGAAAGACTTACTTTCCAGCTCCTCCACCAAACGACAGGCCAGCAGAGTTCATCCCTGCCAGGACAAAGTAGCCCTGTACTACAGGAGACTCGCCCATGATGCACCTCATGTCTGGTGTGAAGGTCTCGGGGCAATTCACCAACTTCATAATCTCCAGAGTCTCCAATTTTGGCATCCTACGCAGGAGGGAACTCAACAGGGGCTCTGAGCAATCAAAACAAACCCAAACAGTCCTCACCTTTAGGGAACTTTAAAATGTTCAAGCTGTTATACTTGTTTACTCCCTTTTCTTTCAGAAAATCCCTTAGGAGAGATTTTTCTGAGCCACTGGCTCAGTTATCAGGAAGTAGAAAGCTTGTTGGAATTACAGAACACATCCGCAAAATGCTTGGGTTACAGAGTTAAGGGGAAAAAAAGAAAGGAAAAAAAAAAAACCCCTAAGAAATGTAAGGACCTACAAAACAGCAAGTGATACATGTGACTACAGGTAATAATTTTGAAGGGTTTTGCTTGCATAAAAATGGCAACTAGGAACATTTTGTGAAAAGTAGTTTTACAACATTGACAAAGCTAAAAAATAATAGCCTCTTTTATAATATATCTATCTTTGGCCTTAATCCTGTGGGACAGTAACAAGTGAAAGCAGGCTAGAGCTGGTTGGTGGAGGTTCATCATATAGTTTTGAAGTTTCAAATCTCCAAGTAGCAGCAATTAGTTATTAAAAAAACATAAAGTCCATCAAGGATGAGAGAGAAATTCATCAGAGACTATCATATCCTTTGAAGTTTAAGCTATATAATGACATTAATTATTCAATGAATACCATTAAAATTATTTTAAAAGTTAATTTTAAAAAGACCACATTAACAAAATAGTCTGCTTTCAAAATCTTCCTGCCTCAGCCTCCCAAGTGCTGGGATTACATGCAAGCATGCATTATATTCCTAAACCTGACTAACAGTTTTGCTTTCTACAAAAAGCTCAACGAGAGCTGGAGGGATGGCTTGGCAGTTAAGGCGTTTTCCTGCAAATCTAAAGGACCCTGGTTTGATTCTCCAAGACCCACATTAGCCAGATGCACGAGGGGGCACATGCATCTGGAGTTCTTTTGCAGTGGCTAGAGGCCCTGGTATGCCCATTCTCTCTTTCCCTCCCTCCCTCCCTCTCCTTCTTTCTCTGCCAAATAAATAATAAAAATAAAATAATAATAAAACCTAAGAACAATTCTAACCGTGCCCCATCCCACCCCATACAATGTGTTCAAATATGATATGAATGTGAAATAAACCTTTAAAAAAATAAAATAAAAAGCTCAAGGAACTAGAAAGAAGTGATGCAGTGGAAGGGAGACAAAGGAAGGGGGAACAAAAGTAGGTAATGGGAAGAGATTATGATCAAAACACATTACTTATATATATATATAAATTGTTAATAAAAGTTTGGTTTTTTTTTAAGGAATGCCTTTAGTCCCAGTTCTGGGGAGGCTTGAGATAGGAGGGTCACCATGAGTTTGAGGCCAACCAGCCCGGGGCTACAGAGTGAGTTCCAGGTCAGTTTGGGCTAGAGTGAGGCCCTACCTCAAAAAACCAAATTAAAAAATTTTAAAAAGAAAGTTCTTCAATTTCATATGAAGTCTAACCTACAGAACATCCCCTCTTAGCTTAAAATTTCAGGTAGATAAATAAGTCAAATCCATAAACAACACTTTAGACCCCTGAATATGCTAGGCAGTAACTATATCTTTAAGTAGACTATCTTTTGTTAACTACTGATGGGAGTTGTTATAATAATAAGTAAGGAACCATTCTTTAAAATATACATCTTCGCGGGCTGGAGAGATGGCTTAGCGGTTAAGCGCTTGCCTGTGAAGCCTAAGGACACCGGTTCTAGGTTCGGTTCCCCAGGTCCCACGTTAGCCAGATGCACAAGGGGGCGCACGCATCTGGAGTTCGTCTGCAATGGCTGGAAGCCCTGGCGCGCCCATTCTCTCTCTCTCCCTCTATCTGTCTTTCTCTCTGTGTCTGTCACTCTCAAATAAATAAATAAAAAATGAACAAAAAATATTTTAAAAAATATATATATATACACATCTTCGCTGGGCGTGGTGGGCCTTTAATCCCAGCACTTGGGAGGCAGAGGTAGGAGGACTGCCATGAATGCAAGGCCACCCTGAGACTACATAGTGAATTCCAGGTCAGCCTGGGTTGAAACAATAGAGTGAGACCCTACCTCAAAAAATAAATAAATATATATATCTATTCATACATATATATATATACATACACACACACACATATATAAGATGTATATATGTATCTTAGACAAACAGAAGGCATTATTGTTATAATCTTCACACACCAAAGTGATCCCAGTCTTCCCGCAGGTTCTGAATTTCCAGCTGGTTCTTGCCCTCAGTAAAAATAGGCTTTGGATTCTTCTCAAAGCCCCCAGACAAGATGCCACCTTGCCAGTTCCGAATATAAATTCTTCCATCAGCATCCACAATAGCTGAGAAAGAGAAATGATAAGGGAATGGGGGAATAGAAGAGAAAAACAGATTTAGAGGCAAGCTACTAACTTCTTAATATAAAGAAAAAAAAACCTCCCATGAATGGCTTTACTAACAATAGCATCCAATAAACACATGCATATATTATCCTTTTAAAATACATTTGGAGGTCATGGGGAACAGTCTTTCCACTCAAGAGTTACAGAGGTGATGGTTTCTGTGATTACCCTAAACATTACCAGAAGTCTCAAAGTTTGGCCAACATCTCCACAACTACTGTGCCAAGCCAAAGTCTAACAAGAAACGGGGAATTGCAGAATCCATTTTTTGAAACAATATCAAATGTTTTCTCTACAGCACTTGGAGCTACTAAGCCACCCCACTCTATGGTTTATCTATGACATTTCTATAAAAACTCAGTTACATTCCAATATTTTCAGTAATCTCTCTTGGGGATTAAAGTTAACTTGCAAAATAAAAAAATAGTGCTTAATGGCATACTCATTTTGGCCATCCTTTTCTATGGAGTTATCAAAGGAAAATGGAAATTGGATCCACCTCCCTGTAACAAGCTCCAGGAAAGAAAAGACTTTCAGGCAGTTTGTCCTTAATAGAAACACTTCCTTTTCAGAGGACAGGACACTAGCAAGAAGATAAAATTGTAAAAAAAAAGTACAAGTCCTCACTTGGTGTGTTGCTCTGCAGAGGGGTCTCCCAGGGGCGAGTCAGAAGGTAGAAGTGTTCACAGGCATGTAACGGGATACTAACCGGCTCCTCAGAAGACAGACCCAGCTCGTATGCCCACTACGATGGACAATTTGTGAGTAGGAAGAGGAACAGAAACACAAATGAGCAAATTCAGCCTCTTGAACAGAGATTAATTTCAAGAGGCTTCAGTGTGCTCTTGCTACAGTGTCAAGTGTAGGAAGCCCAGTTCAGTCTGACTTATTTTAGTTCAAGTATTTGGAATGGAGGGGGCAACTTTTTGAACCATAAAAGTATTCTTCAATCAAAGAAAGATAAAGTTGCTAGTCAAAGGAGGCCCTCTTAATAAAATACCTGGTCTCAACTACAAACCACAAATACCAGTCATCAAATGAACATGGAGAAAAGTACTGCAGAGTGCAAGGCAAGTCATCCATCTGCCCTCAAAAATAGAAGCAGTTTGCTATCTACAAATTGGATTCATGGTCCTGTTATAATAAAACAGCCTGCTTGTTATTTTCTAGGTTAAAAATGTAACGCCACATAATGATCCCACATCACAGATTTATGTTGATCTCTGGTGACCTTCTGACCAGGACAGTACCAATTACCCAGTGGAGGAAGGAAAAGTCATAGATGCTTCTACCTGAAGAGTAAGTATATAGATTTCTGATTTAGAATGCAATTTTGACTTTCCCAGCCCAAACAATAAACCATGTAGTACCTGATGTCTCTTTGGTCAACAAAAAAATCCAAGTTAAATAAAATCAGCAACCCAGTATTGTTGCTAACCTACCTGACCAGCACAGTTGACAAAATATTGGCATTCAATCTGTCCTTTATCTGTTTCGACACCAGTAACTTGACCTTTTTTGATCAATACATGAAGAACACTTGTCCGGTCATAAATCTGAACACCTATTCCAAGATAAAGAGCAAGCATGTCATCTAATGTTCTAGAATTAAGGCCTCTGCAACAGATTCTCCACCCAAAAGAAATACTGGGGAATCCAGGTCAGTACTTTAATTTAAAAAGGAAAAACCAGGCTGGAGAGATGGCTTAGCAGTTAAGGTGCTTGCCTGCAAAGCCAAATAACCCAGGTTAGATTTCCCAGGACCCATGTAAGGCAGATGCATGCATTTGGAGTTTGTTTGCGGTGGCATCCCATTCTCTCTCCCTATTTCTCTTTCTCTCTCAAATAAATTAAATATTAAATATAATAAAAATTTAAAAACCTAGCTCAGTGTGATGAGAAACACTATAATCTCAGTACTCCGGGATCTAAGGTTGAGATACACAGTGAGTTCCAGGACAACCTGAGCTACACAATGAGACCCTATCTCAAAAAATCAAGGGCTGAGGATATAGCTCAGTAGCAGGCACATGCTTGGCATGCCCAAGGCCCTGGATTCAATCTCTAGCTCTCTAATCACAAATCAATCATATTAAAGTATATAACACCCTAGACATCAGTAAGCCTTCCTTCCCTTCATTCATTTCCAACTCTGACACATTTAAACTGTGCACTAAATACTCCAAGGTGTGTTCTAATTCTGGAGCTTCTCTAGTCCAAAGGTGGGGGACAGGGGAGCAGCTGGACATGCATCAATCAATACTAACAGCAGTTCCTTACAACAAGGGGAAAAAATGTGGCTCTGAGGGAAATATTGAAGAATATAGTACAATGGGGCTATGGATCCAACAAAGTTGGTAGAGTGCTTGCTTCGCATGAATTTGATCCCTAGCACCACACAAGCCAGACATGGTGGTAAACATCTATAATACTAGCACTTGGGAGGTGGAGGCAAAGATTACAAGTTCAGTATCATCCTCAATTACACAGTGAGTACAAGGCTAGCTTGTGCTATATGAGAAAAAAAAAAAATCAGAGAAAATGAGAGAGGAGGAGACACTCAAAACATACACACACTGTCAAAAATTAAGCTGGGCATGGTGGTGCATGTCTTTAATCCCAGCACATGGGGGGCAGAGGTAGGAGAATTGCTATGAGTTCTGAAACTACTTAGTGAATTCCAGGTCAGTCTGGGCTAGAGTGACACCCTACCTAGAAAAACCAAAAAAGAAAAAAAGAGAAAAAGAAGCTGCTGACTACTCCAATGAGGATACTTTCTCCAAACTTGAGCTGCTGTCACTGTCTACTGTGGGACACTACAATAATCTTTTCCTCTTAAATCCATGTTAAGAAAATGCAAAAAAGCTGCTTAAAACCTGCTTACCATTCTGAGAGGCAGCACTTGCTAAGGCAAGAGCCACATCAGCAGAGGACACGACTGCATCCTCAGGAACATGCATGGCCCCCACCAGGTCGTGTACGTTGAGGAGTGGTTGAAGTTCAGCCACTTTCTTGGGAGAGATGATCTCAGAAGGGATGCCTATAACACTGCCACAGAACACAAGGGGACAATGACATTCATGGGCTTTCTGACAGAAGCCAGTTTCATAAAGTCAGCACATGCTACTAGCCTCTTACATACTTCAGTCTTGAATGGATGCGCTTCAGGGAAATCAGCCGGTCCTGCGTTTGAGCCAGAGATATTGAACCTGTCCTTATATAACCTGTAAGAAAAATCAACCAACTGAGCAGTCCACTAGATTATAGGTCACATCTGTCATGAATCCTAGAACTTGATATCCCTGAGTAAGTGAGTGAATTGATTTCAAGCTTCTAGCCAAAAAACAAAATTAATTTTTTTGTTTTTCCAGGTAGAGTCTTTCTCTAGCCCAAACTGGCCTGGAATTCACTATGTAGTCTAATCTGGCCTTGAACTCACAGTGATCCTCCTATCTCTGGCTCCCCAAGTACTGGGATTAAAGGTGTACACCACTACACCTAGCTCTAGCAAAAATTTAAAACGTGGCGGCGTAGGCCTTTAATCTTCAGGAGGCAAAGGTGTCAATTCAAGGCCAGACTGAGACTACATAGTAAATTCCAGGTCAGCCTAGGCTAGAGAAAGATCCTACCTTTAAAAACCAAAATTAAAAGTAATTAAAAGCCGGGGGTGGTGGCACACACCTTTAATCCTAGCACTCAGGAAGCAGAGGCAGGAGGATCACCATGAGTTTGAGGACACTCAGAGTACATAGTGAATTCCAGGTCAGCCTGAGCTGACTCTAGTGAGACCCTACTTCAGAAAATAAAAAATGTAATCTAAAGGCACAGTGGTGCACAACTTTAATCCTAGCATTCAAGAGGCAGATAGGAACACTGCTTTAAATTCAAGGCCAACCTGGAGCTACAGAGTAAGTTCCACATCAGTCTGGTAGTGAGACCCTACCTCAAAAAAAAAAAAAAAAAAAAATCAAAAAAGTAATCAGTTTTCTATACCGTATATTGCTTATGCCCCTGAACAGCCTAGAATACTGACAAGGAATACTGTATATACAGACATGACCTTAAGCCATGCTCCTTTTTTTATATATGTTCATTATATTTTATTTATTTATTTTGTTTTTTTGAGGTAGGGTCTCACTCTAGCCCAAGCTAACTTGGAATTCACTCTGTATTCTCAGGTTTTTCTTTTCTTTCTTTCTTTTTTTTTTTTTACTTATTTATTTTAGAACAACACAGAGAGAGAGAGGCAGAGAGAATGGGTGCGCCAGGTCCTCCAGCCACTGCAAACGAACTCCAGACACATGCTCCCCCTTGTGCATCTGGCTAACGTGGGTCCTGGGGAATCGAGCCTCAAACCAAGGTCCTTAGGCTTCACAGGCAAGTGCTTAACCGCCAAGCTACCTCTCCAGCCCGGATTTTTTTCTTTTTTGAGGTAGGGTCTCACTCTAGCTCAAGATGACCTGTAATTCACTAAGTAGTCTCAGGGTGGCCTTGAACTCAAGGTCACCCTCCTACCTCTGCCTCCGGAGTACTGGGATTAAATGTATGTGCCACCACAGCCAGCCATGTTCCTTGTTATGCCTCCCCCCAGTAACCTGACTGTGCTTTTGACCCAGAACAAGGTGTGCATGCATGAGGTATGGTGACCACCCAATGACAGTAACAGACATTGAAAGCAACAAACTGTCCACAAGGTTGAAAATAATAGGTGGCTCAGAGTGAAAACATCTGTAAATGGTAAATGGTGTGTGTGTGTGCGCGTGTTTTCTGTGTCAACAGAGTTCACCAGTCCTGCCCCTAAGTCCCTTCATTTGAGCAAATGTTTAAGGAACTTTTTCAAGACAAAGTTCCTTGACCCTCGTTCACATATTGTTGCTTTTGCAATATACCAGATGAGGGTTTGCTTCAGCAAGAGGCAGTGGGCTCATTCCTGGTTTAAACAATTCTAAGAGTCAGGGTCTTAATTTCAGGGCATCACCACAGAATGACACCTGAGGTTGTACTCTAGAGTCCACATGCACATACATACAAACATGCATACATAAAAACTACCCAAAAACCAACACTGACATCCACTTGGATGACCTATTTTCAGAAGATTAGTATGTAATATTCTTCTTATTAAATCTATATTATACAGTGCCATTTCATCTTTCATGATTCAAAACTAGTAACATGGTAACAATTACCATGATAGTGCATACATATACACACCACGTATTTTGTTTTTTGCTTTTTGGAGGTAGGGTCTCATTTGAGACCACGGTGACCTGGAATTCACTGTTTAGTTTCAGGGTGTCCTCAGACTCAAAATGATTCTCCTAACTCTGCCTTCCAAGTGCTAGGATTAAGGGATTAAAGGCATGCACCACCACACCCAGCTAACCCTACCTTTAATTATTTTTTATTTTTTAGGGCTGGAGAGATGGCTTAGCAGTCAAGGCACTTGCCTGCCAAGCCTAAAGACTCATGTTCAGCTGGGCGTGGTGGCGCACACCTTTAATCCCAGCACTCGGGAGGCAGAGGTAGGAGGATCACCGTGAGTTCAAGGCCACCCTGAGATGACAGAGTTAATTCCAGGTCAGCCTGGACCAGAGTGAGACCCTACCTCGAAAAAGAAAAAAAAAAAAGGACTCATGTTCAACTATTCAGGTTCCATGTAAACAGATACACAGTGACGAAAGCACACAATGTTGCACATGTGCACAAAGGGGTGCATGCATCTGGAGTTCCACTGCAGTGGCTGGAGGCCCTAGTGTACTAATTCTTACACACACACACAAAAGCCAGTCTGTTGGGCTTGCCTCAAAAATTTTTTTTAAATATTTTCTTACTTTTATTTATTTAGGAAAGAGAGAATGGGGGCACCAGGGCCTCTATTCACTGCACAAAAACTCCAGATGCATGTGCATCTGGCTTACATGGGTATTGGCAAATCAAATCTGGGTCCTTAGGCTGCACAGGTAAGTACCTGAACTTAAAGGCTAAGCCACCTCTCCAGCTCAAAGTTGTTTTTTTCTTTTTAATATATGTATTTTGTTTTTTATTTATTAGACAGAGAGAAAGGGGGAGACAGAGAGAGAAAATGGGCACGCCAGGGCCTCCAGCCACTGCAAATGAACTCCAGATGCATGTGCCACCTTGTGCATCTGGCTTATGTGGGTCCTGGAAAATAGAAAATGGATCCTTTAGCTTTGCAAGTTAGTGCCTTAACCTCTAAGCCATCCCTCCAGCCCTACCTTTGGTTTTTTGAGGCAGGGTCTAACTCTCCCCAGGCTGGCCTCAAACACACTGTGATCCTCCGATCTCAGATTCTCAAGTGCTAGGCTAGAAGGCATGTACCACCATGCTTGGCTTTTACACTGACGTGTGTGTGCAGGTTACGCATGAGTGCACGTCCAGGCCAGAAGATAGCTTCAGGTGTCATCTTCAGGAATGCCATTCACCTTTTTGTGGCAGGAGTGGGGTGGGGCTGAGGTAGGGTCTTGCTCTACCCTAGGCTGACCTCAAACTCATGGCAATTCTCCTACCTCTCAACCTTCTAAGTGCTGTGATTAAAAGTGTACACCACCACACCTGGTGCCAGTCACCTTTTGAAACAGGCTATCTCATTAGCATGGAGCTTACTGACTAGGTTAGAGTAGCCTATCAGCAATCCCCAAGGATCCTCCCATCTTTGCCTCCCTAGCACTGGGATTACAGATAACTATTACCATGCCCAGAATTGTACATGGGTACTGGATATCAAACTCAGGTTCTCATGCTTGGAAGGCAAGGACTTTTTGTTTTGTTTTTGATTTTGGAGCCCAGACATTTTGTTGTTGTTTGTTGTTTTTCAAGGTAGGGTTTCACTCTAGCTCAGGCTGACCTGGAACTCACTAAGTAATCTCAGGGTGGCCTCCCACTCATGATGATCCTACCTCTGCCTCCTGAGTGCTGTGATTAAAGGCATGTGTCCTCATGCTTGGCTCCCCACAGACTTTAAAAAAATTGTGGGTGCATGTATGCACATATGCATGTGAGTATGAATGTGCAGATGTCACACAGTACATGTGTGGAGGTCAGAGGACAACTCTCAGGTCTGCATCTTCCCATCTTATGTTTCTCACTCTAGATCAGATCTAGTTCTGCTATTTTATTTTTTTTAACCTTGTTTGGTTTTTCAAGGTAGGGTTTTACTCTAGCCCAGGCTAACCTGGAGTTCACTGATGTTCTCAGGGTGGTCTCTAACTCCTACCTCTGCCTCCCGAGTGCTAAGATTACAGGTGTGTGCCACCACACCTGACTTCTGCTATTTTTCTTTGTTGGGCTTGCCTCAAGCTTTCAGGAAATTCTCCTGTCTCCCTTACTGAAGCCCACCACAGCTTTGGGTTTTGTATATGTGAGGTATGTAGTATACGCATGTGCATACACAGGTGTGCTCACTCCATGTGTGTATGTGTGTAGGCCAGAAGAGAATGCCAGGTGGTGTTACTGCTCATCCATGTGATTCCTTGAGATGGCGTGTCAACCTCAACCCAGAGCCGATGTCTGTCAGTGAGCTCCACTGATTCTCCAATCTCCACCCCCTATGGACTGAGAATAAAGAAATACATAGCCATGTACAGCTTTTACTTATTTATTTAAGAACAAGAGAGGCAGGTAGAGAGAGAATGGGCACGCCAGGGCCTCTAGTCACCACAAATGAACTCTAGATGCATGCTCCACCAAGTGCAACTGGAGAATTAAATTTGGGTCCACTGCAGGCAAGTGCCTTAAGTGCTAAGCCACCTCTCCAACCTCCATGCCCAGGTTTTTTTGTTTGTTTGCTTGTTTTGGTTTTCTGAGGTAGAGTCTCACTCTAGCCCAGGCTGACCTGGAATTCACTATGGAGTCTCAGTGTGGCCTTGAACTCATGGCGATCCTCCTACCTCTGCCTCCTGAGTGCTGGGATTAAAGGGACATACCACCACACCCAGCTCCATGCCCAGCTTTTTACTTGGGTTCTGGGGAGTTGAATTTGGGTCTCTGACCTGAGAAACCTTTATGCTTAAGTGGCAAGTGCTCTTAACTGTTGAGCACCTTCCTAGCTCCTAGCTTTGAGGATTTTTATTTTTATTTATTTGAGAGAAGGCCCAGAGAGAGAGAGAGATAATTTGTGCACCAGGGTTTCCAGCTACTGCAAATGAACTCCAGATGCATGCACCACCTTGTGCATCTGGCTTACGGGGGTCCTGGGGAATTGAACCAAGGTCCTTTGGCATCACAGGCAAGCACCTTAACCACTAAGCCATCTCTTCAACCACCCCACCTTTTTTTAATAGGCACTCCAGAGCAAGCATCCAGCCACTATAAACGAACCCCAGATGTATGCACCACCTTGTGCATCTGGCTTATGTGGGTCCTGGGAAATTGAACCTGGGTCTTTTGGCTTTGAAGGCAAGCACCTTAGCCATTAAGCCATCTCTCCAACCCTAAGGTTTTTTTTTGTTTGGTTGGTTTTGTGGGTTTTCAAGAGAGAGTCTTGTTCTAGCCCAGGCTGACCTGGAATTTACTATGTAATCTCAGAGGGACCTTGAACTCGTAGCAATCCTCCTGTCTCCCGAGTGCCAAGATTGAAGATGTGTACCACCATACCTGGCTGGTTTTCTTATTTTTGTTTTTTTCAAGGTATGGTCTTACTCTAGCCCAAGCTGACCTGGAACTCATTCTGTAGTTCCAGGCTGGACTCAAACTGACAAAAATTTTCCTACCTCTGTCTCCAGAGTGCTGGATTTAAAAGGGTGTACCAATGCACCTGGCTTGTTTTAATATTTACTGATTTATTTGGAAGCACAAAGAGAAACAGAAGACAGAATGGATATGCCAGGGCCTCCAGCTGCTGCAAACGAACTCCAGACACATGTGCCACTTTGTGCATCTGGCTTTACATGGGTACTGGGTATGGAACCTGGGTCATCAGGTTTTGCAGGCAAGTGCCTTTAACCACTGAGCTATCTTTTAAGCCCCACTTTGAGCTTTTTACATGGGATCTGAGGACTGAACTCAAGTACTTAAGATTAAGGTGGGAAGCATTTTATCCACTGAGTCATTTCCCCTGCTCCTGCTCCTCCTTTTAACAGAGAACTCTCCATCATTGAAGCTCCCAAGTCTTCTTTCACTGCATCACTGGCACCACACAATGAGGTGACAGACATCAGGTGGGAGCCTTACATTTTCTGCCTAACTTACTCACTACTCCCCATCTCTTTGATGACAGGGAACATCAAAGATAAGTCAAGCTAAATAAGGGGTTCCAGATATAACCTAGAACTAATGGTAGGCTAATTTACTTTACAAAAAGGAAAACTGTGGGCTGGAGAGATGGCTTAGTGGCTAAAGCACTTGCCTGCAAAGCCTAAGGACCCAGGTTCAATTCTCTTGGTCCCACATAAGCCAGATGCACAAGGTGGCACATGTGTCTGGAGTTTGTTTACAGTGGCTAGAGGCCCTGATGTGCCCATTCTCTTTCTCTGTTTCCCTCCTTCTCTCTGCCTCTAATGAATAAAATTAAAAAAAAAAAAAAAAAAAGACGACTTGTGACCCTGATACCCTTGAAATCTAACCACCTGAATGATGCAGTGCTCAAGAAAACACTAGTAAATCCTCAGTAAGAGTGTGGGACAAGCAGTCTACTTGAAGAGTAGACAATACCTCCTTACCTGTTTGGATCCCTGTTTCTTGCTCTAACTGATGGTAGAGTTTGTTTGAATAGTCTGCCATCTTCTGCTCGATGCTCAAGTGCCTGGCAGTACTGAGAATGCCAGCACAGAACCTGGTAGAGCCAGCAGCCAGCCTGCAAAATAGATGTAAAATACAATTAGAGGGGCTGGAGAGATGGCTTAGTGGTTAAGCACTTGCCTGTGAAGCCTAAGGATCCCACTTCAAGCCTCGATTCCCCAGGACCCACATAAGCCAAATGCACAAGGGGGTGCACGCGTCTGGAGTTCATTTGCAGTGGCTGGAAGCCCTGGTGTGCCCATTCTCTCTCTCTCTCTCTCTGTGCCTCTTTCTCTGTCTGCCTGTCACTCTCAAATAAATAAAAATAAACAAAATTTTAAAAAATTCAATTAGATAGATTCACACATCATGAATACAAGCTCAAAGTTCCTCATTACAGTTCTGTCTGTTGTTCTGAAAGAATAGCAGGACTAGAGATGTGGCTCTGTGGTAGAGTGCTTGTCAATCATGATCCAGGCTCTAAACTCAATTGCCTGAGCCATGCACCCCCTCAAAAAAAAAAAAAGTGGGGTAGAGGAAACAAGCTACATGTGCATTGACATGAAGCTGATTTAGAATTCTGTAGCTCATCTACATAATGGAGATATTATGTAGCTACAAAAAATAAGAAAGCATGGGCTAGAGAGATGGCTCAGCAGTTAAAGGCCCTTGCTTCCAAAACCTAATGGCCTGGGTTGAACTCAATTCCCCAGTACCCACATAAAGACATTTGCTAGGCTAGAGGGATGGCTTAGCAGTTAAGGAATTTGCCTGCAAAGCCAAAGGACCCACACGCATCTGGAGTTCACTTGCAGTGACTGGAGGCCCTGGCACACCCATTCTCTACCTCCCTCCTCTCTCGTTCTTCCCCTCTTTCTCTGACTAAAAAAAAAAAAAAATTTTTTTTTAAAAAGACATTTGCTGATGTTTTTTTTTTTTTTTTTTTTTCCAAGGTAGGGCCTCATTCTAGTCCAGGCTGGTTGGTGGGATTAAAGGCATGCACCACCATACCTGGCTTCATTTCTGTCATTTTTGTAACTGAGGTACAGTCACTGTGCCAAGCTCACCTGGGTGGGAGCTCCATCTCTACCAGAGCAGAACTCCTGAAAAGGTACATTACAAATCCTCTACAAGCTGGGTGTGGTGGCGCATGCCTTTAATCCCAGTATTACTGTGAATTTGAGGCCACTCAGACTACATAGTGAATTCTCTCTCAAATAAATATTTAAGAAAAAAAATCAAAACACAGGGGCTGAAGAAATGGCTTAGCAGTAAAGACAGTTGCCTGCAAAACCTGAGGACCCAGGTTTGATTCACCAGGACCCATGTAAGCCAGATGCACAAAGTGGCGCATGCTTCTGGAGTTAGTTTGCAATGGCTGGAGGTGCCCATTCTCTATTTTCTCTCTCTCTACTTCTTTCTCTCTCAAGTAAATAAATAAAAGTGAAAAAAAAAAATTAACACAGGGGCTGGAGAGACACCTCAGTGGTTAAGGCACTTGCCTAGAAAGCCTAATAACCTGGGTTCGATTCCCAGTACCCACATCAAGACAGATGCACAAGGTGGTGCATGCATCTGGAGTTGACTGGTAGTGGCTAAAGGCCCTGGCACACCCATTCTGTCTGTCTCTTTCTGCTTCCAAATAAATAGATAGCTGGGCGTGGTGACGCACACCTTTGACCCCAGTACTTGGGAGGCAGAAGTAGGAGGATCACTGAGAGTTCAAGGCCACCCTGAGACTACATAGTGAATTCCAGGTCAGCCTGGGCTACAGCAAGATCCTACCTCCAAAACAAACAAACAAACAAACAAATAAAACCACTTGTTTTGTTGAAATTTGCTCTCTCTCTAAACCCTAGAAAATGGGAGCATTGGCATCACTAAACAAAATACAGGAGATTTCACCTTATGCTTTCATACTATTAAACATTTAGATTAGCTCTATGTGGGACATTATCAGGGAAAAGAGAGTGAATGAGGGAGTCCTAAACCATTAGTGCAGCACAATCAACCTGATCTTTACCTGCCCTGCTCCAAAAGGACAATATCCTTCCATCCCATCTTGGAGAGATGATAGGCCACAGATGTGCCCATGACTCCACCCCCACAGATGACCACCTGGGCCTGGGCAGGCAGGGCAATAGGATGTGCCTCGGCAGCTGACGTACTGCTTCTTGCTGAGGACCAGTTCTGCCATCCTGGGCTGGTTCTTTGTCTTCCAACAACTGACAGCAATCGGTAAAGCATCACGTCTGTCACCAACCAAGGAGATCCCAATATTCCAAACTACAGAGAGAAAACCAAACACATTTTAGTACATTTAACTCAATGAATAGGACTAGTGACAAAAATATTTAACAAAACAGTAACCATTCATTTGACAAATATTTGAAGACCTTTTGACAGTTTGCTAGATGTAAACAGAGAAATAAAGAATAAGTTGGAGCCGGGAGTGGTGGCTCACACCTTTAATCCCAGCACTCAGGAGGCAGAGGTAAAAGGATTGCCATAAATTCAAGGCCACCCTGAGACTACAGAGTGAATTCCAGGTCAGCCTGAGCTAGAGTAACACCATACCTCAAAAATAAATAAGTTGGGAGGGGCTGGAGAAATGGCTTAGTGGTTAAGGCCCTTGCCTAACAAGCCAAAGGACCCATGTTCGATTCCCCAAGACCCACATAAGCCAGATGCAGGAGGAGTTCGTTTGCAGTGGCTAGAAGTCCTAGCACACCTGTTCTCTCTCAAATAAAGGAAGAAAAATAAAATAATTAAGGCTAGGCGTGGAGGCACACACCTTTAATCCCAGCACTTGGGAAGCAGAGGTAGGAGGATTGCCGTGAGTTTAAGGCCACCTTGAGACAACATTGTGAATTCCAGGTTAGCCTAGGCTAGAGCGAAACCCTACCTTGAAAAAATCCAATAAATATATAAATAATTTTTATTTTTTAAGAATAAATTGGGAACAGGACTTGTGGTGCACACCTTTAATACCAGCACTTAGGAGGCAGAGGTAGGAGGATCACCATGAGTTTGAGGCCACCCTGAGACTACATAGTGAATTCCAGGTCAGTCTGGGCTCTAGTGAGACCATACCTCGAAAAACCAAATAAATAAGTTGGTGCTTGTTGCAAAGCCTGACAGCCCCTGTCCAGTTCCCTAGTATCCACATAAAGCCAGATGCACTAAATGGGCATGTATCTGAAGTTTATTTGCAGTGGCAGGAGACCTTGGCATGCCCATACTCACTCCCTGTCTGCCTCTCTCAAACAATAATTTTTTAATTTTTTTTCCTTACCATTTTAGAAAGACAGAGGGGGAGAGAGAGAATGGGCGCACCAGGGCCTCAGCTACTACAATAGAACTCCAGATGCTTGTGCCAGCACCTGGTGGTGCTGGTGCGCCCATTCTCTCTCTCTCTCTACCTCTTTGTCTGTCTGTCACTCTCAAATAAATAAAAATAAAAATAAATTTAAGAAAATAGGGGCTGGATAGTTGGCTTAGCAGTTAAGGCATTTTCCTGCAAAGCCAAAGGATCCCAGTTCGACTCTCCAGGACCCACGTAAGCCAGATGCACAAGGGGGCGTATGCATCTGGAGTTCATTTGCAGTGGCGGGAGGCCTTGGTGCACCCATATTCTCATTCATTCTCTCTCTCTCTCTCTCTCTCTCTCTCTCTCTCTCAAACAAATAAAATAAAAAATATATTTTAATTTTTTAATAAAAATATAAAACAAGCCAGGTGTGGTGGCACAAGCCTTTAATCCCAGCACTGGGAAGGCAGAGGTAGGAAGATTGCTGAGAGTTTGAGGCCAGCCTGACACTACATAGTGAATTCTAAGTCTGCCTGGGCTAGAGCGAAACCCTACCTTGAAAAAACAACAACAACAAAAAAAAAGGAAAGTGAGGGTGAAGGCAAGGGGGGTGCTTACCAATGAGAAGGAAACAGCTATATGACTGTTTAGGCAGAGGGTCAAGCATGTGCAAAGACCCTAAGGTTAGACAGAACAATATGATAAGTCCAATAAAAGAAAAGAGGCCAGTGTCTACAAGATGGTTATTGACAGAGAAATGATCTAAAACAAAGCTGGAGAGACAGTCAGAAACCAATTCAACAGTCCTTAAATGCTAACACAAAGAGTTAAAATCTTGTCAACCAAGGGAACTAAGCTATCTGGTATGATTTTTAAAGTTCAGTCTGCCTCCATGGTGAAGAGTAGACGGTGGAATGAAAGGAAAAGCCAAGAAGAATTTGGATGCTACTACAGCAACCCCACAGGACAGGACAGCACAACAGCTTGGACTGGTAGTGGCAACACAATACAGAAACAGACGTGTTGGTGTTTGTAGAAATGCCAGCCAGCACAGTAGTACACCCCTGTAATCCCTGCATTACAGAGGCTAAAGGAGGAAGATCTCAAGTTGGAGATACCCTAGTCTACATAGTGAATTTAAAGCCAAGACTGAATGAATGCTGGGGCAAACTAGAGAAGAATGTCCAGAGAGTCCTAGCTACAGATATGGAGAAAGGAGCATGCCACAAAAGCTGAGAGAGGTCTATTAAGACAGGTTTTTCAAGAAAGGGTCTAGCTCTAACCTACCTGACCTGGAATTCACTATGTGGTCTCAGGCCAGCCTTGAACTCACAACTTTCCTACCTCTGCCTCCCAAATGATGGGATTAAATGTGAATGCCACTATGCCCAGCAAGGTCAAAGCTTTTGATAGATGATTACACTGTACAAGATTGCCTACATATTGAACTAATCTAATCAAAACCATATAGGGTAGATATTATTTATGTTCTATACTTTAGGAAACTGAGGTAAGCATTTCATAAAGTGGGGTTGGAGAGATAGATGGCTTAGTGATTAAGGAGCTTGCCTGCAAAGCCTCAGGACCCAGGTTTGATTCCCCAGATCCCACGTAAGACAACTGCATATGGTGGCACATGTGTCTGGAGTTCATTTGCAGTGGCTAGAGGCTCTTGTGTGCCTATTTTTTCCCTCTCTCTCTCTAAAATAAATAAATATAATTTCTTTTTAAAGTTCCAAGCCAGGTGTGGTGGCACACATCTTCAATCCCAGCACTTGAAGGCAAAGGTAGGTGGATCACTGTGAGTTCAGGGCCACCCTGAGACTACGTAGTGAATTCCATTTCAACCTGGGCTAAAGTGAGATCCTACATCGAAAAAAAAAAAAAAAAGTTCCAGGTGGGGAACTGAGGAGCTAGATCAATGATAAAGACCCTGGCTTGTAAAAACTTCTGGCCCAGGGTTCAATTTCCCAATACCCACTTAAGAGCCACATGTGCAAAGTGACTCATACATCTGGAATTTGCCTGGCACCCATTCATATCCATTTTCTCCCCCCAGTCTCTACTGACAAATAAAAATACTAAAACAACAGAGTTCCAGGTGAGCCTGTAGTACAGTGAGTTCCAACACAATGTGGGCAACAGCATTAAGAGCACGTTTCAAAGCCAGGCGTGGTGGCGCACGCCTTTAATCCCAACACTTGGAAGGCAGAGGTAGGATTGCCATGAGTTCGAGGCCACCCTGAGACTCCATAGTGAATTCCTGGTCAGCCTGGGCTAGAGTGAGACCCTACCTCGAAAAACCAAAAACCAAAAAAAAAAAAAAAAAAAAAAAAAAAGAGCACGTTTCAAAACAGAAAAACAGAAGCAGGGGCTGGAGAGATGACTTTGCTGTCAAGGCACCTGCCTGCAAAATCAACATCCCCAAGTAATCAGATATATGCATCTGGTGTTCATTTGCAGGTGGTAATGTCCCTGGCACATCCATACTCTCCGTTTGTATATCTTTCTGCTTATAAGTAAATATAATAAAATATTTTAAAAGAAGTGGTTTCTCCTTTAATAAAAAAAAAAGTGACCGCTCTAATTACAGCATTGATCACAGGTGGGTTGCTGGTCAGAAGAAAGACTTGGTTTGGTACAGATGTGTGAACACATTTCCCACGCGTCAGTGGAATCTCGAGGGACACCGAACGCAGATTCCGCCTCGCCATTCTGCTTTGCTGGTCAGGGGCCTTATTTTTCAACAAGTGCACACCAGTTGATCCACAGAGGTTGAGAACGTGAACCCGCGGGGCGGCCTCCTCGTCCCCGCCCTCTACCATCGTACGTCGTGCATCCAGGCACCCGCAAAGTGGGCTTGCAAGCTGCAGGCTCGAGTCTACGTGTCATACACCACAATCCCCTACAGTCACCCTCTGCCCTGGCTTAGGTTTTTGCCGGGTGACGTCCCGCGACGTCTGAACCCAGGGCACAGGTGCGCCGCACGTCTAGGCGGGAAAACCACCGTTCCACCTGCGGAGACGGAGGAGCAGCTAACGGAAGCGCAGCCGGCGCTGCGGCAGGGGAATGAACGAACGCAGGTCGGAGGAGCGGCCGGCAGCGAGGTCCCCGGGCCACCCCGAGCATCCGCACCGAGCTGGGGGGCGTCGGCAGAGCCAGCGCGCAGACCCCGGCGGCCAGCACCGGTCCTCGAGGCCCTCACAACGCCCCGGACGGGAATTCCGGAGTCCAACCGCACCTCCTCGGAGAACCCGGAGGACCCCGGGAGAGCACAGGACGAAGGGCCGGGTGTGAGGGACGCAGTCCTCCGGAGTCTAAGGCCGCGCGGACGAGCAGGTCAGAGCCGCCCCGGGCGCTGCCTTCTCCTTACCTCGCAGGCCCCACGGTCTCCGCGCTCAGCAGCGCCCCGGCGGAGGCGACGAGTCGCACCGCGGCTGCGGAGGGTCACCGCCCGCCGCGAGGAGGGCAGAGGACATGGGGAGGAGGCGAGGACGAAGGGCTAAAGCGCTCCGGGACCACCAGAGCCCGCGACCTTCCGCGCTTTACGGCCCGCAGCAAGGGTACTGTCGGCGCGCAGCGCGCGTCGTGACGTCGCCGCGGCGGCCCCGCCCCGCCCCGCCCCGCGCGGGGGCTTGTTTGCGTCTCGCGAGGCCCGGGGACTCTGTCTCCCCGAGCCCTGCGTCCAGTGTCCCTCCCGCGAGCCTGCGGCGGCTTCTCCGGGTCGTCGCCCAGGCCCTCCCGCGGCGAGGCTCGCGCACGGCGGCTCGGACAGCGGGCCCGGCCACCCCCGCGGAGGCCGAGCCGGGCGGCTTCGCGTCCTGGGTTTTCACCTTGCTTCTGTTTTTCCAGGCGGATGAGCTCGCGGTGTAGCCTCGAACTCACCGAGTCCTCCTACCTCGGCCTCCCGCGCGCCGGTTCGAGGCCAGCGCCACCACGCCGGGCGGACTTGACAGCTCCGCACTCCCTCCCCGGCCCCACTTCGTCTCCACTCGGAGGAAGAGGAGTCATTAACTGGAGCTGCAGGAACGTCGCCCCTCCTCCACCTCCTACCCCCACTAGCTCATCCCCCAGTTTTCTGCCCTTCACAGAACTCGACTGTCTCTGGTATGAATGTCTTTCCCAATGGGGTACCTTTCTTCGCATGGATGGCGATCTAAATGTTGCAGCCACCACCACACCTTGGATCACGGCCTTGATTCCTTCTCCTTAGATAAGGCCTCACGGAACTCGGTGTCATTCATCCCCACAACCTTCGTGGCTTATACTCCACACTCAAGAGCCAGTGAATTGCCACAAGTTACCTAAATGAGATGTGGCTTTGGAAGACGCAACTCTGCCCCGTCAGTTTTCCCTTCTTTTTAAAAACTTAAAAAAAAAATATTTGTGCTGGGCGTGGGGGCGCACTTGGGAGGCAGAGGTACGGGGATTGCTGTGAGTTCAAGGCCACCCTGAGATTACATAGTGAGTTCCAGCTAGAATGAAACCCTACCTCGAAAAACAACAGAACAAAACAAAAAAATTGTTAGAGGGAGAAGGGGCGCATCAGTTCCAATAGCCACTGCAGACAAACTCCAGATGTATGTGCCACCTTGTACATCTGCATTAAGTGGATACTGGGGTATGAAACTTGGGTCCTTAAGCTTCACAGGTAAGCCCCTTAACCACTAAGCCATCTTTCCAGCCCCCTTTTAAAAAACTTTTTAAAGCCGGGCATGGTGGCACATGCCTTTAATCCCAGCACCTGGGAGGCAGAGGTAGGAGGATCACCATGAGTTCGAGGCCACCCTGAGACTACATAGTGAATTCCAGGTCAGCCTGAGCTAGAGTGAGACTCTACCTCAAAAAAAAAACCAAAAAAACTTTTTAAGCCAGTTTGTTTTACTTGTTTGTTTTTTTGAGACAAAGGCTCGTGTTGAGGCTGCCTTTAATCTACCTATATAGCCAGAAATGACTGAACTCTCCTGATCCTCTTGCCTACCCATCTCCCAAATGCTGAGATCACAGGCTGTCACCACCATGCCTAGCTTCCCTTGCTCTTCTGATCCAAGAAAGTTCAAGATATTTGGGTTCCTCTGCTAGATTAATCCTTTAATATTTTACCTAAGGCTTTAATGATATGTGTTGAAAAAAGAAAAGACCCACTAGGCTTATTTTATTTTATTCTTTTAATTTTTTTATTATTTTTAAGACTGGGTTCAGTCCAGGCTGACCTGAACTCACTGTAGTCCCAGGCTGGCCTTGACCTTACAGCAATCCTCCTACCTATGCCTCCCAAGTGCTGGGATTAATGGTATGTGCCACCAGACCCAGTGGGAGCCTTTTTTGATGGCTAAATGTGCACTTGGGGGCTGGAGAGATCGCTTAGTGGTTAAGGCACTTGCCTGCAAAACCAAAAGACCCAGGTTCAAGTCCCCAGGACCCATGTAAGTCAGGTACACGAGGTGGTGCATGTGTCTGGCATTCATTTGCACTGGTTGGAGGCTCTGGCACCCACATTCATTCTCACTCAAGCAAATAAAATATTTTTTAAAATTTATTTATTTACAGGCAGTGAGAGAAAACAGGCTTCCAGTTGCTGCAAATGAACTCCAGACACATGTGCCACTGTGTGCATCTGGCTTTACATGGGTACTGGTGAATTAAAACTCAGGTTATTAGGCTTTTCAGGGTAGCCTCTTAGCTGCTGAGCCATCTCTCCAGCCCAGATTTCTGCCTTCTCTTTTCCCATAAACATGAGAGATGCTTCTTTTAGGTTTTTCAGCATAGGGTCTCACTGTAGCCCAGGCTGACCTGGAATTCACTCTAATGTCAGGGTGGCCTCAAACTCAGTAATCCTCCTACTCAGCCTCTCAAGTGCTAAGATTAAAGGCGTACACCACCATACCTGGCCTTAAAGGAAATTTCGTATGAGCTTTGGGTGCACTTAATCTCCTAACCCTTTGCGAACATATCTGCCTCCTTGTTTTTCTGTTTGTCAAGGGCAGAGATTACGAGAGAAAGGGTAGATATTTTTAGCGTCTCTTTCTAAAGATTTCTGCCAGGATATCCTGTGAAGACCAAGAACTGTAGCTTGGATCACCTTTCTGTAAGCTTGGATCTAGTGCTTTTCAGTCATGATGTAGATAGGAAAAATGGAAGAGGAAAGTATTTCATATTGTGGGCTCCCATCACCCCACATAGCCTCTCCCTCAGAGCAGATGAGGAAGAAAGTTCTGTGGCTCATTTCTCTAAAGAATTCCCTTCTTCATACTTAACTCACTAGTCAGCTCTTGGGATGCAGCAAACACCACGGTAATCATTGTGAAGTCGTGTAACTTATTATTTGTGTATATTAATTGTGAAGTTTCAACAGGTGATGCTCTAGTTACTGCTCTATCTGCTGCTGCTGCTGCTGCTGCCGCCCTGTAATACATGCAGTAAACTATCCTTTAAAGTATTGAAGTTCCCCTCAGGTCCCTTCTGTGCCTGTGCAAAATAAGCATGTAGTTTTGAGAACATTCCATGTCCTTAAGTAAACTTGATCTATTCTCAAGAGGCAGCTGCCTGGACACACAGGGTCACTAGCATTTCTGCCCTCTATGAACATAGTGTTAACATTGTGCATTACTTTTAGCCAGCTGGGTTTCAGCTGAGGTCTCCTTTGCTTGTTACTGGATGTGTAAGTGAATAAACACATTTTTATAACTTGCCATGCCTACTTGTGGAAATGTCCTTCATATCATGCACAGTAACTTGGTGCAGTGTATTATTTGCTTTCACAAAGAATAAACACTGTCCATAAAACCACTCATCCCTGTGATAGCAAACTGTAAGAAAGGGCCTGGAAGCAAGGTAAGGAAGACACAGACATGCACCTGACTCCATCCAGCAGGGGATTGGCTGGGGAGAGTAACCCCCTTCCTTCTGTGGCTACTGTTGCTATTGCTGCCCTTGATACCAGCCTACTGTTGAGTTACAGTAATGATGGACATGACCCGTCTCCATGTACCTGCCAGTCCACATTCGTGTGGAAGCTGAGTGAAAGTCTATGTGTTCTTGCTCAGCCCCACAGGAGAAGACAGGCTTGAGAGAAGCAACCTTCCTCTACCCATAGCTTCCATGCTGTAAGCACATGGCATTGTGTCTGTGCTGCTGGTGCTCCACAGCTGTTTCCTAGAGTTTGTGTCAAGTTGATGTTTTGCAGGAGGCCATCTTTTTCCCATGGCTTTTCTTGGTGTAGTAGTTAGTTCCACATTGCTGAGATGAACATCCAGCCAACCACAGTTTGTGGGAGGAATGGGATTTATTTCAGGTTTACAGATCCAGGAAAAGTGCCATCAATGGCCACCTTTGACAGATCCAGGGAGAGAGAAATCACCAGTGGCCAGCAAACACCAAAAAGCAACAAACTGGGTGGGGTGGCATACACCTTTAATCCCAACACTTGGGAGGCAGAGATAGGAGGATTGCTGTGAGTTCGAGGCCACCCTGAGACTACATAGTGAATTCCAGGTCAGCCTAACCTAGAGGAAGACCTACTTAAAAAAAAAAAAAAGCAGCAAGCAGGACCTCCCAGAGTTCAAATCTCTGCATACATTTGGGCTGAAATTCAGATCTCCCCCAAACACACCTTTGGGCTAGGTCCCAGGATCTTCCCCCAGTGACATCTCTTCCAGCCAGGCAGCTGGAGACCCAAGTTAAAAACTTAATAATAACATCTGGCTTGGAGGGCTATATAGATAGCTTAGCAGTTAAGGCACTTGCCTACAAAGCCTAATGACCCAGGTTTGATTCCCCAGGACCCACATAAACCACATGTACAAGGTGGCACATGCATCTGGAGTTTGTTTGCAGTGGTTGGAGGCCCTAGTACACCCATTCTCTCTCAATAAATTAATTAAAAATTTTAAACAACCACCTAAGTCTATGGGGGATATACATTCAAATAACCACACTTGGTATCTCTGTGTTTGTGTCCTAATCCCCCCCCACACACCGCCTTTTCTCTCTATCTCTTTTCGGTTTTTCTAGGTAGGGTAGTCCAGGCTGACCTCGAACTCACTATGTAGTCTAAGGGTGGCCTTGAACTCATGGAGATCCACCTACCTCCTACCTCTGCCTCTCCAGTGCTGGGATTGAAAGACCCCCAGAGGGAGACCCTCACTCAAGTCCCGGGAGAGCAAGCACCCAAAGACACACAGGAGACTAAACTTGCTGCAAAAGCATGAGGCTTTATTCGGGAAACCACAACGCTGTGGGGTTGACACGTATCTCATGCAAGAGACAGACCCTGAGCCCTGTTGGGTGTTTCTTTTTATAGGGTTTTTAGCAAGGAAGGGAAAGGGGAGGAGGGGGTTTCACAAGGGTATTTGCCAACCTTGTACATTTATGTCTATATATCTTCTTTGTGCATAACCAGAGTTTAAGTCCTTGGTCAGGCTGTCTTGGGAAACTATCTTATTATTTTGGTTTTTCTCAAAACTGTATTTTTGTTTATCCTCTTCCCGGGACATAAAGTTTAGGTTGACCCGACCAACCCATACCTTAGGCCACCCGCAGCCTATCTTTTACCCTATTTTTGATTTACTCCTGAATATATAGTTCAGGCTGTCCCCTACCTGTAGCAACCAGCTGTTTCTTTACCAAGTTTACTTTAAAATTTTCCATCCTGCCTTTCAGGATTAAAGGCATGTGCCACCACACCCAGCTTATCTCTCTCTTTAAAAAATTTTTATTGAAAACTTCCATAATTATAAACAATATCCCATGATAATTCCCTCCTTCCCCCCACTTTTCCCTTTGAAACTCCACTCTCCATCATATCCCCTCCCCTCTCAATCAGTCTTGTGTAGGTAGTGTCAGGCACTGTGAGGTCATGGATATCTAGGCTATTTTGTGTCTGGAGGAGCACATTGTAAGGAGTCCTACCCTTCCTTTGGCTCTTACATTCTTTCTGCCACCTCTTCCATAATGGACCCTGAGCCATGGAAGGTGTGATTGAGATATTTTAGTGCTGAGCACTCCTTTGTTGCTTCTTCTCAGCACCATGGTGCCTCCTGAGACATCCCAAGGTCACTATCATCTGAGAAGAGAAAGTTCTCTAGCCAAAAGTGAGAGTAGCATTTATATATGGGCATGAACATTAAGAGAAGTGCTTACTGGACAGTTTGGTGAGCATAGTAAATACTTTTAGCCAGACAGCAACAGACGTTACATTCCTAGGGTTCATGACTACTTCTCTTGTAGGTTTTCAGTATTAGGGATGTATTCCCTCCCATGGAGTGGGCCTTCAGAGAAATTAGAGGATGGTTGGTTTCTCCCATAACAGATGTGTCACTATTGCACCCATTGGCTCATTTGGTCTGGCTAGCTGAATATACAGCTTGCAGTGACCACTGGTGATTTCTCTCTCCCATTGAACTGCATGCAGCGTGGATTTTTCCAGCTTTCTGTCAGCTGGTCTACATGGAAGAGGTTTTCAGCCCATCTCCAGCAGGGTTTCTCAGTGACCCTGCAGGCCAAGTATGTGGAGTCTTCAGCAATAGGGTCTTACCATCTATTCCTGGTGGGAAACCAAGGGCCTCAGCAATGTCCTGTAATGTTTTGGGGGCATGAGGAACCTCCCTGGCCAACAACTCACTGGAAGGTATCCTATCCCTGGCACTGAAATTTTTCTAATAACAATCTATGGCTCCTGTGTGTTCCATTGTCCAAAAAAAAAAAAAAAAAAAAAAAAGTAAGTTTCCATATGACTTATTTATATCCTCTTAGATTTTGATTAGCTCTCCCTCTACCTTTCCTTACTCAATCTCTTCCCCTGACTCACTTAGACCTTTTCACTCCCATTTATCTGTTCTTCTACTTACATATATACAAAATCATCCTATTAGGTCCCCCCCTCCCTCCTTTTCTATTCCCGTTATATATCCTTTCTAGCTTACTGGCTAAGCTACTGAGTTTTCTTCCTACTCACACAGAAGCCCAATCATCTGTAGCTAGGATCCACATATGAGAGAGAACATGCGACATTTTGCTTCCTGGGCCTGGGTTACCTCACTTAGTATAATCCTTTCCAGATCCATCCATTTTCCAGCAAATTTCATAACTTCATTTTTCTTTACCATTGAGTAGAACTCCATTGTATAAATGTGCCACGTCTTCATTATCCATTCATCAGTTGAGGGACATCTAGGTTGGTGACATTTCCTAGCTGTTGTGAATACAGCGGCAATAAACATGGTTGAGCAAGTATCTCTAAGGTAGTGAAATGAGTCCTTAGGATATATGCCTAGGAATGCTATAGCTGGGTCATATGGTAGATCTAATTTTAGCTATCTCAGGAAACTCCACACTGATTTCCATAATGATTGGACCAGATTGCATTCCCACCAACAGGGTAGAAGGGTTCCTCTTTTTCTGCATCCTCGCCAGCAGTTATGTTCATTTGTTTGTTTTCATGATGGTACCCAATCTGACAGGAGTGAAATGGAGTCTCAACTTAGTCTTTTTTGTGTGGTTTTTTGAGGTAGGGTCTCACTCTAGCTCAGGCTGACCTGGAATTCACTATGTAGTCTCAGGGTGGCCTCGAACTATCGACAATCCTCCTACCTCTGCCTCCTGAGTGCTGGGGTTAAAGGCATGTGCAACCACACCTGGCTCAACATAGTTTTTTTTTTTAATTTTTTTTAATCCATTATTTATTTATTTATTTGACAGTGACAGACACAGAGAGAAAGACAGATAGAGGGAGAGAGAATGGGCGTGCCAGGGCTTCCAGCCACTGCAAGTGAACTCCAGACACGTGCGCCCCCTTGTGCATCTGGCTAATGTGGGACCTGGGGAACCGAGCCTCGAACCGGGGTCCTTAGGCTTCACAGGCAAGCGCTTAACTGCTAAGCCATCTCTCCAGCCCTCAACATAGTTTTAATCTGCATTTCCCTGATAACTAGGGATGTCAAGCATTTTTTTAGATGCTTGTATGCCATCTGTGTTTTTTCTTTTGAGAACTCTCTGTTTAGTTCCATAGGCCATTTTTTTTTTCCAATTTTTTCAAACTTTTATTAACATCTTCCATGATTATAAAAAATATCCCATGGTGTCTGAGCTGATAACCTCCTCCATGTAGACCAGCTGACAGAAAGCTGGAAGAAGCCATTCTTCATGCAGTTCAATGGGAGAAAGAGAAATCACCAGTGAAGATACTCAATAGTGGACACTGCAAGCCTTATATCTGGCCAGCCAGGCTAAATGAGCCAATGGGTGCAATAGTGGCACATCTGTTATGGGGGAAACCAACTGCCCTCTAACTGGACTGGAGGCCCACTCCATGGGAGGGAATACATCCCTGATACTGAAAACTTAAAACAGTGGTAGTCATGAGCCCTAGGGGTGTAATCTCTGCTGTTGTCTGGCTAAATGTATATTCTATGCTTATCGAACTGCCCACTAAGCACTTCTGTTAATGTTCACACCCTTATATTAATGCTATTCTCACTTTGGGTAGAGAATCTTCTCTTTTCAGATGGCAGTGACCTTGGGACAACTTAGAAGGAATCATGGTGATGGAAAGAAATGACCACAGTGCTCAGTACTGCAATATCTCCATCACACCTTCCAAGGCTCAGGGTCTAATGTGGAAGAGGTGGTGGAAAGAATGTAAGAGTCAAAGGAAGGGCAGGACTCCATACAACATGTTCCCTCTGGACACAAAATGGCCTAGATATCCACAGCCTCACAGTGCCTGACACTACCTGCATAAGACCATCATAAGAGGAGGAAAAGATCATGACATCAAAAGTAAAAGAGAGGGCTGGAGAGATTGCTTAGTGGTTAAGGCATTTGCCTTTCAAAGCCAAATGACCCAGGTTCGATTCCCCAGGACCCACATAAGCCAGATGCACAAGGGGCACATGTGTCTGGAGAATGTTTGCAGTGGCTAGAGGCCCTGGCTTGCCAATTCTGTCTCTATCTGTCTCTCTTCTTTCTATCTCTCTCTGCTTGCAAATAAATGAAATAAATCAATAAGAAGCAGAAGCTGCCTGGCATGGAGTGGTGACCCTACCTTGAAAAAAACACAAAATAATAATAATAATAATAATAATGTAGCCTTCTTTAAAAAAGACAACAAAATAATAATAATAATAATAAAGTAGCCTTCTTAAAAAAAGTAAAAGAGAGGCTGATCGAGATGGGGAGGAGGTATGATGGAGAATGGAGTTTCAAAGGGGTAAGTGGGAGGGGGAGGTATAACCATGGGGTATTATTTATAATCATGGAAGTTGTTAATAAAAAAATAGATAAATAAAATAAAAAAAGAAAAGAATGTGTATTTTGCAGCATTTGCATAAAAAGTCCTATAGACATCTGTTAGGTCCATTTGTTCTATGATCTCATTTAATCCAGATGCATCTCTGTGTTTTTTTGTTTTGTTTTTTTTTCTGGGATGACCTGTCACTTGATGAGAGTGGGGTGAGGTCATGGATATCCATGCCATTTCATATCTGGTGTTATCTGTGACCTTAGTTCTAATAGCATTTGTGTGATGAAGTTGGTAGCCCCTGTGTTTGGTGCATATATGTGTAGGACTGTAATGTCCTCCTGTTGGAGTGTGCCTTTAATCAATATAAAGTGACCTTCCTTATCTTTCCTAACTAATGTTGGACTGAAGTCTACCTTGTCAGATATGAGGATAGCAATCCCTGCTTGTTTTGTAGGCTCATTTGCTTTAAACACCATTTTCCAACTATTCACCTTAAGATAGTATCCATCCTTTGTAGAAAGGTGAGTTTCTTGGAGGCAACAAATTGAAGGATCCTGATGTTTAACCCAGTCTGCAAACCTGTCTTTTGGTTGGGGCATTGAGGCCATTGATATTAAGAGTTATTATTGAGCCGGGCATAGTGGCGCATGCCTTTAATCCTAGCACTTTAAACCCAGGAGGCAGAGGTAGGAGGATCGCCATGAGTTCGAGGCTACCCTGAGACTACATAGTGAATTCCAGGTCAGCCTGGGCTAGGGTGAGACCCTACCTTGAAAAAAAATTTATTATTGCAAGATGTGTATTTATTTTTGCCATTTTTCTTGTTTTGTTTTTCTTCCAGTTTTGCCTTTGCTTTCTTGTATTAACTAGTAGTTGAGTATGGTTTGTTTTTTTCCAGGTTCCTTATATGTGTGTTTTTCTTTCTCTTCAGCATGGAGGAATCTTTCAAGTATTTTCTGTAGAGCTGGTTTTGTCTTCAAATATTCCTTTAGCCTGCCTTTGTTGTGGAATGTCCTTATTTCTCCATTTATCTGAATGGATAGCTTTACAGGATAAAGTAACCTTGGTTAACAGTTATCTTTCAGAACTTGGAATTCATCATTCCAAGCCCTCTGGCTTTTAAAGTTTGTATTGAGTAATCTGTTATAATACTGATGGGCTTGCCTTTGTATGTCACTTGATTTTTCTGTCTAGCTGCTTTCAATATATTTTCTTTGGTTTGTATGTTCGGTAGTTTAATTATCATATGGCAAGGAGAGGTTCTTTCCAGGTTTTGTCTTTTTGGTATCCTAAAGGCTTCCTGTAGCTGTATTGGCATCTCTTTCCCAATTTGGGGGAAGTTTTCTTCTATGATTTCATTGAAAATGCCTACTGTGCCTTTGGAGTGAAATTCTTCTCCTTCTACTATACCCTGAATTCTTTTACAGGTCTTTTTTTTTAAGTTTTTTGTTTATTTATTTATTTGTTTATTTGAGAGTGACAGACAGAGAGAAAGAGGCAGATAGAGAGAGAGAATGGGCGCACCAGGGCCTCCAGCCACTGCAGATGAACTCCAAATGTGTGCACCCCCCCGTGCATCTGGCTAACATGAGTCCTGGGGAATTGAGCCTTGAACTGGGGTCCTGAGGCTTCATAGGCAAGCACTTAACCGCCAAGCCATCTCTCCAGCCCATAGGTCTTTTTTTATTGTTGTTGTTTATTTTTATATATTTGACAGTGATAGAAAGAGAGAGAAAGAGGCAGAGAGAATGGGCACACCAGGGTCTCCAGCCACTGTAAAGGAACTCCAAATTCATGCATCACCTTGTGCATCTGGCTAACATGGGTCCTGGAAATCGAGCCTTGAACCAGGGTCCTTAGGCTTCACAGGCGAGCACTTAACTGCTAAGCCATCTCTCCAGCCCACCCTGAATTCTTATGTTTGATCTTTTCATAGTGTCTCAAATATCTTGAAATTCCCATTCATGCTTTCCTATTAGTTTATGTTTCTCTTTGTTGGACTATATTAGATCTGCCACCTAGTCTTCTAGTTTAGATATTCTGTCTTCTCCTTTATCCATTCTACTAGTGAGATTTTCTATAGTTTTTTATTTCATTGACTGCGTTCTTCATTGCTAATAATTCTGACTGGTTTTTCTTTATTCTTTCCATTTCCTTATTTATGTCTTGTATTGACCTTTTCCTTTCATTAATTTGGTTTCCTTTGTCTTCTTTGATTCCTTTGATTTCCTCCCTGATTTCATTGAACATGTTTATAATCATTCTTTTGAAATCTTTCTCAGGCATTTCCTCTAACTCATTCTTACTGGAGGACATTTCTGATGCATTAATACTTTTTGGTGGTGTTGCAGTCTGGTTCGCATTGCTGGTAGAAATCACCCAACCAAGAGCAACTTCTGGGAAAAAGAGTTTTATTTTGGCTTACACGCTCGAGGGGAAGCTCCACGATGGCAGGGGAAAAAGATGACATGAGCAGAGGGTGGACATCACCCCCTGGCCAACATAAGGTGGACCACAGCAACAGGAGGGTGTGCCAAGCACTGGCATGGGGAAACTGGCTATAAAACCCATAAGCCCGCCCCCAACAATACACTCCCTCCAGGAGGCATTAATTCCCAAATATCCATCAGCTGGGAACCTAGCATTCAGAACACCTAAGTTTATGGGGGACACCTGAATCAAACCAGCACAGGTGGATTTATATTGTCTTGATTTTTTGTGTTTCTTCTGTTATAATGTACATATTTTTGCATCTTGGATTAATTTAATGCTTGGATTTTCTAATTAGCTACAATATTATTAGATGTATCAATCAATCTGATGTTATATATCTTCAGGGTAGGAGCTTAAGGAGCTAGTAATAGCTCTTTTTTTTTTTAATTTTTTTAAATTTATTTATTTGAGAGCGACAGACACAGAGAGAAAGACAGATAGAGGAAGAGAGAGAGAATGGGCGAGCCAGGGCTTCCAGCCTCTGCAAACGAACTCCAGACGCATGTGCCCACTTGTGCATCTGGCTAACGTGGGACCTGGGGAACCGAGCCTCGAACCAGGGTCCTTAGGCTTCACAGGCAAGCGCTTAACCGCTAAGCCATCTTCTCCAGCCCAAGCTCTTAAGACTCTCAGAGTAACTACAAAAATGACCCTCCATGTTGGGTTTGCCTGCTGTCAGAGTATTCAGGTAGGCTGAGTGGAACAAAATATAGGCAGATTCTAAAATTTAACTAAACAATGTATACATTCAGTGAAAAACAGCAGAGTATTTATCCAAAGTAGGTGTGTTTTGACTACCAGATCCTTAAACAAAATCACAGTTCCTTAAGATGTGTGTTGCCCCACACCCTTAATCCTGTCAACTAGGAGGCTAAGACTTCTGGTCTGTTGAAGGTTCCAAGTCAGCTTCTGACCATGTGAGACCCTTCCCTGGTGTAATCCCAATTACCTTTCGGGATGATTTGGGTCTCAATTATGCTGCGCTCCTGCTTGGGTCCCTCTCTGTTGTGTTGTGGGTTCAGGTAGGCTGGCTGGGTCGCTGGATCACTGCTCTGATTACCTGTCAGGAGCTGTGCAGGTGAGCTACCTTCCCCACATTTCTGGTACTTGCCAGCGCTTCTGCTGGTGGTCAGGGAGAGGAGGCTGTGGATAGTGGCTGATGTTTCCCCCTCTGGTCCTAGCAATCATCTTCCTCATGAGCTGCTCCTCCATTCTTTCCTGCCATCCTCCCTTCATGTTTCTTTTTTGGGTGTTTTGTTGTTGTTGTTGTTGTTGTTGTTTTTCGAAGTAGGGTCTCAGTGTAGTCCAGGCTGACCTGGAATTAACTCTGTCATCTCCAGGTGGCCTTGAACTCATGGTGATCCTCCTACCTCTGCCTCCCGAGTGCTGGGATTAAAGGTGTGTGCCACCACGCCCGGCTCCTTCATGTCTCTTGAGTTTGTGAGGTGCTCTGGTGTGAGTGGAGAGTCTCCTCACCTGGCTTTTCCTGCCACTGAGGTCAGAGCCATGCGGACTTGGTGCCGCCCTTGCTGGAGCCACTTCTGCCCACTTCTGTGTGCTCTAGATGCTCTGAATCTCTCCTACTTCTCTGCTGCAGATGGTAATTTCTTATACACCTCACTTTTTAGTAGAAGAGTGTATTTTGCTTGGTTTTTTTTATATCTTTTTAAAATTTTATTTATTTATTTATTTGAGAGCGACAGACACAGAGAGAAAGACAGATAGAGGAGAGAGAGAGAATGGGCGCGCCAGGGCTTCCAGCCTCTGCAAACGAACTCCAGATGCGTGTGCCCCCTTGTGCATCTGGCTAACGTGGGACCTGGGGAACCGAGCCTCAAACTGGGGTCCTTAGGCTTCACAGGCAAGCGCTTAACCGCTAGGCCATCTCTCCAGCCCTTTGCTGTTTGTTTTTTTTTTTTGTTTTGTTTTGTTTTTTTGCTTTTTCTCCCCTACACTGCTTTGGCATGGCTCCTATGCTGCCATCTTAACCAGAAGTCCCCTCTCTCTCTCTCTTTTGAGGTAGGGTCTTGCATTAGTCCAAGCAGGCCTGGAATTCACTATGTAGTCCCAGGCTGGCCTCAAAGTCATCGTGATCCTCCTACTTTTGTCTTCAGAATGTTGGGATTAAAGGCATGCAACACCATGCACAGCTTTTTTAAAAAATGTTTTTATTCATTTATTGGCAAGCACAGAGAGAAGACAGATAAGACAGAGAGAATGGGTGTGCCAGGGCCTCCAGGCACTGAAAACAGACTCCAGATGTATGTGCCACTTTGTGCATCTGGGTTTACATGGTAACTGGGAAAATGAACTTAAGTTGTTAGACTTTGTAGGCAAGCGCCTTAATTGCTGAGCCCCCACTTTTTGTTTTGGTTTGGTTTTTTGGTTTTTTTGGTAGAGTCCTGCTGTAACTCATGATGACCTGGAATTCACTATGTAGTCTCAGGCTGACCTTGAATTCATGATGATCCTCCTACCTCTGTCTCCCAAGTGCTGGGATTAAAGGTATATGTCACCATGCCTAGTTCACGCCTCCCCCCCCCTTTTATATATGGTCTCATGTAGCCCAGATGGCCTCCAACTCACTATGCAGACTAACCTTGAACTTACTTCCTGAGTGCTGGGATTATATCATGTGCCACCTAAGCCCAGAACAGCTTGTCTGTCTCTCTGTTTCTATCACACATACACTCTTTTAGATAGGGTCTCATTTATCCAAGGCTAGCCTTAAGCACACTATGTATCCAAGCATGACCTTGAACATCAGATCCTCCTTTATCTACCTTCCCAGGTTTATAGGTATATTCTACCTGGTTTATGTGGTACTGGGGATCAAACCCATGTTTGAGCATGTGAGCTCTACCAACTGATGTTCCCAGTCCTTAATTTCCTTTTGCATCTGGTTTAGGTGGACAGCTTGGGAACTGAACCAGGGTCCAAGGCCTTTTAAAGCAAGCACCTTTAACTGCTGAGCCATCTTCCTAGCCCCCTAATTTCTTCTTGTTTGATCTGTTTTTTTTTCTGTGGGGGGGGTTATCAAGGTAGGATTTCACTTTAGCCCAGACCGACCAGGGCCAACAGGCACCGTCAACAAACTCCGGGTATGTGCACCTCTTGCATTGGCACAGTCCAGATAGAATCGGCTTCGTATTTTTGTACCTGTGCGCTCACCACTAGATGGTGCTGGGGCCCGTGAATTCAAGAGACCTACGCTCACTTAGGCCCTTTGACTGGGCTTGGTTGTGGTTAGAAAGTAAATCAGGGGCTGCAGAGATGGCTTAGCGGTTAAGCGCTTGCCTGTGAAGCCTAAGGACCCTGTTTCGAGGCTCGGTTCCCCAGGACCCACATTAGCCAGATGCACAAAGGGGCGCACTCCTCTGGAGTTTAGCCAGATGCACAAGGGGCGCACTCGTCTGGAGTTCATTTGCAGTGGCTGGAAGCCCTGGTGTGCCCCCCCCCTCTCTTTGTCATTCTCAAATAAATAAATAAAAATGGGTAATATGATGGAGAATGGAGTTTCAAAGGGGAAAGGGGGGGGGTAGGGAGGGAATTACCATGGGATTTTTTTATAATCATGGAAAATGCTAATAAAAATTTAAAAATAAAAATAAAAATAGGGCTGGAGAGATGGCTTAGCGGTTAAGCACTTGCCTGTGAAGCCTAATGACCCCGGTTCAAGGCTCGGTTCCCCAGGTCCCACGTTAGCCAGATGCACAAGGGGGTGCACGCGTCTGGAGTTCGTTTGCAGAGGCTGGAAGCCCTGGCACACCCATTCTCTCTCTATCTCTCCCTCTCTCTTTCTCTCTGTGTCTGTCGCTCTCAAATAAATAAATTAATTAATTAAAAAAATAAACAATAAAAATAAAAAATTAACAAAAAAATTTAAAAAACAGAGAAAGTAAGTCGGGCTGAGCTGCGGTGCTTGCATCTGAGGGTGCTTGCTTATAGGGCCTGATAACCTGAGTTCAATTCCCAGTACCCACATAAACTGAGATGTATGTAGTGGAGCTTGCATCTGGAGTTCATTTGTAGTGGCAAGAGGCCCTGGCATACCCATTTTCTCTCCTCTCTTTCTCTGTGTTTGCAAATAAATAAATATATATATATATATATATAAAGGTTGCCAGGCGTGGTGGCTCACACCTTTAATCCCAGCACTCGGGAGGTAGAGGTAGGAGGATCCTCATGAGTTCAAGGCCACCCTGAGCCTACATAGTGAATTCCAGGTCAGCCTGGGCTAGAGTGAAACCCTACCCTGAAAAACCAAAAAAAAAGAAAAGAAAGAAAGAAAAGAAAACTTGGCATGGTGGCACATCACTTTTTAATCCCAGCATTTGGGAGGCAGAGGTAGGAGGACTGCTGTGTGTTTGAGGCCACTTTAGGACTACATAGTGAATTCCAAGCCATCTTAGACTAGAGCAAGACCCTACCTCAAAAAAAAAAAAAGAACATGACAGACCTGAATGCAGATGTTGCGCCCCAATGTGGTGTCGGATTTTAAGGTTACTTTTCTTCCTAGGTCTTTGTATGGTCTAAAGCTCTCAGGGGAGAGAGTGAGGGAGAAGGAGAGAAGAGAGAGAGATGAGATTGATTTATTTTAAGTGAGACACCCTGTTTCAGTAATTAAAAAAGAGGACAAGGGAGGAAGACAACCACACACATGTGCATTCACACATGCAAGTATGCAGAGGCTCTTGCACACACATCACACACACAAAATAAAAAATGCTCAAGCCAGGCGTGGCGGCGCACGCCTTTAATTCCAGCACTGGGGAGGCAGAGGTAGGAGGATCGCTGTGAGTTCAAGGCCACCTGAGACTACATAGTAAATTTCAGGTCAGCCTGAGCTACAGTGAGACCCTACCTCGAAAAACCTAAATAAATAAATATAAAATAAAATAAAAAGGGCTGAGAAGATAGCTTAGCAGTTAATGTGCTTGCCTGTAAAGCCTGAGAATTCATGTTTAAATCTCCAGGTCCCACATGGCCAGATGCACAGTGATGCAAGCATGCAATGTTTCACATGTGCACAACGGGGCGCATGCATCTGAAGTTTGTTCACAGCAGGCTGAAGGTCCTGGCACACCCATTCTCTCTCTCAAAAATAAAATTTAAGCTGGGCATGGTGGCACACACCTTTAATCTCAACACTTGGGAGGCAGAGGTAGGAGGTACGCCATGAGTTTGAGGCCACTCTGAGACTACATAGTGAATTCCAGGTCAGTCTGGGCAGGAGTGAGACCTTACCTCGAAAAACCAATAAATAAATAAATAAAATAATTTTTAAAAGGAATTTAGGGCTGGAGAAATGGCTTAATGGTTAAGACACTTGCCTGTGAAGCCCAAGGACCCAGGTTCGATTCACCAGTACCCATGTAAACCAGATGCACATAGTGATGCATGCATCTAGAATTAGTTTGTAGCAGCTAGAGGCCCTGGGACACCCATTCTTTCTCTCGCTCTCTCTATCTGCCTCTCACTCTTTCTTTCTCTCTAACAAATAAATATGTAAAATTAAAAAAAAATTTAGAGCTGGGAGTGATGGCACATGCAGAGGTAGGAGGACTGCTGTGAGTTCAAGGCCAGCCTGGAACTACACAGTGAGTGCCAGGTCAGCCTGAGCTAGAGTGAGACCCCACCTCAAAAAAGCCAAAAACAAGTTGTCTTTATATTTATTTGAGAGAAAGAGGGAGGGAGGGAGGAAGGGAGGGAGAGAGAGAGAGAGAGAGAATGGGTGCACCAGGGCCTCCAACCACTGCAAATGAACTCCAGACACATGCACTGCCTTGTACATCTGGCTTACTTGGTTCCTGGGGAATTGAACTTAGGTCTTTTGGCTTTGCAGGCAAATGCCTTAACCACTAAGCAATCTCTCCAGCCCCCTCCCTCCAATTTTTTATTGTTTTTTTTTTTTTGTATTTTAAATTTTATTTATTTATTTATTTATTTGAGAGTGACAGACACAGAGAGAAAGACAGATAGAGGAAGAGAGAGAGAATGGGCGCGCCAGGGCTTCCAGCCTCTGCAAACGAACTCCAGACGCGTGCGCCCCCTTGTGCATCTGGCTAACGTGGGACCTGGGGAACCGAGCCTTGAACCAGGGTCCTTAGGCTTCACAGGCAAGCGTTTAACCGCCAAGCCATCTCTCCAGCCCACCCTCCAATTTTTTAAATTTAGAATTATATTCTTTGTTTTGAGACAGGGTCTCTTGTAGCTCAGGCTGGCTTTGAATTTACTATGTAGTTGAGGCCCTGCTGGCAAGATTCATTTTGGTTCATGATTTCAGGTTTCAGTCCATGCTGGGCTGTCTGCTTTGCTACGGGCCTGAGATGAGGCTGAACATGATGGTAGAAGGCATGTGGTAGAATAAAGCATGTTCACCTCATAGCAGACAGGTAGGGGAGACAAAGATCTCAGTGACTTGCTTCCTCCAGCTAGGTTCCAGCTAATGTTTCCAGACTCTCCCAAACAACACCCTCAGCCAGGGATGAGTCTATAGCAGAGATTTCCTATTCAAGCCACAACACTCCCTCTTGCCATGAACCAGGGCCCAAAGACACTGAGGACCCTCAAAAGTAATTCCTCCTGAGGTGAGTTTGGTGGTGAATGCCTACAGTCCTCGCACTTGAGAGGCTGAGGCAGGAGGATCACAAAGTCAAAGCCACCTTTGACTATGCATGTGGTAGAACACTGTGTCAAAAAATAGAAGTGGGGGGCTGGAGAGATGGCTTAGCAGTTAAGCACTTGCCTGTGAAGCCTAAGGACCCCAGTTCGAGGCTCGGTTCCCCAGGTCCCACGTTAGCCAGATGCACAGGGGGTGCACGCGTCTGGAGTTCGTTTGCAGAGGCTGGAAGCCCTGGCGCGCCCATTCTCTCTCTCTCCCTCTATCTGTCTTTCTCTCTGTGTCTGTTGCTCTCAAATAAATAAATAATTTAAAAAAATTAAAAAAAAATAGAAGTGGGGCTGCCGGGCGTGGTGGCGCACGCCTTTAATCCCAGCACTTGGGAGGCAGAGGTAGGAGGATCGTCGTGAGTTCGAGGCCACCCTGAGACTACATAGTCAATTCCAGGTCAGCCTGGGCTAGAGTGAGACCCTACCTCAAAAAACACACACACACACAAAAAAAAAAAAAAAAAATAGAAGCGGGGCTAGAGAAATGGCTTAGCAGTTAAGGCGCTTGCCTACAAAGCCTAAGGTCCCAGGTTTGATTCCCCAGTATCCACAAAAGCCAGATGCATATGGTGGTTCATACATCTAGAGTTTGTTTGCAGTAGCTAGAGGCCCTGTCACTCCCATTCTCTTTGCCTCTCTATCTGCCTCTTTCTCTCTCAGATAAATAAAATATTTGAAAAAAATAAGTAAGAGGCTGGACCCCAACAATACACTGCCTCCAGGAGGCATTAATTCCCAAATCTTCATCAGCTGGGAACCTAACATTCAGAACATTTAAGTTTATGGAGAACATCTGAATTAAACTACCACACCAACTAAAGCCATATGCACAAGGTAGCACATGCATGTGGAGTTCATTTGCAGTAGCTACAGCTCCTGGCATGCTCTCTCTCTCAAATAATAAATAAAATATTAAAAAGACAAAGCCGGGCATGGTGGCACACGCCTTTAATCCTAGCACTCGGGAGGCAGAGGTAGGAGGATCGCTGTGAGTTCGAGGCCACCCTGAGACTCCATAGTGAATTCCAGGTCAGCCTGGGCCAGAGTGAGACCCCCACCTCGAAAAACCAAAAGAACCCCCCCAAAAAAGTCTGTAAAAATTTTTATGAAATAAAAGTGGGAGCTGGGCATGGTGGTGCATGCCTTTAATCCCAGCACTCGGGAGGCAGAGGTAGGAGGATTGCCATGAGTTCGAGGCCACTGTGAGACTACATAGTGAATGCCAGCTCAGCCTGCGCTACAGCAAGATCCTACCTATAAAAAATAAAATAAAGGCAGGGCATGATGGCACACACCTTTAATCCCAGCACTTGCGTGGCAGAAGTAGGAGGATTGCTGTGAGTTTGAGGTCACCCTGAAAATACAGAGTGAACTCTAGGTCAGCCTGGGGTAGAGTGAGACCCTACCTTGAAAAACAAAACAACAAAAAGAAATAAAAATATAATAAATAATAAAATAAGAGCTGGGTATGGTGGTGCATGCCTTTAATTACATCACTTGGGAGGCAGATGTAGGAGGATCACCATGAATTCAAGGCCACCCTGAGACTACATAGTGAATTCCAGGTTAGCCTGGGGTAGAATGAGACTCTACCTTATAAAGCCAAAAATTATAAAATAAAATAAGTGAGGACCTGGGAAAATGACTCAGTAAGTAAATCATTTGCTACACAAGTAAAGAGACCTGAGCTTGGATCCCCAGCACCCAGATAAACTGCCAGATGCCATGGTACACCCTATAATTCCAGTGCTGGAGAAGCAGAGACAGGGAGATGGAAGATCCTTGGGGGCTGCTGCTAGCTTGTCTAGCAGAATTGGGATTGGTGAGCTCTGGGTTCAGTGAGAGACCCTGCCTCCAAAATAAGATGGAAAGCAATTGAGAAAGACACCCAGTGCTAACCTCTGGCCTTCATAAGAGCACACACATGCATCCACATGCACACACACATGCATAAAAAAGTTACTCTACCAGAATATATTTTCATCCTATTCGACCCCAAACCCAGCTGCCTGGCACCCTATTGCTTGAAACAAGGAACTACACTTATTTATTTATTTTGGTTTTTCGAGGTAGGGTCTCACTCTAGCTCAGGCTGACCTGGAATTCACTATGGAGTCTCAGGGTGGCCTCGAACTCATGAGGATCCACCTACCTCTGCCTCCCGAGTGTTGGGATTAAAGGTGTGCACCACCACACCCAGCTGAAATAATGAGCTATATTTAACACTGAAGCCCAAGAGCAGGAACTGGGTCATTTATCATCTGGCAAGACTATTGGAAATTTAACTCAGAAAGACCCACAATGTGGGAACATGAAAGCAGAGACTCTGGATTAGCTGGGATGTATCATGTACTTGCTGGGTGATCTTGGACAAGCCCCTGAGAATCATTAAGTTCAGTTTGCTCATCTGCAAAATGGCATCACATCTGCTATTGCACAAGGTTGTAACAATGAATAACTTTCATGTGTGACCACGCTTTGTGAGCTCTATGAAAAGGGCAGCTATTATTCACGGCTGGGACCCCAAGATGGTGAGTTTGAGGTTGCTTGATCCACTATTTAAGGGAGAACTCCTTAAGGTCCTTAGTATTGCACAAGGTCACGTACCTTGTGCCTGGCCTTCCCCTACTGCCTGAGATCTGTGATGACATCCACATTTGATCAGTGCTTCCCAGAAAGCCAAGCAGCCCACATGCACCTCAGCGGCACTTCCACAGAAGTGGCACCCAGACCTGAGAGAGTGCTGGCTTGGGGCCAGGGGCCATACGCACTTCAAAAGGAAGAAGTGGCTGGCCTGTAAGGCTGTTCTTTAGGATGGCTGAATAACCTTTGATCTGCCCTGAGAGGAATGTGGGCATCTGGCGGTGGCTTATAGGCCAGCCTTTGATTTGGCTGCAGTACAGATCTCCTTCGGTGATTCCCATGGAATTACGTAGACCTCAACCAGGCCCCAGACACCTTGGCAATTTGCTGTCCTCCTGCTACACTGTGGCCTGTTTGTCTAGAGCAGGCTTATTCCCAGCAAGGGCATGTGTCACATACTCTCCTCTCCACTTGCTTTGCCCTTTCCTGGCCTGCAGTCACGTGAGTAAGGGTAATGGGTGCCAGGGCTGGCCTTGGCGCCCTGCTCCACCATCTTTCCCAGATAAAACTTCCATAAGGCAGCCCTTTCTTCCCTAAGGTGCAGCCCCAGTCTACTCCCTTATGATTCCCACCAGGAGCACCTGTCGGGTGTATAGTTACCTCCTGGCCATGTTTAATTCATGGCTGGGGGTTGGGATGAACTTCACAAGAAAGGAAAGAACTCCCTTGGGTTCTTGCCCAGTTCCCGCTGACCCCACAGAACCTACAGCCAAGGCCTTCTCCCCAGGACTGAGGCTGGGGAGTAGGAGCTGCCCTTGGGCTTAGAAAACACTGTCCCAGCCAGGGTACAGTCATTGCTTACTAATCCGCAGCCCTGGAATGTCTGTGGGCCAATCAGCGGGGTCTCTAGTGGCTCCCCAAGGGTGCTAATAATCCTACAATGATTAGCAGGGGCCACGGGGTCAGTGCACACTGCTCTGCCTGCTGTTGGTGGGTCAGGCTGGCCAGACTCAGAAGTCAGAGTACAGAGAAAATCTAAGAGAGCTATATGTCTCTTTTCAAGCCAACGCCACCAAGGGGAGGATCTCTGGACACACTGATTACTTACCAGCCTCTTCCTTTTGTCTGGCAGCCAAGCCGGACTCCTTGGGATTATGAATAGCTTCGTCCAGCCTGGGAAACTAGCTGGAAGGCTGCTTAAGGCCGTGCCTGCAGCACTGGACAGGCCCATGCTGCAGCCAGAGCCCTCTGTCTGGCTGGGAGGCCAGCGCCACCGGCCTGGTCTCCTGCTTGCGCTTCTGGCTCTCCTTGGCATTGCCTGGGCAGAGGTGCAGCCACTCCAGGTGCCTGAGCAGGCTCCAACACCCCAAGGTAAGGGACACCTGGGCCAAGACAGAGGTGAGGTGACATGATAAGCCTGCAGAGGGGTACCAAAGGACTTCTGGGAAGCAGGTCCCAGGCCTGAGCCCTGGGTTGTGTTGATGTAATGTGATGAGGGGTCCCCCAGGACCATCCAGGGGATATTGTGGAGGAATGCTGAGACTGGTGAGGAAGAGGGATAAAGGGGATGGGTCTTGGGGCGGGGTGAAGAAAGAATCCTGGCTGCAACATTTAGCCTCAGAAGAGGTAACATGGCAGAGAGGAACCCCAGACAAGGGTGCTTCCAGCCAAGGTGTGGGTCCCTCGTTTCCTCCAACATCCCTCCCCCCGCCCCCCAATGCTCCAACAGTCAGCTACAGCACTGCTTTCTGTCTGGTCTCGCTCCACCTCCACCCCTATCTTCATCCCCTTTTCTGCCTCCACCCGTGTGCCGAACACCCTCCTGTACATCTCAGGTCTATATCCTTAGGGTGGGGTAGCACTGTCACCAGGCCATGGGGATATCCCAGCTCCCACTGCCCTGTGGCCCGACCTTCTCTCCTGGCTCTCAGCCCTGAGCAGGAAGGAGAGTTTCTTGGTGCTTTCCCTGCACAACCGCCTGCGCAGCCAGGTCCAGCCCCCCGCCGCCAACATGCGGAGAATGGTGAGTATTGCTTTCCAATCCCAACGCTATCAGAGGGTAGCTACGGGGACCCTGTCAGTCTCAAGTAGGATTCAGGAGGCCTCCTTCTACCTGGGGAACCATGGTCCTGGCTACTGGGGGAAGGGTGAGGGTTAGGGTGTGAATGTGTGTGTGGTTTTCTCCCTTTGCAAGGAGGGCCTCGGTGTAGGAGGTCAGGCCCCTCAGGGCTTCACCCTGGCCTCAAAGTGGTCCTTGGGCCAGCCCTGGCATCCTGTTGCCACGGAGACCCAGAAATATGGAAGCCGGGATCCCATCGTCCAGGGAAGAATAGCTGTACAAAGGAGTCCAGCAGAAAGGAAGAGGTGGGGAACAGGGAGGGAGAAGAGTCTCCATGGGCTGCAGAGGGGCTTGTGTGGGACAGCATCTGTCTGGGCAACTATGGGGGGGGGCACTCCTGAGTTCCAGCTCATTCACTTACTGAGCCAGGGCCGAGGGTAGGATTTCCCACGGGCCAGAGCTGCGGTGTTGGAGCTCAGAAATCAGTCCTGGCCCATGAATCGGGCCAGGGAGCCAGGGAGAGATGGGTAGGGGCAGCAGGCAGGGTTCCCCATGGCTGCCTCCCATAAACTCCTCTGAGGCTGGCAGCCATAGTGGGTGGCGACCTTGAGAACTCTGGGGTCAGTTTCCCAGGAGATGGGGGAAGGGCAAGTGGGGTCTGCCTTCCTCCCCTTTCCTTGCCTCCTGTGGCTCTGTGACTCCCTGGGCCCAGGTCCTAGGCAGCCAAGGTGCTTCTAGCTGTAATGCTTGGTAGTAAGTGTTACTGGCCCAGGACCCTGACACAGCAGACAGGGCTTGGAAAATCACATTTGGCCAGGTGAGAGCAGCAGAGCTCTTCTGACCACAGCCAGCGCCAGCTTCCCCTAAAGGAAAATACAAAACCCCTCCGCAAAGCTGGGCTCTGCCCACGCTCACTTTACTGGGTGGGGAACATGACGGCAGAAGTCCAGCCCAATGCCTGTTCCCTGAGTAGGGTCTAAGCATGTCTGTGCAAGACTCAGCAAGATGGAGGCTCAGTCCTGGTCAGAGCCCGATTCTGGGAAACACCTGTCTTTTCCTGCCCACCTGGTAGGGCTCGCAGGGCTTGGCCTGACCCCCTGTTCCTGCGCAGCGAGGGGAAGTGTTGGGCAGCTAAGCAGAACCCCTTGACCATGGCTGCCTGCTCAGTGTGAACTGGCACCCCCACGTACTCAGGCAGTGTGGAGTGGACACATTTCCCATGGCCTCTTCCTTAACCCAAAGGCTGCCTGAGCATAACTTTGTTTATGCCACTCCCAGGACTGGAGCGAGAGCCTGGCCCGACTAGCTGAAGCCAGGGCAGCTCTCTGTGGCACTCCTGCCCAAAGCCTGGCACCTGTTCCACGGACCATCTCACAGGTGGGCTGGAATGTGCAGCTACTCCCCATGGGTTTGGCGTCCTTTGTTGAAGTGGTCAGCCTCTGGTTTGCAGAGGGGCAGCGATACAGTCACGCAGATGCTGAGTGTGCCTATAATGCCACCTGCACCCACTACACACAGGTGAGTGTGTCTCAGGTGAGGCCAAAGTATGGGCTGCCAGGGTTGTTGCAGTCAGATTTGCATTGCTGGCAGAAAACACCCGACCAAGAACAGCTTGTAGGAAAAAAAAAAAAAAAAAAAAAAAAAGGTTTATTTGGCTTACAGACTCAAGGGGAACCTCTGTGATGGCAGGGGAGAACAATGACATGAGCAGAGGGTGGACACCACCTCCTGGCCAACATCAGATGGACAACAGCCACAACAGAGTGTGTCAAACACTGGCAAGAGGAAGCTGGCTATAGCACCCATAAGCCTGCCCCCAACAATACACTGTCTCCAGTGTAGGCGTTAATTCCCAGATTGCCAAAAGCTGGGACCCTAGCATTCAGAATAGCTAAATTTATGGGGTCACCTAAATCAAACCACCACAAGGATAATCTCAGAAGGTTATGTATTTTCTCCTAAATACTCAGATTATTTTTTCCAACTTCTTTCTTTTTCTCTCTCTTTCTTCCCTCCTTCCTTCCTTCCTTTGTTTCTTTCTCTCTCTCTCTCTCTCTCTCTCTCTCTCTCTCTCTCCTTCTTTCTTTCTTTCTTTCTTTCAATTTTAATGAGGTGGGGGTCTCAATCTAGCCCAGGCTGACTTGGAGCTCACTCAGTAGTCCTAGGTTGGTTTCGAACTCACAGCCATCCTCCTACCTCTGCCTTCCAGTGCTGAGATTAAAGGTATGTGCCACCATGTCCAGCAGTTTTCTTGTTTTTTCAACTTCTGTTTGTGTGTGTATGTGTGTGGGTGTGGGTGTGTTTGAGGCAGGATCTCACTCTGCAGCCCAAGCTGGCCTAACTCAGGGAGATCCTCCTGCTTCAGTGTCTCCAGGGCTGGGATTACAGGCATCTGCCACCACATCTGGTTTCCCTCTGAATTTATTTAGCTGTATGCCATAAAAGTTTGATGTCATTGTTACTTTGTGCTGTATGTGTGTGTGTTAGTGTATGCACATGTATGTGCAGATGTATGCATGTGGAAGCCGGAGGAAAGCACCAGCTGTTCACTACTGCTTTTCTACCTTATTTCCCTGAGAAAGAGTCTCTCATTGAACTTGGCGCTTCTCATGTTTTGGTTTGATTGGCTAACCATGTGTGGCCACGTGGGCTTTTTATGTAGGCACTGGGGATGAAACTCAGGTCTTTATATTCAGACCTTTTTATTTATTTATTTATTTATTTATTTATTTATTTATTTATTTATGAGAAAGAGGCAGAGAAAGAGAGAGAATGAGCGCACCAGGGCTTCCAGCTGCTGCAAACTCCAGATGCACATGCCATGTTGTGCATCTGGTTTATGTGGGTCCTGGGGAATCAAACCTGGGTCCTTTGGCTTTGCAGGAAACTGCCTTAACCACTAAGCCATCTTTACAGCACTGTTTTTTCCCTCTTTCTTTCTTTCTTTCTTTCTTTTTTTTTTTTTTTTGAGGTAGGGTTTCACTTTAGTCCAGGCTCACCTAGAATTCACTATGTAGTCTCAGGATGGCCTTGAACTCACAGTGACCCTCCTACCTCTGCCTCCTGGGTGCTGGGATTAAAAGCATGCACCACCATGCCTGGCTAATTTTTCAAGTCTTTACGTGTGTGAATTTGAGCATGCACATGCCAAAGCACTCATTTGGAAGTTAAAAGATACTTTCAGGTAGTCAGGCCTCACTTTCTACCTTGCTTGAGGCAGGATCTCTCTGCTGTTTGCCACTGCTCTGTACACTAGGCTAGCTGGCTATGAGCTTCTGGTGAATCTCCAGTCTCTGTCTTCCATGTTACTGTAGGGATTGCAGATACTCACAGGGCTGTGTCCAGTTTTCCATGGGCTCTTGGGATCTCAGCTGAAGTCACATTTACTCAACAGGCACTTTTACCCACTGAACCATCTCCCCACACTTTGTTTTGATTTTTATTTGTTTATTTTGATCTTTTGAGGTAGAGATGACCTGGAATTTGTCTCAGGCTGCCCTTGAACTCACAGTGATCCTCCTACCTTAGCTTCCCAAATGCTGGGATTAAAGGTGTGCACCACCATGCCTGGCCATTTTTATTTCTTTTTGTTGTGTATAAATGTGTGCTCATGTATGTGCAGGTGCAAGTAATTTTGCATAATGTGGAGGCCAAAGGACAACTTTGAATGTCACTCCTTTTTTTTGGTTTTTCAAGGCAGAGTCTCGCTGTAGCCCAGGCTGACCTGGAATTCACTATGTAGTCTCAGGGTGGCCTCAAACTCATGGTGATCCTCCTACCTCTGCCTCCCAAGTGTTGGGATTAAAGGTGCCACCACACCCAGCTCTTTCTCCTTTTTTTTTTTTAATGCAATACTGTTTATTTAATTTCAAAAACATCTCAGCAGGGCTGGAGAGATGGCTTAGTGATTAACGCACTTACCTGCAAAGCCTAAGGACCCATTTTTGATTCCCCAGGACCCAAGTAAAGCCTGATGCACAAGGTGGAACATACATGTGGACTTCATTTGTAGCAGATGGAGGCCCTGGCATGTCCATCCTCTCTCTCTTTCTCTCTTTCATCTATCTATTTGCCTCCCCCCTCTCTCTCTCTCTCAAATAAGTAAATTAAAAAGTCTCAGGGTTGGAGATTAGCAGTTAAGACACTTGCCTATGAAGTTTAAAGACCCATGTTTGACTCTTCAGATCCCACATAAGCCAGACACACAAGGTGGTGCATACACCTGGAGTTTGATAACAGTGCTGGAGGTCCTGGCATGCCAGTGCTCTCTCACACTCTCACACTCGCTGTCTTGCATAAAAAAAAAAAAAAAAGTCAGTTTGTTGGGCTTGCCTCAAAAAAAATAAATAAACAACTCAGCATTGTGACCTTACAAAAAAATAACAAAAAGTTGCAAATTGTGTTTAAGTACAGAGGGGCCTTGAACTTTCATTGATGCAGTAGTTCTTTTGCTTTGTTGATAAAGACAAGTTCTAGTTTAGAAACAAAGTTTGAAAATGTACTGCACTTAAAACTCCAAACACTTTTTCTCATGCCAGTAGACCCCACCCACTATCCCACAACTAAGAATATCAGCAGAATGCTAAGTCACTATATACAAAGACAAGACAACCTGAAGCTAAATGATGCTCACCGCAGTATCAACAGGTCCAGCCTCACAGTGCATGCCCTGAGCTACAAGCTCCTCCAAAAGGCACCTTTCCCACCCCACCCATTCTCCACACCATGCAAGGTGCATCATGAGTTCGTCTCAGTTGTTTGTCCCCTTTGCAAACTATAGATATGTACAGCTGACAGCTCAGAATTTCTAGAAAACAACCAAATAGCTAACCTTACAAGCTGAAAGCAAAATGCCAGCAATATCCCCAAACACCTTGTTACACCAACAGCAAAGTGCACAGAGTGAGGAGAACATGAGAGCACCCTTTCATTTTAAAAAATGCTTGGAGGGCCGGGTGTGGTGGCACAGCCTTTAATCCCAGCACTCAGGAGGCAGAGATAGGAGGATTACTGTGAATTCAGGGCCACCCTGAGACTACATAGTGAACTCCAGGTCAGCCTGGACTAGAGTAAAACCCTACCTCAAAAAAAAGAAAGAAAAAGAAAAAGAAAAAGAAAAAGAAAGAAAGAAAAGAAAGAAAGAAAGAAAGAAAGAAAGAAAGAAAGAAAGAAAGAAAAAGAAATAGGGCTGGGGAAATGGCTTAGTGGTTAAAATGTTTGCCTGCGAAGCTTAAGGACCCTCGTTCGATTCCTCAGGACCCACGTAACCCAGACACACAAAGGGTTGTAAGTGTCTGGAGTTTTGTTTGCAGTGGCTGTAAACCCTGATGTGCCCATTCTCTCTTTCTCTCTGCCTCTTCCTCTCTCTCAAATAATAAATAATATAAAAAAAGAAAATTTATTTTAAAAAAGAGCCAGGCGTGGTGGCACATGCCTTTAATCCCAGCACTGGGGAAAAAAATTGCTAGGAAATATGTACAACTTTGATACAGTTTCAGGGTGCTTCAAACACCCATGGGCCACTTCATGTAAATCATTGACACTGAGAGACTACAATGTGATCATGATCAAGTTTTGTAATTAAACCTAATGAGGGAATGGAGGGATGGCTTAGCGGTTAAGGCGTTTGCCTGCAAAGCCAAAGGACCCAGGTTCGGTTCCCCAGAACCCACTTTGGCCAAATGCACAAGGGGGCTCACGCATCTGGAGTTTCTTTGCAGTTCCTGGAAGCTCTGACACGCCCATTCTCTCTCTCTCTCTCTCTCTCTCTCTCTCTCTCTCTCTCTCCCCCCCTCTTTCTCTGCCAAATAAATAAATAAATAGATAAATAAATAAATAAAATCTAATGAGGGCCATAGACATGGCTCCAATGTGCGATATGTCAATCATGGTGCTCCCTACTCTGAGGTATTCACAAGGAGACAGATAAACTCACTCTTTGTCTTCCTCTTCCACCTTTTTCCGGGCAACTTTGGTGAGACCCTTGGGCCATCAAACTTCCCTTTGGACTTAACAGTCTTCTCGTACTTCTGCTGTAGTTTGGCTGCCTCGGGGCTGGCTGTATGGCTGCTTCTCGCTGTCACTTAAGCTATTCCACATCTCACCCAGCTTCTTGGCCATATCTCCAATAGAGATGCCAGGGTTTGTGGATTTGATCTTGGGATGGAATTCTGAGCAGAATAGGAAAAATCCAGGTGGTCTTTTTGGGGCACTGGGGTCCTTTTTCTCTTTGCTTCCTTTAGCTGGTCCATAATCTTTCATTTCCCGATCATAGCACACTTTATCCGCCTTCGCCATTTCATCAAACTTGGATTTCTCCTTGCTTGACATTGCCTTCCACCTTTCAGAGCACTTTTTGGAAAATTCTGCAAAATTGACAGAACCTCTGGGTTTTTCTTCTCTACAAGTCTGCACAAAGAAGGCATAGGCAGACACATTGGAATCTTGGGTCACCTTTAGCCATCCTGACTGTACTGTTTGCTAGTCTGGGCAGCGTAGGGCACAACATGCAGCAGCTCAGAACTCCTAGCCTTCATGACAGCCACCTTCTCTTTTTTCATATATATATATATTTTTAAATTATTTATTTATTTATTTATTTATTTATTTATTTATTTATTTATTTATTTATTTATTTATTTGAAAGCGACAGACACAGAAAGACAGATAGAGGGAGAGAGAGAGAATGGGTGCGCCAGGGCCTCCAGCCTCTGCAAACGAACTCCAGACGCGTGCGCCCCCTTGTGTATCTGGCTAACGTGGGACCTGGGGAACCGAGCCTCGAACTGGGGTCCTTAGGCTTCACAGGCAAGCGCTTAACCGCTAAGCCATCTCTCCAGCCCTCTTTTTTCATATATTTTATTTATTGCTACTATTATTATTATTATTTGGTTTTTCGAGGTAGGGTCTCACTCTGGTCCAGGCTGACCTGGAATTAACTATGTAGTCTCAGGGTGGCCTCGAACTCATGGTTGTCCTCCTACCTCTGCCTCCTGAGTGCTGGGATTAAAGGCGTGCGCCACCCCTCCCGGTTTATATTTTATTTTTTTTGAGACAATCCCAACAGACTGGTCTTTCTTTTTCTTTCCTTTTTTTTATTGACAAGTACCATAATTGTAAACAATATCCCATGGTAATTCCCTCTTTCTAAAAATTATTTTATTATTTTGTGAAAGAGAGAAAATGGGCGTGCCAGGGTCTTCAGCTGCTATGAACAAACGCCAGATGCGTGCGCCACCTTGTGGTGCATCTGCAACATTGCATGCTTGCGTCACTGCCTGGGGCTACTTGAGATCTGGAGATTCAAAGTTCTTAGGCTTCGCAGGCAAGTGCCTTTAAAAAAATTATTTTTATTTATTTATTTGCTTGACAGAGAAAGAGGGAGAGAAAGAAAATGGGCGCGCCAGGGCCTCCACTGCAAATGAACTCCAGACATGAGCGCCCCCTTGTGCAGCTGGCTAACTGGGTCCTGAGGAATGGAGCCTGGGTCCTTTGGCTTTGCAGACAAACGACTTAATCGCTAAGCCATCCTTCCAGCCCCCCTTCTTCTATGAGACAGTGAGCGAGAGAAAGAAATGGCATGCCAGGGCCTCCAACCACTGTAATTGAATTCCAAGTGCACCACCTTGTGTGCATGTGAGACCTTGCGCATGCGTCCCCTTGTGAGTCTGGCTTATGTGGGATCTGGGGAGTCGAACATGGGTCCTTAGGCTTTGCAGGCAAGTGCCTTAACTGAGAAGCCATCTCTTTGTCCCTATTATTTATTTATTTAATTATTTATTGTTTGGTTTTGCGAGGTAGGGTCTCACTCTGGCCCAGACTGACCTTGAATTAACTATGTAGTCTCAGGGTGGCCTCGAACTCATGGCACCAAGACATTGAAAACAAACTCCAGATGCATGTGCCATCATGTACATCTGGTTTACATTAGATTCTGGGGAGTTAAACCTGGGTTCTTAGGCTCCGCAAGCAAGCACCTTAACTGCTAAGCTATCTCTCCTACCCCTCTTTCTCCTTTTTTTTTTTTGTTTTGCTTATTTATTTACTTATTTATTTATGGTTGTTCTATATCTTTTTTTTTATTTTTTGAGAGAGAGAGAATGGGAGCACCAGGGCCTTCAGCCGCTGTGAATGAACTCCAGACACCTGTGTCTCCTTGTGCACATGTGCAACATTGTGCCCTTGCATCACTACATCTGGCTACGTGGGACCTGGAGATTCATACATGAGTTCTTAGGCTTTGCAGACAAGTGCCTTAATGTCTCAGCCATCTCTCCAACCCTATTTTTGGTCTTTTGAAGCAGGGTCTCACTCTAGCCCAGGCTGACCTGGAACTCACTCTGTAGCTCAGGCTGATCTCAAACTCATGGTAATCCTCCTACCTGAACCTCTTCAGTACTGGGTTTAAAAACATGAGCCACCACTCTCAGCTGCTGTCTGCCTACATTTTCTGATAACAATTTCTTGCTTCCCTAGAACTCACCAATTAACTAGACTGGCTGGCCAAGAAACCCTCAAGATCCACCTGTCTCTGCCTTCCCAGTGCTGGGATTACAAATTTGTGCTATCACATGTGGCAAGCACTTTGCTGATTGAACTATTATTTGTCATTTTTAGTGGCAACTGAAGAGCCTGGGCTTAACCATTTATACTATTTCAAGTGGTCATTGATTTTAAGACTTTTTAGATCTAAGTTTAAAAAACCCATATCCAAAAATCAGAGTGTGGTGGCACACAGCCTTCAATCCCAGCACTCGGGAGCAGAGGTAGGAGAATAGTTGGGAGTTCCAGGTCAGCTTGGGCTAGAGTGAGACCCTGCCTCCAAAAGAAAACAAAAAAAAAAAGTATGGGGCTGGAGAGATGGCTTAGCGGTTAAGGCATATGCCTGTGAAAGCGAAGGATCCAGGTTCAATTCTCCAGGTCCCACATAAACCAGATGCACAAGGTGGCAATGCATCTGGAGTTCATTTGCAGTGGCTGGAGGCCCTGTTGTGCCCATTCACTTTCTCTCCCCTCCCACCATCTCTAATAAATAAATAATCCTTTTTTAAAAAAAGTATTATGGTGACACATGTCTCTGGAGTTTGTTTGCAGTGGCAAGAGACCCTGAAATGCTCACACACATGAACACATGTGCACACACACAAATGCATGTAAATAAATATATACTTATATTTATTTATTTTAGAGACAGAAGGAGAGAGATAGAATTGGCATGCCAGGGCCTCAGCCACTGCAATTGAACTTCAGATGCCTGCATCACCTAGTGGGCATGTACAACCTTATGCTTGCCTCACCCTTGAGTGTCTGGCTTACGTGGGATCTGGAGAGTCAAACATGGGTCCTTAGGCTTCACAGGCAAGTGCCTTAACCGCTAAGCCATCTCTCCAGCCCATAAACAGCTTTTTAAAAAGATAGTTAGGGCTGGAGAGATGGCGTAGTGGGTAAAGATGCTTGCCTGCAAATCCCAAGGACCCAGGTTTGATTCCACAATACCCATATAAAGCCAGATGCACAGGGTGGTGCATGCATCTGGAGTTTGTTTGCAGTGGGTGGAGGCCCTGGCATGCGAATTCTCTCCATCTCTCTCTCTTTCTCTCTCAAATAAATAAATAAACTGGCCATGGTGGCTCACACCTTTAATCCCAGCATTTAGGAGGCAGAAGCAGGAGGATTGCCATGAGTTTGAGGCTACTCTGAGACAACATGGTGAATTGCAGGTCAGCCTGGGCTAGGGTGAGATCCTACCTTGAAAAAACAAAAATAAATAAATAAAATATTACACAAATACAAAGATAGCTATAGCCAGGCATGACGGCATATGCCTTTAATCCCAGCACTTGGAAGGCAGAGGCAGGAGGATCAACCATGGGTTTGAGGCCACCCTGAGAGTATAGTGAATTCCAGGTCAGCCTGGCCGCCTGGGGCGGGGGGGCTGGTGTAGGGAGAATTTAAGGGATGTACAATCGAACATGAGGCTGTTCATGTCAAAATCTTTTGCCGCTGTTGGCCACCTGCCCACAACCCCCTCCGTTCAGCAGCTCCTACTCTTCATCTTCCACTCCTCGTCTGCCTAGAAAGCTTCCCCACCATTCTAACGACCCTGCCTAGCCGGGCTGCCGCTCCTGAGGGCCCCAAGGGAGGTGCACGAGCTGTCTGCCTGGACAAAAGCCGAAGCTGCAGCCTCCTTCCCCAGATGTGCATTCCCTGTGCTGCGGGGCTCAACACTGAAGCGTTGGTAGCCTTGCGGGGCTTCTGAGCTGTTGTGTCCTCTGCAGCTCGCGTGGGCCACCTCCAGCCTCCTGGGCTGTGGGCGGCATCTGTGCTCTCTGGGCCAAGCAACCATGGAAGCCTTTGTCTGTGCCTACTCCCCTGGGTAAGTGCCCTCGCCCTGGGCTCGGAGGTGGCCCAAGGATAGGGGCGGGGGTTCCTTCACCCAAGGAGAAATGTGCACCCCGCCACTAGGAAGGCCTTTGCTCCCCCTGGTCTGCACCCTCGGTGGGAGGGGAAAGAGGAGGAAAGGGAGAGGAAGCAAAAGTTCTGGCCACGCTTGTCTTTTGGCTGCCCCTTCCTCTGGAAGCGTGACCCAGCTCTGGGAGAATTTGCTCAAGACTCTCGAAAAAGTCATCTTTTCCTTTCCTAGCAGATTCCCCTGCTGCTCCCAGCCTCCCTGGCTGGACTAGAGGTGCCAGAGGGGCACCAGGCAGCAAGGGCCCCCCTGTACCTTGCCCAAAGCCCCTTCCCTGCCCAAGGCCCCGCCCCAGCCTTGCCCCCTCTCCCCCCCCCCCATCCTGCTCAAAGCCAGGCTCTTACAGAACCCCGATGCCTGCTCTCACAGAGGCAACTGGGAGGTGAACGGGAAGACCATCGCCCCCTATAAGCAGGGTGCCTGGTGTTCGCTCTGCACAGCCAGAGTCTCGGGCTGCTTCAAGGCCTGGGACCATGCAGGGGGACTGTGCGGTGAGTAACGCTCGCTACCTGTCTCCCCCCGGAGCAGCAGGCACAGGAGGGCTCGGAATGGTCACCCTAGGGTGGGAGGGCAGCAGTATGAGGGGCTGTCCCAGATGCCCTGGCACCCAGGAAGAGAGCCTTTCTCAAAGTTCTTGCTTCGTGTGACTAGAGGTCCCCCGAAACCCATGTCGCGTGAGCTGCCGGAATCACGGATATCTCAATGTCAGCACCTGTCACTGCCACTGTCCCCCTGGCTACACAGGGAAATACTGTCAAGGTAAGGACCGAGCACCACTCTCAGGGGATGAGGAGCATCTGGGTGGGCACGCCCTTGTGCTTTGGTTTGTCCTGGGGCTGGTGCGGTGGAGGTGGCGGTTGGTGGTGGCTGCAGATTCAGAGTGTTCTGAGGGCGTCCCAAGCGGATTGGGTGCTGATCGTGACCTCAGTGGAGCTCCGCACTGTGTGTATTCGGTCCACAAGCACTCATCCAGCGCCAGCTGTGTGCCACACCTTGAGCTATGCAGAGACTCAAAATGCAAGTTGAGCATGGTGGCCACATGCCTATAATCCTAGCACTTGAGAGGCTGAGGCAGGAGAATTGCTGTGAGTTCTAGCTACAGTGAAGAACTGTCTTTAACTGTCTTTAAAAGCATGCAATGAGCCGGGTGTGGTGGCGCACACCTTTAATCCCAGCACCTGGGAGGCAGAGGTAGGAGGATCGTTGTGAGTTCGAGGCCACCCTGAGACTACATAGTGAATTCCAGGTCAGCCTGGGCTAGAGTGAGACCCTACCTCAAAAAAAAAAAAAAAAAAAAAGCATGCAATCAAGGCCAGGCGTGTTGGCGCAGGCCTTTAATCCCAGCACTCTGGAGGTGGAGGTAGGAGGATCGCCGTGAGTTCAAGGCCACCCTGAGACCACATAGTGAAATCCAGGTCAGCCTGGGCTAGAGTGAGGCTCTACCTCGAAAAACCACACAACAACAACAAAATAAATAAAATAAACATGCAATCAAAGCTGGGCATGGTGGCACAAGCCTTTAAATCCCAACACTCGGGGAGAATTGTTGTGAGTTCAAGGCCACCCTGAGACTAATAGTAAATTCCAGGTTAGCCTGAGCTAGAGTGAGACCCTACCTCGAAAAACTAACAACAACAACAACAACAAAAAAAAATTGCAATCAGATTTGCTTCCGCAGGCTGTGGAAAGGAATTAGGAAACAGATGGGGAATCTTGTTACAGTCTCTAGACCTTCCAAACCCCAATTTCTTTCTCTCTCTGCAATGGGAGTCCAGCCAAAGAAGCCAAGTGTGGGAGTACCTGGGAGCCCTCATGAGAGGGTGTTCTTGTGTGGCTGGCACCCCTAAGTGTTTGGTGTCTGTGGGGGCAGCGTCGGGTCCGAGTGGCTAGAGGCTGAGCACCCTGTCTGCCCTCCTGCCCTGTCCTGACAGTGCGGTGCAGCGTGCAGTGTGTGCATGGCAGGTTCCGGGAAGAGGAGTGCTCCTGTATCTGCGACGTAGGCTATGGAGGAGCCCGGTGTGCCAGTGAGTCCTGCCCCCGAGGCCCCTCCCAGCACCCCCTTCAGTGGGGAGCTGGGTCCTACTCTACCAGCTCCCAGCAGCCCAAGTGCACAGCTTTTTCCAACTCCTTATTTAGGGACATCAAATAGCTTGAGAATGGCCACTGTGGCAGTATTTTGTTTATATAATTTATTTAGTTGTGTGTGAGGGCACACAGGGTCTCTTGCTGTTGCAGACGAAGTCCAGATGCATGCACCACTCTGTGTCCAGCTTTATGTGAGTACTAGGGAATTGAACCCAGGCCTTCAGGCTTTGCAAGCAAGTGCCTTCAAACAGTGAGCCATCTCCCTAGCGCCACCACGGGGATAGTTACGTGACTGGATTTATACTAAACCTACAAACTATGGATCTTACTTATTTATTTGAGAGAGTGAGAGAAAGAGGCAGATAGAGAGAGAGAGAAGGGGTGTGTAAAAGGCTCTAGCTACTGCAAAGGAACTCCAGACACATGTGCCACCTTGTGTATCTGGCTTTATGTGGGTACTGGGAAATCAAGCTTGGGTCCTTAGGCTTTGCAGGCAAGCACCTTAACCACTGAGAAATCTCTCCAGCCCTGGATTTTTTTGTTTTGTTTTGTTTTTTTGGTTTTTTGAGGTAGGGTCTCACTCTGGTCCAGGCTGACCTGGAATTAACTATGTAGTCTCAGGGTGGCCTCGAACTCTCAGCGATCCTCCTACCTCTGCCTCCCAAGTGCTGGGATTAAAAGCGTGAGCCACCACGCCCAGCTTTTTTTTTTTTTTTTTTGAGGTAGGGTTTCACTCTAGCCCATACTGACCTGGAATTCACTATGTAGTCTCAGGATGGCCTCGAACTCATGGTGATCCTCCTAACTCTGCCTCTAGAGTGTTGGGATTAAAGGCGTGCACCACAACACCTGGCTTGTTTTTTTTTTTTTTGTTTGTTTGTTTGTTCTGTTTTTCTTCAAGGTAGGGTCTCGCTCTAGCCCAGGCTGACCTAAAGTTCACTATTTAGTCTTAGGGTAACCTCGAACTCATGGCAATCCTCCTACCTCTGCCTCCCAATGCTGTTTATTTTATTTTATTTTTGAGAGAGAGGGAAAGAAAGAACTCATTGTTACATACTTACCAGCACACTACTTACCTCCACCTACGTCCAGTTTGGAGCAGTTGACCAGAGGTTGGGGAACATTGAGTTTAGTCGTTGGCAGAATGGGAGAGGGCAAGGACTCTGTGGATTCTAAGGTCAGTACACTCAGACTCAGGCTCCCTCCCAACCTCCAACCAGCCAAGGTGCACTTTCCTTTCCACATCTGCGACCTGAGGATCGATGGAGACTGCTTCGCGGTGTCTTCGGAGGCAGATACCTACTATGGAGCCAAGATGAAATGTCAGGTGATGACTGACCCCTGCCTTCCAGAGACCACCCCCCCCCATGCCCCGTTCAAGGATTTCAAATGGAGTAAAAATGGCTCTGGACCAAGGGATAGTTCCTTCTTCTTCTACAATGGCCTCACTCTCCTCACTAGGATAGAGCAGGAGTCACAGGCTCAAGGCTCGTAGCAGCCAGAAGGCCACCTATAATGGAAAGTTCCCAGGGACAAGGCCCCACCCACCTCTCTCTAAACGGCTGACCTGACATAACAGCTGCCACTGCTGGCTTGTCGTGAAGGAATGCCAGGTCAGGGTGGCCAGGACTCAGGAAACCCAGGTTTTCCTTGGCACCTCTTGATTAATGTTGGTACTCAATCTGGATATATTTAAGACACTGAGCAATTGAGACAAAAACCCTTCCAAGAGCAGGACCCTGCCTGGGCCTGTGGGCTGCCAGTTGGACCCTTATGTAGACAGAAATGGGGAGCAGTAAGGGAGAGGAAAAGGACCCTCATTTTCAGAGGCCTGAGGTTGTTGGGGTTGTGTGTGTGTGTGTGGGGGGGGTAACAGCAGCCTGGCCAGCACATATATTTGGGATCCTGGCCATGGTGGAACAGCAGAAGGGACAGAAGGGACCGGCCTGAGCTCTGGAGGCTCCGCAGTGTGATGTGGGGTATGAGTTACAGGCAAAAGGTGGGGTGCTAGCCCAGATCGAGAGTCAGAAAGTGCAGGACATCCTCGCCTTCTACCTGGGCCGCCTGGAGACAACCAACGAAGTGACCGGCAGTGACTTTGAGACCAGAAACTTCTGGATTGGTGAGTGCCTGATGGTTGGAAGTATGATGAGTAGAGGAGCTTGACAGCCACACAGCCCCAGGAGACATAGGCTGTGACAGCCCTGAGCAAGCACTGGCGTGCAGCAAGTGTCTGGCGAGGCCCTGGAACATGGAAGGGCTAGCCTAGCCCCTTTTGTGGGAAGAGGGGTGAAGGTAGGAAAGGGGGTGGGGGCTGCTGGGGCTGCTTGGAAGTGTCGTTTAAGAACTGAGAGCCTCAGAGACACTAGGCAACAGGCTTCTGGGCTCAGTTCCTCCTCTTGGGGTCCTAGGCTCTCAGGCGGGAGAGTAACCTTAGCTATCCTGGCTCAGGGCTCACCTATAAGCCATCTAAGGACGCCTTCCGCTGGACTACTGGGGAACACCAGTCTTTCACCAGTTTTGCCTTTGGGCAGCCAGACAACCAGGGGTGAGTCTGGGGTGCCCATGTTCCTCTGGGCCTGCTTTCCACCTGGGTCTGCTTGGCTGAGCTTCCCAGCCTCAGAGGCTCTGGGCTTTACTTGGTACCAGGTGCCAGGAACACCTGAGCCCGACTGGTTCAAGCTCTCAGGATTGAGGTGAGGGAGGTACAGGAGACACAACATACAAGAGGGGCTCAAGAAACTGTCATCCACCTGTCATTGCCGATTTCCCCGCATTGTCCTTTCCTCTGTTTTTTTTGTTTGTTTGTTTGTTTTCAAGGTCGGGTCTCACTCTAGCCCAGGCTGACCTGGAATTCACGTTGTAGTCCCAGGCTGGCCTTGAACTCACAGTGATCCTCCTACCTCAGCCACTCCAGTGCTGGGATTAAAGGCATGCGCCACCTTTCATCAGTTATGTCCACTTGTCCTTCCCTCTGCCACCTCTCTTGACCTGTATCTGCATTAATATACCAATTCTGGCACCCACCACACATACACATATCCACTGTGTCCACACACATATCCATCAGCTTAACCACCAGCTGTCCTGTACGAAGAACCCTCTGGTTAGGTGGCCTTGCCCTGGTCTCCAAAGTCCATAGCAAGGGTGGAAGTGAGGAGTTTATATGGCCACAAGGGGCTCCAAGTATTTTCCCCAGCACTAAGTGCTGGCAGCCAGGCCTGACTAGGCTCTTGCTGGGGTGGTAGCTTATGGGCCTGTCCTTTCCCACTGACTGGTGTAGTTAAGTGCTACACAAGGGAGTTCCTTGAGGTATTCCTAGTTTCCTAAGAAGAGCTCTTAGTACAAAGGACACATGGGATGGGATGGCTCCTAGCAACCCCAACTTCAGGTGGAAGAATCTGGGCCTCACTGATACTTATGGCCCAATGGGATGGAGGGGTTTAAGATGCTTCTAGACTCCGGATTTATTTCCTTCACCCAAGCATCCACTATCCTGGTCCCACAGGTTTAGCAACTGTGTGGAGCTACAGGCATCTGCTGCCTTCAACTGGAATGATCAACGCTGTAAAACTCGAAACCGTTACATTTGCCAGTTTGGTGAGACCCCTCCCTTGGCTTCCTTTCTCTGATTCCTGTCCCCTGGGGTACTTATGGCCTGTCCCAGGCTGCTACAATACTCAAATCATAGGCACAGAGTGGATCTGAGCATACAGGGCCACAGAGGATGTCTTGCTCAGTGACTTGTATGTATGGTTAGCTGAGGCCCACAGCAAGTCCACGCAAACACTGGATAAACCACCGAACCACATCTTGCTGAGGAATTTTCTAAGGTTCCTCTGCTCCTATTATGAAAACTACCTCCTGTGGAGCTTACTGTCAGAGCCCTTAATGTAATCCCTCAATTGCCTAGAGCCCAGTCATCTATGAGGAAGGGCAGAGGTGAAACCTAGCCCAGCATTAGCTCCCAGCATCCTCTTGCTGAAAAGTTTATAGTTCCACAAGGAACCATGGCCACAGGTCCTTCCAGATGAGTGCAGCAGGGTCCCCACCCCAGGACTGTCGACGCCACCCACAGGCCCTCTCCTTTTCTGCTTCCTTTTCAGCTCAGGAGCACATTTCCCGGTGGGATCCAGGGCCCTAAGCCTGGCCAGGCAGCTTTCCTGCCAGCCCCTGAGCGCACAAGGGCCAGGCTAGGACCACATGTCCGACGTTCCAAAGAGGTCTCCATCTTTGCACAATGCTGGATGCTGGGCACAGGGCGAGAGTGCGGCTGCAGGGGTAGACCCAGGGAGCCTGGCGCAGGAAGAAGAGAGACAGCGACCCTCTGCCTGCTTCTGACTGGGACGATGGGTTCTGTGAAACACTGAGCAGAAGAGCTGCTGTCCAGCGTCTGGGCCAAACCTTCTGGGGCAGCTGGAGGTTTCCAGATAGTTGTCTTGTAAAGGATTAAATGAATTTTTTAATTATCTGGGTTTGCAATGGCTCAAGCTTTGTCTTGTTGTTTGCTTTTGGCTTTTTGAGGTAGGGTCTCACTCTAGCCCAGACTGACCTAGAACTCACCTGTAGTCCCAGGCTGCCCTTGAACTCACAGCAGTCCTCCTACCTCTGCCTCCCGAGGCCTGGGATTAAAGGGCAGTATGTTTGTTTGTTTAGTACGTTGGTTTTTTTGAGACAGGGTCTGGCTATGTATCCCAGGCTGTCCTCTGGTTCACAGCAGTCCTCCTTCTTCAGTTTCCAAGAGCAAGCTTCCCAGTCCAAGTACAGCTCTTTCTCACCCTTATGAGCCAAACCTCACAGTCCATAGTTCTGACCAGAATAGTCCATCAAACTGTACTTACAGCACTGTAAGGCATCTCTTAGACTAAGGTTTCAACTCCTTCCACTTTCCTCTTGAAAATCAGCTCCAAAAAGGCTGAAGCCACATAGTCAGGTGTTTAGCAGCAACCCCACTTCTGGTACCACTTTACTGTTGCAGTCCGGTTTGCATTGCTGGTAGAAATCACCCAACCAAGAGCAGCTTCTGGGAAAAAGAGGTTTAGTTTGGCTTACAGGCTTGAGGGGAAGCTCCATGATGGCAGGGGGAAACAATAGCATGAGCAGAGGGTGGACATCACACCCTGGCCAACATAAGGTGGACCACAGCAACAGTAGGGTGTGCCAAACACTGGCATGGGGAAACTGGCTATAATACCAATAAGCCCACCCCCAACAATACACTCCCTCCAGGAGACATTAATTCCCAAATCTCCATCAGCTGGGAACTTAGCATTCAGAACACCTAAGTTTATGGGGGACACCTGAATCAAACTACCATACCCCATAACAGACATACCACTATTGTACCCGTTGGCTTATTTGACCTGGCTGGCCAACTATAATGCTTTCAGTGTCTACTGTTGAGTATCTTCACTGGTGATTTCTCTCTCTCCCATTGAACTGCATGCAAAATGGCTTCTTCCAGCTTTCTGTCGGCTGATCTGCATGGAGGAGGTTATCAGCTCAGTTCCAGCAGGATTTCTCAGTGGCCTTGTAGCCCAAGTATATGGAGTCTTCAGCAATAGGGTCTTACCCTCTATTCCTGGTGGGAAACCAAGGGCCTCGGCAATGGCCTATAATGTTTTGAGGGCATCAGGGACCTCCCTGGCCAACAACTCACTGGAAGATATCCCATCCCTGGAACTGAAAATTTTCTAGCCACAATCTACGGCTCCTGAGTGTTCCACTGTCCAAAATGTAGGATTACATATGATTTATTTATATCCTCTTAGATATTTATTTATTTTAATATATATTAATTTTTATTTATTTGAGAGAGAGAGAAAGAGAGAGAGAATGGACACACCAGGGCATCCAGCCACTGCAAACAAACTCCAGATGCTGCACCCCCTTGTGTGTCTGGCTAACATGGGCCCTGGGAAATTGAACCTAGGTCCTTTAGCTTTGCAAGCAAGAGTCTTAACTGCTAAGCCATCCTTCCAGCTCTATTTATTTATTTATTTTGGTTTTTTGAGAAGGTTCTCACTCTAGCCTAGGTTGACCTGGAACTCACTATGTAGTCTCAGTGTGGCCTCAAACTCACTGTGATCCTCCAACTTCTGCCTCCTGAGTGCTGGGATTAAAGGTATGCACCACCACACCCAGCTTTTAAAATTTATTTTAGTTTTATTTATTTATTTGAGAGAGAGAGAGAGAATGGCCACACTAGCCACTGCAAAGGAACTTCAGACACGCATGCCACCATGTGTATCTGGCCTTTATGGGTACTGTAGAATCAAACCTGGATCCATAGGCTTCTCAGGCAAGCACCGTAACCACTAAACCATCTCTCCAGTCCTGAATACCTGAGTTCAGGTGCCCAGAGCCCACATAAAGCCAGCAGCAGTAACTGGAATGACTGTAACCCTAGCAAGCCTACAGTAAAATGAGAGGCAGAGACAGGAGAATCCGTGGAAGTTTGTGGGCCTACTGGTCCAACAAACACAGTAGTGAACAGTGAGACATGCTGCCCCAAACAAGATGGGAAGGTGAGGGGCAGCATCCAAGGTTGTCCTCTGACCTCCACATGCATCATGCCATGTCATGTGTGCCTAGCACGCACACACACACACACATACACACACACACACACACACACAAATCCCACAGTGCTTTCTTTCTGTTTACAGGAAATCATGAAGAATAGGTGCTCTAATTCTTTCTTTCTTTCTTCTTCTTCTTTTGTTTGTTTGTTTGTTTTTCAAGGTAGGGTCTCACTGTAGTTCAGGCTGACCTGGAATTCACCATGTAGTCTCAGGGTGGCCTCAAACTCACAGCAATCCTTCTACCTCTGCCTCCCGAGTGCTGGGATTAAAGGCGTGTGCCACCATGCCCGGCTTCTTTCTTTTAAAAAAAAATTTATTTATTTATTTATTTATTTGAGAGAGGGAAAGACACAGAATGTGTGAGAGAGAATGGGTGCCCAAGGGCTTTCAGCCACTGCAAATGAACTCCAGATGCATGTGCCACCTTGTGCATCTGGCTTATGTGGGTACTGGGGAATTGAACCGAGGTCTTTTGGCTTGGAAGGCAAGTGCCTCAACCACTTAAGCCATCTCTTCAGCTCTAATTATTTCTTTAAAATAAAAAATGTTTAAGCCAGGTATGGTGGCACACACCTTTAATCCTAGTACTCGGGAGGCAGAGGTAGGAGGATTGCTGTGAGTTTAAGGCCACCCTGAGGCTACATAGTGAACTCCAGGTCACCCTGGGCTAGAGTGAGACCTACCTCAAAAAAAAGCACAAAAAAGCCAGGTGTGGTGGTGCCTGCCTTTAATCCCAGCACATGGGAGGCAGAGGTAGGAGGATCACCATGAGTTCAAGGCCACCCCGAGACTACATAGTGAATTTGTCAGCCTGGACCAGAGTGTGACCCTACCTGGAAAAAACAAACAAAAAAATTATTGGTGCTGGAGAGATGGCTTTGTAGTTGAGGTGCTTGCCTGCAAAGCCTAATGACCCGGGTTCAATTCCCTGGTAATCAGGTAAAACCAGATGCGCAAAGTGGAATTCGTTTGCAGTGGCACACCCATTGTCTCTCTTTCTCTCCTCTCTCACATAAATAAATAAATAAATAAATAAATAAATAAATAAATAAATAAAATATATACTTTTTTGAGATAGAGTCTTGCTCCAGCCCAAGCTGACCTAGAATTCACTATGGAGTCTCAGGGTGACCTCAAACTCATGATGATCCTACCTCTGCTTTCAAGTGCTGGGATTAAAGGCATGTGTCACCATGCCTGACTAAAACATTTTTTTAAAAATATTTATTTAGAGCTGGGCATGGTAGGGCATGCCTTAATCCCAGCACTTGGGAGGCAGAGGTAGGAGGATCACTGTGAGTTCGAGGCCACTCTGAGACTACATACTGAATTCTAGGTCAGCCTGAGCTAGAGTGAGACCCTACCTTGAAAACAAAAAATTTTATTTAAGGCTGAAGAGATGGGTAAGTGATTAAGGTGCTTTCCTGCAAAGCCAAAAGATCCATGTTCAATTCCCCAGGACTCACGTAAAGCCAGATGCACAAGACAGTGCATGCATCTGGAGGTAATTTGCAGTGGCTAGAAGCCCTGGTATGGCCATTTTCTCTCTCTCTCTCTCTCTCTCTCTCTCTCTCTCTCTCTCTTTCTCTCTCTCCCTTCTTCCCTCCCACTCTCAAATAAATAAATAAATTTAAAAATATGTAAATGTCCTAGTTCCTCACCCCCCCCCCCCAGTACTGGGAATCCAACGGAGAGCCTCACACATTCTAGGAAAGTGCTTTGCCACTGAGCTATTTCCCAGCACACATCTTAATCTTTTTCTTCTTATGTGCTCGAAGGGATTGTCTGGTGATGTGCTTGGGTGATGTTTTCTGCTCTCTGGAGACTATGTATATAGACAGTCTGAGCTTCACGGCCTAAGGAGCCTACAGATAGGAACAGCAGTGGACACTGGTTTACTCTGGCCTTACAGTACAGCACCCCAACTTACTTGAGTGTGACCCTTGTTCTCATCTATGGTAGAAGCCACTTGGTCCTTCAAAGCCTCGCCTTTGATGAGTGCTTTGTTCTAGGAGATTGTAGGATTAACTGTCTCACCACAGCATGCCAGGGGCTGGTGGCATCCGGTCTCTTAATACTAACTGGATTTTTTCACTGCCTTTGGCCACTTACAGACCTTAGATTGCCCACTGTTTCCTATGGGGCTTCTTGCTCCATTCACTCTTGGTCGTATTGTTGCATGACTTAGAGCTCTCAGTTGTAAGCCATAGAAACTAATTCTGACCACACTAAGAAGAAATGAGTGTGTGAAGGAAGATGCTTGTTATCTCCTAGGGGCCCGGGAGAGTCACGGAATCAGATCTGGAAGTGATCATATGGCAGAGCTGGCTTGGTGAAGACCTCCCCTCCCCTCTCTTCTATGAGAAACAGTAGCTACAAGTGGCACCACACACACACACACACAAAGGACCGAAATTCTACTATCTTTGAAAATTGGGTCTGTGATTCTGATTGGAAGAGTTAGTTCATGTGCCCAGATCCTGGCTGCAAAGAGGGCTGGGGAAGGAGGGCAGAAACAGTTATTTCCAGCTTCATTCAGGAAGGCAGGCTCTGTCTCGGAGTTTGAGGATATCGATAACAGAGGAAGAGGGCTTAGATGTGGGACTGCTGAAAGAACCTCTACTATAAGAAACCACTGGTGAGCGAGGCATAGTGGCTCATACCTTGAATTCCAGTACTCCAGAGCCTGAGGTAGCAGGAGTGAGTTGCTTGCTGTTTGAGGCCAGGCTATGCTACCGAGTGAATTCCAGGTCAGCCAGGACTATAGTGATACCTGCCTCAAAGGAAGAAAGGAAGGAAGGAAGGGAGGGAGGGAGGGAGGGAGGGAGGGAGGGAGGGAGGGAAGGAGGGAAGAAGGGAGGAAGGAAGGAAAGAAGAAAAGAAGAAAGAAAAAGAGAAAGGGAAAAAGAAAAGATGCTAGGGAAATCCAGGCGTGGTGGCGCACACCTTATATCCTAGCACTTGGGAGGCACTTAGGCACTTAGGAGGATTGCCAAGAGTTCGAGGCCACCCTGAGACTCCATAGTGAATTCCAGTTTAGCCTGAGCCAGGGTGAGACCCTACCTCGAAAAAAAAAAAAGAAAAGAAAGAAAGAAAGAAAGAAAGAAAGAAAGAAAGAAAGAAAGAAAGAAAAGATGCTAAGGAGATAGTTCAGTGGCTAAAGGAACTTGCTTGCCAAGCCTGCTGGCCCAGGTTCAATTCTCGATCCACCCATGTAAAGCTGGATGGGCATTTGTTTGTAGCAACAATAGACCATGGTGAACATTCATGCTGGCATGCGCACACACATGCACACATGCGTGTGAAAATAAATTTTAAAAAACTTAAAAAGAAACCAATAGTGAATCCAGGATTTGAGGCCCTTGTGATTGTCTTAGCAGCCCCTCTCAGAACATACCTGACCCGGGACTCTGTGTATGTGGTGTGGGTCATGGGGCATTCCTATGAAAAAGCAGGGAGGTTTCCAGGATCTGTTTATAGCTGACCCTCCAAGTATGTGTAATAAATCATCTAAGGTTTTGGAACACTATACCAGTTGTAACACATGAGCCTGATATTTCAGCATGCCTTTCTTCTTGCTGCCTATGTAGTCCTGAACATGTTCATTAACCTTCATGTAAGGCAAGTTAGGAATAACATCTACCTGTGAGGTTCTGTGAGGATTAAATGATGTGATGGATATAAAGTTTACAGCACCATGACTGGTAAAGTGTAGGATTGCAATCATGGTTAACTGCTACTTGAAGCCTTTAATAGTGGATATGATAACAGTTACCCTTTCCTTTCTTCCTGGGAGAGCCATGCAAAGAAGTTAACTCAAGGGCTGAAGAGGTGACTTAGTGGTTATGGCACATGCCTACAAAGCTTAAGGACCCAGGCTCAGTTCTCCAGATCCCACGTAAGAGAGATGCACATGGTGGTGCATGCGTCTGGAGTTCCTTTGCAGTGGCTAGAGGCCCTGACGTGCCCATTCTCACTTTCTCCCTCCCCCCCCCAACTAATAAATAAATAAAAATAAATCTTAAAAAAAGGGCTGGAGGGATTGCTTAGTGGTTAAGGCATTTGCCTGCAAAGCCAAAGGACCTAGGTTCAATTCTCCAGGACCCAAGTTAGACAGATGCACAAGGGGGAGCACACATCTGGAGTTTGCAGTGGCAGGAGGCCCTGGCATGACCATTCTCTCTCTCTCTCCCTCTCCCTCTTTCCCTGTCAAATAAATAAATAAATAAGAAATATTTTTTAAGAAAGAACTTAACTCAAGGCTGAGGCAAGAGAATTGTGAATTCAAGACCAGCCATGGTTACATAGCAAAAAAAAAAAAAAAAAGAAAAAAAAGAAAGAAAGAAGGAAGGAACAAATGAACTGAGCCAGGCATGGTGGCGTATGCCTTTAATCCCAGTACTTGGGAGTCAGAGGTAGGAGGATCGCTGTGAATTTGAGGCCAGCCTGTGACTAAAGAGTGAGTTACAGGTCAGCCTGGAATAGAGTTAGACCCTACCTTAAAAAAAAAAAAAAAAAAAAAAAAAACAGGGCTGGAGGGATTGTTTAACCATTAAGGTGTTTGCCTGCAAAGCCAAAGGACCCAGGTTCCCCCAGACCCACATTAGCCAGATGTACAAGGGGGCACAGGCATCTGGAGCTCATTTGCAGTGGCTGGAGGCCCTGGCACGCCCATTCTCTCACTTTCTTTTCTTTTTTTAGGTTTAGCCTATTATCTTCATTTTTATTTTTTATTTTTTTTTTCATAGTAACAGTCAAGGAATCTTCTTTTATTTGTGCAATAGGAAGGAAAGGTTTGTAGAAACAGATCTGGGTTTGAACCCCAAACCACAATCTTTTGAATCACTTTCTGAGAGAACATGGGCAATTTTCCAAGCCTTACTTTCATTTTTAAAATGTACATAACATAATACCAAGGAGCACTGAAAATATAAAGCACTTGATAAAGAAAATTGTGTAGCATTTTATAGGGGCTGCTTGTCATTAACAATATTGCTGGGATCCTTACCATTAAACAGCTTGAAGTGTGTTCCATCAATTCTAAGAATTTACCTTTAAAACTATTCATTGTAAGACAGGCATGGTCATGTACACCTTTAATCCCAGCACTTGGGAGGCAGAGGTAGGAGGATCACAGTGTCACTTTCTCTGTTAAATAAATAAAAATAAAAAATTTGGGCTGGAGAGATGGCTTAGCGGTTAAGCGCTTGCCTGTGAAGCCTAAGGACCCCAGTTCGAGGCTCGATTCTCCAGAACCCACATTAGCTAGATGCACAAAGGGGCCCATGAGTCTGGAGCTTGTTTGCAGTGGCTGGCGGCCCTGGCTCACCCATTCTCTCTCTCTCTCTATCTGCCTCTTTCTTTCATTGTCTGTCGCTCTCAAATAAATAAATAAGAATGAACAAAGAAAAAATTAAAAATAAAATAAAATAAAAAATAATTTAAAAAAAACAAGGGCTGGAGGGATGGCTTAGCAGTTAAGAGCTTGCCTGTGAAGCCTAAGGACCCTGGTTTGTGGCTCGATTCCCCAGGACCCATGTTAGCCAGATGCACAAGGGGGCACATGCGTCTGGAGTTCGTTTGCAGTGGCTGGAGGCCCTGGCACGCCCATTCTCTCTATTTCTCTCTATCTGCCTCTTTCTCTGTCTGTCGCTCTCAAATAAATAAATAACAATAAACAAAAATTAAAAAAAAAACAGGTGGCTAGAGCGATGGTTTAGCAGTTGAGGTACTTGTCTGCAAAGCCAAATGACCCAGGTTCGAGTCTCCAGGACCCACATAAGCCAGACACACAAAGTGGTACAAGCGTCTAGAGTTCAGTTATAGCAGCTAGAGGCCCAGGTGTGCCCACTTTCTCTCTTGAAAATACATAAAAATATTTTTTAAAACCCCAAACCAACCAAACAACAAAAGAACTCCCAAACTAAGTACTTAGAAGGGAGTCTTGTACCTCCTTTTGTCCCTAGGAACAGGTACCCACCTGGGCAGTGTTCCCAAACCCTCCTAGGAAGAACCTGCGAGTCCTCCCTCAGAAGACCCTCTCTCCTGGCTTCTGTTGGAAGAGTGCCATGTGAACTGGAGACCACCGAGACCAGTTGTGATTCCCAGCCTCTGTCAACCTGAGGCCTACAATAAGGTGACATTTGCTCCCCAGTGGGCAGTTGGACTTTGGGTCTCCAGCAGAATTTATAATCTCCCAAGGAATAAAATGGCCAGAATACTTGGAAAAAAAAAAAAAAAGAAAGAAAAAGAACTCCCAAACCAAACAAGAAGTCAAATCCAAACAAAAGTAAATGCATGACAAAAGAAGATCATGACCGTTGCTCTTAGAGAGCTCTGGATGAGCACCAGAACCTTGCACTCATTGTCCTGCACAAGGGGGCGCTCGCGTCTGGAGCTCCTTTGCAGGGGCTGGAGGCACTGGCGCGCCCATTCTCTCTCTCTCTCTCTATCTGCCTCTTTCTCTCTCTGTCACTCTCAAATAACTAAATATAAATAAACAAAAATTTAAAAAAGAAAAAAGAGAGAGACTCTTGGGCCGGAGGGATGGCTTAGCGGTTAAGGCCTTTGCCTGCAAAGCCAAAGAACCCTGGCTCAATTCCCCAGGACCCACATTAGGCAGATGCACAAGGGGGCGCATGCCTCTGGAGTTTGCAGTGGCGGGAGGCCCTGGCTCACTCACCCTCTTTCTCTGTCAAATAAATAAAAATAAAATATTTTTTTAAAAGAGAGAGAGACTCTTTAGTAATGATGAACATGAAATGGGCTCTGTGGCCTGAGTCACTCAGTCACTCAGGCAGAATATTTGCTGAGCTCTGAATTCAAGGGTCTGTGATAGGATGAAGATTTCAAAGGTGGCTTTGATGCTGACCCTAATTACCCACCGAGGTTTCTAGTCTGACATAAGGAACTCAGGGCTGTGACAGAATCACAGCCAGGTATCTTGATTCTTGGATGGAGGTTGATGAGCACTGTGGGGGAAGCACCCAGTACAATTTTACTTTGTTCTATGAAAGTTCAGTGTGCAGGATAGCATCTTGCATCCCTACACAGCAAGCACATGGGAAGCCAGCCTAGCCTCAGCCCATAGCACTGGACGCTCCCTTTCCTTTGCACAGTGTGGGCTGGACACCTGGTACATGAATACTGGTCATTGGCAAGTTAGTTCTCCAGTGCACCCTGATTTCTTCCTTCCTGCCCCTTATTCCTGGCTTTTCTCTGTCACTTCACTGGAAGGATACATGCCTCTGTCACAGCAAATAGCACAGAGGTCCCTGTGTCAGGGAGTTCAGAGGCCCCCACACATCATTGAAAGGCAGGCCAAGGTCTTGCAGTTCTTTCTTTCTTCCTTCCTTCCTTTCTTTCTTTATTTATTGTTGGGTTGTTGTTTTCAAGGTAGGGTCTCACTCTAACCCAGGCTGACCTGGAACTTGCTCTGTAGTCCCAAGCTAGCCTCAAACTCACAGAGATCCTCCTACCTTTGCATCCAGAATGCTGGAATTAAAGGCATGTACCACCATCCCCAGACAGAAGTTCTTTTGAGCCTGTCACCTGGTTCTTTTGCTATTCTTTGCTCACAGCAAAGGCTCTCGTTTCTAAGACAAGAACCTTGGACTGGTTCATTGCCTACAGGAAACTTCTAGGTTAATCATTTTAGGTAGCTTGGTGGATGAGCAGAACTGGCTATATAGGGTCTGATGCAGAATAAAAATCCAGGGGGCTGGATACATGGCTCAGCAGTTAAGACATATGAAGCCTATGAAGCCTAAGGACCCAGGCTTGATTCCTCAGGACCCTCATAAGCCAGAATCACAAAGTGGTGCATGTGTCTGGAGTGCATTTGCAGTGGCCCTGGTGTGCTCCGTTCTTTTTCTATATCAAATAAGTAAATAAGTAAATAAAATTCAGCGGCTGGTGGTGTACACCTTTAATGTCAGCATTCAGAAGCAGAGGTAGGAGGATCACTGTAAGTCCAAAGCCAGCTTGGAACTACAGAGTGAGTTCTAGGTCTGCCTGGGCTGTAGAGTAAGACCCTCCCTCAAAAAACAACAGACTATACTTCCCAGGATCATTTCTATAGTTCCTTACTGGAGAAGTTTCTCTGACTGTGTAGAGTACCAGAAACCACGAAGAGGAGGCGCAGTGTTCTCTGCTGAGCGTGAAGCTGGCCCCGGGTGTTGTTTTGTGCAACTGCCCATCGCCATTGATGATTGTTCTCTCTCCCCCGGGAGAGTAAGAGGAAAAGAATGCAGTCTGAGTGGCTTCCTTAAAAAAAAAGTCAGGGGCTAGGATATAGTTCAATGGTAAGCACTTGTCTAGTATGAACAAGAACCTTGGTTTGATCACCAGAAACACACACAAAGCAAAGAAAATAAAAATTTCAAGTGCCAGGGGCTGGAGAGATGGCTTAGTGGTTAAAGCACTTGTCTATAAAGCCTAAGGATCCAGGTTTCATTCCCTGGTACCCACATAAGCACAAGGTGGCACATGTGTCTGGAGTTTGTTTGCAGTGGCTAGAGGCCCTGGTACGCCCATTCTCTCTCATACGCTCACTCTCTTTCTCTCTCAAATAAATAATTAAATAAAGTATTTTAAAAATTCAAGTGCCGGGCTGGAGAGATGGCTTAGCGGTTAAGCGCTTGCCTGTGAAGCCTAAGGACCCCGGTTTGAGGCTCGGTTCCCCAGGTCCCACGTTAGCCAGATGCACAAGGGGGCGCACGCGTCTGGAGTTCGTTTGCAGAGGCTGGAAGCCCTGGCGCGCCCATTCTCTCTCTCTCCCTCTATCTGTCTTTTTCTCTGTGTCTGTCGCTCTCAATTAAATAAATAAAAAATTTAAAAAAAAATTCAAGTGCCTTGCTCAGAAATTGCTAAGAAGAGCTAGATAGATTGCTCAGTCGTTAAGGTGCTTGCCTGCAAAACTTAAATAGGACCAAGGTTTCATTCCCCAGTACCCAGGTAAGGCTAAATGCACAAGGTGGTGCATGTATCTGGAGTTTGTTTGCAGTAGCTGGATGCCCTAGCATGCTCAATTTTTCTCTCTCCATCTGCCTCTCTCAAATAAATATTATTAAAAATTACTAAGAAGATGGGTGTGGTGGCACACACCTTTAATCCCAGCACAGGCAATGGTAGGGTTGCTGTGAGTTCGAGGCCAGCCTGGGACTACAGAGTGAGTTCCAGGTCAGCCTGGGCTAGAGTGAGCCCCTACCTTAAAAAAACAAAAAAGTTAGTGCTCACCTCGGCAGCACATATACTAAAATTGGAATGATACAGAGATTAGCATGGTCCCTGCACAAGGATGACACGCAAATTCGTGAAGCGTTCTATATTTAAAAAAAAAGTTAGTAGTATTTCATAAACATTACTGGGGCTCTTGGACTTCATCTGTCCTTGAGCACTTGAGCCCCATAGTCCAACCCAGAGAGGTTACCAAGTGGGACTCCCTCCTCTGGTTCTGGAGCCTCTCACCTTCCTGTGCTGTTCTTCTTTTGAGTTTGTTTGTATGAGACAGGAGAGTATTATGTGTCCCAGGCTGGACTTAAATCCTCCATCCTCCTGAGAGCTCGGGTAGCAGGCATGTCATCACACCTGTCCTCTCTTGAGTTCAAGGTAAATAATCTTGGTATGGGATCTGGGAAGTTGTTTGCCTCAGAGCAACAGTTTCATGAACTGGAGACTGTAAAAAGTACTCCTTTTGCTTCTAACTGCCAGCCACTTTACTTGCAGCAACAGCCAGTGCAGGGGCTTAGTGAGGAGCAGGTGCTGGGTATGGGCTTGGCATCAGCAGGCCAGTGTGGGTGTTCAGGCAGGCATTCTCCATCCTGGACACTGAAGAATTAACCCAGACCACGGCTGGGTGTCTCCTCAGAGGACGCAAGAATCACAGGTATACCTTCTCTTGCTTTTTAACAGTAGCAGTTCAAATTCCAGGGCTGGGGCAGTGGGGTTAGTACTTGGTTTGGGTCTGAACGGAACAATGCAACCTTCTTAAACCTAGGGTATTTTTGCTTTGAAACATGTAAAAGGGACCCTTTATGTCTCTGTCTAAGGGAGTCTCCAGGATGAGCCCCTGAAGCCTGATCCCAGCCCTGTGGAGGGGCCTGGGTCTGTCTGAGATGGGCTAGATCTGAGGAGGAGGAAAGGGTCCTGTGTGCACGTAGCCTGGCTCCCTGCAGCCCCTTCTTTCATTCTCTCACCTCGGTCCCACTATTTTCCTCTCTCTTTAGATCTGGGCATGGCTTGGGAGCCCAAGCCTGGCCCTCCTTGGCTAGGCCAGAAGAGACAGCAGGGCATGGCTATCTTCTGGTAAGTGTCCTGTCAGCAAGGGAGACTGCTTGTTGATTTGTTTGGATTCCTCTGAGATGGGACAAGGACTCCAGAAGACTCTCCAAGTATGATGTCCACCAGGCAGTTCAGGCTGCTCAGCCCTACGAGGAGGTGCCGTGTCCTTCAGACTCAGCAATTGTGTGTAAACAGACTAAGTACACCCTGGCATCCCTTGGAGCTAACATAACCCTTAAGATTTGAACTGACCTTATTGGGGCAGGATGCCCTTCTACCAGCTTGAAACCAGGGACTTATGTCCTCCAAGGGGAGCCTCTATGAGGATTGGGGCCCTGTTCCAGGTGTAGATGTTTGGGTATAGTTTTTTTTTTTTTTTTTTTTTTTTGGCCCTTAACTTGGTGTGCCTAAAGCAATTGTGTACATATGTGGTAAGTATTGTGTAGTGTGTCTATGGTATTTGCACATATGTGTGTAGATGCGAATGCCCTGTGAATATGTGCATTGAGGTCAGATGTTGGGTATCATCCTTTACTGGTGCTCACCTGCATGTTTCCTTGAGAGACAGTCTCCCACTGAACCCCAAGCTGCCATTTTTTATGGTCAGACAGGCTGATCAGCAAGCCCCAGTGATTCTGCGGTCTCCACAGGTCTGTAGTTACAGGTGAACATGGCCTCACTCAGCTGTTTACACAGGTGCTGGGGATCAAACTCAGGACGAATCAGGCGAGGGCTTTTACCCACTGAGCCTCTCCAGCCCTACTTAAAACAATTTTAAAGAAATCTAGTTTCCTTCCTCCCTCCCCCCTCCCTCCCTCCCTCCCTCCCTCCCTCCCTCCCTCCCCCCTCCCTCCCTCCCTTCCTTCCTTCCTTCCTTCCTTCCTTCCTTCCTTCCTTCCTTCTCGTCCTCCTCCTTCTTTTTTGACAGGGTTTCACTCTGTAGCCCAATCTGGCATGGAACTCTATGTAGACCAGGTTGGCCTCAAGCTCTTAGCAATCCTCTGACTTAACCTCCCAAGTGTTGGGCTTACAGGTTTGACTCACTACCCTGGCGTCACAGTTTCTAGTTACTTTTGGTGTTGGATCTCCCTGGAAGTGGGGTGGCAGGGCTGAGGTGTGGGCTGCTCTGAGAGGTACCTGTAGCTCCGGGCTGATTTCCGGGGCAGCTGGGCCAAATCTCTCCCTGCCAGTAGCCTCTCAAGCATACTGCTCTGAGCAGCATTTCACAGAGCTTGTCTGGGGCTACTGAGCAGGTGCGTACTCAAGTTACTCAGGGTTTGTAGCCTTTTGTTTCTTCAGGGACACATGTAGAGCCACAGACTAGTGGTTCTCCTACTTATAACATGTGGAGTTTCTTGTTTGTTTGTTTGTTTGTTTCTCGAGGTAGGGTCTTGCTCTCTAGTCCAGGCTGACCTGGAATTCACTGTGTAGTCTCAGGCTGGCCTCAAACTCATGGAGATTCTCCTACCTCTACTTCCTGAGTTCTGAGATTAAATATTTTTACATTTACTAAGGGGGCCTTTTCTTCTTTTTTTTTTTTCCCCCAAATATTATTTGTTTATTTATTTGAGAGAGAGAATGGGTGCGCCAGGGCCTCCAGGAACTGAAAACAAACTCTAGACCTGTGCGCCCCCTTGTGCATCTGGCTTATGTGGGTATTGGAGACCGAACCGGGATCCTTTGGCTTTGCAGGCAAACACCTTATCCGCTAAGCAAGAGGGGGCCTTTTCTTGATAGCTGATCAAATATAGGAACGGGTGGTGGTGCACACCTGTAATCGAAATATTTGGGAAGGCAAGAGAAAAGGGCAAGCTCAAGGCAAGCCTGGTCTGCATAGCAAGTTCAAGTCTAGCCAGGGCTGCAGTATGTACAGTCTGAGGCTGTCTCAAAATAAACGGGAGAAACAGAGAGAAGAGAGAGAAGAGGAAGAAGAAAGAGGACAAGAGCAAAGAGATGAAAGGAGGAAGAAAAAAGATAAAGAGGGAGAGGGAAAGAGAGACTGAGAGAGACAGAGAGAGAGAGAGAGAGAGGGAGGGAGGGAAAGAGAGAGAAGAAAGAAACTGGTTAAAATAGGAAAGCACTGGTCCACACAGATCCCGGTCTCCTGCCTCACAGCATAGGGTCCCGTACAGCCATACCTACGGTGTATTTTGTCTTTGTGGGAAGTCTCAGGTTTGCAGGCTACAACCATTAGCACAGACCAGAGGCCGTTATGGCTACAGCCTCGGTGCAACCAAATTGTAAGAAAAAGGTTAAATCAGCCGCCATCAGAGGTCTGGCCTCGGTGCATGCGAAAGAAGCCAGGTCCCTCCTTGCCTGCAATTGGCGCGGCTGTCGTAGCGCATGCGCACACCGTGTGCGTTTCAACTTGGATAACAGTACAATCTTGTCTTTTACACTTCTCATTCTTGACCACTTACGGAAAACAGTCATTTGGGAAAAAAAAGAATAAGGCAAAAGTGACGCACACACAAAAACGGAGAACTGTGCATTGGCCGGGAATCGAACCCGGGCCTCCCGCGTGGCAGGCGAGAATTCTACCACTGAACCACCAATGCTCACAGAGAAAGCGAGCTGTTTTTGAAGCCCAGAAGGTCTACCATAAGCCTTACTGGTGGAGTGAAGTATTGATGTTCTGGAGGGCTCATTACTACTGTGTGGACAGCATTGCTGCGGGTTGGACAGCACGTTGCCTGCGGAAGGATGCGAGCACGGCCGCTCGCTCTCGTTCCTCCTCCGGCCGACCGAGCGGAATCCGCGGCCGCCCTGTGCCTCCCCGGCCTCCCACCCAGACCTCCGGAACCCAGGAAGCAGGGGCGGCCGGAAATCTCCGCGCGGCTCCGAGAACTCTGCTGCTCGGTGGGGATGGCTAACATCTTGATGTCCCCCCAGCGCCCCTCCCCACCGCCCGCTTCACTGCTCCCTGGTGGGCTGTCCTGGAGCTGGACTTTTTGGGCAGCAGCACCGGAAAGTTGTTTGAGAACTTTACCTCCAATCCCACGCATCCTCTCCCCACTCCCAATTCACCACTCTCCCCAGCCCCAGCCTGCAGCCCCGCATTCCCCCCACAGCCCTTCAGGCCCCGTCAGGAGAAACTCAGTTGTCTTTGCAATCCCTCACCCCTCAGGGCCCGGTACCCCTGAACGCTCCCTGCCTAGAAGAGGTGAGAATAACCACCCGAGCCTAGGACCTTGCAGGAGGTTGTTCTCTGGCCGGGCCTGTCGCCAAGGGCAGGTGGTGTGGCCGCCCGCGCTAACCCTGCCTTCCATCCTTGCCTGAGCGGGGATCTGTATCCTGGCACTTCCTCGACAGGATTAAAGGCTCCCACATCCCCACGGTGACTTTGGGCTCTTACTTAACTCTTCGCTTTCATCCTTTGCCAGACTAAGATCCAGAACATTAGTGGTGTCTGACTCAAGCAGAAGATTCTTTGGAGAGACAGGGTCTGGCTGGACAGCAGCCTGTAGGCAATTGTTCCCCTACTGTTGCCTGGACTCACTGGGGATGGAGGGAGTTACCAGAGTTCAAGGGAGGACCTGTGAATTCTGGTTTGTGTGATCTCCCAAAATGACCTGGGTCAACTTCTTAGGGCTTCTTCTGGAGAAGAATCCTGGCAATCTAAACAAGAGGTACAGGTGAAGGCAGGTGGGTCAGGAGTTCAAGGATTGCCTCAGTACATACCAAGTTTGAGTCCAGCCTGGGCTATATGAGACCCTTGTCTTATGAGCAAACAAATAGCTTCATCCTTGATTTATTAAGTTCAACTTGGGACCAGGCAAAGGCTCTGACTCTCCCTTTGCATTTATTATTATTATTTTGGCTTTTCGAGGTAGGGTCTCACCCTAGCTCAGTTGATTTGGAATTTATTATGTAGTCTCAGGCTGGCCTTGAACTCATGGCGATACTCCTATCTCTGCCTTCAAGTGCTGGGATTAAAGGCGTGCGCCACCATGCCAGGATGATGATGATGATGATGATGATGATGATGATGATTTTGAGAATGAGAGAGGGAGAGGGAGAGAATGCACACACCAGGATCTTCCACCTGCTGCTAACGAACTCCTGACGCATGTGCACCTTGTGTGCATGTGTGACATTGTGTGCTTGTTTATTGTTACTGTGCGTCTGGCTATGTGGGACTTAGCGATTTGAACATGAGTTCTTAGGCTTCATAGGCAAGCCCCTTAACCACTAAGCCATCTCCCCCCCACCCCGCTTCCATTTGTCTCCACAGTAGCGACAGTAACTATGACCTGAACTATGAGCTGCACAGAGAAGATAACCCCTTCAGGTGGGTAGGTCTTACCCTGTGTGTCCTGGGGAAGGGCAGGTGGAGCTGGGTAGCTCTACCCCTCTCTTCTATTCCTTTAGGGTATATGAAAACCAGAGGATCCCTCCACTCATCAGCCAGGTGCCAGCCAAGTTCCGAAGGACTCACATGCGTCTAGGGATCAAGAGCAGCTACAGCCTCCACAAGGCCTGTAGGAAGAGCCATCTGTCCCTGGGACGGATGAAGTGTGAGTGAGGGGGGCACAGTTTTCACCTGAAGTCTAGGGAGGAGCTGGGCAACCTTACCTGAACCAAAGCACACTGGGAGCCCCAGCAACAATATCCTCAGTCCCTATGGCTATGTGCCTGGTGTGGGCATCAACCCAGTCTCTCTCTCAGCAGTCCAGACTGATGAGCTGCGCTCCATCAGGGAGGAGCTGAGCCAGATCAAAGCCCAGGTGGACCGCTTGTTGCAGAGTCTGGAGCAAATGGAGCAGCAGAGGGACCAGCATACAGGTCAGGTACTCAAGAGTGGGCACAGCCTACGTCCTCAGCAGGTCTTATTTTTCTACTTCTGACGATGCCAGGACGCTGGGGTCCTGCCTGTGGCATTTCCTGAATAGGCCTCCTCTCCCTGGAGTGCACTTCTTCTCCACTCCTCCTGCCAGTTATTGTGGCTGGAGGACTCCTGTAACCTCGAAGTTGTCCCACTCAGCAGCTATATGAACTAGAGCATCCTGTCCCATCACGCTGTTGCTCTCGAGAGCATTATATTACTGTCAGCTGAAACTTCACATTTGACCACTGGTTGTTGACTGCACAGAGACAAAGAACAGTAGGGGGAACAGTAGCCCTAGAAGTGAGGAATCTTCATTCAGAACTACTGATCCCCAACAGGAGCCCAGGTGCCAGAAGACTCGTCCAAAGGCAAAGAGCTTCCAGGGAAGCAGACATGACAGAGGCAGTGAGTGGCTTGTCTTCCTCTTCTTCCATACCTACCTGTGTTTGGGTTCTGTGTCGATGGGTAAGGAAGGTACACTCCACTCTGACTTATGCAGGAACCAACATTAGTGGGACACAGAAAGGCTTGCAGCTTCCAGAGCAATACCTAGAACAATAGACCCTGCCCTGCTTTTGTTTTTTTTTTTCAAGAGTAGGTGTCATGCATTCCTAGACTTGCCTCGAACTTGATATGCAGCCAAGAATGGCCTTGAACTTCTGATCCTCCTAGCTCCACCTCCTAAATTACAAGGATTACAATCATGCACCATCACACTCAGTCCTGTGATGCTGGGGTCGAACCTGGAACTTCATATATGTACATGTGAGGCAAGCACTCTACCCTTGCTCTTTCACAGTGGGCCTGATTGGCATAGCTATACCAGGGATTCAGTAGTAGGAGTTTATGCCCAGGCAGTTGGACTCTTTTTAGTCAGTCAGTACTGGACTGAAATACCAAAATCATAGATTTGAAGGAATGTCAGAGGTATGTCCCATGACCCTTGCACAAGAATCCTCTGGCAAGCTTGTTAAAACACAATCATTTAAAAATAAAAACAGGGTCTGGAGAGGTGGCTTAGCTTGTAAGGCATTAGCCTGCAAAGCCAAAGGATCCCAGTTCAATTCTCCAGAACCCACAGAAGCCAGATGCATAAGGGGGCACATGCATCTGGAGTTCATTTGCAGTGGCTGGAGGCCCTGGCAACCCCATTCTCTCTCCCCCCCCCAAATAAATAAATAAAATACAATTTAAAAACAAAAACAAAAACAGCTGGGCATGGTGGTACACACCTTTAATCCCAGCACTTGGGAGGCAGAGTAGGATCGCTGTGAGTTTGACACCAGACTGAGAGTACATAGTGAAGTCCAGATCAGCCTGGGCCAGAGAAAAACTGAACCTTGAAAGACAAAACAAAAGTTAAAAAATGAGACAAACAAGCCGGGCATGGTGTCGTACGCCTTTAACCCTAGCACTTGGGAGGCAGAGGTAGGTGGATTGCCATGAGTTTGAGGTCACTCTGAGACTACATAGTGAATTCCAGGTCATCCTGAGCAAGAGTTGAGACCTTAACTTGAAAAAAAGAAAAGAAAAACCACAAGCTCCCAAACTTCTGTCCAGTTCCTGGTATCACCCCACTGGTTGTCTAAGGGTCTTGGGATGCATTTGCCATGCTCCCAGGACAGAGAAGCTGTGGCTGGAGAAGGCCAAATCTGACAGTGGCCCTTTGTACAGCAGCATTAAAGGGCCTGTGTTTTCCCTGCCTTCCTACATCACTATCAGTGGTCCCTACAATAGGCTAAGCCCACATTACTGCCCTTCAAGCAAGCCCAGGGTGGCTGTGTGTGTGTGTGTGGGGGGGGTTGGCAATGGTGATTCCCCGCCACACACACTGCCTGCTTACCTCTGCCCTCCCTGCTGCCCAGGCCCTGAGTCACAACTGCCTTGTAAAAGGACTACAGAGAAAGAATTCCTGCTGGTTGTAGGTTCCAAGGTCTCAGGAAGATTTTAGAAGAGTCAGGGATGTAGCTCAGTGGTAGAGGGTTTGCTTAGCATAGGCAATTCTCAGCAACCCCCTCCCCCTACGAATAATTTAGAGTAGCCCCCCAGAGCTGCCAAAGCTCCCAAGACAGGAGTGGAGGGCCGGATCTGGGAGACTAGATGCTGACAGATAGCCCTCTTGTCTAACTAAACTGCCTCCCTCCCTTCCTCCCTTTGTACCTGTCTCCTCCTATTCTTTTCCACAGGTGAAGAGTCAAACATCTGACCAGGCCAGCCAGTAGATGAGAACCTTTTGGGGCACTTTCTGGGGTGGCTTCTTTGCCTTGTGTATTCCTTTTTGAAAGCCTCCCGTTGCATCTATGTAAGCCCAGCAACAAGCCTCCTCAGAGGGAGTTTAGCTCTAGATGTTGTTTCCATGGCTGGCAGCAGCTCACCATCTTCAGGATAGTGAACAGGAGGGAATTCACAGGGCAGAGGGCCTTTATCTATTACTAACTGCAGACTGCCTAGTTGACGCCTTCCTTCCCATACATCACTTGTGCCCCATACAGACTCAGGCTTCAGTCTCCAGTGGGTGTAGCCCTACAGGGTGTGTGGGGCGGGGAGGTAGGTCATTGGGGGTGGATCTTGGGTGTCCAGCCCTAGGTGTGTTTGGTGGCAGAAGACCCTGAGTCCTGATGCAGTGTGGAGAGCAGCTGGGAGCTCTGGCGGTCTTGGGCTGGCTGTTGGTGGTATCTCTCTGCTTGGATCTATGAAAGTGAGTCCGCTTCTTCTGCCATTGATGGTGTTCCCCTGGAATTTGTAAGCCTGAAATATAAGCTATAAGCTGCTTTTGGTCTGGTGTTTGCTCAGCAATGCAAAGCTGACTGCAATACCACTAGTCCTAGTGTGTAGAACACTATGCAACAGCCAAGCCAGCTTTCTCCAAAGGTAAACACACTGGTGTTGCTACAGACACTGAACCAGTCATTTTTGTGACCTAATCCCTTTTGACTCAATGCTGTAATCATACGTGCATTCTATAAAGCTATCCTTCAGGAGTATCGTTTTTATATCCCATTCTTATCACTCACTAGGATATGTATTTCAGATCTGCTTTAGGCAACTGTATCTTATCAGAAAGGAAAAATAAAATTTCTATTTCTTCTTCCTGGTCAGTTCTTATTGTGGTCCCAGACTGCCTGTTCCCTGCGTTTCCCAGGTTAGCCCTTCCAAGAGAAGCTGAGGGATTCAGCAGTTACATGTGTCTTCCTCCAGTCCAGCCCTCACTGCAGACCAGCAGGACTTAGGAAGTTACACAGGGCAGACCTTCCCCTCCAGGTCAGTAAGGCCAACTCTGCCTTATGGGATAGCCAGGCTGTCTGCTTTCTTAATGTCCTACTGGACTGTTAGATCTAAGCAACTGACAAGAGACCCAAGACCATACTACCCAACTCAGAAAAGATTTGCTTTTAATTTTTTCTTTATTTATTTGAGAGTGACAGAGAAAGAGGCAGAGGGAGAGAATGGATGCGCCAGGGCTTCCAGCCACTGCAAAGGAACTCCAGATACGCGCACCCCCTTGTGCATCTGGCTAATGTGGGTCCTGAGGAATCGAGCCTTGAACCAGGGTCCTTAGGCTTCATAGGCAGGAGCTTAACCGCTACGCCATCTCTCCAGCTCAAGATTTGCTTTTTTTTTTAATGTGTGGTTTTGCTCTAGCACAGGTTGACCTATGGTTCACTATGTAAGCTCAGTGTAGCCGGGCGTGGTGGCGCACGCCTTTCATCCCAGCACTCGGGAGGCAGAGGTAGGAGGATCGCTGCGAGTTCGAGGCCACCCTGAGACTACATAGTGAGTTCCAGGTCAGCCTGGGCTACAGTGAGACCCTACCTCGAAAAACCAAAAAAAAAAAAATAATAATAATAAATAAACAAATAAACAAACAAATAAGCTCAGGGTGGCCTAAAGCTTACCCTGCCTCCCAAGTGCTGGGATGAAAGGTGCGCCACCACACCTAGTCCAAGATTTGCTTTTAAAAAAGTTTTACTTATCTATTATTTGTGCGAGAGAGAGAAAATAGGTGCTCCAGAACCTCTAGGTGCTACAAAGGAACTCCAGACACATGCGCTACCTTGTGCATCTGACTTCACATGGGTCCTGGGGAACTGAACCTGGGTCCTTTGCCTTTGCAGGCAAGCACCTTAACCACTATGCCATCTCTCCAGCCCCAGATTTGCTTTTTAAACCTAATACCAAGAATAATTACAACAGGCATATTCTTTTTCAGATGTTAAAGGGCTTTATGTTTTATCTCGAGTCATGAAAAGGCACAGTCTTATGATCCATATGCTCAAAAGTAGCCCAGTTCTATCGAAGTCCATGGCAGGCCTGAACAGGGTCTGTCCAAGACCACAGCTCCAAGTAACTACAGCTTTTGTCCTTTCGAGTTGGAATTAAGGCTGCTTTCAGAAGGCTTCTCCACTCAACAGCTGCCCAGTGCAATGGTTCTGTGTGTGTAGCTCCCCATTCTTCAGTGCTCCAGCTTCTTAGTTGGGCGCAGCCGGGCGACCCACAGCGCACGTAGGTCTTCTCGGCGACGGCACGGTCGTTGGCCTCACGGTGGCTTAGGTTTCTGATTCAGGGCGGGGCGGCGGCACCCCTCCGGCGGGCAGCCCGCACCAGGCACTGCTGCAGCACGGGGTAGAGGCGCTGGCATCCCTCGAGGCCCAGACGCACCGCATCAGCCCAGCTGTCAGTCTGCGCGCCCTCCCCGCTGCCCAGCACGCCGGCCACCTGATTGAGCACGGGCATGAGCGCCACGGTGAGGCCGGCGGCGGCGTGCTCCTCCTCCAACCGCGTGGGGTCCAGCATCCAGGTGGGCGTGGGCTCCGGGGTGAGGCTCAGGCCGCAGCCCACCACCAGGTCGTACATCTCCACTCCGGCGTCGGCCAGGGCGAGCGCGGCGGCCGTGAGCGCGGCGGCCAGCGCCGACCCGCCGTCCTCCAGCAACAGCGCCGACACCTCGAGCTGGGCGCGCGGATAGCGGCCCAGGCGCACGGCGGGCTCCAGGGCCTCCTGCAGGGCCAGCGCCAGCTCGCGCTCCTCACCGCCGCCCGGAGGCGCCCGCCGCCGGCGACCCGAGAAGGGCGCGCGGCGGAAGTCGCACAGCAGGCGGCCTCGCAGCGCAGCTGGGGCCTCGCCGCCCGCTCCCGCAGGGCCGCCGCCGCGCTCGCCGCCCTCCGCCTGGCGCGGACCCGACACGGCGCACAGCACCTTGGTCCCTCCCGCCTCCAGGTAGGCTGAGCCCTTGGCCTGGCTCAGCAGCCCGGCGCGCGCGTACACCGGCCGTAGCCGCATCGGGTCGCGGGCGGCGGGCGCCTCGTCTTCGCAGGCCGCGTACAGCTGCGGTGGTTGAGACTCCTCCGGTCCCCGGATGCGGCGATGATCCCCCCGCATGGCGGCTACGGGCGTGCGAACCGCTTCCGCCGGCGCGACGATCTTGACTGCACGCGGGCTTGCTCCGCCGGCTCGAAGACGCGCGCCCGCGCGAAGGCTGTCGGGACGGGGGCCGGTGTCACACTGCCCCTTGTTGGCTTGGAGGAAGTACAGCAGCCCTAGCTGGACCCCTGCGTAGGACTAAATGGGATGGGGGCTGGCCCCACTGACTGGCAGCCTCCCAGGAAAAATCCATGTTATTTAATCTGTAAAACGTATTTTAAGGGCTGGAGAGATGAAGCCTAAGGGCTCAGGTTCGATTCCCCAGGACCCACGTTAAGCCAGATGCTCAAGGTGGTGCGTGCATCTGGAGTTCATTTGCAGTGGCTGGAGGCCCTGGCATGCCCATTCTCCTCCTGTCTCAAATATATAAAATCATTTTTTTAAAAAAGGTATTTAAAATTTGCACCTTTGGCCGGGTGTGGTGGCACACGCCTTTAATCCTAGCACTCGGGAGGCAGAGGTAGGAGGATTGCCGTGAGTTCGAGGCCACCCTGACACTCCATACATAGTGAATCTAGGTCAGCCTGAGCTAGAGTGAGACCCTACCTCAAAAAACAAAAACAGGGCTGGAGAGATGGTTTAGCGGTTAAGCGCTTGCCTGTGAAGCCTAAGGACCCCAGTTCAAGGCTCGGTTCCCCAGGTCCCACGTGAGCCAGATGCACAAAGGGGCGCACGCGTCTGTTGTTCGTTTGCAGAGGCTGGAAACCCTGGCGCGCCCATTCTCTCTCTCCCTCTATCTGTCTTTCTCTCTGTGTCTGTCGCTCTCAAATAAATAAATAAATAATTTAAAAAAAAAAAACAACCAAAACAACTGCACCTTTGTAAATATTTTATGTGTTCACCATTGCCTTGCCCAGCTAGAGGTCAGGACTTTCTATTATGTGCATATTTATTTGTGTGTGTCTGTGTGGAGGTCAGAACAACTTTTAAGGTGTCAGTGCTTCACCTTTTTGATTGTATCTTTTACTGCTGCAAGTAAATGCTAGACTGCATATTACCTGGCTCGAGAGCTTTGGATTCTACTGGCTCCATCTCCCAGCATTGGGACCACAGATGCTTGTGCCACTTTGCAGCCAGCACAGCATGTGCTGGGGAACTGGACCCTGGGCTGAGGCTTTGCAAACAAGTGCCTTTAACTACCCAGCCATCTCCCCAGGCCCTAGTGAAGATTTTTTGTCCATTCCTGTATTCACTGCCCAGGCTGGTAACACACTGGACTATATAATTATCTTCCTGCCCCTAACATTCCTTACCTAGAATGTCCTGTTATTTATTTATTTCAAAGAGCACAAGAGAGAGAATGGGCGCACCAAGGCCTCCAGCTACTGCAAATGAACTCCAGATGCATATGCCACCTTGCCCTTGTGCAGTTGGCTAACATGGGGCCTGCGGAATCAAACCTGGGTCCTTTGGCTTTGCAGGCAAGTGCCTTAACTACTAAGCCATCCCTCTAACCCATGTGCTCTTCTTGAAGTCAAAGATTCCAGCCCCTTCCTTTTCACAACCCCCACCCCTGCTCTTCACCCCGCTCCACCTGTCAGCAGAGCCAGCCTGCTCTATCAAGGATCTATCATAGGTAGGCAGTACCTTTACTTCCCATACACTATTGACTCCAAACTCTGCTTTTGGATGAACTGCCCCCAGGGACCAAGGGCTCCATCCTCACTGTCTTTGGGATAACAAAGTAGGAATAATGGGGCAGTTCCTGGGAGACATCCGCAGCCTCAATTATCTTCTATGCCAGCTGCCTGATCTTAAGTCAGCAGCTTCCAAGGCAGGCAGAGGAGAGACACAGGCTTAAGACATGGAGAGATTATCCCACAGGCTCTGAGAAAGTGCTTCTCACTGGAAGTAATCCAGTAGAACCTTTTTCTCTTCCCCTCTAATAGTGTCTCTTGTCCATCTAACCCTACCTAGTCTGCCTTCACTTCCACAACCAATGAGGGCTCTGGAACTTGATTTAGTGAGGACTACAACTAGAAGCCAGATGAAGCCACAGCCTGGGGCTACCTCTGGGGAAAGGACAGATTGCATGGCATCAAGTATTGCACATGGTCCTTTTATTTTCTGCAGCAAAAAGGATTACTATCTGCAGACCTAGACAGTTGGGTCTACAGAGAGAACCTGTCTAGATGACAGCGCGAAGATGTTAAATAACAATCCTGGAGTAGTGGTTCTAGACAGATGGTGCTGATGTGGACGGCTCAGAGCAGTAATGGAAAGGGGCAGTGAGTCACAGAACAGCTCCAAGTGTGTTCCAGTTACTGCTGGATTAGGACAGATAGCCCAATGTCCTTCTGGCAGATGGAGAGCTCCCGGCTGCACTGATGCGCCCTGATGTATCCAGTAGTGGGGAAGAATGCTTCCCAGTGAGGGACTCCACTCAGTTCTTCACATCTCCCAGGTGGAGCTGAGCAAAGGAAGTAGCCAGCTGCAGCGCCTCCTGCAGGCAGCCCACGTTCTTGCCTGTGGCCTGGGCAGACACATCCTTGCCACCACCTTTGCCATCCATCAAGCCTGACACTTGCTGTACCCATTCGCTGGCTTTTAGGCCTCGGTTGGCTGCATTCTGAAAGACAGGAACGGAAAGTGGGAGTCAGAACAGAAGATAGGATTGAGGGTGGATTGGATGGAGAGAAAAAGGACAAGGAACACGAACACACACACACACACACACACACACACACACACACACTGCACTGGGTGAAGCTACCATGCTTCCAGAGGCTGTGGTTAACTGGCTGGAAGCAGCCATGGCCATTGCCAGAACAGAACAAGCAGCAAAGCTAGGCATCAGCCAATTCAGTCAAACATACGCACCAACAAGAAGGCTGAGGTGAGGTTAAGGGGTACCAAAGGAGGTGACAAATGGTGGGCAGCAATTTCTCACTGGGGTTGCACACACATAAACAGGTCTGGGAAAGCAATACAAGGAATCATTCAGAAGCTACAGCCCTTCCAACTGGCATAGTGGTTTACAGACAGTTCTGACCTGAGGGACTTGACACAAACATGTGATCTTGCCAGCCTCATTGTCCACTGTGAAGAGCATGGCAGATGTCTCAGGGGAATGTGTCTTGAAAAGCTTCAAGGCTTCATTCAGGGCCTGTGGGGAGAACCTGTGTTAAGCCGCAGCTCTGGGGCAGGAAGCCTTGCTCGCAATAGAGGAGTCTGTAGAATTCTGCCCTCAGCACCACTCCACTCTCTTCGAAGAGCAGGAGCTATCTATCTCCAGGAGCACAGAAGGACTGAAGCAGGTCCCTGCTCCCACTCGCTCCAAGGCCTGCCCTCCAACCCCAGGTAGCTGTTTCTTCCTCAGGCCACCAGATCTCTCCCTGGCTCAGCCTAACTTTAAGCTAGGTGACAGGTCTCAGATGACCACACAGCTCTTAGCCACACAGCACAGTTTGAGCCACCAGAAGGCTGACAAGGTTGGAAGGAAATGAACGGGCAAGGGACCCCTGACCCCAGCCCCTGGTTGCCTTGGCCGAAGCGCCGTTCTCCATCTCCAGGATGACCAGCGGCTGGTTGGGGTTGCTGTCAATAAGCTGCTTTGTCTTCTCCAGCACCTGTAAGGAATCCGCAAGAGAGGATCAGTCAAGGGCTCAGACCCAGAACCCAGGTAGCTGCTCTGCCAGCCTCGACCCAAGAAAACCTCCTGGCTCCCTTCCAGTTGCCAGAACTGCCAGGACTCACTCGCTTCTGGACATCAGCTTTGCTGGCCCGGTCTAAGTCATCCATGACCTTCTTCAGGGACTTCAGAGTCTCCCGCTGTTCATCCTTCTGCCACTGGGGAATGACTGCAGTGGCCAGGGCCTGGAACCAGTACAAGAAGACCATCTGAGTCTGGGCCACAAGGAGTGAGGGTAAGGCTCCAGTCCACTCCACCCTACCCTTCTATCTTTAAAACAAAGTCCTTCCCAGATAGTATCTGGGAAAAGAGAGGAAAACCGAGGTATTTGCTGGCTTCGAGACCAGTTATGATACTAACTCCTGCAGCTGTCACAAGCAGTACAAAGACGGCTCAGCTCTCAGTAAGACTAGGTTCTCAGCCAGGCAGGGTAGTACACACCTTTAATCCCAACACTCAGGAGGCTGAAGTAGATAGATCATCATGAGTTCAAGGCCAGCCTGGAGCTACAGAATGAGTTCCAGGTTAGCCTGGGCTAGAGTGAGACTCTGACTTGGGGAAGGATGGAAAAAAAGAAAAAGACTAGGTGGGCTGGAGAGATGGCTTAGTAGTTTTTTGCAAAGCCAAAGGACCTCAGTTTGATTCCCCAGGACCCAAGTAAGCCAGGTGCACAAAGTGGCACATGCATCTGGAGTTCATTTGCAGTAGCTAGAAGCCATGACACACCTATTCTCTCTCTCTTTCCCTCTCTCAAATAAAATAAAATAAAACAGACAAGGTTCTCATTAAGCTATAAACACAGCCTGTGAGGAGCTTACTGGAAACTCAGATATATTGAGAAGCACCAGCCACTGGACTACATAGAATTTACAAGTGCATACCAAAAGCCTTTCTCAAAAATAAAAATAGGGGGCTGGAGAGATGGCTTAGCGGTTAAGCGCTTGCCTGTGAAGCCTAAGGACCCCGGTTCGAGGCTCGGTTCCCCAGGTCCCACGTTAGCCAGATGCACAAGGGGGCGCACGTGTCTGGAGTTCGTTTGCAGAGGCTGGAAGCCCTGGCGCGCCCATTCTCTCTCTCTCCCTCTATCTGTCTTTCTCTCTGTGTCTGTCGCTCTCAAATAAATAAATTAAAAATTAAAAAAAAAATAAAAATAGGGCTGGAGACATGGCTTAGAGGTTAAGGTGCTTGCCTGCAAAGCCTAAGGACCCATGTTTGACTCTCCAGATCCCACATAACCCCAAACACACAGGTGAAACAAGCACAAGGTCGCACATGCCCATTTTGTTTGCAGTGGCTGGAGGCCCTGATGTGTCCATTCTCTTTCTACCTATTTCCGTATCTCTTTCTCTCTCAAATAAATAAAAATAAATTTAAAAATATATATGGGCTAGAGAGATGGCTTAGCAGTTAAGACACTTGCCTACAAAGCCTAAGGACTCAGGATTGATTCCCCAGTACCTACATAAGCAAGATTCACAAGATGGCAAATGTGTCTGGAGTTCATTTGCAATGGCAAGAGGCCCTTGCGTGCCCATTCTCTCCCTTTTCTCTCTGTGCCTCTTTCTCTTTCAAATAAATAAATAAATATTAATTAAAAATAAAAAGTGGCCGGGCATGGTGGTGCATGCCTTTAATCCCAGCACTCAGGAGGCAGAGGTAGGAGGATTGCCGAGACTTTGAGGTCAGCCTGAGCTAGAGCGAGAACCTACCTTGAAAAACCAAACAAAACAAAGATAAATAAATAAAAAGTGACTCATGCCTGTAAAAAGGTTGAGGCTGGTGGACAGCCACAAGGTTGAGGCCAACTGGGGCTAGCTATACATGTATATTATGGTTCAGGCTAGCCTGGGCTAACAGTGAGTCCTTGTCTCAAAGAAATCCAACCAACCCACCAAAACATTACACTTAATTAAAAGCATTGCATTATTGCAGCAGAACCAAAATTAGTTTGGAACTAGCCAATTATATTGTATTTAAACCTTAAAAATTGTTTTTAAAATTCTGTTTTCATTCCAATCATCTGATGGGTCTCTGTGTATTGCTTCCACAGGATGTTCTGGGCTTTGGGAGGCAGTTTTCCTCTGGGATCTGTGTTAAGTCAGCAGCTGTAAAGATAGACTGGAAAGCCGCCGGTTGTGTAGCATGCACTCTTATCAAAAAATTCAACTCAGGGCTGGAGAGATGGCTTAGCCATTAAGCGCATGCCTGTGAAGCCTAAGGACCCTGGTTCGAGGCTCGATTCCCCAGGACCCACGTTGGCCAGATGCACAAGGGAGCGCATGTGTCTGGAATTCATTTGCAGTGGCTGGAGGCCCTGGAGCGCCCATTCTCTCTATCTGCTTCTCTCTGTTGCTCTCAAATATATAAATAAAAAAAATTTAACTCAGTTATGTGAAACCAAGGCCTTTACCCCTCACTTCCTTGAAACATGATCTTTGTGGTGGTTTGATTCATGTGTCCCCCATAAACTTAGGTGTTCTGGAGGTTAGGTTCCCCAGCTGATGGCTGGAAATTAAAGCCTCCTGGAGGTGGTGTATTGTTGGGGGCGAGCTTATGGATGTTATAGCCAGTTTCCCCATGCCAGTGTTTGGCACACTCTCCTGTTCCTGTTTTCTACTTTATATGGACCAGGAGGTGATGTTCACCCTCTCCTTATGCCATCGTTTTCCCCTGCCATCGTGGTGCTTCCCCTTGAGCCATGAGCCAAAATAAACCTCTTTTTTCCATAGGCTGCTCTTGGTTGGGTGATTTCTACCAGCAATGGGAACCTGACTGCAACAGTAAAGTGGTACCGAGGAGTAGGATTACTGTTAGACATCTGACTGTATGGCTTTGACCTTTTGGAGCTGATTTTCAAGAGGAATGTGGAAGCATTTGAAACCTTGGCTTAAGAGATGCCTTGCAGTGCTGTAAGTACAATTTGATGGACTATTCTGGTCAGAGTTGAAAGGCTTGAATGCAATAAGAACTATGGACTATGAGGTTTGGCTTATGAGGGTGAGAAAGAGCTTTGCTTGGGCTGGGCTAGCAGTCTGTGTGAAAAGCTTGTTGTTATGCCCCTGTTTTGAGAAGTTGTACAGAATTGCTTTGTGTAGAAATGAACTGGTATCAGCAGAAGGATATGGCACAGAAAGAAAAATCTTTGGGTGAACTGCTGCCCATTCAGTTGCAATTGAGAGATTACAACCTTTGAGACTGGGCTAGCCGACCTGCACTGGGGCAACAGGAAGAATGTCGATTCTTTTGCAGGGATCCTGAGTGTTCAAGGAGTATCCTAGTCTTCAAAGTCTGCTTTATTCCTCCCTGGATTAACAAATTGGCACCCTACCTGGTATTGTGGAGTATAAGAAATGCAGGAAAGAGAGGGTCATTGAGTTTGCAACATGGTCTTGTGTTCTGGAAATAGCCATGGAAGCAGGTTTGCTGGATGCCTGCGTGGAGACCCAATGGGGCCATGAGGATGAACTGTGGGTTGCAGTGGAGTCCCAGTAGAGATGCTGGGACCAGAAGATGGCTGCTAAGGAGCTGCCGGCCCCAGATGAAGTTTCCCAGGACTGTGAGTAGCCTAGCTGGAAGGGCAGAATTGGAATGCCAGAGACTTATTGCTGGTTAGAAGTATTGAACTTGGAGATTTGTCACTGGCTAGTTGTTGGACTTGAAGCTACAGAGTTTGATGTTTGCCCTGGTTGTTTTAAATCTTGTATGGGTTGAATATTTCTTTGCTATGCCCAGTGCCATCTTTTGCAATGTGAATGTTTATTCTGTGCCATTATGGTTTTTTTGAGGTTATTTTTTGGTATTATGGCTCAGTTAAAAGACTTTGGATTATGGGGATGTATGAACATCATTAGGATTGATAAAAACTATGGGGACTTTCGTAGATAGACTGAATGCATGCATTTTACATCATGGATGGTTGACAGTGTATGGGGGCCTGGGGCAGAATGTGGTGGTATGACCCCGGTGTCCCCCATAAATTTAGGTGTTCTGGAGGTTAGGTTCCCAGCTGATGGCAACTAAAAATTAAAGCCTACTGGAGTCAGTGTATTGTTAAGGGTGGGCTTATGGGTATTATAGCCAGTTTCCCCATGCCAGTGTTTGGCATACTCTCCTGTTCCTGTTGTCTACCTTATATGGGCCAGGAGGTAATGTCCACCCTCTGCTCATGCCATTGTTTTCCCCTGCCATCGTGGAGCTTCCCCTCAAGCCTGTAAGCCAAAATAAACCTCTTTTCCCACAAGCTGCTCTTGGTTGGGTGATTTCTACCAGCAATGCAAACCTGACTGCAACAGTCTTGATAACTGTAACAGCAACACTGTGTCTCAGAGAAAGGGGAGAAAAAAAGAGAGCTGTACACATGGAAGAAAAAAAGGTGAGTGTGGACTCCCAATAGGATACCATTTTAAGTTTCTTTTTTTTCTTTTGTTTTTCAAGGCAGAAAGTTCCTTCCTTCCTTCCTTCCTTCCTTCCTTCCTTCCTTCCTTCCTTCCTTCCTTCCTTCCCTCCCTCCCTCCCTCCCTCCCTCCCTCCCTCCTCCTTCCTTCCTTCCTTCCTTCCCTCCTTCCTTCCTTCCTTCAAGGCAGAGTCTCATTCTAGCTCAGACTGACCTGACCTAAAATTCACTATGTATTCTCAAAGTGACCTCAAACTCACACCGATCCTCCTACCTCTGCCTACCCAGTGCTGGAGATTAAAGTGCCACCATGCCCAGCCATTTTAAGTTTTTTAACAGGAGATGTATATATGATTTTAGTGACTTGAAGTTACAGTGTTTAACGGGTTTAATGATTAAAAACAGAAGTTCAGGGCTGGAGAGATGGCTTAGTGGTTAAGGCACTTGCCTGCCAAAAGACCTAGGTTCGACTCCCCAGGATCCAGGTAAGCAAGTTGCACAAGGGGGTGCACACATCTGGAATTCATTTGTAGTGGCTAGAGGCCCTGGTGGGCCCATTCTCTTTCTCTCCACCTGCCTATTTCTGTATCTCTCTCTCTCCCAAATAAATAAATAAAAATAAAATATTTCTTTAAAAAAGGTTCAAGGAGGGTCTTATTCATCAGACTTAGTAAGGAATCATGGAGACTTCAAGTTAGGGGAAGCCAACCTTACCTCACCAAGGTCAGCAATCTCTCTCTGCACATCTTTGTTGGGTGCAGTCTGGGCCTTCACTTTGACCTCCATAGCAGAGAGAGATTTCTTCAAGCTCTCTGCCTTCCTGAGAGCCTAAGCAGGGAACAATCAGCTGTAAACTCCAGGTAAGTAACTTTGAGCATGACTATTGTCTACAGATAGCTTGGAAGCTCTAATGGCACATTGTGGAGCACACCTCCCAAGACGTTACAAGTTTCTTTTCTTTAGGAAGCAAGTGTTGGTAACTTCCTGCCATAGAAGGAGCACCTGCCTCACACACCTCAAAGGCTGCAATATAACCCAGGCTCCAGGTGACCAGGCACTCAAACCAGAAGCCCTTTCCCCCACTGGAAAGACCGCCCTTCAGGATTCAGCACAAGCTACACAGTTCCCTCCCCCAGAGCAACTGTCCCTCTAGGCCAGGTACCTCCATCGAGGTACACTTATACCCCTTGGAATAGGTGGAGAAGCAAAGGGCATCTGAAGCCACAACAGAACACTGGCTGACCCTCCCACACATGGAGGCAGGCTTTACATATATTTAAAAGATTAAACAAGACAGCTAAGAGATCTTGGGTAGTGGCTTTCTTTTGACAGCCGTGGGTAACTGGATGATCTAGGAGCCTAGCAGTCTGTACTTGCATTTTGACTGCAACAGCCACAGACTGTTTGCTCTATGGAGTGTGGGCTGGGCTTCCCTTGCTTTGTTCAAGTAAGCCACCCAGTGGCCTGATCTGCTCACCTTTTGGGCTTCAGCACCTGTGACAGCAACAATTCTCCGGATGCCTTTAGCAATAGCTTCTTCGGTCACGATGACAAAAGCACCAGCGTGACTGGAGTTCCGTAGATGCCTGAATGGCAGAACACCAAGGCTGTGATAAAGAGGAAACCCGGGTACCCTGGCCTCCCTTCCTGACCACTGGGAGCCCTTGGTGGGATCCCTGAGCCACATGAGCCAATTCTTTCATGGATGTTTGCGAGGCTCTTCACTCTCTCTCTGTCTTTTTTTTTTTTTTTTTGTCTTTTTGAGGTAGGGTCAGGCTCTAGCCCAGGCTGACCTGGAATTCACTATGTAGTCTCAGATTGGTCTCAGTGGTAGAGCATTTGTCTAGCCAATGAAAGGCCCTAGAGCACATCTACAACATGTCAAACAGGAAAAATAAATTAAAAAAAAAAAAAAAAGCAGCAGCGAGGGCAGTAAGAGTTGGTCTAGTCTGCTCCCATGTCAAAACCTGGTAACAAAGGAACAAGAAGCAGGAGACTCCCGTCTACTACGGCCCCTCCTAGGTACTCACGTTCCCCCACAGAACTCAACAGAAGTAAGGGATCCAGCAGGTCCAGAGGGATCATCCAACAGCTCAGACACTGGGACTCCAATGGAGACAATTCGCACAGGGTCAGGATAGGTCTCATCAAACACAGCTCTCAAGCCCTGGATAGCTTTCGCTGCTGCCAGGGGACAATCCTGGGTGTAGACAGGCTGCCACAGAAGATGGGGGTAGAAGGCTGGGAAAAGTCTCTTTTAACAGTATAGGAAGAAGGAGCAGAGAGAAGATGGGCCAGCAGCCAAGACTCCAAGGTTCTAAATCCAGCTCTGCCTGGCACATGCCCCGCACCTTCTGAAATAATGTACCATGTACAAGATAAAGGAAACAAACACAACTTTCTAACCTTGTGTTAAACTGTGAGCCAGATCACATGTGGATGCAATACGTAACTACAAGAATACTGGCTATTTAAGCCTGTGGTAGAACAAAGACCAAGTTCTTCCCCTTCCAGACACCACTACTACAAAAGCAGTCTGAGAACCAGGGCTTTCAGTGTACCTATGGGCAAGTGGGGACCTATTCCAACAGAGCGAGAAGGTCTGGACTGCTAAGCCTCCATGAGAGAAAATGAGTGCAGGAAAGAGTCAGGTTCTGACCCAAGAACTTAAGACTAGAACCTACCTTAGCTGCCTCAATCAGCTCATTGGCAATCTCCTCAGCCTTTTTGATCTGCTGGGTGGACATGGCTCCCTTGGCCGTGAAGTCGAACCGAAGGCGGTCAGGAGCAACCAGCGAGCCTTTCTGGTCAGCTTCCCCCAGCACAGAGCGCAAGGCGAAGTTCAGAATGTGGGTGGCTGTGTGGTTGCTCATGACAGGTCTCCGCCGGGTCTGTAAAGGGCAAAAGTAGCTGGCAGAGAGGTCAAGACTGCCAGTTGCCCCCCAGTACTCAGCCATCTCTCCAGCCCTTGCCCCTCATTTTGTATACAAATCTGGGAACATGCCACTGCAGCCTCAAGCCCAAAGAGATCTTGTGGGTACTTCACTGCTGAAACCCAGTAAAGCAGACTATAGTCATTTGAGGCCTGCTTTCTTTTCTCATCCACATTGCCCCACTTAGTTCTTTTTTTTTTTTTTTTAGAATTAGTTCTGATCCCGACTCAGATCTAATACTAGAGAGGTAGAGGTAGGAGGATCACCATGTGTTCAGGGCCAGCCTGGGACTACACAGTGAGTGCCAAGACTGCCTGGGCTAGAGTGAGACCCCGCCTCAAAAAAAAAAAAAAAAAAAAAAAAAGTCAATCTCTAGCCTGGAAAATGGATCTAATAACAACTTTATGGGGGTCATAAAATCCTAGGTAACCCCACAGGATTGATGAGTGGAGCAAGTTAGAAGCTAAACTTATGGCTGTGAGGCACAGCCTAGTATCAGCTTAGATTTCAAGGTGTAAAATATACATTACTATCTCCTTCTAAGCTACTGTTACTTTGGAACTTTGTTACATGCATCAGAGCTTAGTTCTTTTTATTTTTTTATTTACTTACTTAATTTGAGATGGTTACACTATGTAGCCCAGAGACTGACCTTGAACTCTCCATCTTCCTGCCTAAGCCTTCTGAGTGACAGGATTAGAGACATTCACCATCATGCCAAGCTTCACGACTTGGGATAAGAAAGCAATCCATGAGATGTGTCTCAGGATCTCAATTGAAATCTCTGGTGAAAGGACTACTTTTTTCATCTCTCATGATCCCAAAACTGCATCTGAGGCTGTGGAGCTGGCTTGCTTGAAAAACAGGATAGCTTGGTTTGATTCCCTAGTACCCATGTAAAGCCAGATGTACAAAGTGGTATATGCATCTGGAAATCATTTGCAGTGGCAAGAGGCCCTGATGTACTCATTTAGTCTCTCTCTCTTATGCTTGCAAATAAAAAATAGTATTTAATTTTTTTTTTTTTTTTTTTTTGAGAGCGACAGACACAGAGAGAAAGACAGATAGATGGAGAGAGAGAGAAGGGCTTGCCAGGGCTTCCAGCCTCTGCAAACGAACTCCAGACGCGTGTGCCCCTTTGTGCATCTGGCTAACGTGGGACCTGGGGAACCGAGCCTTGAACTGGGGTCCTTAGGCTTCACAGGCAAGCGCTTAACCGCTAAGACATCTCTCCAGCCCTTAAATTTTTTTTTAAATTAGGATTGGAGAGATTGCTTAGCAGTTAAGGCATTTGCCTGTCAACCCTAAGGAGCCAGGTTCAATTTCCCAGAACTTATATAAGCCAGATACACATGATGATGCATAGATCTGGAGTTAGTTTGCAGTGGCTGGAGGCTCTGGTGTACCCATTATCTCTCTCTTTAAAACAGAAAAAAAAAATTAGAAATTAAAGGAAAAAGTACATCAAAATGTACTCCTGTACTCTGCTTACAAGGGACAAAGTAACAAGCCAATTTAAAACCCAAACTGGAGAGATGACTGAGCAGTTAAGGTGCTTGCCTGCAAAGCAAGGTTAATCAAACTAACCAGAATTCCATTTCCCAATACCCAGGTAAAGTCAGATGCACAAAGTAATGCATGTATCTGGTGTTCATTTGCAGTGGCTGGAGGCCCTGATGTGCTCATTCATATTCTCTTTCAAATAAATGAAAATATTTTAAAAGGAGGCAATCTCTAATAAGTGCAAATGGGCAGCAGGGCATTGACGACAGTAAGTGCCTGTCATCCCGGCACTGGGGAGGCTTAGGCAGGGGGACCATCACGGATTTGAGGCCACCCTGGCTATATAGTGAGTTCCAGGATGGCCAGAGGTACAGAGTGACATCAAAGAGATAAAATAGAAATTGGCTGGGCATGTTAGCACACACCTTTAATCCCAGCACTTGGGAGGCAAAGGTAAGATGATCACTGTGAGTTCAAGGCCACTCTGAGACTATATAGTGAATTCCAGGTGAGCCTGGGATAGAAGTGAGATCCTACCTCGAAACTGTCCCCCACACCAAAAAATTAAACAAATGAAAACAGAATGGAGGCCAGCATAATGCAACTCACCTCATCAATAAATAGCCGGACTTGATCCCCGACTTTGAGGTTCCCGTATATTGTTCCTATGTGTAGCACATACCCGCCTCGTACCTGAGCATTCTTCACTGTAAACTCAGTTTTCTACCAAGAGTCAACAAGGAGATCAATAAGTAAATAACATTTCAAAATGTACCAGTTCTCTTTGTATATACATATATATCACTGCCATTATTTATATAACACACACGTGCACGCACACACACATGACATAGATACTAAATAGTATCTTGAAAGAATTTGAAAGCCATTATTAGGAACCAAAACCTAAGGAGACCAGGTGACAGACTCATCAGGACAAAACTCAGCAGTGGCAGAGCTGGAGGCTAAGTACAAGAAACAGCCCCTCAGCTACAGAAATACCAGTAAAAGATCCCAACCCAAACATCCATCAAGACCATTCCAAAGCCCAGAGTGTTAAGGAGCAAAAGAAGCTTCCCAGCTCCATCCCTGGCCCTGCCCAGCTGACAAGAAGTGCTGGCTCACATCCTCACTGCTGTCATCAGCCTTCACCAAGTAGCCTTCATCGTAGATCTGCCCTCCTTGCTCAGCATAGAAGCAGGTCTTATCCAGGACCACTCCACACTCCTGGCCAGTGACCACCTCTTCCACGAACATCTTTTCCCTGCGCAGAGCGAGCACTGTAGCCACTTCATTCTCAAACACTGCTCAGTGGAACAGCAGAGACAGAAGACAGAGATCGATGACTGCATTCATACATTTCTGTGTTTCTTGAGGTAGTGGCATTGAACCTAGGCCCTCCCACTCTTCCACTGAGCTACCATTCCTGGCCCTGTTCACATGTTATTAGCTGCCTTTTTCTGAGGAGGGCCGTATGTGAGTGTAGAGTATGTACTGCGTACACATGCAGACCGGAAGAGTGTCAACTTTTGCTTATCTGTCTATTTCCTTGGGGCAGTACTCACTCTCCTTGGAGCTGCTGTTTTCTCCATTTTTAAAATTTTATTTATTTATTTTGTTTTTCAAGGTAGGATTTCCCTCTAGTGCAGGCTGTCCTGGAATTCACTATGTTGTCTCAGGGTGACCTCAAACTCATGGTGATTATTCTACCACTGCCTCTCCCAAGCGCAGGAATTTAAAGGCATGCACCACCACATCTGGCTAATTTTTTTTTTTTTCAAATGAACCTCAGACACATGCACCACCTTGTGCATCTGGCTTACATGGGTACTGAATCAAATCTAAGTCCACAGGACTCATAGGCAAGTGCCTTAACCATTAAGCCATTTCTTCAGCCATTTAAAAATTTTTTTTGGTTTTTGTTTTTCAGGGTAGGTCTTTGCTCTAGCCCAGGCTGACCTGGAATTCACTACATAGTCTCAGCGTGGCCTTGAACTCATAGCAATCTTCCTACCTTTGCTTCCCCATTGCTAGGATTAAAGGCGTATACCACCATGCCCGGCACCCTTAAAAAAATTTTTTTTAAATATATTTTATTTATTTGAGAGAGAGAAAGAGACAGAGAGAGAAAGATTGAGAATAGGCATGCCAGGGCCTCCAGCCACTGCAAACTAACTCTAGATGCATGTGCTCCTTGTGCATCTGGCTTATGTGGGTTCTGGAGAATCAAGCCAGGATCCTTTGACTTCGCAGGCAAACACCTTAACCGCTAAGCCATCTCTCCAGCTCCCCTTTTTTTTTTTTTTATTAATTTATTTGAGAGCGACAGACACAGAGAGAAAGACAGATAGAGGGAGAGAGAGAATGGGCGCGCCAGGGCTTCCAGCCTCTGCAAACGAACTCCAGACGCGTGCACCCCCTTGTGCATCTGGCTAACGTGGGACCTGGGGAACCGAGCCTCGAACCGGGGCCCTTAGGCTTCACAGGCAAGCGCTTAACCGCTAAGCCATCTCTCCAGCCCTCTCCAGCTCCCTTTTAAACATTTTTTAATGAGAGAGCAAGAAGGAGAGAGAGAATTGGTATACCAGGGCCTCCAACCACCGCAATCAAACTCCAGATGCTTGTGGCACCTAGTGTCCATGTGCGACCTTGCCCTTGCGTCACGTTCTGCATCTGGCTAACATGGGATCTGGAGAGTTGAACATAGGTCCTTAGGCTTCAGTGGCAAGCGCCTTACCTGCTAATCCATCTCTTTCCAGCCCTGTTTTCTCCATTTTTTTTTGGTCAACAAGCCATAGTGATGCTCTGGTTTCTACCCCTCTCATCTCCCTCTTGGACTGGGAATGCAGGTGTTCGGCGGGTGGCCACACCTAGCTATTTATGGAATCAAACACAGGTCACCAAGCCCTCTTACTTGTGCAACAAGTGCTCTTAATCACTGAGCAATCTCCCCAGACCCTTAGCTGTCTTTAGCTAATTGTGTCTCATTGGATTTTGGAAATAAGCCCATTAGACTTAAAAAAAACAACAACAACAACAAAAACAAAACAAAACAAAAAAAAACAAAGCCAGGCGTGGTGGCGCACGCCTTTAATCCCAGCACTCGGGAGGCAGAGGTAGGAGGATCGCCCGTGAGTTCAAGGCCACCCTGAGACTACATAGCGAATTCCAGGTCAGCCTGAGCCAGAGTGAGACCCTGCCTCGAAAAACCAAAAAAAAAAAAAACAAAAAAAAAACAGCATGCTGGTTTTGCACCAGAGAATCAACACGCAATAGGAAGAGTAACTATTGTCCCAGTTTCTAAAACTCAGGGGTTTCCTAGGATGCAGGTTTTCAGTGTTAACACTGGGATAGAGCAAACTGGACTGTTAGTCACTGTCTATTTCAGACATTGAACAGATACAATTCAATTCCTTATAATAGTAATGGGTTCCCTAGTTCAAAATCAACTCATACATGTGCGCGCGCACACACACACACAATAAATAAATAAATAAAAACACCTCACAAACAATTCAGTTTGTGAGCTCACTTACAGATTTTGGTATAAGATGCTCTCTACCAGGGGCAAAAAGCAAAAAACATGTACAGGCCAGGTGTGGTGGTAGACACCTTTAATCATAGCACTTGGGAAGCAGAGACAGGAGGATCACTATGAGTTCAAGGCTAGCCTGAGACTACATAGTGAATTCCAGGTCAGCCTGGGCCCCTACCTCAAAAAACAAACAAACAACAACAACAACAACAACAAAAATGTATGGCTTTATTTATCTTGTTCTTTGAGAATTCTAATATGCTGATACAAAATTCAGTAGCCATTGTTGATTGTTTCAAAGTCAATTGCCCATTTTCCTGCAATGTGTTACAATTAAAGGACTTGATCAGGGCTAGAGAGATGGCTTAGCAGTTAAGGCACTTGCCTATAAAGCCTAAGGACCCAGGTTCAATTTTCCATGACTCATGTAAGCCAGATGCAGAAGGGGGCATATGCTTCTGGGGTTTATTTGCAGTGGCTGGAGGCCTGGCACAACCATTTTCTCTATCTGCCCCCTTCTTTCTCAAATAAATAAAAGAAAAAAAATTAAACACTATCTGATCGAAGATACATGTAACCTTGCTACAACCGTTTTTTAAAAACTACTTTGGGGGGATGGAGAGATGGCTTAGTGGTTAAGGTGTTTGCTTACGAAGCTAAAGGACCCAGATTCAGTTCCCCAGGATCCACGTAAACCCGATGCACAAGGGGAACATGCATCTGGAGTTTTCAGTGGCTATAGGCCCTGATATGCCCATTCTCTGTCTGTCTGTCTGTCTTCTATCTCTCTCCCTGCTTGCAAATAAATAAATAAAATTTAAAAACTAGTTTTTGGGCTGGAGAGTTGGCTTAGCGGTTAAGGCACTTGTCTGTGAAGCCTAAGGACACATGTTTGACACTCCAGATCCCATGCAAGCCAGACGCACAAAGGTGAGGCAAGTGCAAGGTTTCACATGCCCACTAGGTAGAGGAAGCATCTAGAGTTTGACTAAAGTGGCTGAGGCCCTGGCATGCCAATCCTCTCTCTCTTGCTTGCTAAAAAATAAAATTTAAATTTAAAAACTATGTTTTTTTTTCCCCTTTCCCATTTTGGTTGTTCTAGGTAGGCTTTCACTCTAGCCATAGCTGTCCAGGAACTCACTCTGTAGCCCTACGTGGGCCTCAAACTCATGGTGATCCTACCTCAGCCTCTTCAGTGCTGGACAGGCTTGAGCTACCATACCTGGCTTAAAACAACTTTCTGTAACCACAATTGTAACAAAGAGCTCAGAAAAGGGTACTTGTAAGAATAAAAGTACATCGCATGATCTGCTAGGCATCTGACCTTGCGACTCATTACTCCAAAACCCCCAGGTAAGAGGCAGACAGCAGAAGCCCAACAACATACCATAGCTACCACTGGAGTCTGCATGGTAATTATACTTTGGAGAATCGTCTGTGGCCTCCAAACCCTTAGCCCGGAGCTCCTCAATAGCATAAATGTCCAGCATAATGAGGTCTTCTCCACCTGCTCCTTTGCCCTGTGACTTCAGCTGCCAAGTAGAGAAACAAGTCTAGTCACCTTAACATATGAGAAAAAGAATTCAAATTTGCTAAGCTATGCCCAAGATAAAGTGAAAGAACAACATTTTCCAGTTTCAGCATTATTGACATTTTGGGCTAGAAATTTTTTGTTGTCAAGGCTAGACTCTTGCATTGTAGGACAAGATGACAGGAGCATCTGCCCTCTGGCTGTAAAATGTAAAAATGCCTTCACATGTTATCGCCAAATGCCCCAGAAATAAGTACCTCCCTTCTCCCCCCCACTGAGAACCACGGGTCTAGGTATGAAAGAATTTAGAAGATGTTAAGGAAAAGAAGTCACATTTGCTTTGTACCTCAGTAAGTACTGGCTTCCCTGCCCATTCTCCTCACTCTACCTGGGCCAGTTTCCTCTCCTCTTCAAAGCCATCCATGTCCACCACTAGGCCCTTCTCTTCAGCAATCAGTCCGGTAAGATCCACTGGGAATCCATAGGTGTCATAGAGGAGCCAAGCAGTGTCTCCTGCACAGCACAAAGAAGTTGTTTCAGAATAACATGGATAGCCCACTTTTTTTTCATGCCAAATCCTCCCAGAAGAATGCTGACACAAGGAAATAGAATCAAGGCAAATCAGAATCTCTAACAACTTTTTTTTTCAAGGTAGGATCTCACTCTAGCTCAGGCTGACCTAGAATTCACTATGTAGACTCAGGGTAGCCTTGAACTCATGGCGATTCTCCTACCTCTACCTCCCAAGTGCTGGGATTAAAGGCATGTGCCACCATGCCCAGCTTTGACCTGTAAGAAGCACAAGGGGTCACCTAGTAAAGTTCTTTCTTGATGCAAACATTCATGTGTTCAGTTGGAAAAAATTCATTAGACTTTAATCTATTTAAATATTATACTTCAATAAAAATCCTTAAAATTCACTGGGTGTGGTGGCACATGCCTTTAATCCCAATTTGGGAGAGAGGTAGGAGGACTGCCATGAATACAAGGCGACCCTGAGACTACATAGTGAATTCTAGGTCAGACTGTGCTAGAGTGAAACCCTACCTCGAAAAACTAAAAAAAAGAAAACCCTTAAGATTAATTTCCCCAAAAGCCAGGTATGGGTTCACATGCCTTTAATCCCAGCACTTGGTAGAAGGTAGAAGGACTGCCATGAGTTCAAGGCTACCCTGAGACTCCATAGTGAATTCCAGGTCAGCCTGGGCTAGAGTGAGACACAACTTTGAAAAATAAAACAAAAATAATAATAAATAAATAAAGCAAATTGCAAAAGTTTCTAAGTAAGATAAACAAACCTGGCCGGGTGTCGTGGCGCACACCTTTAATCCCAGCACTTGGGAGGCAGAGGTAGGAGGATCGCTGTGAGTTCAAGGCCACCCTGAGACACCATAGTGAATTCCAGGTCAGCCTGGGCTAGACTGAGACCCTACCTCAAAAAAAAAAAAAAAAAAAACTTAGTCTTATCTCTGCCTCCTAACTGCTGGGATTAAATCTGTGATCCACCATGCCTGGCTGTTTTGTTTTTTTTTTAAATTTAAGAAAGAGACAGAGAGAGAATTGGCACACCAGGGTCTCAGCCACTTAAATGGAACTACAGATAGTTGTGCCACCTAGTGGGTATGTACAACCTTGTGCTTGCCTAACCTTTCATGCTTCTGGCTTCAGTGGGAATCTGGAGAGTTGAACATGGGTCCTTAGGCTACACAGGCAAGCACCTTAACCACTAAACTTATCTCTCCAGTATATGTATGTCTGTCTATATATACATATATATATTTAGGTCTCACTCTAGGCCAGGCTAACCTGGAATTCACTAATCTCAGGGTGGCCTTGAACTCACGGCAATCCTCCTACCTCTGCCTCCTGAGTGCTGGTATTAAAGATGTGAGCCACCAAGCCTGGCACCTGCATTTTTTAAATATGCATTTTATTTACCTATTTGAGAGAGAAAGAGACAGATAGGGAAAGAGAGAATGGGCACACTAGGGCCTCCAGCCACTACAACCAAACTCCAGGTGCATGAGCCACCTTGTGCATATGTGCATATGGCTTATGTGGGCACTGGGGAATCAAACCCGGGTCCTTAGGTTTTACAGGCAAGTGCCTTAACTGCTAAGCCATCTCTCCAGCCCCTACTACTGTGTTAATTGTATGCTTTAAAACAGAATCCTTCTTTTCACCAAAGGCAGTTTAACTAAAGTACACTTAGCCTTAGCAGCCATGAGAATCCATGTGCTTTTTGCAGAACGATGCCCTAGCCCGGACAGAGGAAGACACAAGCTGGGTCTTACCAGGAATGGTCTTGCAGTCTCCAAGACTTTGAATTTTTCGGTCCAAGATGCGACGTCCTCTGCTAAGCGTCTTGAGAAACTGCACTTCTTCCTCATTAATGATGTCCTTCACCATGTCTGGGTCCTTCTTTAGCTCAGGAAATGCATCTCCCTGATGAAGGGGGCTCAATGAAGCCAGAGCCTAAACCATGAGCCCCCATAAAAATGCCCCACCCACCATATCCCTCTCAGAATATGGCTTTAGCACAGAAGAGAAAATTCTACGTACCAGGGATTGGACGACAACATCAACTAATGTAGCAAAGAACCCCCTGCTGGCATTCAGTTTCTCATGGGAATACCGAACAGCCCGGCGGAGAATCCGTCGTAACACGTACCTGTTGAAAGGGAAACAGACCCTACTGCCTTGCTGGAAAACATCCCCAGCAGAGAGTTGTTGTAGCTCCTATAGGATTCTACCCAAAGAGCAGCAGGGTCAATTTTAGGTCTTGCTTTTGCAGAAATTTCCCATCTTAAGCCTGCTTCATGTTATATTCTCCAAGGTTTCTAAGATAATTCTGGCATCACTCAGTGTCAAGGATAACCCAGGCTAAACACTAGCCTTTTGTTCTTAAGTGTTTGATTAAAAGGTGAAACCAGACTATGCAGATGATCCCAGGCCCTGCCTGTCAATAATGCAGGTTCTTGGCATTAGTCAATACTTTGCCTACTCTGCGCCTGCCCAGGTCCCATTAGACAACCTTAAATGCAATTCTTTTTTTTTTTTAAGGCTTTTTTAAAAATTTATTTATTTATTTATTTATTTATTTGAGAGTGACAGACACAGAGAGAAAGACAGATAGAGGGAGAGAGAGAGAGAGAATGGGCGCGCCAGGGCTTCCAGCCTCTGCAAACCAACTCCAGACGCGTGCGCCCCCTTGTGCATCTGGCTAATGTGGGACCTGGGGAACCGAGCCTCGAACCGAGGTCCTTAGGCTTCACAGGCAAGTGCTTAACCGCTAAGCCATCTCTCCAGCCCTTAAATGCAATTCTTATCAACTGACACCGCTGAAAAAGCAAACACAGTAGCATTAGCATCTCTTTAACACAAGCCAAAACTCCCTTAATATGGGGAGAGGAGATCACTCCATCTTTCCCAAATATAATAGTAATTAAGCTTGGCTTTAAATTATAGAGCTGGATATGGTGGTGCATGTCGTTAGTCCCAGCACTCAGGAGACAGGTAGGAGGGTCACCATGAGTTTGAAGCCAGCCTGGAGCTACAGAATGAGCTCTAGGTCAGCCTGGACTAGTGTTTCAAAAAAACTGGGAATGGGGGATGGTGGCGTACATCTTTAATCTCAGCACTTGGGAGACAGAGGTAGGAGGTATTGCCATGAGTTTGAGGCCACCTTGAGACTACATAGTGAATTCCAGGTCAGCCTGGGCTAGAGCAAGGCCCTACCTCAGAAGATAAATAAATAAGTTACATAGAGTCAGAAAACTGATGTTGTCAGTCCAAACCCTGTCCAGATCCTAACATACTCACCCTCGCCCTGTGTTGTCAGGCCGGCCTCCGTCAGCCAGTGCCACAGTGATGGTCCGTGCATGGTCTGCCAGCACTCTGTAGGCCATGTCAATTCCATCAGCATCCTCAGCACCAACCTTCCCAGTGTATGGCCGGGCACCTGTACCCTGAACGCAAATTCCAAAGGCCCATCAGAACAAACTTTCTGGTACTGCCTTACTAAAGCAGGTCCCTAGAGGAGTAAAGACACTAGGAGAAAGGATAACTGTTTCGCCAGATCCCACAGAAGAAGCAAAGGGCCTCCAGTCAGCCCCTCACCCTCATGAAATTGCACAGTCTTATGCAGATAGCCTGATGCTATTAGTAATGAAGTAGGCCAAAGGCAACAGGTACTTTGGCCATTATCTTTGGCTATACTGCTAAAAGCCCATCTTAGAAGCCTTTATATATCATAAATGTTTGTAACAGGCCCAATACCTTCTGAATGGCATCAAAGTAAGGAACAAAAAGGTCAGTGTCATAGTTGGACATCTTATTCTGCAGCACCGACACCAGCCGCTCCAGACCCATCCCTGTGTCGATGCTCTTCTTGGGAAGAGGTTTCAGAAGGCCGTCAGGTTCCCTGTGAGATGCAAAATGAGAGGAAGTTGAAGCAGGGACTTAGGCCACCAATTCCAATCCCTATATTAAAGTCACCAAAAATGAACAAAGCCACCACTAAGCCAGGTGTGGTGGCACATGTCTTTAATCCCAACAATCAGGATGAAGAAGTAGGGGGATCACCATGAGTTGGTGGCTGCCCTGAGATGTCACAGTGAATTCCAGGTTAGCCTGGGCTAGAGCAAAACCCTACCTAAAAAAACAAACAGCTGGGTGCAGTAGTGCATGCCTCAAAATAAAAAAAGAGCTCCAAGTAGAAGCCCAAATTCCAACAAGAATTACTTTATAGGCATAGACATTATGAAAATAGTACATGAGATAAGTTTATAAAACAATAAGTTGAGCCAGGCATGGTGGTGCATGCCTTTAATCCCAGCACTCCGGAGGCAGAAGCAGGAGGATCACTGTGAGTTCTAAGGCCACCCTGAGACTACATAGTGAATTCCAGGTCAGCCTGAGCTACAGTGAGACCCTACCTCAAAAAAACAAAGAAAAGAAAGAAAGAAAGAAAGAAAGAGAAAAACAATAAGCCCAAACCTATCTCAGTGATCAGAAAGAAAACCTGAGAATAAAGTTTCAACAACTGCTACCAATACCCCATGAGGCCTCTAGAGTCTGCATCAGGTCTCCTTCAGTGCTATTCCATTGGTCCTCAAAACAAAAACCCAGAAAGAACCATCTGTTATGAAGACAGCCATATAACTGATTTCTCTTTTTCTGCTTACCTAAAGAAACAGTAGTACTCATGACAGGAATAGAGCAGTCCCCCACACTACCTGTTATACTGAATGAAGACAAGGTTCCATATCTCCAGTACATTGGGATCATCCTGGTTGACAAGGTGTGCAGCGTCCCGACCACCAATCCGGTCATAGTGGATCTCGCTGCAGGGACCACATGGGCCTGTGTCACCCATCTCCCAAAAGTTGTCCTTCATATTACCAGGGAGGATTTTGGTGTCATCTACCCTGCAGAGTAAAGAAAATAAACCTCATTATAGCCACCAATAAGAATCCTGCCCAACTGGGCATGGTGGTGCACACCTTTAATCCCAGCTCTTGGGAGGCAGAGATAGAAGGGTCACTGTGAGTTTGAGGTCACCCTGAGACTACATAGTGAATTACAGGTCAGCCTGGGCTAAAGTAAAACCCTACCATGAAAAAAACAAAACAGAATCCTACCCAGACTTCTACCACACAAGGAGATTCCCTGTAATTTCCTGTAAAGAAGCTTTAGTTTCCAGCAATTACTAATAGTAAGCTGCTCACATACAAATCCTACCAAGGGTCAGAACATGACTCTTCTCAAGTGTGACCACAATAAAACACAAAATATGCATATGGTATGATTATAATACAATGAAAATGTATAAAGATAAGATATAAAGCTTGGAAAGGAACATATATTCCCTTTATAAATGTTCCTTCAATTTTCAGTTCCCCAATACCCATGCAAAAGCGAGACAGAAAGTGGGACATATATCTAGAGTTCATATTTGCATGGTGGGAGGCCCTGGCGTGCTCATTCTCTCTCAAATAAATACATTAAAAAAAAGAATGCCGGGCATGGTGGAGCATACCTTTAATCCCAGCACTCGGGAGGCAGAACTAGGAGGATCACTGTGAGTTTGAGGCCACCCTGACACTACATAGTGAATTGCAGGTCAGCCTGGACTAGACTGAAACCCTATCTTTGATAAGCAAAAAAGAACACATGGGGCTGGAGAGATGACTTAAGAGGTTAAGGCACTTGCCTGCAAAGCCTAAGGACCAGGTTTGATTCCCCAGTACCCATGAAAGGCAGATGTGCATGCGCAAGTGGTGCATGTATCTGGAGTTCATTTGCAGTGGTTAGAGACCCTGGCAGACCCATTCTCTCTCTCTAACAAGTAAATAAAAATAAAGTATTAAAAACTAAAAAAAAAAAAAAAAAAAAAAAGAACACATGAAGGTATTTACTTCTGGGGCTGGGATTATAGCTCAGTGGTAGAGTGTATGGCTAGCATGCATAGCCCCGGCTCCAGCTCCCAATACCATAAAAAAATAAACAAAATGAAGTGCTGCAAGCCACTCTTCCTCTGCTTCAAAGCACTCATCCCTAAATGGGAAATAGCAATATACTCTAAGAGTTCATTCCTGACAGCGACTTTATCACTCTCAGCAAGTGAATTGAAATCTATATATTTGTGGTACATGTTTGTGACAAACATGTGTGTGCAGATGTGCACGTCTCAAAGCACACACTGCAGAGGTTACAGAAATGTTGGGCATCCTCCTCTACTGCTCATACACGTGCCTTAAGATGGACTTTCTCACTGAACCCAGAGCTAATGGTCTCTGTCCCCCCCCCACCCCCACCCCCACTGAAGTTACAGAAATGCTTGGCCATGCTCAGTAGTTTATGTGGGTGCTATGAAATCTAATCAGGTCAAATCAGACCCTCATGCTTATGCAGTAAGTGATCTGAACTGCTGAGCTACCTCCCTAGTTCTGGAGGTGCACTCTTACCCTAAATTTTGCCAGATCTGTTTGCACTCCAGATCTGGTTCTAAGCCAGCAGCTTCATCCCCACCAAAGTAAGTAACATAGAGTCTTTCAATTGGAATGCCAAATTCTTGGGTGAGAAGTTCCAGAGCCATCTTACATGCCAATTCCTAGAAAAAAAAAATATAGAATATAGTCAAAGTAAAATCTAGTATGAGCAGGAAAAGACCAGATCCTAGGAATATGGATTTAAACTATAGTATCTTCAGTATAAATGCAACCAAATTGAAAATCGATTTATGTAAGAAATATAAATGGAGACTGTCTAATTAGAGATACATATTTATTATTATATGACCTCTACTCCTGTATCTCCTAGATAACATTTCATGTGTTAAAACAAGCATTAGAGCTCAGTACCTGTGTAGAAAAGACTCCTGTGTTCAGAAGCCCAACAGGTATCTTATGCTGAGCTTACCTTGAAATAATCTCCAAAAGACCAAGAGCCCAACATCTCAAAGAAGGTGTGATGGTAGACATCCTTGCCCACGTCATCAAGGTCGTTGTGTTTTCCCCCAGCCCGGATGCATTTCTGGGTATTAGCAGCTCTGCTCAGCTTGGCCATAGGGTGAGATGGGTCAATTGTGTTTAGGAAGATGGGTTTGAACTAAAAAAAGAGAGAAGAGGACAGCTGTGATTTGAAAGAACTGCCGTAGTGCTATAAACAGCCTGTAGGAAGTGGCTGCAGACAAACCATCCTTTGGGTTTAGTAAGCCTAGCGCAGCCAAAGCAGAGGCACCGGTCTGGGATGGAACGTGACTCCCTGCACCTCTCTGTCTAGGTCCCACCAGTGTCACCAGGTGTGCAGGCAACGCCTGTCAGACCTGAACAGCCAAAGGTCACGTGTAAAACCTATGCTTCTTCACAAGTTTCTCAGGGTCAGTGATTCTCACAGAAATACTCCACAAGAGGTGGAAGGTCGGGCTGGAGAGATGGCTTAGCGGTTAAGCGCTTGCCTGTGAAGCCTAAGGACCCCGGTTCGAGGCTCGGTTCCCCAGGTCCCACGTTAGCCAGATGCACAAGGGGGCGCACGCGTCTGGAGTTCGTTTGCAGAGGCTGGAATCCCTGGCGCGCCCATTCTCCCTCTATCTGTCTTTCTCTCTGTGTCTGTCGCTCTCAAATAAATAAATTTAAAAAAAATTTTAAAAAATTTAAAAAAAAAAAAAAAAAGAGGTGGAAGGTGAGCACTAACACCCAGAAGTTGTTGCTCAACCTCCACAGGTGCACTGTGCCTAACTCACAGAAATCTTCCTGCCTCTGCCTCCCGAGTGCTGGGAGTAAAGGTGTGCGCCACTACGCCTGGCCTTAAAAACATTATTTATTGCCGGGCATGGTGGCACACCCCTTTGCTTGCAGCACTTGAGGCAGAGGTAGGAGGATCATCTTGTGTATTCGAGGCCACCCTGAGACTATGTAGCGAATTCCAGGTCAGCCTGGAATAGAGTGAAACCCTACCTTGAAAAACAAAACAAAACAACAACAATAACAAATACATACACACACACACACACACACACATTTATTTATTAAGAGAGAGAGAAAGAAGCAGGCAGAGAAAGAATCGGCACACCAGAACCTCTACCACTGCAAACAAACTCAAAAGGCATGCGCCACCATGTGCATCTGGCTCATGTGGGTACTGGGGAATGGAACATTTAGGCTTCATAGGCAAGCTCCTTAGCCACATAAATAAATATTTTGTTCATTTTTATTTATTTATTTGAGAGTGAGAGAGAGAGAAAAAGAGACACAGAGAGAGAGAACGGGTGCGCCAGGGCTTCCAGCCATTGCAAACGAACTCCAGACACATTGCGCCCCCTTGTGCATCTGGCTAATGTGGGTCCTGGGGAATTGAGCCTCAAACCAGGGTCCTTACACTTTACAGGCAAGTGCTTAACCGCTAAGCCATCTCTCCAGCCAATAAATAAATATTTTTTAAAATAAATACCTTTTAGCCAGGCATAGTGACTTTTTAATTCCAGCACTTGGGAGGTAGAGGTAGAGATATTACTGTGAGTTCGAGGCCAGCCTGAGATTACATAATGAATTCCAGTTCAGCCTGGAATAGAGTGAGATTCTACCCCAGAAAAAAAAGGGGGTGGTGGAGAGATGGCTTAGTGGTTAAGCACTTGCCTATGAAGCCTAAGGACCCTGGTTCAATGCTCAATTCCCCAGGATCCAGATAAGCCAGATGCACTAGGGGGCACATGCATCTGGAGTTCATCTGCAGTGGCTGGAGATGCTGGTGGGCCCATTCTCTATCTATCTGCCTCTTTCTCTCTGTCTGTCACTCTCAAATAAATAAAATTTAAAAAACAAAAAATTCTTTTTAAAAAAAAAACGAAATTCTGTTGATTTATACCTGTAATTTTAGCACTTGGGGAGACTAAAGGAGGAAGATTATGACCAGTCTTGGCTACATAGTGAATCGCAACCCTGCCTGGGCTGTAGACTGAGATCATGTCTTAAAACAGCACAGTCAGGGACTGGAGAGATGGCTTAGTGGCTAAGGTGCATGCCTGCAAGTCCTAAGGACCCTGGTTCAATTCTCCAGGTCCCACGTAAGCCAGACTCTGGCGAACCCAATAGCCGTGGCACTTCCTGGCCTGCCACTGGCCTTGGTAGGTGCCATGTGGGCTGGGACTCAGGCTGCATCCCAGGCGCTGCATCCATGGCCTTAGTTAACTTTCTTAAAAGACTATGTTTGACTATCCACTATGCTCTATGCATCATCTCTTTCACTTCTGATTGTAACCCACAGGCAGCACTATCATTCCTCATTTCACAAAGAAACTCAGGTTCAGCCATGTAATATCAGCCCCTGGGAGTTAGATGCAGGGACAGCACCAGTTCAAGGTCATGGTACGTGACAGAACTGGGATTCCATCTAAATTCAAGACTGTGGTTTACCACTGCTCTGATGTGTCCTATGTGGACGGTCAAGAAACAAGGAGAGAAATCCTTACCTGGTTCATGCCTGCGTTGGCAAAGAGCAAAGTAGGGTCGTCCAGTGGAATGGTGGCAGAGGAGTGAACATAGGTGTGCTCATTTCTCTTGAAAAAACTTATAAATCGCTCCCGGATCTCACTTGCCGTTAGAGTAGAGTTCATCTTGAAAGTCACCTGACAGAACTAACGAAAGGAAGAAAAAAAGGAAAGTAAACTAAAAGTAGGTATTACACAAGACTCCTACCATCTCAGATGAAGCCAAAGGACATGAGTTAGCTGTTTGATCCTGAAACCTGTATGTTGTAATATCCCTGGCTAAAAATCTTCATCAAGGCAAAATTTTGCTTACCAGCAGAGAGGCAGCCCCATCCATCTTTCCTCCCCGTGCCAACCTCTACAGGCTAGACACACCCACACATCAAGTAGAGCCAAGAGGTGGTTTACTCATGTTCTCATCCATTCACTCAACAAATATGTACTGAGCATCCGGTGCCAGGAATCTGAAAAAGACCTCATGATCCTTACAGTCCAACTAGGGAAGAGGGAGAGACTGGGGAAGGCTGAGTTCTATCCAAGTTCTGAATCTTTCAGGGGGTTACTTCTACTAAAGAAGTGGCCCTGTTCTAACCGACCTCTAATGTTTCTTCAAGCTCCGTGATAATCTTTTTTTTTAAAAGTTTTATTTATTTATTTATTTGATTATTTGAGAATAAACAGAGAGGCATCTGGACTAAATGAGGTCATAGAAGGAATGGACCTAACAGATATATACAGGACATTTCATCCAAAGGCTGCAGAATATACATTCTTTTCAGCAGCACATGGAACATTCTCTAAAATAGACCATATATTAGGACACAAAGCAAATCTTAACAAATTCAGGAAAATTGAAATAATTCCTTGCATTCTATCTGACCACAATGGAATTAAACTACAAATCAGTAGCAAGAAAGGCTATAGAGCATACACAAAATCATGGAAACTAAACAATACACTACTAAATGATGAGTGGGTCAATGAAGAAATCAAAAAGGAAATCAAAAAATTTATAGAGTCAAATGATAATGAGAACACAACATACCAAAATCTCTGGGACACAATGAAGGCAGTTCTAAGAGGTAAATTTATAGCCTTAAGTGCCTATATTAAGAAATTAGAAAGGTCGCAAGTAAGCGACCTAATGCTTCGCCTTAAAGCCTTGGAAAAAGAAGAACAAGGCAAACCAAAAAGTAGTAGACGGGAAGAAATAATAAAGATTAGGGCAGAAATTAATGAAATAGAAACAAAAAGAACAATCCAAAGAATTAATGAAACAAAGAGTTGGTTCTTTGAAAGGATAAACAAGATTGATAAACCCTTAGCAAATCTGACCAAAAGAAAGAGAGAAGAGACACAAATTAATAAAATCAGAGATGAACAAGGTAACATCACAACAGATTCCAGAGAAATTCAAAAAATTATAGGGACATACTATAAAAGCATATACTCCACAAAGTATGAAAATCTGAAAGAAATGGATGATTTCCTTGATCTATATGACCTACCTAAATTAAATCAAAATGAGATTAATCACTTAAATAGACCTATAACAAACATGGAGATCCGAGCAGTTATCAATAATCTCCCAACTAAAAAAAGCCCAGGCCCGGATGGATTCACTGCTGAATTTTACCAGACTTTTAAGGAAGAGCTAACACCATTGCTTCTTAAGCTTTTCCAGGAAATAGAAAAAGAAGGAATCCTACCAAACTCCTTCTATGAGGCCAGCATCACCCTGATACCAAAACCAGGCAAAGATAGAACAAAAAAAGAAAATTACAGACCAATCTCCCTCATGAACATAGATGCAAAAATTCTCAACAAAATATTGGCAAACAGAATACAAGAGTATATCAAAAAGATCATTCACCCTGACCAAGTAGGCTTTATCCCAGAGATGCAGGGATGGTTCAACATACGCAAATCTATAAATGTAATACATTACATAAATGGGTTGAAGGACAAAAATCACATGATCATCTCATTAGATGCAGAGAAAGCATTTGACAAAATCCAACATCCCTTCATGATAAAAGTCCTACAGAGACTGGGAATAGAAGGAACATATCTCAATATAATAAAGGCTATTTATGACAAGCCTACAGCCAACATATTACTAAATGGGGAAAAACTGGAAGCTTTTCCACTAAAATCAGGAACAAGACAAGGGTGTCCTTGGAAGTCTTAGCCATAGCAATAAGGCAAGAGACACACATAAAAGGGATACAAATTGGAAAGGAAGAAATCAAGTTATCATTATTTGCAGATGACATGATTCTATACATAAAGGACCCTAAAGACTCTACTAGCAAGCTGTTAGAGCTGATCAAAACCTACAGCAATGTAGCAGGATACAAAATAAATACACAGAAATCAGTAGCCTTCGTATATGCTAACAACAAACACACAGAGGATGAAATCAGAGAATCACTCCCATTCACAATTGCATCAAAAAAAAATAAAATACCTTGGAATAAACCTAACTAAGGAAGTAAAGAATCTATACAATGAGAACTTTAAGACACTCAAGCGAGAAATTGCAGAAGACACTAGAAAGTGGAGAAACATCCCTTGTTCCTGGCTTGGAAGAATCAATATCGTGAAAATGGCAATCTTACCTAAAGCAATCTACACATTTAATGCAATCCCTATCAAAATTCCAAAGGCTTTCTTCATGGAAATAGAAAAAACAATCCAAAAATTCATTTGGAATCATAAAAAACCTCGAATATCTAAAATAATACTTAGCAACAAAAAAGAGGCTGGTGGTATCACCATACCTGATTTTAACCTATACTACAGAGCCATAGTAACAAAAACAGCATGGTACTGGCACAAAAACAGACATGTAGATCAGTGGAACAGAATAGAGGACCCAGATGTAAGCCCAAGTAGCTATAGCCACCTGATATTCGATAAAAATGCCAAAAATACTCATTGGAGAAGAGACAGCCTCTTCAGCAAATGGTGTTTTGAAAACTGGATAAATATCTGCAGAAGGATGAAAATAGATTCTTCTCTCTCGCCATGCACAAGAATTAAGTCCAAATGGATTAAAGACCTTAACATCAGACCGGAAACTTTGAAACTGCTAGAGGAAAAAGTAGGGGAAACCCTTCAACATATTGGTCTTGGCAAAGACTTTCTGAATACAACCCCAATTGCTCAGGCAATAAAACCACAGATTAACCACTGGGACCTAATGAAATTACAAAGATTTTGCACCGCAAAGGACACAGTGAAAAAAGCAAAGAGGCAACCTACAGAATGGGAAAAAATCTTCGCCAGCTATATATCTGATAGAGGATTAATATCTAGGATATACAAAGAACTCAAAAAGTTAACTAATAAGGAATCAAACAAGCCAATCAAAAAATGGGCTAAGGAGCTAAATAGAGAGTTCTCAAAGGAAGAAATACGAATGGCATATAAGCACCTAAAAAAATGTTCTACGTCACTAGTCATCAGGGAAATGCAGATTAAAACTACGTTGAGATTCCATCTCACTCCTGTCAGATTGGCCACCATCATGAAAACAAATGATCATAAATGTTGGCGGGGATGTGGAAAAAAAGGAACCCTTCTGCACTGCTGGTGGGAATGCAATCTGGTCCAGCCATTGTGGAAAACAGTGTGGAGGTTCCTAAAGCAGCTAGAGATTGATCTACCATATGACCCAGCTATAGCACTCCTAGGCATATATCCAAAGGACTCATCTCATTTCCTTAGAAGTACGTGCTCAACCATGTTTATTGCTGCTCAATTTATAATAGCTGGGAAATGGAACCAGCCTAGATGTCCCTCAACAGATGAGTGGATAATGAAGATGTGGTACATTTATACAATGGAGTTCTACTCAGCGGTAAAGAAAAATGAAGTTATGAAATTTGCAGAAAAATGGATGGACCTGGAAAGTATTATACTAAGTCAGGTAACCCAGGCCCAGAAAGCCAAGCGCCACATGTTCTCCCTCATATGGGGATCCTAGCTACAGATGACTGGGCTTCTGTGTGAGAATGAAAATACTTAGTAGCAGAGGCCAGTAAGTTGAAAAGGAGACATAAAGGGTGGAGAAAGGAAGGGAGGAGGATACTTAATAGGTTGATATTGTATATATGTAATTACAATGATTGTAATGGGGAGGTAATATGATTGAGAATGGAATTTCAAACGGGAAAGTGTGGGGGTGGGGAGGGAGGGAATTACCATGGGATATATTTTATAATCATGGAAAATGTTAATAAAAATTTAAAAAAAAAAAAAGTTTTATTTATTTATTTATTTGATTATTTGAGAGTGACAGAGAGAGAAAGAGGCAGATAGAGAGTGAGAGAGAGAATGGGTGCACCAGGGCTTCCAGCCTCTGCAAACGAACTCCAGACGCGAGCGCCCCCTTGTGCATCTGGCTAACGTGGGACCTGGGGAACTGAGCCTCGAACTGGGGTCCATAGGCTTCACAGGCAAGCGCTTAACCGCTGTGCCATCTCTCCAGTCCCTCCGTGATAATCTTTATGTCTGGACCTGTGCAAAGTTCCATATCCCCAATGCCAGGGTCTCCAGGTTTAGGCTGACATGTAAGTGAGGCTGCTGACAACAGCAGTGAAGCCAAAAATGAAGCGATTTGTACAAGGGGCTGCTTTTCACTAGCAAGAACAGATATAATTCTATGTGGCGTAAGGGCTGATAAAGAGCTGCCAGGGCTGCCTTCTACCATTAGATCACTAAGGAGAAAGGCAGAGGGTGTAGCTCAGTGGTAGGGCATGCATAAAGGCCTGGGTTCAATCCCCAGCACAGAGAGAGAATTAAGGAGGCAGAGTGGAGGCCCACTGAGGAGGTAAGGCTCACTGAATGAGCAAGGAATCAGGGGATAAATTTCTGAGAAAGAGAAAAAGAGAACAAAACAATTGTACAGCTTCAAACCCCGCCCCCCCGAAGGTAGGGTCTCACTCTAGCTCAGGCTGACCTGAAATTCACTATGTAGTCTTCACTATGTCGTCTCAGGGCTCAGGGTGGCCTTGAACTCATGGCGCCTGTACTTCTGTTCCCCAAGTGCTGGGTTTAAAGGCATGTGCCACCATGCCCAGCTTCAAAACTCTTTTTTTTTTTAATTTTTTTTTGCTTATTTTTATTTGAGAGCAACAGACAGAGAGAGAAAGAGGCAGATAGAGAGAGAGAGAGAATGGGCATTCTAGGGCCTCCAGCCACTGCAAACAAACTCCAGACGTGTGTACCCCCTTGTGCATCTGGCTAATGTGGGTCCTGGGGAATCGAGCCTCGAACCGGGGTCCTCAGGCTTCACAGGCAAGTGCTTAATGGCTAAGCCATCTCCCCAGCCCCCAAATTCTTTCTTATGTATCATGATGTCCCTGAGAAGCAGGTTGAGGAGATGACAGGTTTTGGTAAAGATCAGTCACTACCTGGTATTGTAAGTGCCATACAGCAATGGGTGTCCAGAAAAATAGGAACTATCTCATTCATCACATTAAAAGTCAACAGAAAGGCCAGGCGTGGTGGCACACACCTTTAATCCCAGCATTTGGAAGGCAGAGGTAGGAGGATCGCTGTGAGTTCGAGGCCACTCTGAGACTCCATAGTGAATTCTAGGTCAGCCTGGGCTACAGTAAAACCTTACTTGGAAAAAAAACAAAACAAAACAAAACAAAACAAAAAAAGTCAATAGAAAGTACACCTTTTAATCCCAGCTATTGGAAGGCAGAGGTAGGAAGATCACTTTGAGTTCAAGGCTATCGAGTGAGTTTCAGGTCAGCCTGAACTACAATGAGACCCTACCTCAATAAACAAACCAAAAAAAAATTTAAAAAGATAAACGAACAAAAGACGTCAGGCTGGAGAGGGGGCTCCATAGTTAAGCCGCTTGCCTGCAAAGCCTAAGGACCTGGGTTGAATTCCCCAGTACCCATGTAAAATCCAGAGAAAAGAGATAGAAAGAATGGGCGTGCAAGGACCTCCAACCACTGCAAACGAACTCCAAGTGCATGTGCCACTTTGTGCATTTGCCTTTATGTGGGTACTGGGGAATCAAACCCTAGTTGCTAGGTTCTGCAAGCAAGCACTAAAACTACTGAGCCATCACTCCAGCCTCCAGTTTTCTTCTTTCTTTTTTTAAACAAGACAGTAAGAGAGAAAGAGAAGGAGATGACATGACAGGGCCTCCAGCCACTGAAATTGAACTTCAGATGCTTGTGCCACCTTCTGTGCATGCACGACCTTTGCACTTTTATCACCTTGTGTGTCTGGCTTACATGGGATCTGGAGAGTCAAACATGGGTTCTTACACTTCGCAGGCAAGTGCCTTAACCACTAAGCCATCTCTCTAGCCCCAGTTTTCTTTTTCTTTTTCTTTTTAAACAAGAAGATAGATAAAGATGTCCACACTGGACATAAGACCCAGACCTAGAGTTATGGTCAACCACAATTCTAACTGATGCATTCACACCTCAGTCAACACATTACTCAAACAAAAGCCCCAAGGAGGCAAAAAGATGGTAAAATAGGTTGGGAGCCAAAGAATGGACCAGAATTCCCACAGATGGGGATTTACTGTCCATGATAAGGAGTCAGAGCTCAGGTCTTCAGAAATCTTGTCATACCTCGTTCTTTCTCATCCCTCCAACTCAAGGCTCTCAGTGACTCTTAACAATGATAGCAAAAACAAACTTATGGCAGTAATTCTTCCTTACAGCAATCCATAGATGTTTGAGAAAACTAACTCTAAATAGACAACCTGAGGTAAACAGACAAATTCAGCACATGAATTTCCCATTTTTGCTTACTCATTCAACGTAATGAATGCACACTTAGTGCTGGGAAACAAGACAGTCTGTGTTATTTAAAGGAGATCACTACATACAGAACTAACCAGTAACCATAGAATTTACTAGGTTTGGCTACATAGGTTGATACTACTAAAAGCTGTATGTCCACCGTCATGACTCTCTTTTTTCTATATATACAGGAACTCTGTATAGTTACAAACGTTAAAAAAGAAAAAAAGTAGCCCAGAGGTGGGCCCTTACATTCTAGTTCCCATCTATAGCCATAAAGGCTTCGAGTATTATTATTATTTGCAAGGCTGGGGGCAAACCCAGGGGTTTGAATACTCTTTGGTGCCTTAAATCACACCGTGGCTCCTGCGACAGGATCTTGCCACATGCTCGCCATGTGCGGAGACTGACTGCCTCACCATCAGCCCTTCTTATTCAACTAATTTCTTAGTTTTACTTAAAAATAAATATTTATTTGAGAGAGAGAGAGAAAGAAGGGGGGGAGGCGGGGAAAGGGCAGTGCTCCAGGGCCTCCTGCCACTGCAACCAGATGCACGTGCCACCTTGTTAATCTGGCTCTATGTAGGCACTGGGGAACCGATGCCTTGGTAAGGCTTGCAAGCAAGCACCTTCAACAGCTAAGCCATCTCTCCAGCCCCAATGCCTCAGTTTTGATCAGTTGTGAAGAAACTTATTTAAGGAATTTTTTGTTTTCTGCACCACGTTTCCACTTTTACTGTCTCAAAGCCCAAATGTCTACCTTTGTAATTTCCACATACATTTGAAGGCTCTAATGCTCATCTCCCAAACAAACTGTAAATTAAATCTCAGTGGAATCATGGCTGTTTGGGGCTATGTAGCCAGTCACTAATACTGTGGTGGCTAAATCATACTGATTAGTTCCACTAACCTTTAATAGCACTTCACTTACATACTTCAAGGCACACAAATAAAAGCACATTGTCTGAAAAACAGCTGAATATGAGCCAAGAGTGTGTCAATTACTCCGTTCATTTTTATAATAATTAGCCAGACATGGTGGCGCAAGCTTGTGATTCCAGCACTAAAACAAGAGAAGCACCGCGAGATGAAGGCCAGCCTAGAATAAGGTGTGAGACGCTAAAAACAGAATTGTAGGCGACGTCTCGCAGCAAGGCTCCACCCATCTAGGTCACTCTGGTCTCGAACCCGCTCCCCATTCCTAATCCCCCGAAGGGATTAAAACTAGTTGAGACAAAAACCTTAGCTGTAGGCGGTAACTCGATAGCAACCACGATCTTCCCAAGGTCTCAATCCTCTGCAAGACGTCCCGAGGCGGCTCCACCCCCAAGGGGCTGGCAATGAGTCACTCTCGGGTCCCGGCTTCAGCCCAGGTCCGCTTACCCCCAGGACAGGCACGGGGCGGCTGGGGGATCGATCGGCTGCCGCTGCCGCCCTCTCCTCCCCAAGCGCCGGCTCCTCTCGCGCAGCAGGAACGAGGCCCGCCCGCCGCTTCTCCCGGCGTTCGCGGCCTCTAACTCCTCGCAGCAAGCCCACCGGAGCCAGATACCGGGTTACCCGCTGTCACCGACCTGCGAACGCTCCGCCCGACGCGCGCCTGCCACGACCCGCCGTACCGCACGCCCTAGCCAATCAGAACGCTCCCATGAAACAGTGTCCCGGGACGTCTTATCCTCTCCAGATATTATTGGTTGAGGTGCATGCCAATCTACCTGAGAGCGAATCAGCCTATTGGTCGTTTTCTGGAAAAGCTCCACTACTCGGCTGATGCAATGTCCGAGAAAGATGCGACAGGGAGGGTCACGTGACAGTGTTTGATACAGGCAAGAGGCGACATTTTGGCTTCCTTAGACAGAGTACCAACAGTTGACCGTTAGCAAGAAAGTTGATAACATATAGCCGGGCGTGGTAGGGCACACACCTTTAATCCCAGTACTTAAGAGGCATGATCGCTGTGAGTTCGAGGCCAGCCTAAGTTTACTTAGTAAATTTCAGGTCAGCCTGGTCTACAATGAGACACTACTTCAAAAACATAAAGGGCTGGAGAGATGGTTTAAGCAAAGGCACTTGCCTGTGAAGCCTACGGACTCTGGTTTGATTCCCCAGTACCCACATAAGTCAGATACACAAGGTGGCACATGCGTCTGGATTCTATTGCAATGGCTGTAGGCCTTAGGGCACCCATTCTATATTCCTCTTGCTCACTCTGTCAAATAAATAAATAAATATTTTAGAAAAAAAATAAAGAAAAAAGAAAATAACAAAAAGATGATAATATATATTTGTTGAAGATCACAGGTTTGGTACAGGTCTTTTCATTTCAATTGCAGAAAGACATGCTGACCTCAAATGTTGCACACACACATGTGTGTGTGAGTGTGTGTGTGTGTGTGTGTGCACATGCACGCGCTACTTGCTGTTTCTAAGGGACACCAGACACTTGTACCACGTTTTTCATCTGCCTTGTATGGGTGAGTTGGGAATTAAACCCCACGTCAACAGGCTTTACAAGTGCCTTTAACCACTGAGCCATCATTCTAGTCTCTAACATTTGTGGGGTTTTTTTTGTTGTTTTGTTTTTTGTGAGACATGATTTTGCTTTATACCTAACTTACTATTTTCCCATCTCAGCCTCCTGAGTTACCTTTGTGTGACACCATGCCCAGCTCTGAGATTCTTTTTTTTTTTTCTTCTTCTTGGTCTTTTTTTTTCTTATTTATTTATTTATTATTTTAGAGAAGAGAATTGATGCACCAGGGCCTCAGCCATTGCAATTGAACGTCAGATGCTTTTGCCATCTAGTGGGCAAGTACGACCTTGCTTGCCTCACTTTTGTGCATCTGGCTTACGTGGATTCTGGAGAGTCAAACATGGGTCCTTAGGGCTTCACAGGCAAGTGTCTTAACCACCAAGGCATCTCTCCAGCTCCTTCTTGTTTTTTTTCAAGGTAGGGTCTCATTCTAGGTCAGGCTCGCCTGGAACTCAATCTGTTGTCCCAGGCTGGTCTCAAATTCACAGCAATCCTCCTAATTCTGCCTCTGGAGTGCTGGTATTAAAGGCATGCACTATCACAACTAGCTCTTCCATTTGCACTTTTTATTTATTTATTTATTTGAGAAGGAAAGAAGCAGAAAGAGAGATGGATGGATGGATGGATGGATGGATGGATGGATGGAAAGAAAGAAAGAAAGAAAGAAAGAAAGAAAGAAAGAAAGAAAGAAAGAAAGAAAGAAAGGGCACACTAGGGTCTCCAGCCACTGCAAACAAACTGCAGACACATGTCCCACAATGTGCATCTGACCTACATGGATATTGGGGTATCAAACCCTGGTCCTTAGGCTTTGCAGGCAAGTGCCTTATCCTATGCCATCTCTTCAGCCCTCATCTGAACTTTTTGTTTGATTTTTAAGGTAGGGTCTCACTCTAGACCAGGCTAGCCTGGAATTCACAAGTCACTATGTAGTTTCAGGGTGGCCTTGAACTCACAGCAGTCCTCCTACCTCTGCCTCCCGAGTGCTGGGATTAAAGGTGTGCATTACCATGCCCGGATCCCATCTGAACTTTTGATTCTCACAACATTTAAATATACATATCTCGCCCCCCCCACCCCACCCCAGGTCTGGAGAGATAGCTCAGTAGTTAAAGCCTATACTCACTCTTTCTGTCTGCCTCTTTGTCACTCTCAAATAAATTAAAAATTTTTTGTTTGGATTTTTCAATGTAAGATCTTGCTCTAGCCCAGGCTGACCTGGATTTCACTAAGTAGTCTCAGGGTGGCCTTGAACTCAAAAAGAAAAATAAATAAAGAAAGAAGACAGCCTCACACCTAAGGACGCCCTCTGCTGGAGGCTTCAGCCGGTCTCTGGCCCCCAATGCTCTAGGTGCGCATGCGGAAGAACTGCTCCCTCCTCTCTTGGTTGGCCTGGGCGGGGCCATGTTCAGACCTCAGCCAATAAGGCGTAGGCTTTGCTGAACAGCGAGGAGCCGTTGGGGGAGCCTAACTGCCATGTTGGGCGACGATGGCAGGGGCTACTGGCCGTGTTGGAGGGCGAGCCCAAGGGCGCTTTCCACTCTCCCTGCCCGTGAGCCGGGTGAGTATCAGTGTGGGGATCTCTCCTTTCACACGTTAGGTGTCTTCCTCGGGAGGGATGGAGGGAAGTGAACTCAAGTCAGCGTTTACTAAGCCTTGCCCATTGCCAAACACTGGGCCCAGGACTTGGCAAGATGGTGGCTATTTACTGTGCTTGCAGAGGAAACTGAGGTTTGTCAGGGGCCGCCGCCTGGGAGTAAATGCAGGAGCCTGAATTACAGTCCAGGTGTCCATATTTCACTAGTGGTCCTTTGGATGCCAGGCTCAGCTATGTTGAGGTGGACCTCGGGGAACCCAGATGCTTGTTTTTAATTTTTTAAATTTATTTGTTTAGAGAGAGGCACTGCATACAAACTCCAGATGCATGTGCCTCCTTGTGCATCTGGCTCATACAGGTACTGGGGAATCGAACCTGGGTCCTTTGGCTTTGCAGGCAAGTGCCTTAACCACTAAGCCCCACATGTAATAGATAAAATAACACGTGCTAACTGTGTAATAGGGAAATTGGGGTTCTGGGGTGCTTCATAGAACCACAAACTCTGAGTTCATATCAGTAGACTAACCAAAGAATTAGCAATTCCAGATTCAAAGGAATGATTTTTAAAATACCACATTTTATTCAGATTTTACAAAGGAGTGTGGGAAGGAGAAAGTTGGGAGATAAAGTGGGGAGAAGAGAAGTACACCAGGTGGAGCCCAAAAGCCCATGTGGGCCATATGTAGCTCAGCAGTTCATGTGACCAGATACGGATCTGGGTAAAAAAACATGGAAAGAAAAGAGAAAAGAAAGTTCAAGGACCTCCTGCTATTTGGGGAGCTAGAGGAGATAAAGAACCCCTGTGGAGAGTAAGGGCCTGGGTCCCCCTCCTGACTGGGCCAGGGTAGGGCCTAGGTGGAGCCCCTCCTGTCTGGGCCTGGACCTGGGGTGCCCAGGCTAAGCCATTTCTCCAGCCATCCTTGTTTTATTTTTTTTCTCAATTTTTATTAACATTTTCTGAGATTATAAAAAATATACCCTTCTTCTCCCCCCCCACTTCCCCCTTTGAAATTCCATTCTCTATCATATCTCCTCCCCATCTCAATCAGTCTCTCTTTTATTTTGACGTCATGGTCTTTTCCTCCTCTTATGATGGTCTTGTGTAGGTAGTGTCAGGCACTATGAGGTCATGGATATCCAGGCCATTTTATGTCTGGAGGGAGCACGTTGTAAGGAGTCCTACCCTTCCTTTGGCTCTTACATTCTTTCCGCCACCTCTTCTGCATTAGACACTGAGCCCTGGAAGGTGTGATTGAAATGTTACTCTGTACTCCAGTCACTTCTTTCCAGCTCTATGATACCTTCTGAGTCGTTCCAAGGTCACTGCCATCTGAAAAGAGAAGATTGTCTACCCAAAGTGAGAGTAGCATTAATATAAGGTTATAAATATTAAGAGAAGTGCTTACTGGGCAGTTTGATAAGCAGAGTATATACATTTTTCCAGACATCAGCAGATGTTACACCCCTAGGGCTCTTGACTACCCCTGTTTTAAGTTTTCAGTATCAGGGATGTGTTTCCCCCCATGGAGTGGGCCTCCAGTCCAATTGGAGGGCAGTTGGTTTCCACCATGACAGACATGCCACTATTGCACCCGTTGGCTCATTTGGCCTGGCTGGCCGATTATGAGGCTTGCAGTGTGCACTGTTGAGTTTCTTCACTGGTGGTATCTCTTTCTCCCCTTGAACTACATGTAGAATAGGTTCTTCCAGCTTTCTGGAAGCTGGTCTACACGGAGGAGGTTATCAGCTCAGTTTGTTTTATTTCTTAAGCCCTGTGGTGGGAGTAGAATTTGTTAAATGTTTACCTCTTTTTTTTTTTTTTTTAAGAAATCTATGTATGTATGTATTTGAGAGAGAATATAGGGGTGCCAAGGCCTCTTGCCTCTGCAAATGAATTACAGACCCAAGAACCACTTTGTGCATATGGCTTTACACAGACACGGGGGAATCAAACGTGAATCACTGGACTTTACAAGCAATTGTCTTTAACCACTGAGCCCAAAGTACTCTTTTCTCTTCTTTCTTTCTTTCTTTCTTTCTTTCTTTCTTTCTTTCTTTCTTTCTTTCTTTTTTGTGTGTGTATGTGTGTGTTTTAAGAACCTATCTCAGGTCAGGCCACTAAAGCCATCTCTTCAGCCCTTACTTGTTTATTTATTTATTTTGGTTTTTCAGGTAGGGTCTCACTCTAGCCCAGACTGACCTGGAATTCACTATGTAGTCTCAGGGTGGCCTTGAACTCACAGTGATCCTCCTACTTCTGTTTCCCAAGTGCTGGGATTAAAGGCATGCAACACCATACCCAGCAAGAAAAAAATTTTTTAAAGAATAAAGGAAGATTCAAAAAGATAAATTATGAATTACTAAGTTTATTTAGGGGGAAATCACAAACTGCGGGGTTTATTTAAGGGAGATTGCGGTCTAGGAAGTGAGGCTAAATATGTGGGAAGTAGGAAACATGCTCTCATGTGGCTAAAACAACATAATATGTGAAATCCATTTAAGAGAAATTGAGCCCTTTAAAGATTATAGAGAGAGTATAGCTGCAAGCATGTGGGAAATTCACTTGAGAGAAACTGAGGCCTCAGAGGTTAGATGATTGCAGTGAGTTCAAGACCATCCTGAGACTACATAGTGAATTCCAGGTCAGCCAGGGCTAGAGTAAGACCCTACCTTGGGGGTGGGAGAGAGGGATAAATAAATAAAATTCTGGCAAGGTGTGGTGGTGCATGCCTTTGATCCTTGTGCTTGGGAGGCAGAGGTGTAGGATGATCACTGTGAGTTTGAGGCCATCCTGAGACTACATTGTGTATTCCAGGGGCCTGGATTAGAGTGAGATGCTACCTGAATTTTTTATTTTTTTATTTATTTATTTTTTTTTTTGGCCAAATACACAACTCTTACACCAGTGAGCTGGGTTTATAACCTGGGCTGAGGCTAACCCCAAAAGTCAGGTATTAAGCTGCTCTCTTGCCAGTTCCTCTAGGAACTGAGTCTATTCAGTCCAGAAAACCAACTTGTTCTTTCTTGTTGGTGATGCTCTGGATGGAACTCTTTCTCCTCATAAGTTACTTTAAAAAAAATTTTTTTTTTTATTGGTGCTGGAGAGATGGCTTAGTGGTAAGGCACTTGCTGCAAAGCCTAATGACCTGAATTCGAATCCCCAGTACCCATGTAAAGCCAGATGCACAAAGTAGTGTATGCATCTGGAGCTTATTACAGACTAGGGGATATATGGGCCTGTGGGGGTCATTGGAATTCCTTGGTTGCAGAGCAGAGCAGTCCATCTTGTCTCAGAGCTGAGGCCAGTACATAAACTGATAATGGGGATGGGTGGTCTGGATCACTCCAGGAAGGTGATTGTTGGGAGAGGGTGGTTGGGTCACATGGGAAACAAGATTACAGTGAGATGGCCATCAGAGTCCAAAGATGGAGTCATTCTGGATCTAACATGCCAGGACTAGCTCCATTGTTAAAGGTGTTCGCTTGCAAAGACTACTGCCTGTGTTTGATTCCCTGGTACCACATGAAGCCAAACACACAGAGTGATGCATGCATCAGGAGTTTATCAGTGGCAAGAGGCCCTGGCATGGCCATGCTCTTTCTCTCTCTCAACTAAATATAATAGAAAGTTTTTTGTTGTTGTTTGTTTTGTTTTGAGGTGGTTTCTTTGAGGCCTGGACTGACCTATGTAGTCTCAGGGTGGCCTCGAACAGCGATCCTCCTACCTCTGCCTCCCGAGGGCTGGGATTAAAGGCGTGCACCACCACGCCCGGAAAAAACTATTTTTATTTTACAATTTATTTGAGAGAGAAAATGGCCATGCCAGGGCCTTCAGCCACTGCAAACGAAGCCCAGATGTATGCGCCCCTTGTGCATCTGACTTACGTGAGTCCTGGAGAATCGAACAGGGATCCTTTGGCTTTCAATGCAAACGCCTTACCTGCTAAGCCATCTCTCCAGCCCTGGAAAAAGTATTTTTTTTAAAAAAGAACCCGAACAAGTAAACAACTGTGTGTTTGCTTGTTTATGCCTTTTGACTATGATGGCTTTAATATATTCAGTCTATATGAGGTCCTGTGTGTCACGGTGCTGGGAGGGATGGTGGTTTTGGTTTTGGCTCCATGAGCCAGCTGACAGGAGCTTAGGCAATTTTCTGTCGCTCCTGGGTTGGAGGGGAAGGCACCTGCAGGGCGGGCTGGGGCTGGGGATCTGAGGATGACGTCTCTAGGCGGGAAGGCGCGGGCGTGACGTCAGTGCGGCGCGCGGCTTCCGGTCTGGAAAGCCCTAGCTGATGCCTTCCCCCTCGGTGGAGCGGGACCCGGGCTCCGCTCCACCCCTCAGAGCCCGCAGTCGTGCCGCGGCACCGGCGGGCATCTCTGCCAGCTCCTCTTCCGCGGCCGGGACCATGGCCACGGACTCGTGGGCTCTGGCGGTGGATGAGCAGGAAGCCGCGGCTGAGTCGGTGAGCTGTCACCAGCCATAATTGGATAGGGGACCAGGTCCGGTCAGGTCTTGGTCCCTTGGAAAGGACACTCCTTAGGTGTGCTGATGCCGGGAGGAGTGAAGGGAAGGGCTGGGGCCTGGCACCTGAGCTGGCTTTGTTTACCCACCTGCTTCCTCATTACCATTCGGGTGCTCCATTCCCTGCCTGTCTTCCTGGGATCAGGCTTGATGACAATGCATTCGCAACCCTGGATTGTAATCATTATGTACCTCCATATTCGCAGCTTCTTGGGCTCAGGGAGCACATCTTACTATATGTTTGTGTGCCTCCTTCCGCTTGCTTGTAGATGAATGATTTACTCAGTAGGTCTTGTTTCTGAGCCAGATACATAGTAACCAAGACATGAGTTAAACATTACTAAGTGTGATTAATTTATCCTACCTAAGCATTGTTTCTCTTAGTACATACTTCTGTGAATTCCCCATAAACCAGGACCCTGTCTGTCTGTCTTTTGTTCCTTCTTTTTTTTTTTTTTGTTGTTTTTTGTTTTTTTGAGGTAAGGTCTCACTCTGGTCCAGGCTGACCTGGAATTAACTCTATAGTCTCAGGGTGGCCTTGAACTCATGGCGCTCCTCCTACCTCTGCCTCCCAAGTGCTGGGATTAAAGGCGTGCGCCACCACGCCCGGCTTGTTCCTTCTTTTTGTGTTTTGCTTTTTTTTTTCAAGGTAGGGTCTCACTCTAGCCCGGGCTGACCTGGAATTCACTATGTAATCTCAGGGTGGCCTTGAATTTATAGTGATCCTTCTGCCTCTGCCTCCCCAGTGCTGGGATTAAAGGCATGTGCCACTATGCCTGGCTTGTCTTTTTTTTTTAATTTTTATTTTCATTTATTTATGTATTTGACAGAGAGAAAGAGGCAAAGAGAGTTAGAGAGAAAGGGAATGGGTACGCCAGGGCCTCCAGCTGCAGCGAATGAACTCCAGATGCATATGCCACCTTGTGCATCTGGCTTACGTGGGTCTTTTATTCAAACTTCTAAAGAGTAAAGATTTGAGCTGCTCTTGGTGATACATGGTCTTTTTTTTTTTTTAATTAAGAACATACCTTATATGGACACATCATGTGTTACCATCTGTTCCCTCCTCCCTGCCCCCATTCTGCTAGGGACCCTCCTCAATGGGGTTGCTGATATTCCTCATGTGGTTGTGGATTATGTCTTGTGGGGACAGCAGTCAGTTATTGGTCGGGAGGCAATGCCTCTGGGCATGACATCCCAACCTGTGGCTCTTACAGTCTTTCTGTCCCCTCTTTCTCAAAATTCCCTGAGCCCTGGGGGTGGGGGGTGTTAAGTCTACTTTAATGATGAGCTCTTAGGAGCCTCTGGAACTCTGCTTTGGTAGGTGTTGAGCATCCTTAGTGACTGTCTCTTTCACTGTGCCGCTGATTGTCTGGCTCACCATAGAAGCTGCACTCTTGCCCATTTCTCCAATTCCTCTGTGGGTTCAGCTGGTCCCTAGCTAAAGTGTGAGTGGTTTATCTCCTTAGATGTCACTACTTTCTGAAAAAGAAAAACAGTTTTCCACGTGCACCCTCTGGCACAGGGGATCTGGGAGTTTAATACATGTCTTTAATTGCAAAACTTGGAGGTGAAGACAGAGGACTGCTCCTAGTTCAAGGCCACCTTAGCTGCACAGTGAGCTCTTGTCTTAAAAGGGGGGAGGAATCAAGACTGTGGCTGGGGTGATGGCTCAGTTGTTAAAGGCTCTACAAGCCTACCCACAATCAAGCTAGAAGCCCAGTGGCGCCTGCATCTGTAATCCCAAGGCCCTTGTCAGTGGAAGACAGAGTTAATAGATCCTGAAGCTCACAGACCAGCAAGTCTGGCCTTCTCAGCAACAGACAACAATAAGAGAGACTATCCCAAAGTGGAAGGAGAGGGCTAAAAAGATTTTAGCTCTCAACTATTTGTTTAGTTATGAATGCACATAGTTTAGGCAAGTGTCTTAACCACTGAGCCATCTATCTAGCCTGATGTACATTGTGTAAACAAAAAAATGTTTTAGGGCTGCAGAGATGGCTTTGTGGTTAAAGTACTTACCTGCAAAGACTAAGGACCCAGATTTGATTTCCTAGTACCCACGGAAGCCAGGTGTACAAGGTGGCACTTGTGTCTGGACTTTGTTTGCAGCAGCTGAAGGCCATGGTGTGCCCAGTCTCTCTCTGTCTCTCTCCCTCCCTCTCTCTTTCTTTTAATTATATATATTAGAGTACAGATTTTTTTGTAAGTACATGTGTTTGCATTCATTTATATTTTTTTTCCAGAGGCAGAATCTCACTCTAGTCTGTGTTTGCATAGCAAGTGCTCTTACCTGCCGAGCCATCTCCCTAGCCATAACTTTTTTTTGAGACAAGGTTTTACTTTAGTCCAGCCTGACCTGGCATTCACTTCATTGCTCCAAGCTGGCTTCAGACTCATGGCAATCCTTCTACCCTGCCTTGTGAGTGCTAGAATTAAAGGTATGCAGCCCCATGCCTGGCCCTAGACCCTAACTTAAAATTTTTTTTTTTATTTATTTGAAAGTGAGAAAAGAGAGAGTATGGGTGTGTTGGGGCCTCTCGCTGCTGTAAACATGCTCCAGAAGCATGTGCCACTGTGTATCTAGCTTTACATAGGTACTGAGAAATTGATACCAGGTCGACAGGCTTTGCAAGCAAGTGCCTTTAACCATTGAGCCATCTCTCCCCTAACTTTTTTAAAAATTATCTATTTGAGAGAGAAATAGAAAGAATGGGTGTGCCAGGCCTTCTTGCTACTGTGAACAGACTCCTGACACATGCACCTTGTGCCTCTGGCTTTATATGGGTACTGGGGAATTGAACCTGGGCCCACAAACTTTGTAAGCAAGTGTCTATAACCTTTGAGACCTTTTTAGTTGTAACTTTTTTTTTTTTTTTTTTTTGAGACAGGGTCTTACTCTGTAGCTCAAGTTGTCCTTAAACTATGTAGTCCAGGGGCTGGAGAGATGGCTTAGCAGTTAAGCACTTGCCTGTGAAGCCTAAGGATCCTGGTTCAAGGCTCAATTCTCCAGGACTCACGTAAGCCAGATGCACAAGGTGACGCATGCATCTGGAATTTGTTTGCAGTGGCTGGAGGCCCTGGAGCGCCTGTTCTCTATCTGTCTGCCTCTTTCTCTCTCTGTCTGTTGCTCTCAAATAAAAAAATAAAAATAAACAAAATTTAAAAAACACAACGACTATGTAGTCCAGGTTGGCTTTGGACTCAAGGCAATCCTACCTCAGTCTCCCCAGTGCTGGAATTATAGGTGTGAGTCTCCATGTCTGTTAATCTATTATTATTATTTTGTTTTGTTTTGAGGTAGGGTCTCACTCTAGCCCAGGCTAACCTGGAATTCACTATATACTCTCAGGGTGGCCTTGAACCATCCTCCTACCCCTGCCTCCTGAGTGCTTGGGTTAAAAGGCATCCCACCATCATGCCTGGCTTCTATTAATTGTTAAAAATAATTTATTTATTTACTTATTTGAGAGAGAGAGAGAGAGAGAGAGGAAGATGCAGATAGAGAGGGAGAGGCATGCCAGGGTCTCCAACTACTGCAAGTGAACTCCAGACACATGTGCCACCTTGAACTTCTGACTCGTGGGTACTGTGAAATTGAACCTGGATTCTTAGGCTTTGCAGGTAAGCACCTTAAGTGTTAAGCCAGCTCTCCAGCCCAAACAATTAAGTTTTAAATATTTCTATTTATTTGTGACAGAGAAAGAGAGAATGGGCATACCAGGGCCCTCTGCCACTTAATACAGAATCCAGACATATTGCACCTACTTTGTGCATCTGACTTTACATGGATACTGGGGGAATCAAATCAGGGCTTCCAGGCTTTGCAGAAAGGTACCTTTAACCTCTGAACCATCTCTCCAGGCCCAATTTATTAATTTTTTTTTATTTATTTGAGAGAGAGAGAACGAATAGTTCTCATGAGGGCCTCTAGTCACTGCAAACAAATTCCAGACTCATATACAACCTCGTACATTTGGCTTATATGGGTGTTGGGCAATTGAACCAGGATGCTTAAGCACCTTAACTACTGAGCCATACCTCCAGCCCCCCAGCTTATTAATATTTAAAAATATTTTAGTGAGCCAGGTGTGGTAGTGCACACCTTTAATTCCAACATTCAGGAGGCAGAGGAAAAAAGATTGCCATGAGTTTGAGGCCATCCTGAGACTCCATAGTGAATTCCAGGTTAGCCTGAGCTAGAGTGAGACCCTACCTCAAAAAAATTTTTTTTTTCTTTTAGTGGGCTGGAGAGATGGCTTAGCGGTTAAAGCACTTGCCTGCAAAGCTAAAGAACCCAGGTTTGATTCCCCAGGACCCACGTAAGCCAGAGGCACAAGGTGGTACATGCGTTTGGAGCTCATTTGCAGTGGGGAGAGGCCCAGGTTCGTCCACTCCACTCTTTCTATCTGCCTCTTTCTCTCCCAAATTGAATAAATAAACAAATAAAAGTATTAAAAATATTTTAGCTATTTGAAAGTGAAGGAGAGAGAGAGAGACAGAGGATGAAAGAGAGAGAGAATGGGCATGCCAGGGCCTCTAGCCACTGGAAACGAACTCCAAATGCATGTACCTTGTGCATCTGGTTTTATGTGGGTACTGGGAAATTGAACTCTGGTCCTTAGGCTTTGTAGGCAAGCATCTTAACCACTGAGCCATCTCTCCAGTCCCCAATTTATTAATTAAAATATACATTATCTAAAGCTGGAAAAACTTTTTCCCTGGAAATCTTGTTATTTTTCTTTTCCAGTGGGAGGGCTGGAACTCAGGGCTTCATACATGCTAGTTAAGTGCTCTATCACTGAGCTGCAACCCCAACTTAGCCTTACAATTTTAGTATTTTACAGTTATGTTTATAATTTGTGCAAGGGGAGAGAAAGAGAGAGAGAGAAAATGGGCACCCCAGGGCCTCTAGCCACTGTAAATGAACTACAGATGTATGCACCACTTTGTGCATTTGTCTTTATGTTGATCTCACACTAGCCCAGGCTGACCTAGAATTTGTTATACTCTCAGGGTGGCCTTGAACTCATGGCAGTCCTCCTACCTCTGCCTCCCAAGTGCTGGGATTGAAGGCATGCACCACTACACCCTGCTCCTTTTTTTGTTTGTTTGTTTGTTTTTTTATTTTTATTTATTTATTTGAGATCAACAGACAGGCAGAGAGAGAAACAGACAGATACATAGAAAGATAATTGGTGCGCCAGGGCCTCCAGCCACTGCAAATAAACTCCAGATGCATGCACCACCTTGTGTGTCTGGCTTACATAGGTCCTGGGGAATCAAGCCTTGAAATGGGGTCCTTACGCTTCACAGGCAAGTGCTTAACTGCTAAGCTGTCTGTCCAGCCCCATAGAATAGTGTCTAATTGTTCCAGAACCATTTGTTATGAAAGTCCTTTTATTTATTTATTTTAAAAAAATTTTGTTTTGTTTTTGTTTTTTGAGGTAGGGTCTCACTCTAGTCTGGGCTGACCTGGAATTCACTATGGAGTCTCAGGGTGGCCTTGAACTCATGGTGATCCTCCTACCTCTACCTCCCAAGTGCTGGGATTAAAGACGTGTGTCACCAAGGTCCTTTGATATTTATTATCCTTGTTCCTATTTTCCATCTTTCCCCCTATATTTCCTAGGATATTTTCTGTACTCGCTATGTATTCTATTTCATTTTTCACTTCTGTCATATTGCTAATTTCAAGATCTAACTGTTCTTTTTCTCTTTACTATTTCTCTTTTTAAGTTTTTTTTTTTTTTTACAAACAACTCTGCGACTTTCATGACTATAGTAACCCCTTACCATTTTGAGGATACTAATATTTTCTTCTTTTTGCATAGTATTTGTTTCTTTTTTCTTCTTTAACTTTTATTTTAGGGCTGGAGAGATGGATTGGCAGTTAAAGCACTTGTCTAAAAAGCCAAAGGACCCAGGTTTGATTCCTCAGGTCCCATGTAAGCCAGATGCACATGATGGCACATGCATCTGGAGTTTGTTTGCAGTGGCTGGAGGCCCTAACATGCCCATTCTCTCTTTCTCTATCTGCCTCTCTCTCTCTTTCTCAAATAAATAAATAAAACTTTATTTTATTTTATTTTTGAGACAGGGTTTCACTGTAGCCCAGGTTGACCTGAAACTCACTATGTGGTCCCAGGCTGGCCTCGAACTCACAGTGATCTCTTACCTCTACCTTATAAGTGCTGGGATTAAAGGCATGCACCACCATATCTGGCTTTTTAATTTTTATTTATTTATTTATTTGAGAGCAACAGACAGAGAAAGAAAGAGGCAGATAGAGAATGGGCACGCCAGGGCCTCTAGCCACTGCAAAGGAACTCCAGACGCGTGCGCCCCTTTTGCATCTGGCTAACGTGGGTCCTGGGAACTGAACCTCGAACTGGGGTCTTTAGGCTTGACCGCTAAGCCATCTCTCCAGCCCTTTTTAACTTTTTTTTTTAACAGTTGTATTAATTTGTTTCCAAGTCAAGAGAAAGAGAATGACAATAAACATACCAGTGCCTAGTGCCACTGCAGACAAACTCAAGACACATGCATCACTTTGTGCATCTGGCTTTATGTTGGTACTGAGGAATTGAACCCAAACTTTCAGGCTTTGCAAGCAAGGGCCTTTAACCACTGAGCCATTTACTTATTGTATCTTTTTGGAGGGGGTGGGGAGGGTTTCAAGGTAGCATCTCATTCTAGCCCAAGCTGACCTAGAATTCACTACAGATGACGATCTTCCTTAACATTTTTATAGCCGTATATGATGCATTTTGATTATATTCACCCCTCCCACTACCTTCTCTGATTTCCTTCTAACTCCTGCTGATCCTTTCCTCTTCCCAACAAGTACCCCTTCTGCTTTTTTGTTTCAAGGCAGGGTCTCACACTAGCTCAGGCTAACCTAGAACTCACTCTGTAGCCCAAGCTGTTCTCAAACTCATGGTGATCCTCTTTCCATGGCTTTCTGAGTGCTGGGGCTAAAGGCATGCACCACCATGCCCAATCCCTTCTACTTGAAAAAAACTTTGCATATGTGTGTGTGTACACACAGGTGCATGTGCCAAGTTCTCTTGCCACTGCAAATAAAACACCAGACTCTTGTGTCACTATTTTGCATCTGGCTTAGGTGAGTGGCTTGGAAATTGAACCTGACAAGCTTTGCAAGCAAGTGTGCTTAACCCCTGGGTCATCTTTCCAGCTGTACCTTCTACAGTTAACTAAGGTTTCTTAGAGCAGCATAGGTAAGCAAAAGCAACTTTCCAGTGACTACACCACTAACAAAAATGTCTTTTCCTCCCCAGCAATATTAACAATCCCCAGGGAGGGTGGGACCTTGTGAACGCCTTCATGACAGACTGTTGAAGGGGACTAATCTTTTTTAAAAATAGATATTTTACTTATTTACTTACTTATTTGAAATAGAGGGAAAGAGGTTGAGAGAGAGAGAATGAGCTCCTCAGGGCCTCCAGCCACTGTAAATGAACTCCAGATGCATGCACCACCTTGTGTATCTGGTTTACATGGGTCCTAGGGAATCAAACCTGGGTTCTTTGGCTTTGCAGGCAAATACCTTAACTGCTAAGCCATCTTCTCCAGCCCAAGGGAAACTAATCTTGTGTGGACCTTGTGCAGGTAATCACAACTGCTAGAGTTCAGGTGAGCAAGGGCATGTCATACCCAAAAGAAAACTGTCTAACACTCTGTCCCTTCCTCTGGTTCTTACATTCTTTGTGCACCTTCTTCAGGGATGCTATCTGAGATGGAGGGGTGATATAGATGTTTCATTTAGGCCTGAGCATTGAGCAGTTAGCACGCACTTATCAGCTTTATTTTATTTTACTATTTTGAGCAGGATTTCAGGGTTTCCTATAATATAGGCTGAAGTCTAACTTAATATGTTCCTTGGCAAGATATGTGGGAATGCTTTACTACAGGCTAAAATATATTCAGCACCTCTGTATGTCATGCACTGTGCTGATGGCTTCGCATTTACTGTCTATGAACATGTTCTGTATCCTTCAGAACTAATATGTTTCTTTTTTTTTTTTGAGGTAGGATCTCACTCTAGCCCAGACTGACTTGAAATTCACTATGTAGTCTCAGGATGGCCTGGAACACACAGCCATCCTCCTACCTCTGCCTCCCGAGTGCTGGGATTAAAGGTGTGTGCCACTGCGCCCAGCTAAAACATTCTTTTGTCATTCCTGTCTCCTCCCATCCTTCCTCTTTTCCTTGTTTTATACTTGAAGGAAAGACAGAAATTAACTTCAAGGCATAAAGAACTTGACAGTCATTTAAGAAAAGCTATTTCATGAGCTGGATGTGGTGGCGCACACCTTTAATCCCAGCACTCGGGAGGCAGGGGTAGGAGGATCGCTGTGAGTTTGAGGCCACCCTGAGACATAGTGAATTCCAAGTAATCCTACATTGAAAAACCAAAAAGAAAAGAAAAACTATTTCATTATGGTGACTTTCATTCTGTATAAATGGTATCTTAGTCTCAATATTAGTGTACCTGCTTTGTACTGGATTCAAATAGAAATAAACTCTTGTCATTAAGGTGTTTACATTCTGTAGAGGACATCAGTTCTGCCAGGATAGCCATAAGTTCATAGTGATTGACAAAGTCTTAGTAATTCTTCCTTTGAAACTTTTTTTTTTGAGTTAGGGTTTCACTCTAGCCCAGGCTGACCTGGAATTCACTATGTAGTCTCAGGCTAGCCTCAAACTGACAGCGATCCTCCTACCTCTGCTTCCCGAATGCTGGAATTAAAGGAGTGTGCCACCATGCCTGGCCCTCCCCTGAAACTTTTCTTTGATCTGTTTCTTCTTTTCTGTAGCCTGGTGGGTAATTTACATAGTGTGCCCCAATGCCCAGGCTGTTCCCAGATAAAATAGACGGCAGCACAAGGCAGCTTGACTGTGGAACAGCTTGTTAGCCTTCGTGGTCTGCTTTGAATATTTCCAGCAGCATCAGTACACTTCACCACAGGTTCTTTGCCCTGTAGTCTTTCCTATTTGATGTCTATATTTCTTTTTGCCTTGGAACATGAGAAAATACAGCTTTGATGACACTCTACCAAGCAATTCTTTGTCATCAAGGCATTAGGCAAACTCACAAATTATAATTCTACCTAGAATTTATAATTAGGAATTGTTAATTTTTTGAGCTGCTGTATAAGCATTTTTTTCAAATACTATATTTATGGGACATTTTATTATTTTC